>NW_015622547.1:2233482-2917105 GCF_000835495.1 Cladophialophora immunda | reverse complement strand
AAGAAGAAGAAGAAGAAGAAGAAGAAGAAGAAGAAGAAGAAGAAGAAGAAGAAGAAGAAGAAGAAGAAGAAGAAGAAGAAGAAGAAGAAGAAGAAAGACTGGCGGACATAACATCGATCCGTCGTCCTCTTTGTAGTCTGTGGTCTGTAGTCTGTAGTATCTATGCTCGTTACGTACACATCTGCGAGAAACTCTGCTTGTTTGTATCATATCTTGGGGAGATAAACAGCTTCGGGCGTGTAAAAGAGTCGCACAGTCTAGGAGACGGCCTAGATCGTGCGACAGGGCAAAAAGAAAAAAAGAGGCTCGAAAAATCCCCATCGCTAGCTAATGTATGCAATGTATATATCCCCTCTGGTTCTAAATGTCTAAGGATTCGAAGATGGACTCTGGGCGCCCTTCCCCGGTCTCTCCATACAGCGCCTGAATCTCCTCCGAGGTGGTCGCGAAGCTTAAATGGTGCTCGCCGAGACTCACCGCCCCGCTCAAGGTCAGTTTGTTCTGTACGTCGTCCGCGACGTGGGCGAGCAGAGGGTGCCAGATGATCATTCGGGTTCCTTCCATAGCATGCTGTTCTATGATCTCCGTCAGGGCCTGGACCGCACAGCCGTCAATGCCTGTGCAGTGACGCAGGTCGAATATCAGCACTGTCTCTGCGTCCGACTTCTGGTGATGATCGGGCGCCTGGGACGCCTGATGCACAGACATTGCTTCGTGATCAAGGGCCTCCAGGCGATCTTTGAGATCAGCGGAGTTGGCGAATGTCAGATGCCCAGAGCTGGCGACGGCCAGAGTTCGCATCGATGAAAGCGATGCGATGTGTGCAAGGTCTCGGTCTTCCAATGCTTGTGTCGAGGAGTCGCGAATTCGGACCGTGGACCGCCACCCTCGGCGCATAACCAAGGCCACGATGGACCATCCGAGGCCTAATGTCATTCCCAGTGTGATTGAGTGAAAGACCGTGGCCCCGAAGACCGCTGCCATAAGTGATAATTCAGGCCATGCCCGTGTCTTCGCAAAGAACACAATCTCGTGCGGACACTCTTCAATCATTGAGATTCCAACAATAGCGATCATGGCTGCCAGAACTCCCCTGGGCACGTAGTAGAACGCTGGGAGGGCGAAGAAAATGCAGGTCAGGGTTATGGTGCTAAGAAGGACGTTGCTCATCGGTGTCCTTCCGCCGACCGAGAAGTTCAATTTACTCCTGCCGTAGCCGCCGAATCCAGGCAATGAAAGAAAGCAACCACCGACAATGTTGGCGACCCCGAGCGCGATGAGTTCCTGGTTGGAGTTCAAAGGGATGTTAGACGCCTTGTTCGCTGCATTTGCCTTTCTCAGACTCCTGGCTGTCAAGGAAGACTCGAACAGGCCCAGCAGAGCAATCACAAAGGCCGTGGTGATGAGACTCGAGATGTCGTCGATGTTATGAATAGCGAACGGCCAACGGAAAGGCATTCCAAGGTTTTCTGGTGTTCGGATACGTCCAAGCACCTGAATGCCTTGCTCATGCCAGCCACATAGCCACGTGAGAAGGGTCGAGGAAGCGACGACCACAAATCTATCCGGGATGTACGCAGTTGCAGGGTACCGTAATTCCACAATGCTTCGAAAGTGTCTTGGATTTCGTTAGCCGAGCGTATAGAGTCTTCGGGAAGATGACGTTGCTGACCTTACTAGCATGACAATTGCAAAGCTCGTGATAGAAACCACAGCGGTGAGAAAATGTGTTTGGCTGAGTTCGATCAGGATGAAAAGAAGCTTTCTCGCAGGACTTCCTCCAGACACCCTTGGGTCTCGCTTGGCCAATGTCCCAAGACCCAAGCCCGTGATCGTTTGCTCTATCACAACGTTGAAACCGACAGCGCCGATAAATCCTCGCATAAAAGGTCGACTGAGCACAGAGTCCACAAATCCAAGTCGACTGAGGCCTGTGACAAACAGCACCATCCCCGTACAGGCAGTCACGGTGCCGGCTACCTGGGCATTGATGGTCTGGCTCTTATCATCTTCATTGCCTCGACCAGAGAGCGCAACAACTGTTCCGACAAGAAGAGAGCCTGGCGCTTCTGGTCCAACCACCATCAGGGGGCAAGATCCCAGTAGTGCATAGAGAAGAGGAGTGATAACGAATGAGTACAACCCGCTGATAGGATGAGCGTGTCCGAGGAGGGCAAAGGAGACGGATAGGGGCACATAAAGTGAGGCCACCGTCAAAGCGCCCATAAAGTCCCCCAGAAACCACTTCCATTGGTACCCAGGTACCCATTTGATGAACGGCAGATAGTGGGAGAGGCGAGCCATTCTGCGACCTCGACGCTGATGACTCGGAGAATGTGACATGGCCGTCCGCTCTGACTTTGGCAGCGGGAGCTGATCGTCTTTCGATGAGGCACTCGCGGTCTCAACCTCAGCTTCGTGGTGGCATGTCTTCAGGAGTAACTGCCTTTCGTTCGGTCCAGCTCCTTCCATCACGCGGTCGGCCACACCAGCACAGCTCAGCTGTGTGGGCGGATGCGCGATGGCATCGAGACCGTCTCAAGATTTTCAATTGAATGGGGGACAATATCCGGGAGATGTTGGTCTCATTGTGCGTGTGTCAGAGGAGATAATTGATATGGCGACACGTCGTTAGGCGCGGGTGGATTTCTGCCCCTCAACATCTTTGCATGTGTTTTAGCTGGGAACAGCAGCCGACGATTGGATGTTGGGGGAAGTGATTCGCAAAGGCGGGAGACGTGCATGTGTAGCGTCGAGCTAGGAAGATTTCCCACGGATCGTCGCTGTCCGCTGTCGCATCTCTCACCCTCTCGTGCGAACGACGATGAGGCGACGGGCCTGCGCCTCCCACCTTCCATCGTCTTCATATCGCATGGAAGTCCATCAAGTGCCAGGTGATTCTTTTCTGCCTTGACCGATAGACACGTCCGGAGCACAGATTTCTGCAGACCACGTTCATCGAGTGTCAACCATTCAATTCTAGCCATCCACCAACAACGGATCGAGGAGTGAAGGCGCTGGCATCAGCCGATATACGCATCAATTCGTATTCAATCTGGAAAGTTCTCAGTTGACTCCTGGGATTTCAGCGCGAAATGGGAAGAACCATGTTGTCCTTAGCTACCGGTGTGTGTGCGGCCAGGCCCGATCCTTCGAGCCTTGATTTTCATCCAAGTATTATCCCCTCGCCGCAGCGCAATCATCTCACCCCTTGGTGTTCGAATTACCTATTATCAGAGGCATTCTCGCTAGCACGGCCAGTCGTCGGCATTGCAGGGGTACTACTAGGTCTTTCCGGCTTTTACTATGCAGCTCTGGCAATGGAAAATCATGTGCCAGACTCAACGGCAACTACCAGGATCCTCTGCATTGCGCTCGTGGTCATTTTTGGCGGCTGCTTACTATCTCTATGTCCTGAACATACCGTGGATTCCTTCTGCTGGGGTTCAAGGTTACCCTGCAAACAAGATGCCGTTATCGTTAACCCGACTTTTGCCTACCCCGAATATAGGTTATTTGCTTCACTTCTGGATCTCTTCGATTCTCTACGTGCGAAATCACAGGTCATTGGGCACGAGAAGCGGAAAACGAAACGCCTGTTACGGTGTTGAGCTAGATAGAGCCAGAGTCACACACCCACACCCACATACGTGGAAGAAACGCTCGTATTCAAGGTAAGGTGATATGTAGGTACGTATTCCCCATTCAAGCACGTGAGTCAATACTAGAAATATATCCACGCTCAAGAGATTCGCGTTGTCTTTTTTGTCAACGATGCGCTCAATACCTACTCAACCCTGTGTCTGTGCGCGTTCCCAATGGTACCTATACAACGCCTACCAGTTCCCCCCCTGCGATCCCGGTATAAGGGGAGAACAAATGGAAAAGAACGTCCGTCTTATTGACCCTTGGCCGCCTTCTTCTCCTCCTCCCTCACGACCTCGCCTACCACAATCCGACAGAGCCGTTCCGCCAACTGCTCCACGCTCCACCCCCATTTGATCTCGTCCGCGGCGTCTGCTCTCACCTGCCGACCCTTGTACCACCCGTGGCTGTATTCGCACTCCTGCATAAACCGCTCGAGGACTTCACACTCGCCGTCGCCGACCGTCCACGCAAACTCGCCCTTAACGATTCCATTGGCGCTTTCGTCGACCACCATCTCTGTGCCCCTCAGAGCGCGGATCTCAGGACGGATCATCGTGCGAGGCGGCGCGTGGAATTTGGGCCGGAGTGACTTCCGGTAGATGATGTGGAGGGTGCGAAAATGGGTGTTCGAAAAGTCGCCCTCCAGAGCGAGTGATCTCTTGATGGGGCGGAGAGGGTCAGATGGATACGATGGTGGAATGAGGTATGATGGAATGGTTTGGGCTTTTACTTCGGCCTTCGCGGAGGATTTAGTCGACGAAGAGATTGAGGCTTTTGTCTTCTCCCACCCCGAGTCTCGACCCTGGTCTTTGGTTTCGCCGGGAGCGTAAGACGGTGCTGGTGGCTTCACGGGGATTTCTGGGCGATCGGCGCTGAGTTTTTTGTCCTGGGACTGCGAGTCGCGGTCCGAGGTTTGTTCTGATCTCCAGATCCAACCAGGCCAGGCTTTGCTGGGATTCGCAACTGACGGCTCATCTTTCGCCTCGGTTCCAATGCTCACTGTTCGCTGAGTTTCAATATGTCTCTCAGAGCACGCTCGTGGACTATCACCGGGATGCGTCGTTTCGGTTTCAAACGATTGCAATTCTCGGTTCAACTGTAGCCCAACAGAATCCTCAAAGGAGTCGTCAGTGGAGGATCGCATGCTGAAGCTGCTCTCCTGCCCATCCACATCCACTCCCCGGGATCTCTGGCTAAAGACGACTTTCCTGGTAAGGTTCATGGCATCAGCTCCCGCAATGCCCAACCCCTGATTGAAGCTATACCGAGAACCTTTCATTGCAGAGCGTGGCGTGGGTGGCCGTGCTGGAGAGGTCTCTCTAGCTGCGTCGCAATCGAATGCCTCTGCTTGGGATAGCTCGGGTCGCGGAGGTGGCGTCGATATGGACATCGAGGAATCGTTGAAATTGACAGGGATCTTAACAGGTTGCGGAGAAGAGTAGGGTGATTTCGACGATTCGGAGATCTCGTTTGTCGAGTCAACAACCTCCCCCAGCTCGTCATACGCAGTTGGTGCTTCGAACTCGGCTGTAGGACTCGACAGGCCCAGAGCGACCTGGCGGTCTTCTTCCAGCTCTTCTTCTTCGGAGACAGACATATTTGTGCTATCTGCGACTCCTTCTTCAGCGACCTCCCCCTGGGGTGTTCCGGCCATCAGGTCCACGTCGAACTTTCCGCTGTTCCTCCTATGTCTTAATTGCTGCCTCCTGATCTCACCAGCACCGAACGGGATCTTGCTCTCTGGTTCATGGTAAAACATCAGACTGCTCATCTCCCCTGCATTGGTACTTAAGAACGTGCTTTGCTCTTGCGGAGCATCGACATTCTCGCCTCTTTTCCATGGACTCGGTATCAAGCTTCTTCGAGGCCGGTTGACAACTTCTTGAGCTCGCTGTCGTTGTCTGACTTGCTCAGTGTGGGTAAAGAGGCTCTCGGTGTTGGGCTGGATGGCTGACCCTGGACTTGACGAATTCTTGGCCTCCGCAAGCCAGATGTCTGTTTCGTCATCTGCGTCAACTTCGAGATCAAGATGCGATCCCTCTTGTACCTCTGTCCTTGGAGTGGGCTGGTCTTCCTCATCGTCGCTGTCAATCACAATGACTTGGCTGTCACTAGCATTTTGGATCTGCCTGGACACCGCTTCTCTCTCAAGTTGCCATTCGCGTTCTCGCCTTGCTTGTGTGTCGATGATCGATTTCTCAGTATACCCGCGAGTTGGGTTTGGAGGCGTATGTACCACAGACACTTGGCCACTGGGTCCCGTGCTGCCACTTGTATGGACTGGAGTGTGCTGAACCAGGTTTTCGCCTCGCCAAACCTGCGTTCGAGATTTCTGTTCAGGTTTGACCGGCAGCTTCGCATTCGAGGTCTTGCTCGATTCTGACGTTTTATCCCTGGAAGCCGACCCATCCGCGGGAGGCGATGCCAGTCTCTTTGCAAGCTCCTCGCCAAAGCGGAGGCCAGCTCTGAGCTCGCGTTGGGTTCCACAATCGAAGCCCACAAATAGAGCCCCATCCTCTTCCTGCCCGCGATGATTTGACGAAGAATCCTGCTTTCCTGCCAACGCTCTCTCGCTAGACCGATCTGGCGACACTACTTCTTGCAGCGCAATACCTGCAAAGACGGCACCAGCTGAGGCACGATGTTGATGTTGAGGCGTCCTTCGCACGATAGGTCTTGGCGGCGACGGCAACTTTGGTGATGAATATGGTAGTGGCGTTACTTTTCGACCAACAGCTGCTGATGAGGAAGGGACTTTTAGTAGATCTTGACTCTTCTCCGATGCTGGTGGTGAAGATGGGACAGTGCTTGATATCTCACTCTCATCCGGCTTGATGACAGGATAAGTGACGGCTTGGCGCATAGAAGACGGACTGAAAGGCGCGAGGTCGCCGTGTGCTCTCTCCCCAGATTTAGTGATAGAAAGCTGTATCTTAGGATCGTTCATGTCCGGGGGATGAAGGCTGGTGTTTGAACCCTCATCAACAGGGCTGCTCAATGATCGTCTCACCGAGGGCAAGGTGTCTAGATCGATCATAGTAAATCCCTCACTTTCGAGTATGGTGTCAAAGGTTTCGTGCTCATGCCGCGCTGGAGCAATGTTGTCATCGAGAGCCTTCCCCACATCGTCAGAGTCCCCATGGTAAGAGGAAGTAGGTGAGGGAGTTGGATAGCTCAGGGCGCTATTAACGGAGACCTTTCGAACTTCCACTTGCTGCTTCATTGATGTGCTTCTCGTCCTTTCACTCACGATTGAGTCTTCATTCTCATAGTCGTTGTCCAAGTTTGACTTTGTCGACAGCGCGCGAGGTCGTACCGACACTTGATTAAGATCGATCCTGCGAAGTTCTGGTGATTGTGAATCCGCCACAACATTCTCTTGCTCCAAGGCGCCACCATTGTCTTCGACATCGGTATCTGGCCGCACCTCAAACGTTGAAGGGCCGGTATTAGACCGTGAGGACTTGGTCGGCGAGGCCTTTGAGGTCACCGCCGCAGAAACGCTCTTGCGAGAATTCCTTCTCTTTCGTGGCGACCTGTTCTGCCTCAACCAGTCATCCCCTTCGGAGTCGTCCCCCAACGGTATTATGTCCAGGTCCGTCACGCTCTGTCTCCGACTGCGGCCAGAAGTCCTGCGGCCAACATCTGGTGTTCCGCTTCTCTTGTTCTTTGTCGAATTCGAATGAGAATTTCCACCTCGAGAACCCTTTGGCTGTCCAGCTTCGGGGGGCTCGTGGTGTAGTGATCTCTGGGTCGTGCGCGTTCTCGCCTTGTTTAATGGCGCGTTGCCTTCCATGTCGGCGGCGTCTTCGGGCTCCGCCTCCACCGTCACCCTAATCTTCCAGGGACTCAAATTTTGTTCCGAAACGGCTCGAAATGGAGAGGAGGGGACTGCTTCACAGCCAAAGGTGCTTGTTCTGGCAGTTCTGCCCGTGGTCTTTATGGAAGCGATTGAATGGCGCTTCAGCGCAGGCTGTCGGGCACCAAATGCGATGCGACCACGCGAGGGCTCATCATTGACAGAGCTTGCTAGTGGATCGGGGGAGCTCAGGTCGCCGTTTCCGAAGGAAGTCACGGAGGGCGATCGGGACATTTTGTTTGTGTGAAGGCGTTGGCATGCGCGGATTCTTCCGACCCACGATCAATGATCAGTCCTGCAAGCTCACCACCAGCATCATAAATAGGTTGTTTTCAGAAAGCATAGGATACTAAGTGTTCGCTGATAATCAATGCGATAGAGTAGCCCAGTAAAGTGACCTTGTTCACAGAGCCCTGAAAGTGGTCGCAATGGATTGTTTACTATGGCTGCAAAGTAAACAATGACGTTGGTTCTGCATCTTTTGATTGGCTACAGAGGCGCCTCAGCCTTGTCCCCAATGCCCGCCTTTCCATGTACCCCCCCGTCCTATGTACACGTGGTGTTCGACACTCAGAAGGTCGAGAAATCATATGTTGCATAATTAAGTGCCGGTCCAGTCGTGGGAGAAAAGATCTCGTAGCTGCTGACTCCCCATTCAGGATGGTTGACCCCGTCAATCCAGGCCTGTGTCTCGATGACCACGCACCCGTGCTGATTCACAAACTTCGCCGCGCCCTGCGTGCCATTGTTCCTTTGCTGTTGGCTTTGCTTGACCGGAATTGTGCCATTTTGGCCGTTGCACGTGTATATCTGAAGGCCTTGCTGGTTCGTCGACACATCCAGTTGAATGCCGGTAGTCTCCGACCATAATGAAAGCACAGGGTAATTTGACGATGTCGGACCAGCATTAGCTGGTCTGTCCAAGATGAAAGCGTTGTCAATTCCGGTGCAGCCTTCACCGCAGACTCCAGTGGCGTTATCTACGGCATCCCCCAACAGCTTAGGGGAAAGGAAATCGAGGGCCGACACATTCGAGACAGAGCCCAGAGCGCCGGTAGGAATCAAGATGGGGTCCACGACGATGTATCGGTCGGAATATGGCATCCACAGGGTCGTATCATTCAAGATCGTTGCCTGTTTGAATGCATTGAGATTCCAGTAGATATGATTCGCCAGCATGATGGGCGTCTCCTGATCCAAGGCCGACGAAACCATGCTGCTCGTCAATCGCGGCCTGACTTCACCCTGCGGCCCACTTGGGAAGGTGCCCAGGGTGAAAGTAGCCGTGGTCAAGACTGTGCCTGGAAAGCCCTGGAAGCCAGTATCAAGCAGAGAGAAGGTAATGCTCGAGCTCGACGAGGCAACAACAGTCCAGTTCCGTTGATCGTATCCAACTGTACCCCCATGGAGGGTGTCGGCGCCGGCATTCTCATTTGCAGGGATGTGATAAGTCTGCCCGTTCAGTGTGAAGGTGCTATTCTTGATTCGGTTTGCGTATCGGCCTACAACAGGGCCAAAGTAGGTCTATAGTTACATCAAACTTCGTGTTAGCAAGCAGCAAGACCAAGTCGAGGCAAGATTGAGCGTTGATATCAAACGTCTCTGTTTCCACAGTACGACTCCTGTCAAAAACTCAAGACTTACATGATTGGTCTCTGTGTCGGTCAAGTATTGGGTAGCATTGTCATATCCAGCCACAATGTCCTGATAGTCACCGTTGCGGTCCTGAACCAGGAGCGAGGTTAGGCGAGCTCCATACGGGATGAACTTCGCGGTGATATTCTCGGCGGTCAGAGTATACACGGAGAAAGGATAGGCTCCTGTTGGTACAGAAGAGTTGGAACTATTCTGAGCCAGAACAGGCACAGCAATTGACGACGCCAGAACCCAGAGTAGAGGGGACCACATTTTCGCAAGAAATCTCAAGGTTCAATTGTTCGCCTAGTTGTCTCACGGCCACTGGAACGCTGAAGAGGACAAGTAGAGGCAGAGAAGCCATCAGATTTATACTTGGCGGGAGCTGTACATGGTTCTGGGCTGTAGGTTACATTGTAGTGATCCATCCGACATGCTGCAGCAAGTTGGGTTGATGATGATGCTATGGTGGAGCTGTGTAGTCTTTCACCTCCAGCAGGCTTATGCCGTGGTCCTAATCCGGTTCATTGATGGCAGAGGGTTGAGGACAAACTGCGGGGGAGCTGGGGCAGCAGAGGGAGAGGCTGCGGTGGTGGCCTTGTTGATCTCACCAAGTCTGGGGAAGTCAATGACAGTTGCTGGGGCCCCCGGTGGTTGCCGCTGCCAATTATGCCGTTGATTGGTCCTGTGCCTTGTCGTCTTCGGTCCATTGTGCGCCGGGGTGCGCATGTAGCATTCCTCCCGGCTCCTTTACAACCACCCACCGGCATCTTGCCTGCTTGAGAGAGGCCAACTTAGTCGCAG
The DNA here is from genome assembly GCF_000835495.1 of Cladophialophora immunda. Lineage (NCBI taxonomy): Eukaryota > Fungi > Ascomycota > Eurotiomycetes > Chaetothyriales > Herpotrichiellaceae > Cladophialophora > Cladophialophora immunda. The sequence goes on along the minus strand of NW_015622547.1, from coordinate 2,907,159 downwards.
AAGATGTTCGATTCAATAGTTCTAGATTCTAGCCATGTGCATTTTTTCGGTGCTTGATTTGGTACTACCAATATTCCTTCGCCTGCATGGTTATATGCCCGTTCCTCCATGTTCATCGTGGGCTTCAATTCTCATGCCGCATTCCCATCATATTCGGTCTCACTGTACCCCCGCAGTTTTCCTTGGATCCACGTCCACCAGGTGAATGTCAAGGTATACAGGCCAATCCGGAGCCAAATTGCTTCGTGACTCAGACAGGGGCTTGAGCGCATCCTCGACAGCCCTCTTGTCCATCTGACCTTTGGGCTGGCTCTCGATCTGAGCAATTTTCAACAAATCCTCCTCGAGTTCTTCAGCCATCAACCGGCTCGGTTGAGGTAGGAATGTGCCTTGCCGTCCTTGATGAGTGTGCAATGTTGCATATGGCAGTGCAGGGCGCGTCGCCGCTTTCTCGGCCAGGTCGCTCAGAGCATTGAGCCCACTCATGGCCCCTATCGTGCGAGTTGATCTTGTGACATGCACGTTCTGACTGGCCGACCGGTCCATCTCGGGGGCTTCGAGTTCTTCGTCTTCCTCTGATCCTGAGTCAGCAGAGCCTCGCTCTCGGTCATCGTCAACTTTCTGGCGCCTTCTTGTGTTGCCGGTCTCGCCTTCCTTCCGTGACGTCGAGAAGAAATGCCGAGCGGCAATTTGTGCTTGGTGCGATTGGAAGTTGAGTTCTTTGTCGGTAAAGAGTGAGTGTATGGAGTACAGCGGCGCAGTTTGATTTGCCAACGCTGCACGACTGCGGTCTCCGGGCGTGGAAATGCCGTTACGTGACGGGGAGCCGACATCATCATCCGCAAGCTTGCGCTTACGCTTGCTTGTAACATCTGCAACACCGTTCATGTCCTCTTGCTCACGATGCCTGGTAAAGCGTGTCTTGCGACTGGTGTGATTACCGCCAGGACTCGCTGGGTTGGTGATGCTGAATTGACTGGGGTGGAGGAGGAGGGCATTGGTGTCCGCAATATCAAGTTGTTCCTTCTCTTTCATCAACCGTTGTCTCTTGCTGGACAGTGCTTGAAACAATCGTTCTCGCAAGGTGGAGGTCATGTGTTCGCATTCTTCTGCGGCGAGGTGCAGGCGATAATCACACTCATATTTCAACCTTTCAAGGCGGGCATTGTGATTGTTCTGTCTAGTTGTCAGCATCATAGTCTGGCAGTTTACATTGAATGTTGCGTACCATAAGTTGTATGAGAGCTAGTTCTTTGGCTTCCTTCGCGTCGTTGATCTCATGCACGAATTCGGCATACCATTTTCCGGCCAACGAAGACATTTGAGATTGATATGGTGTCCCAGAGGCTGCCAACTCGGCAATTCTAGCCACCTCTTCTGGTGAGTCTTCCAGAGGCTCGGGTTCGTAGGGGTCAGCCTGCGAAATAAGACTCATGTCATGTTGCAGAGCAATGAGTTGTTCTCGGTAGTGCTGCTCGCGATTGTTATTCAACTCATTGTGAAGCTCTTGCTGGTGTGCGACATGCTGACTCCGGCGCTTGTCTCGCTTCGACATTGGTTGCGCTGGAGGGGTTGGCGACCGACGATGTGAGTATGCAGTTCCGTCAGGACCACCCAAGGGAGACGCTGGGGAAGGCGAGTAGGCCATTTTGAGAGATTTGGGCAGAATTGAATACAAGGCCGTCCCCTATGCGACCTAGAGAGATGCAAGAATGTGTCTAGGTATAAGATAACAAGGACATTTGCTTTGTGAGAAAATAAAATAGAGGAAGCAGGGGAGATGCGATCTGGGGTTGACGCTCAGTGGGTCGTCGGGCGGCATGCTGGCCGGTGATAAAGGTGCAAAACATGACAAACATGACAAACGTTTGATTGTCGCGCAACCAATTGAAACCTCTGTATTCAACTGGTAACAACAATAGGCAGGCTTCATTCACTGCACTGCAAACAATGCTCTTCTCCTTGATTGCACTAACTATTGACGAAGTAAGAACCCTCCAAGCCGTGAGTCCGATGTCTGGCCTATTCATACCACAGCTATGCATCCTGCTCCATCTACGATGAGCTATCCTTCCTAGGCAGCCCTTCGCACTCCGTGGCTTGGCCTGCGTGCCACCGAGCATCTCATGGGCAACGCTTTCTGTGAGCACATCCCGATCCTGCATCGTGCAGATAAGAGGTGGGACCAGGTCTGTTGTGCGCTGTATTCAGCTGCTCTCAACCACAACTGGGCTTGCAGGATCACCAATACAGTAGCTTTCCCATGCAGAATTCGGATTTTAACTGCAGACGGCTGAATACAATTGCTAGAGCCGGCGATATGATGGCACACCATGCCGCCAGGCCAGGAACAACAGGCAAAACTTAGGTGAGCCTTCAGACCCATTAGCACTCGTATTCATCCTAGCACATTCAGTTCGTGGAACTGGAGGCCAATCGGGCATCCGTCAGGGCTTTCACCGCTTCCGCTCCAGACTTGGTGCCAGACCCCAGACTGCAGCACTCGGCAGCCCCGAGACTCCGATATATACCCCTCTTCGACCCTTTCGTTTGTGTACATAGGCATTCTCCTCTTGCTTGCTCAACCCGGCGTTTACGAGGCTGAAGGTTCAAACCTACGTGTCGGACCCTTACTGTTGAGAAGAGCAGGAGCACCTTGTCAAGTAGCATATCGCCGTTTCTCTGCAAGACTTTAGCGGACAAAAGCCTATCCCTACAGCTTTCCGTCATCTCCAATCTTTGATCCCTCGAACTCTCGCTCCCTCGACTTAGACTCTCAAAAAAGCATTGCTCGTTATATCTCAAGATCAACAAGACATACCCGTTCTATATTATCAACATGAGTCCGACAGTTATTCATTCGGTCGTGTTGTTCGACGGCCACCAAACTCACTCGAACGCGACCGTCGTTTTCGATTCAGATAGCGGCAAGATCACATCTGTCTCGACTGGTTCCGGTAGCGGCCAACACCCCCCAGGGGCAACCATCATCAATGGGACAGGCCACAGTCTTGTCCCAGGACTGATTGAGTCCCACATGCATTGCCACGGCCTGCATCTACCTCCAGGGTCAGACGAGTCGTCAATCTTGAGATCTCCCTTGAAATGCGGCGTCACCACCGTATGTGACATGCACTCTGACCTGGCATCTGTACAAAAATGGCGCACAGCAATTGCCGAGGAAATTGCACAGGCCAAGCAAGCTGGCGGGACAGTCACTTTATCAGACCTAAAGAGCTCGCTCTATGGGGCCACTATTGAGGGAGGTTGGCCAAAACCGATCGTCCTGTCCGGTCATCCTACGGAGGAGGTAAGTGTGAAGGCTGCCCTTTGTGTCCGCTTCATCAAGCCCGCATGATGGTAGGCGTTGCAATGCCCATTCCACTGACCACCTTCAGGTGATTGAAATGGTCAAGCAGTGGCCCAGTCTGACCCCAGAGACTGCGGCAGATTATGTCAAGAATCACAAGGCGAACGGAGCAAACTATATCAAGCTGATGCAGGAGAATTGCTGTTCCCTCGCTATCCCCACGAATTCGATACCGGTTGCCACCCTCGAGCTTCAAACTGCAGTTGTCAAGGCAGCCCATGAGAACGGCCTTCCATGTGTTGGACATGCATTGAGCGCTGACATGACCGAGATTGTCCTCAAAGCCGGGGCCGACGGCCTCACCCATACTTTCGTGGATCAACCGCTACCCGACAACATCCTCGAACTGTATAAAAAGACTGGCGCCTTTGTCATTCCCACATTGACTGTGTTGGCTAGCTTGACGGCCGAGCTACAGGATTGGAGGGAGAGGTTTGCTGATCTTGCACACAAAAAGGGAGTCATTGACGAGGGGACCAAGCAGAATATGATCGAATTGCTTGGGATGAAGGACCCGGCCGCCAAACTGGAATATGCACTTGACACAGTGGCAAAGTTGAAGAAGGAAGGCATCGATGTCGTTGCTGGGACAGATGCCGTCGCGGGCCTCAAGGGCACTGGAATCGGCCCCAGCCTCTGGATGGAGCTGGAGTTATACACTGAGAAGTGCGGCTTCACCATCGCGGAAGCCTTGAACTCTGCAACCGCGGTGGCCGCGAAGAGGTTTGGTTTTACCGATCGTGGAGAGGTAGCAGAGGGCAAACGAGCCGATCTCGTCCTTGTGAAAGGAAATGTCACCGAGAGGCTGCAGAATCTCTGGGAAGGTGAGGGCATTGTCGGAGTGTGGAAGGAGGGTCTGAAGGCCGCCTAGATTTGGCTCCCGACATACGAACAAGCAAGTAAAATACCTCCCGAAATGCTCAATTTCATCAGCAGGCTCTTGGTGCTTTCTTTCAACTTTGCTTGGCCACAAAAAGGCGAAATATTGATCAGCTCTGACATCACGGCCCGAGCCCTCAAACTTGCGAAGTTGACTCAGTGCAGGACAGCATCACCGCAACATTTCGAGAGGTATGGGGCAAAGAGACCTGTTGGGCAATCGTGATTGCAGAAATGTGGTTAAAGCAACGTCCATGAGGAAGAATGTTCGATCCGTTTCGTCCTACTCAGGCACAGTTTCTTGAGGAAGCATTTCAGCCCTTTAATCAGCTCCTATCTTGTTGCTTCGCTGGACAGCAATAATGGACTTACCCTTGTCAACCATGACTGCCGCTCTTGACAGACTATGCTGAATCATTCTCGTCAGGTCAGAGAGCAGGAACTCGATCGATTGTGAAGTCTACGCCGCCATTTATTGCACGTGCACTGCTCGACCCAACCCACCAGTTATTCCCAAGCGGCTGTGATTCACTGACTGAGAACGAGCAGATGAAGGATCTTCCATCGTCGACGCGGTTACGCGATTATCAACAGCAGATATTCATTCACGCACCACTGCCTCATACAACAGATCACCTCGGCGCGCGCGTCCTAAGCAACCTCCCTACCAGAACTTTTGCTGCGCTTGTATGGAATACGCATCAACTCTCCAACTGGCCGATCTTCTCATTCACCAAGAAACTTCCTTGCAATCCCATTAGGATGCCGGAACAAGTTGGGAAAGAAGCTTTGAGAGCGGTATGGCGAAAGATCAGCCTGCCTCTGCAGCGTTGTTTTAGGAAGAAGAAGCATGCATCCACCAGCGAGGAACCGGCGGTAGAAGTTGCCAAGGATGTTGAGATCCCTACTACAAACCCAGACCCTCAGCTACGTCTTGAGCACATCATTGCCATCCAACGAATCACCATCAGCAGAGTAAAGAGATACAAAATAACAATCCAACAAACTGAACACATTGCAGAGCAGCACGCCGCGGTACTAGAGGATCCAAAAGCCAACGATTCAGATGAGAAAGCCATTGATGGAGTCGAAATGGGTACTGAAGCAGCCATGGCCGAAGCAAGGCACGAGGATGTACCACTCAAGTCTACCGAGCACGATCATTCTGTCCAAACAGCAGTCGACAGCGACATGGTCGAAGGCGTACGTGATTCATCGCTGGGCCAGGCCGTGGTAGGTGACAAGTTAGACGGTCCAGGACCATCGGTCCGAGATCCTGGTTCGCCATTGAGACACCATCATTTGGGCCAGGACAATCAGCAACATGCTCTTGGTGGAAAGAGGCGAAAGTGTGTTAGATTTGACTCGCCGCTTAACCAGATCATCGCGCTTGAGCCGCAGCAGAATACGGCCAGGGGATCCGATCAACGATCCATGGTGGAAGTACCCGCACCCCAGCACCGCCTACCTAGAGCCAACATGATGGACGCGGACCAAACGGGACAAAACAGCACCCATCGTATGGACACAGCAGCTGGGAGAAAACGGCAACCATCTAGGGAGAAACCGGAGATGCACAGACTCTCGGATGTCTCACCACCAGGCTATTTCGAGTTCGATCCACCTAGACCGCCGACAGCTCCAAGGAAGCCGGCAAGGAGGCCTGGGGCAGCAATAGAATCACACTCCGCAGGTACCTTGACCCAGGCGCAGGCATGCAAACGACTGATGCAGGAAGCATCCTCGCACTTGGGACGTGTCCGTCAGATCAAGCCGCTGCCGACCGGCCAGGGGGCTCATGGATATGGCCTGGACAACGTCGTCTGCCGACTACCTTTTATCGTGATGGAGTATTTTCTCAGTGGCTTCACGCACAGAGGTAGCCCGACACTAGTTCTCGGCCTCTGCTCCGTAAGTCAATCCATACTGCCGTCGCTATGTGTTTGGCGGTGCTCCGTGCAGCTGACAAGCAGCAGATCCTTTCGCCGCAAGGGGCGGGACTCGAGACAGGCTCCTCAACAGCCACACAACGATGCCGAGATGCAATCCAAACACCCCGTTCCCATTGAGGCAAACGGTCCAAACCCACAGGCAACCCCGAACACGATCTCTCTGGAGAAGGGCCGTTTCAGTAAGCCCAGCTGGATCGACACAAGCAAACTGTTCTATGTACCCGAGGATCTCCTTCGTTGCGGCAGGTACACAGATGTGCGACTGTCCAAGGGACCTTGGCTCAAGATGCGAGAGGCCTTGTTCATGGCGACGTTGGCAGACGAGAAGGCGAGGTTCGAAACGGCGTTCAATCTGCATCAGGGTGGGCGGGCAGGCCGAGCAGCTGCGGCGAAGGAAGAGCCCAGGACGCAGCAATATGTACCCAACTATGCGCCCAACTATGCACTCTGGTATACTAGGTTAGCATCGTAGCTAGGAAATGGCGCGTCTTCTCGAACGGAGGACATGTGTTTCTTGGTATGGTGTTCTGCGGCAGACGGATGTCGTCTCGGCATAATCGTTGCTTCGAGGACTGGAATAGATGGTCAGAGTATCGAATGAATGGTCCCGTCTAGGATACGAGGCCTCGAAGCGGCCCTGCAAGGGGCACGTCTTGAGATCAGGGGTTGGCGAGATTGCATTGGACGGCTGGTTACACAAAGCTGCAAGGATGGAATGCCAACCAAGATCTCTATCTTCCGTAGTGTTTTCGTCGACAGGACCATCAATCATTTGGATCTGGACTTACAGTCATCAGTACACGGTCCAAAGGTGCCCGGAAAAAACCCCAGCAGCGGCCCAACCCATTCATTATTCTGTTCTGGTTATCCATCTCCTGCCTGCATAAAAGGCCCCCTTCTCCCGCTCTCTCTGTATGTGAGCGCACACTGAGATCAACACCCCCGCTTTGCTTCCAGGACGGAGCACAGAATCACACTCTGATCCAGTACTCTTCAGTGGGCAGCGAACCGGGGATGTGAGCCTAGATAAGCAGCTAGACCTGTTCCTGGCCGCCGGATGGAAACTACTGCATTGCTGCGTTGTCACTCGGTACCGGGCGACGACCAACTCCACGTCCGCCGGTGATATAATATATACGTACCTCCCTACCACAGGCATCACCTCCGTTGCCTCTGCCGTGTGTGGCGTGTAAGTCTACAAGGTACTCGATAACGGATCCAGACTCCCATCTCCCCATCTCCCCTTTTCCATTCTACGAGTATCTTCCTACTAATATCATATCACTTATCGCTTCTCCACTTTTGCCCTCCCTCTTCTCTCTCTCTTCCCGTTGGAAAACCCCGAACAGATTCCAACATGTTGAGCCCCAAAGAGGAGGATCTCGAGAGGCTGGCCGAGACGTGCCTCGCCGCGGCCCGGCAGATCAAGGAGTACCTCGCGGCCAACAACCACGCGCAACCCAGCTTCGACGAGAACGGGCCGTCGTCGTTCCCCGCCGCGACGCCCGAGTTCCACCAGACCAGACTCGAGCTGCGCACCGCCGCCCGGCGCCTGTACGATCTGGCCTCGGGGCCGGACGACGTTGTGACGTGGCATCTCTATCACTGCGTGGGTACTTCCACTTCCCTGAGCCCTTTGAAAAAAAAAAAAAACACCAGAGAGATAGGTGGCTTTCCGTTTTGTTCCCCCCCCTTGTTTAAGATCACCTGGTTCTCACCATGCGACGACATGTTGTGCGTGTCTACAGAACCACGACCTCAACGCCTTCCGCTACGTGTACCGATACAACGTGGCCGCCGGGGTGCCTCTGGACAGCACCGGCACCGGCAGCGGCATCAGCTACGCGGACTTGGCGGCGCAGCTCGGGTTGGATGCGTCGCAGCTGAAGCAGATGCTGCGGCAGCTGATGGCGCAGCACGTGTTCCGCGAGCCGCAGCCGGGGCGGGTGGCGCACACGGCGTCGTCGCGGCTGCTGGCGACGCACGCCGGGATCGCGACCTTCACGGGGTTCCTGACCGAGGACACGCTGCCGCTGGTGGCGCGGCAGGTCGATGCGCTGGAGCGCTGGGGCCACGGGCGGCCAGAGCCCACGCGCACGGCGCTCAGCCTCTACTACGACACCGACCTGCCGTGCCACGCCTACTACGAGACCGACCCGCCCGTGCGCGACCGGTTCGGCCGGCTGATGACGCACCTGACGGCGAACCCGCTGATGGCCAACGGGCACGTCGCGCGCGGGTTCGACTGGGCCCGCCTGCCGGGCGACAGCGTCGTGGTCGACGTGGCGGGCAACGCGGGCCACTGCGCGGTGCCCATCGCCGAGGCCACGGCGCCGAGCGTGCGCCTGGTCGTGCAGGACCTGCCGCAGGTGGTGGCGGCGGCGCGCGACCCGGCGACGAGCGTGGTGCCGGCGCATCTGCGCGACCGCTTCGAGTTCATGGCCCACGACTACTTCGCGCCGCAGCCCGTGCGCGGCGCCGCCGTCTACTTCCTGCGCATGGTCGTCCACAACCACAGCGACGCCCTCGCCGTCCGGCTCCTGCGCCAGATCGTCCCCGCCATGACCCCCCGCTCGCGCATCGTCGTCATGGACCAGGTCATGCCCCCCGCCGCGGGCCTGCTGCCCGAGCCGCTCGAGCGCGTCAAGCGCTCCCAGGACTTGCAGATGATGTTGCTGCTGAACGCCAAGGAGCGCGACGAGGCCGAGTGGGCCGACCTGCTGGAGAAGGCCGGCGACGGCCTGGTGCAAGACGTCTTCGCCGCCGCGGGACAGCCCGACGCGGGCAAAGGGAAGAAGTTGGGCATCGTCGCCATCCGGACGCCGCCGGGCAGCATGATGAGTGTGATCGAGGTCGGGTTCGTGGATGGCGCCCACGATGTCAACGGCGATGCTGGCGAGTCTGGCGAGGCTGCAGACCTCCCGGATAGTACTGGCACCGGCCACAGTTGAGGGTCTGTCAGGGGAGATTGCCCTGTTCACACACTCGAGGGAGCTTACAGGGAGACACGTCCGTGAGATGGTAGTCCCGGGAGGTAGACAGCTACGGCAGAAAATCCAAGTTCAAAAAATGAATATTGTCATGATGTTCATCAAAACGGGCGCTTTTGAGTCTCCTCTAACAGACGATTGGAGAGACTCGAGAGCTCGACGTGGCTATTGATCAACAGAAAGACCTCACAGATCGTTCCTGGCCCGTCAGGAAACTCCAAACCTGTCCACGATGGAGACACGCAAGAGCTTGATGCGGCTTCTTGACACGAATCCCCTTTGACCAAATATTAACACACACGCTCCTCCTCCGAACGGCGCCTGGTGGATTACTCAAAGAACGCTTGACATGATGCTGCAGTACTGGGAAAACGAAAGTCGAACGTCGCTTTTTCAGACAGACCCTCTCTGGTCCGATATCAACACACCCTCCTCCAAACAGTGCCTGATCGGTATTTCAGTGCATGTCTGGCTTGTTGCAGCATTGCAAAGACAAGACCTCTTTCGTCTCCTCAATACCCATTTTGTTCCATTTCCACAATCTCGTCGGGATCTGTCACCCAAAGCAGCACTCTGCCCCGATTGCTTGCCTCCCGTGCGGCCTTCAGTCCTTCCTCAAACTCCTTCTCCCAGAACTCAATGGATTCTCTGGTGTCTCTCTCTGTCCATGTCTTTTGTACAAGTGATTCCACATAGGATGACGCGATCCCAGCTTCAACGTATGTCTGGGGTGACGGGGCATTCGGGCCATTCAGGACGTCCTCCGCCCACGAGTCGTACTGGTGCTCGCGTTGGTAGTCCGTCATCCCGTCTTCCCCAATCAGGGTGTTGTCTAACTCTTCACGACTCATGAGTCTCGTTACCGCAGGTTGTCTGCTAGTCCGAACCGTTTCATGGAACTGTCTGTCAGCATGTTTCTCTACCGGCACCATGCCTGGCCCGAGTTGCGACTCGGTAGCTTCTATTTCTGAGCTTGGGGGAGACGATGAACGTGATCGGGCTTGCTCGCTCAAGGAAAGCCGGGAAGATTTGGCGGGTTTGTATTTCTGTGCGTCCGATCTCGCTTTGTTGAGCCGGAATTCTTGTGTGTCGTTCACCATGATGCTGTCTGTGTGTCCGGTGAATCCTGAATATTCGAGCGGAGTATTTTGGGGGAGTTCTGCATGTGACATGCGAGGGGTACTGGGTTGAGGCGGCACTTCTTCTTGTGCTGTCGGTTGACGCGGCGTGAGTGTGTCATCTTCCTCTTCATCCTCAAACTCATCCGCATCAGGAACGCGAAAGTGGCCAGGTCGAGGATTTGCAAGGGATGGGCGCCAGGTGTCATCATTTGGATCAGTAACATTGAGGTCAAGGTGGAATCTAGAGGTCACGTTCCCTCTAGTATTCTGCATTGTTGTCGGCGAGTGTATGTGCTCTACGTCAAATGGAAGCGAAGATGAAGAGTCTGGCGACTGACTTGAAAGGTCGGCGAAGGTGCTGCCACGATAGTCGCCAGAGCGACCATACTGGCCGTAGACAGCTTTGACTGAGTCGACGGGGTTGATGCGCACTGATTTAACGGATCGTCCAACTGAACCGAGGTTTGTGCCGGTCTGTCTCATTGCAGAGCGCAGAGGAGTCTGTGGTAGAAGTTTGGTGGTGGGTGTGGCAGGTTGCGTCTCTGCTAGTGATGATTCGCCGATCCCTTCGACTTCATTTTCAATGTCAAGATAGCTGTCGTCAATTCCAAATCCGCCCTTTTTTGGGCCCGGGATCTGGCCTTCAACTGATGCGAGTTTGCGCTTGTTGGTGCCTGGAGTTTCGGTGGGGTTGAAGTCCGCTGCTTTGCTTTCAGTGCTCTCGGCCATAGCTGCCAACTGTTCCCGACCTGCAATGGTGTTGGCCGTTCTGCGTTTCTTGAAAAATTCGCGCGTGAGAACTCTGCTTTCAACTGCGGGAGAATCATGAGCAGGTGGTTCAATTTCGTTGAGAGCGACGCGTGGGGTTGGGGTAGGACTGCCTTGTTCTGAAACTTCCTCTTGTTCTCCGGCAGTTGTGTCTCTCTCTTGTGCCTGGTGTTGGTCTTGGTCTGAAACACTAAAACTGCTTTGTTGTGGGTGTTGTTGTTGCATCACATTTTGTGCCGGACCTTGTGTACCACTACCAGTGAAGTAGCCTAGAAATTTCCTCACACTTCCAAAAATGCCAGCTGGAGCCGGGGTTGGGACCGGGGCAGGCGTGTTCGGTTGTTGAGGTCTCGGTCGCTCTTGCGACTGAGGATGCTCTTTCTCAGCCGTCGGGCTGGACTCGGGGCTCGTGGGCTCGAAAACGCGATGGAAGAAGGGAGACTCATGCCGGGAGCTGAGTTTGGAGGGCGCAGAGGTCAGGAGGCTTCGGTTTCGAGTCTTCGAAAACAGGAACTTGGGCTGTTCGGGAGTAACAGCCCTACGCCGCTTCGATACATTCTGGTCGGTGCTTTCGTCGGGGTCTCGACGTCGTTTTGCGCTCGTGGGCTCTATGTGGCATTTGCACGTCAGCTCAGGGTTCGTTTGGGTCCACGCATCTCTGTATTGGGGTCTTCTCCTGGCAGATGCCCCCATTGTTTCCGTCTCCGTCAGGGTAGACGGATCCACGGTAGGGGACTGGCAGGCGGGGAACCTGTAACGGGGAGAACAGGAGACAATGAAAGGCGTCAGGGCCGCAATGCGTCCAATTTGACGCGGTTTTCGCTCACGTTTGGGGGGTTGGTACTCCGAAAAGCCCTCGGGTCGGGCGCCCTGTCCACGGGTGTGGACCATGGTTGTCTGCTGGAGGGTTCTTGGGTGATATTTTTTGATAGAGGATTCGATGCAAGTGACGGACAAGCGACAACAATTGAGGTGAGGTAGAGTCGAAAAGTCAGTTGCCATATTGAGGCTAGTGTTTGGTGTCGTGGCGGCTCAGGGACCAAAGGGCCGCCCATGTCCTCAGAAATAAGGGGCTTCGTCTGACAGAGAATAGACGCCATCTCAGAATATGGTTATGGTCATTTGATAGCGATGAGGTGGCCGCCACGTCAGATATGTTTAATACTGTTACTATGGACGTATGGGGATCCCGCTGTGCATAGGGCAAGACCAAATACCATTGTAAAGGACGGTTGCCTCTAAGCGAATACAAGTGGGAGGAAGTACGGCGGAATCCTTTTCTCGTCAGACCGTACCATTTATTTTGGACATCGAGCCCGAGTATGGTAAATTTCACGACGAGCCCAATGGGTTGGCTATACCATCTGCCCTCCAATATCTTGAGTAACCTTGATGAGATCAAGCGAACAATCGCAACAAGCGGTGAAATGCTGTCGGACAGTGGGAGTAGTTGAGAGCGAAGTCTCGCGGATCCTCACGCGAGGCTGAAAAGTCAACCCCTCTTTCCGTCGGCTTTCTACTTGGCTTCATCGGTGGATATCGTGGATGGAAGTGGGCTTCCAAATTACTTTCAAGAGGGTACTTTGTGCTTTTCTTCTTTCTTTGGCTCCGACCCGAGCATCATATTTATGTAGGATGCACAAGTTCGCATTTCCACAGAATACGACTCAATGACCCCGTGGGCTGCTGACTTCCTGGGTCGGATTTCGGGGACGACTCTCTCTCCTCAGCGATATAGGCACTCATCTAAGACATCCGGTTATCGTATGACACCTTGTCTGTCTACCCAGACCTGCCCAGATGTCATAGTTCTCTCATCGCATACCCTCGCATTTTAGAACGGGGGAAGCGCCACATATCTCCTTCATTTCACCTAACTCCCACTGTCCGCTGCGCTCCCAGCGACCTTCTTCGCAGCTCTTTCGGTCTTTCCTTTGATGAATCCCGATAGGTCACCCACTGGGAGTGTGACCGGGAAGTCGACGCATTCCAGCAGTTGCACCGCGAGGAGATACCACACCATCATCGTCAGGGCCCAAGTGAACGCCCCCGCTGCCTGTAGAAGGGGTCGAAACGTGTCAGCTCCCTGGATATTGTTCGATGTATTACAAGAGGTGGCATTTTTTGTGGGAATGGAATCACACGAAAAATGAGGAGACATCGCATATCAGATTAAGGGCAAGAGAAATTCAAGGTAATGCTCCCCCCTCAAAAAAATTCATGGGTAGACTCACTATGGTCAACTTTTTGCCCGTCTCCGCATGTCCGAGTGCCAGATTCCAGAACGCTCCTGCGGCACACCCAAATGCAAAGATCAGGGTGAAAAGTGCAGAGAAGAAGACGATGTTGGTTCGCAGGGCGCAGATAGTAAAAATCGTGGTGAGCATGGCGAGAGCCACGTAATAGAATCCTGTTCACAGGAGCGAGCCTGTATTAGTTGCGAGTAGATATATGTCTGGCCGTGACAGATGGTACCCACCAACGGTAGCGTAATAGCTCGGTTCAGTCATGCCATGCAGCGTATCGCCTGTGGTGGAGTATTGGACTCCGACGCCGAACCAGGGAATGAGCTCGGTGCCAGCGACGATCCAGAAAGTGCCGTAGGTGAAGAACAAGCACATGGAGAAGGTATTGCCCAGGATCCATTCGGCGATAGCGCCCAGGATCTGGAGAACGCCGCCGAAGAAAATCATCGTTGGGCTGCGTAGTGACCGTGTCAGTCAAGAGGGGAGGTACAAGCGGCAGGAAAACGCCTTCAAAGGGAATTCAAGGAATTTTCGGAGCCTCTAAAGAGTAGGGAGAGGCACTCACATAAGGGCTCCTCCCAGACCTCCTGCACCACGCCAGCCCATGTTTGCGGCGGCGTACGGAGTTGCAGCCATGACGAAGCCAATCAGAGCGGCAGGGGTCGGGTTACCAAACTAATAGAGAGGACAACTGTGAGACAAGCTAGACAGGCTCGAAGGCAGGGAATCTTACCTTCTTCCTCAGGTCTCCGGGAACGTTGCGCTCCGGAGAGAGGTAAAGGGCTTCGAACACATCGCGAGGAAGAAAGACGCTGTCTGCCGTCTGTACGCGGCGAAGGAAATCTTCTTTTGAGTTGAGGTGGTTCAAGGGAGCACTTTTGTTGTCTTCCATTGTCAAGGAAACAAATAGAAGCAGGATCTTGAGAAAAAGAAAGAAATCAAATGTGAGTCTCTCGGAGATTCTTTGGTGCGCGACACAAGGAATAGACTTGACAGGGTCGGGCAAGAGAAAAGAGAGAGGCGAGAAGCAAAGTCAACATCTGGGGCAGCCGGCCTTCTTGAAACTTTTTCAACATGTGTCGGCCTTTCCACCATTACCCTGCATTGACGAGTCGGTAGATGCATTAAGGCTCACTAGGCCACGTTGGTTGGAGTTTTTCCGTTCAGGAGAACCGTTCGCCATGTGCAATCCAGCAGCGGGGAGTCGGCGGCGAACGACGACTGGACAGTGCACGTCCTCCAGCCCCGTGGGGATTGTAGCATTTTGCCTTGGATGGCGTCCAGGAGCCAGTAGGCACACAGAAGAAGGGGCTTCTGCGGTGAAAAGCGGGTTTGTGTCCCTGGGGCTGTGGAGATAGCTACCTACCTAGGCAAAGGCAGCCTTTGTCATATTTGGCCACAGCTGGGGTTGAGGGGCACCGGACGATGATTCTCCGTCAAAAGGACCATCCAGCGACTTGCAAGGGTTTATGCGGTCATATGCAGTGGTATGACACTCACCTGCGCAACTCTCGCTCGATCTCAGAGGTGCATAGCCGCGTAGGAAAGCGAAGGAGACCTGACTGGCAGGCGGCTTTGCTTTTTTGCCAAACGTGCTGAGAGGATCTTGAGATCTCCACTTGTTGCGCTGATCGTTCCCAGTTCCCGGTTGGGCCTGTGCCTGGGTAGATATTTGTGGTGTTTCGGACTCTGGGATGCCCGGGTGAGAGCATACCAGGGTTTTCGAGTTGGGGAAGGGGTTGCATTGAGCTCTCTCGGAACTCAAAACGCCACGTCATGCGTTGCAGCTTGCGGGGAGGAGGAGGTGGGGAGACTAGCGACAGTTTCCCGAGGTCTAGGAGAAGAGATTTCCCAGGGGATCAGCGTGTCGGTTCCGAAAGGACGATGGAAGGGTTGATGTGATGTGTGAGAGCACCAGATGATGGATTTTGAGAGAAAGGAGGTTCAAAGAAGATTTGGTTGTCCAAGAAATCGCCAAGTGATACTATATCATCTTGCCGCTGCCATGGCCCTTTAAGTATTACTCACTCTGGAGGAATACGAGGTCCTGCTGATAGCGGCTGCCGAGGCAATCGGTCCGGGTCATGGCACAAAAGCTTCAGTGCACCGTGGCTTATGTACATGGCCAGTGGCACTGTGGGCGAATGAGGATTTTGGAGAGAGGGCGCCAAAGCTTGGGGAAAAGTATTTCTGATCCCGTCTCTTTGGAGAAAACCAGGCTAGCTAGGTGCTAGGCAAGCAGCCTGCCCAAGTGTCGATGTTGACCATCTCCTCTCCCTCTTCTGCCCGATTGGTTTATCTGAGATATCCAACTCGGACCAGGGCAGGGATATCTGCATCGAAATCTTCGTTTAGACACGCGACAAAGGGCACAATGCAGGGTCTAGGCCTGCTCTTCCAAGTGTAAGAGCGATCTGGAACATGGACCGTTGTGCCAGGAGAGTCGACTGTTCCTGTGTCCAGCGTGTGACCTCCACCGTATCAACTACCAGTACATTCTTCGGATATTTGCCCAGGTACTGACAACCGTGCAGAAATGAATAAGACGCGTGAATATCCAGGTGAAGAGACAATGGCGAACGGCGGCAAAACAAATGTGCGGTGGCAGATGGGACAGACTTGCCCAGGCCTTGCTAGTGTGATGTATATGGATAAAAAGGTCTTCCGGTCTGACATGGCGGGTGAGCAATCGCCGAGTGGCCGTTGTCTTTCGAATCGCCTTCGATGTGTCTAGAGAATAAGGCAGAACTGCGCCGGGAACATTCCCGACTTTGAAAAAGGATCCCAGAGTCTCCGGCGGAGTGTCGCCTGGGAGCGTAAGAGAACTAGCACCCAACCGTCATCCGGCTGCCGACCCAGTACATATTATGCATTCCCAACCCTGCTTGTATAGCCTTTGACAAGAAGCGGGACCAAACAGTTAGAGTCAGCTGTTACAATATCACATTTGAAATGAAAATAAAACAAGTAGGATCGAGAGTCCTGTTATACTGCGATCAAGAGCGCGCATCCCAGTGAGTGCTTGATTCTGGGTCCCGCCTTCGCTGCTGAGAGCACCGCCGAGATAGGGCTGAGATGAAGGAGGCGACATGCTCGCATCCTGGCCCGTCTGATCTTGCAGGGAATTGTTTCGGAGAGCACACGACGGCCGAGTTCCTCTGGCTGCCAGCTGGGTTGTGTTGGGAATGGAATTAGTGACCTGGATGGGGAGGTTGAAGATTGTGTAATACCCAGTCCCATTGATCCGAAATGACTGGTGGATCGAGACCTGTGGACAGAGTCAGCACAACAGGAAGAGCAAGAGGAACGGGCCTGGTCGCACGTTATAAGAGCCTCTGTCGGATGAACTTCCAGAATCCTGGCCACCATCACCGACCAAACAGTCGGGCCATGCCCAATTGACGTGCTTCACGGTACTGCCACTCTCTTGTGCCATGATTTCCCCGCAGCCCGCATTCCGAAAGCCTCGACTGGTTGTGGAGTTACAATGGAACTCTGGTGCTTCCATACTATCGCTGAACCAGCCATAACTGGTGCCATTTGATATCGTCAAATTGAGGCCTGTAACATAGCTGAACAGGAACATAGTGATATTGAGAATTCCGGTCTCAACACCTGGAGAATACGGAGGCTGGGATATCCGGCCATCGCCTGAGATATCGATGGCGACCTGGAGGAAATCTATCAGAGTCAGTTTCGTCGAGGTCCTGTTTTACCGCGGTAGAATGTGTCTGTCATTCCGGTATATACTCACCACCCCCTTCAGGCGTGAATGGCTGAGGCGCATCGATTATTGCTAGCCCTGGTGTGTATATTTGACCATTGACAATGGTAAAATTTGCTGCAGCTTGCACGCAAGTGGTAAATATCACACAAATCAATACCAGCGCTCGAGGCAGGGAGGGACTGGCCACAGAAGCATTCATCTCGTTGAAATGCAAGATCCTGAGATTATGGACATCCCACAAGATTCAGCGATGCTTTGCGAAGCGATCTGTTGGCGACATCTCAAGAGCCAGGAATTGTGGATGGGTGACCATCAATTTGCTTGAAACCGCAATCAAAATTGTGACGCGAAACCGGGTTCTCGCCCCCCTGCTCGGTCAATTTGACACCCTACCTTTCATGATCGAAGACCGCCAGCGTGTAGGGCCGGGCTTCGCTTTTGACAAATAGATTTGTATCGCGATAGGGACCTAGCGACATCCAAAGAGGGACAAGAGCCTTGATCGCCATACGAGTGGTGGTGGAAAAGATCGGCTTCGGCAGACCAAAGTTCCAGGGCATTAAAGCGGCGCTGAAGCTTGATGTCTGTGGTGCGCACGTGATCTCAATTTTCAATGCAGCCTGTGAGCCTTTTGAGCTTTCCAGACTCCTGTCCACCGACCTTATCCTCACATCGTCGTCTCGAAGATCCTCATCTTGCTCACATGGAGCAAGTCTGCGCACGTTGTGCGAGACTTGGTCTCAGGCCGAGACCTACTGTTCCATCGATTCCACTGGCTACCAGTGCTCGAGGATTCTCCAGCTCAACTGTCTTGTACGATGAAGGTAATGCCCGTCCACACCTCGTTGTTAGGAGCATAGCCAATTGACCCTAACTTTGCCTAGGCGATCAAAACCCTTCCCGTCAGCCAACTGGCAGACCTCTGCCTGGCTCCTCCCTACGCGGCGCGCTCGACAGAAACAACACCCGTGGTTCCGCTCCTCGACCACAAGCAACTCGACCCGCAGGAACAATTCTACGACGAACAGCTGCACCACATACGCAAAACTCTAGCTCACCGGGAAATGCCGCTCGAACTGGGATAGCCCCCGGAGCAGGAGGAGCAGCTCGAGCGCCACCACCTGGTCGCCTTCTACAACGCACGGGAGCTCCGCGTCAAGGTCAACAGCAACTAGCTCGACGACCGGCCGGTGGGCGAGGTCAACCACCACAGCAAGGACAGTTTGGTGCTCAACAGCGGACTCAACGACAAGACCAATCTAGAGCTCCTGCACCTGGCGGCAAACGCACCGACCGCCGTGTCCGCCGCCTGGTTGAGAAGACCAAAACTTCGCTTGCCGAAGAAGAAGACTCGGCCGCCTTCGCCGCCGAAGACCTTCCCAGCCGCGTTGAGAACTACGTCAACACAATCGTTGACCCACCCGCGAACCCGACGACAGAACTGCCTCATGTACCCGGGCAGGAACTCTCTGTATCCGAATTGCGCAAGGACTGGCCAAACACCCCACTCTCCAGCTCCGGGCTGGTGGAAACTGTGCAACAGAGGATTGAATGGCTCGCACATCGGCTCCCACATGGCTACCAGACACCCGGCCAGTTGGCGGAATGGTACACCAAGGGGTATTTCACGCGCTTCGAGTCTGAGTCGGAGAAGGAAGAGGTCTTGAAGCTCGCGCAGGAAATGGCCAAGATGGAGGCGGACAAGGAGACCGAGAAGACCAACGTCGAGGCTCAGCCGAAGGACATGGAGTTCGACGACGTGGTCTCCCGAGCGGGCGAGCGCAAGGGCCTGGCGGAGACCTATGTGCGTGGGGTGTACCCCGAAGTCAAGAAGCAGAAGATGCCGTTCTTGGACCAGATTGTGCGCAACCTGAACAATAACGCGACGTTTCCCCATGGAAAGACGGAGCAGTTCATGCAGACGGTGCAGAAGGTCATCGTCTCGCATGCAGAGGGCGGGCGGGCGCAGAAGAGGGCCGAGAAGTAAGAGTGTGCAAAATATATGTGGGACGGATGCAGAAGAAAACAGGATTTGGGTTTATCGAGGTGCCTTTAGAGACCTGAACTAAACATTAGTGTACAAAACTTTCCTCGAGCCCCTAACATATCATAGCCATGCTGCACAAAGACCGGTTGATCATAGTCACCAAATGAACAAAAAGAAAATGAGTGATCGAAGTCCAAACGACGCAAAGTGCAGGCCATCCTCCATGACTGGACAATTTGATATACCCTTCGTGGCATGGCTCGACTGGTTCAAAAGGCGCGAAGAGTCCCTGTGGTCCAATCCCACTCCCCTTGTGTTGAACGAGTTCAACCTCCCACCGGGAAACAGATCGCATCGTCGTCATACCCCCAGTTCTGTCGCAACGCTGGGAGGCAAATGTCGTTGACGAGGATCTGATCTCGACACAGCGGACAGTTTGACCGTCCCTCGTGAATCAACCACACGACCAGGCACCACCGGTGGAATTTGTGACTGCAGGATAACTTGTAGACATATTCTGCCCGGCCGATGGCGTCCACTTGGCAAATGGCACATTCGAGCGCCATACCTTCTACCCCAGCACGATCTCCCTCGTCTGCTTTGAATGCAACCAGAGGACACGGTTTCATGGCGTGTTCTTCGCTGTCGAAGATGCATGCCTCCTGAACTTCAAGAAAGCGGTATTGCTCCAGCATGAACAGGCCGAGAAAGTACATGGCCGGCAGAATATCTCCGCCCATGGTGACTGAAGTGATTCGTAGGACATGCAACTAAATGGCCCAAGTCACCAGGATGCCGTAGTTGATCGCTTCAGAGGTGGTCACCGTCGTGGGTCTCCAGTGTGCGGCAAACTGAGGGACCTGAACTGTATTGATCGTGGTACACCAGGCAAGTTTCTTCATGTCGTTGAAGGCAATCATGCTGAGTACCGGCCCCAGGCTGATGGATTTGAGGTAGAGTTGAATCTGACCGCTCACCCTCTGGTCGGCCGCGGAGAGCCGGAGCCTGTCGAGCACTTTGCCCAGGACGTCGACTTTCCGAATCAAGGAATGAAGATGATAACGAATGACAAACTCCGTCAGAGGTTTCGTCTTTGCAGTGATGCAAGGTGATATGCACAGAGAGAGGGCAGACACAGGAGGATCTTCCTTGTTCGCCATGTCCTTCTTGTGTTGTGAGATGTAACTGACGGTGGTGGAGACGAAGCCAGCAGAAATGAGATAAATAAACGAGCGAATGTAGTGATCAAATTAAATAGAATATAGGGGATGTGGCCTGTCGAACAATGCGAAGGAGGCTTGGGAGAAGATTGAAGAGGGATCAAGATATCCGCGACAGCTGTCAAAGGGTGACTTTCTATGCTACGAGGAAGGAGCGCTCCAGCCTCATTGCTATCTTATTAGCCTGGAAGGATGTCCTGGAATTAAGGAGAGACCATAACATTTTCGCTTCACATAGAAGCAGAGAGCAATGATGGGAGGAGATGTAAAAGAATTAACATGCTGATTTTTAGGGTGCAGATCTCACCTCCGCTCCATTTCGTCCAGTCCTTCCAAAAACCATGCTACTACCATTCATTCTCTGCGTTTTTGTATCGTTACTGACCTACACTCTTGTAGAGATCATCTGACCCGTTGTGGAGATGGCTGTGGCTGTGTCCCAGACGTTGTCTCTTCACCAAACCTGTCCTCCTGTACTTTGCCCTTTTCCTCCCTGGCTGGATTAATTTGGAGTGCTTCTTGGTGGACTCGGTCCGGTGCTCTCTCTTGCTATCCCCTTGGTGGCCATCTGCTGCTATCCGCCTTGCTCTGTTCTTGCACAACCCGATCCCGTCTGCATGAGGCGTTCTTGATCCACTCTTCTTTGACCGATTGGTGACTGAGACAGCCGGGATCTGCCCAGCATCAAGGAACTTGAACGCGTCGGAAACAGACACAGGCTCGTGGCATTTGGGGCATTGATTGAAATTGGCGACAAAGCTCGCCGCACATGGGAAATGGAACCAGTGGAACTTGCTGCAAGGCAAGAATAACAGTGTGTCGTGATGGACCACCTGTTTGTAACAGAGCACACAATCTAAGCCAGCTTTGTCAGGCCCAGCCTTTCGAACCCATTCTTTGAATTCGGTGTTTGTGCGGAAACGCCTTGGGAATCCTGGGCCAAGCGGCATCACATCGAGGAATTCTTTCTCGTCTTCGACTCGTGCGAGGGTCTCCCGGATGTTCGCGTTCAATCTCTTGAAGAAAGCCGCCAAAACCTTGAAGAGATAAGCGAGCTGCTGCCAAAGACCTGCAGATAGGTTAGCAGAAATCGACAGCGAGGAAAAGGAGGCGATGATGAAGGACAAAGTGCACGAGAAGCATGATGACGAGTCAGGGATTCGGCTGAAGCGCATACTTTGGACACCGAGCTCTCTTGCGAACTGGCCGGTCAATATCGAGAAAGCCAGGACAGCGAAGAGCATGAAATAGAAGTGGATGACCTCGCCCATCTTCCAAAGATACCGGACAGCCTCTGAAATGATGTGGTCACAATGCTGGACTCCAGTTGCGGCTAAATACCGACGCAGAAACTGGAGCTTGAGGAAGAAGTGGTAGATGGCGTGGATGAAGAATTCGAGGAAGTGGTCGACCTGGCTTTGCAGAAATCTCATGGGCGCAGCCGCCATGATTCCAACGACATTGATCGAGAAGAAGACAATGCCCTGGGTGGAATCGAACAGGCAGAAGGAGACAAACACAATGCAGACCTGGATCAAGGTGGCCCAAAAGCGGTCGAAGGATGGCATTGCGCTGAACTAAGATATTTTCAACTCCAATAGACTTTCCGAGACGAATGAAATGGTGAATTGGTAGATAAGGGAATGAGGAGCTCTTGAAATGCAATGCTTGATGGGCCTATGATCAGGTTAGACTAAGAGAAGAAATGCGCAAGGACGCGGACATGGAGATCCTGCATCTTGGGAGGATGTGACTGCCATATTCGATACCAGTAACAAGGCTCTGCGGAAGCTGCAACGGGTGGACTAAAACAGGCATCGGGGACACTATTGTGAGCACACAGTGGATGGTTCAGAAGGCGCGCCCATGAGTCCGTCGTGGCATGAATCAAGGATTGTTTACAAATGAAGGATTGAGGCCGCAGTTTAAAGGCAGGGACATCGACCCCCTATCGCTATCGCCACGTGATCCTCTTCTCCCCGTCCCTTGTCTTGATGACGGAATCGCGGGCTGAGTAACGCCCACCCTCATTGTTGCATGTGAACGACGATCGCCCTCTGCACAGTCTCAACCTTTCAGTTACGTACCCAATGTAAGAGTCTTCTTGTTAACGGCGACCTCTCCCTGATACGAAACTATCACAAATTCCTCGAATGGCTCTTCCACCAAAGTTCTCCGGCCAGCTGCTGGCCTCGGCCGCGAGCAACGAAGCAAAGCACACCATCGAGCTTTATTTGGACTATGTCTGCC
Organism: Cladophialophora immunda; assembly: GCF_000835495.1. NCBI lineage: Eukaryota > Fungi > Ascomycota > Eurotiomycetes > Chaetothyriales > Herpotrichiellaceae > Cladophialophora > Cladophialophora immunda. Next base: position 2,884,649 of record NW_015622547.1, on the reverse strand, counting down.
CTTTCTCCGCGAAGCTGTTTAAGACTTTCTACAAGAGTGTTGCACCTGTTATTGAGAAAAAGTACAGCAACCCTGGTATCCGCGTTATCTTCCGTCAACAGATCCAGCCATGGCATCCTTCTTCTACTCTGGTCCATGAAGCCGGTGCTGCAGTCCTGAAAATCGCCCCCGGCTCCTTCTGGTCATTTTCCGAAAAGCTGTTTGAACAACAAAAGGACTATTTCGACGTCAACGTGGTGAACGAGGGGCGCAACGAGACGTACAAGAGACTTGCCAAGCTGGCCGGCTCTGTGGACGGGGTTGACGAGAAGACCATTCTGGACTTGTTGCTGGTACCTGACAAGCCGGACAAGGACGGTGGACTCAACATTGGGAATAAGGTCACTGACGATGTCAAGTTCATGGTCAAAGCGAACAGAGTCACCGGTGTCCACGTAACACCGACCGTCTTGTTCAATGGCGTAGAGGAACGCAGCATCAGTTCCGGTTGGACATTAGAGCAATGGGAGGAGTGGCTGCAAAAGAACGCGAGCTGAAAGAGAGATGCCAGACCAGCAACGAGTCGACGGGACTGTGACATGGAGACCAAAAGACGCTTGCAGACGACAATGAGTAGCGTGCAAGTACACCATCCATTCTTTCATGGGTTTGAACTGGGTCGGTGGTTGAGCTGATGAGGCTATGCTAAACCTGACTGACCACCAACATCTTTGTGCCTAAATTCTTTGGCCATCGTGGGATCCATTCATCAAGACATACACAAACTGGTAGTAAGCACGCCCGCTGAATGCACATTTGAACACGGTTCCTTTGGTTCCGGAGAAAACGCCCTCCCAATGCTGCGCTAGTCGGAGAAGTTGATTCGGATGAGATTGTGTCAAGATCAATGAGCAGGAGGCTGGTATCCAATCGGTCGTCTACTGGTGTCAGCGCCTGGACACATGTGAAATTCGCCAGACTTACTTGAATAGCAGGATATGTGGTTCCGGCTCGTGGACTTCATAGTGCTCCCATCCTAGGCTCTGCGTGATGTTCTTCAGCTCAAGTGTCACACAGACATGACAGTGTGAGGTACCTGTGTGATCCCCAACCCCCTCCATTCTTCTTCCCATAGCAATTTCAAAGTCCCCTTGGAGTCGTCGAAGTAGTCTCTTGGGATGACCTTCAACATGGCTTTTGGGAGTTGCACATGCCGGTATTCGAATTCGCTGTCAGAGTATCTGGCCCGTATTAGCCTCAGAGCCATGATCAAATTTCCACATACACACCTCGCGGAATATCCGATACTGTCAATGAATTCCTCCAGTCGCGCTCTCTCAGACTCGAGCAACAATCTCGGCTTCTTGTTGCGCCGCGACATGTCAATATCCGCCATGTTACTGTGCTGGGAGACGCGATCAATAGAGAAGACTTCGTTGGTCGAATTTTTCTCGCTCGAGAGACGTGACAAGGGACGGTAAGGGAGTACCACGCGGTACAAACGTTAGCGGTCGGCGGGCAGCTGCGGACAAGACTCGCGAAATGGTCTCGTGCTCTTGCGCATGCAAGGGCTGTGTAGGACGGGGAGGTAAAAGCTGCGGATAACAGTCGGATTGTCCGCGGAATGTGTGGCTCTCAGATTTCGACCTGAAGAAAGCGTGTCGATACAGGTTATCGCGGAGGGGTGAAGCAGAGGACTGCGACCTGCATTTGTGTTTGAGGCGGATAGTCCCAGAGGCTCGCCGAAGTAAACACAGATTGGGGAGCCAAAACCCAAGGCCAGCCTATGAGAGAAGGTGCGGGTGCCAAGAGATTCCGGAGAAACCAACCTCGGATCAGACCGATGACTTACCTAATAATCCGGTCCCTATCACGTGTGCTTGGTTTTCGCCCTCTCTCTCTCGCAGCGCAGACTGACAGTTGCGTGTGTCGCGTCCCCGTTGAGATCCTGTCACCCCCAAAAGAAGTTGTCTGAAGGGCGAACGATGGAAGAGTCCCCAAAGCGCATGCAACTCCCACACCAGTGAATGCTTTCGCAAGGGCCTCCTTTGCCCTATTCATCTCTCCAGTCCCATCTTACTGCACTGTGCACCTGATGGTGGCCCCTCCTGCGCCCGCATCTCTCGCCCAATCTCGAAACCCTGTGAGGCCGCGAAATCATGAGCTCGAAGCGCAGAAGCGGCCCTGCAGGCGACCCCGACGACTTTCTAGCCACGCCTGATCCCAAGCGACGCAAGCGGAGCGACGTAAGTATTAAAATAATCCTCTCTCACTCGCCCAACTCCCAACTTGCACTTACCACTGCACTTCTCGACCGTGCGCAGAGTCGCGGAACCCCCGCCTTGTGCACCTCATGCTGCGTGCAATGCCACCTGCACTCGAGTTGACCGTAGTGCACTGCATGCCCGCACTCGCAATGGTTGATGCATCGCGCCAGAGTTTTGCTAATCCAGCTGTCTGTAGGATACCCATTTCCCCGAGGAAGAAACTCGAGAGACCACCACGGATATTGGCTTGAGGCTCGTGAGGCAGCTGAAGAAGTCGCAAGACAAGAATGGCCGCAACGTCGCAATCCATTTTCTGGACCTGCCTAGCAAGGCCGAGTATCCTGACTATTACCAGCAAATCGCCATGCCTCTTTCCCTCAACATGATTGAGCAGCGGCTGGAGAATTATGAATATGAGAACCTAGAGACCTTGGAGTCAGACTTGAAGAGAATGGTGCAAAATGCGAAGGACTATAACAATAGTCGATCTGCAATCTTTGAAGACGCTGAGCGCATACGCAAGGCTTTGTCCAATTTTATGCCAAAGCACAATCCGGCGTATCTGCGACCAGATTATCGCGCTTATCCCACTCCCATTCCACAAGAACTGCTTGATGAGGTGCGACGTCAATCCGTCTCGTCGGAGGGAACCATGGCTCCAGAGAGGGTCAAGCTGGTATTCCCTAATCCCGCCGCCGCGCGGCGGCGCCAAAGTCAGGTCACTCCATCCACTGACACCCTGACCGACACGAGGGAAGATGTACGGCAAGAACAGTTGAAGTTTCTGCAGGAACTGTCGGAGCAGGAAGATGCAATGTAACTCACCCTTTTGACTCAGCTGCGCGTGACCACACCGACTAACATTTGTTGCCCAGCAACTTTGAGGAAAAGGTCTCCAAAAAGGATTATCCCGACTATTACAAGCTGGTCAAGAAACCAACGTCCATATCGGATGTACGGGCTTTGGTAGAGAAGGATGCAATCCAAGACTGGGACGCGTTGGCGAAAGAAGTGCGACTCATCTGGGACAACGCTAAAGATTACAATCAGGAAGGGTCCGACATCTACCTGATGGCAGAAAAACTGGAGGTAATGTTTACCCTCAACGCGCGTGAATCGTGAATATAGACGGCGGCGACCTGACCACGTGATGTACTCTGCTAACATTATCGATCATCCTCTTAACAGGTTTGGTCGGAGTCCAAGATGCAGTCACTTGGTGCTCAACCACGACGCAACCTCAAGCTCTCTTTGTCACAACCAAAGCCAAAGGCTCTGCGACTGACAATGGGTTCCTCTACGCCTACGCCAAACCTGGTCGGTGGCACGATCGACAGCGAATCGCTCCGACGACAGAAGGAAGAAATGGGTCAAGCCTTGAGTAAGGTGCAGAGGGCGAGTTCGAAGGCCACGCAAGCCAACGGATCGACCCCAGTGCCTTCCAGCGCTGCTCCCAGTGTTCGTCGAAGCGCCTCACTGGCTACAACGACTGAGCAAGCTGATACAATCACGAGCGAGGTCAAAGTCAACGGTGTCTCAAGCACTCCCCAACCTCAGGAAGCGGTGAGAGCTTCACAGCCTCCTGCGCCAACTCCAGCACAGCAGCTGCCAACCCCTGTTCAAGAAGTCGAAATCCCTCTTCCGAATACAGCGCCTCTCACGAATGGAGCCCGTCACCTCGAGCGTTCTGAACCACAGCCATCTAGCCCTGGCGCGAATCCATCGGTCCCCAACAACAATTACTTGAATCAATCCGTCATTCCCATGGAACGACGCTATCGTGACCCTGGCAGAGGTGAGTTCAGTCGTGTCTTAATGTTATCTTTTCATCGGCTTCAGTTTGCTGACATTGAGTCTGCCACACTCTCAGGTTGGACCCACGCGTTGCTCGCCTCTGTGACCTTCATGACCAACCCTTCTTTGCCGAATGACCCACGCTGGAAACTGGTCCGCTACGGCTCGGCCACCAAGACCCAGACGAGTGGCTTCATCGCTCTACCATCTCACTACCGCGACCTACGCATCATCCCAACCACCACTTCCGAACTAGCTAGTCGTCGCCGTCATCGGGTTTTGTTCATGCATAACTCCACCGTCTACAAGGAAAGCAACAGTAATCATGTGGAGGGGGCGTTTGAGGTTAGGCTGGTTCCAGGGGAGAATGTCCTTGTTGTGGAAGTTTTGGCAGATCTGAGGGATGGGGAGAAGAAGGCGTACGCACCGAGTCAATTGCAGTTTGACTTTGAGAGGTGCACCCTGATTGTACATCTCAACACATCCTAAAATATGGGGGAGGCTTGTTAATGAGATTGGGAAAGACTTCTCTTGGTCCAGATGACTTGAAAAGGATTGGAAGTGCGGCGAACTGCTTGCGATGAGCATGACACATGCATGGGATTGCATTGTAGTATGTGCTTTCTAGGACCTCAGTGCCTGTGTTTTATCAATGAGATTGAAAGTGACTTGAAACTCAAAAGCCTGCCCTGACAATTTGTCGAGGCCAACTTCCACTGGAATGGCTGAAGTGCATGGGACAGTGATCAATAAACACCACATTGATGTCATTGTGCTTTTGGATCATATGGTTGATTCATCTATACAGGATCTTTCGTGGTGTTCAAGCTGTCTCGATCCGACCCTCAACCGAACTCCCCCGTTCCCACTCGGAGCCATGTCATGAAATGGAGAATATAACAGTACAGTCGGCCCACGTCCTACTTTGCAGTTCTGGGTCCTGCGACCCCAGCCCCAATTACACTGGGCAATTCCTGCGCTCCCATACTGTATAGCATCCCAATCGCTCCGGCCACCAACGCGGTCATAACCACGCCGAAGCTGGCAAACATGACAAAAGGCACCGAGATGTCCTTCTTCTGGCACGCGTTGCCGCCCCATTTCACGGTCTTCTTGGTCCCGTCTTCGTTGATCCGGACAAGAGTGGACGTGCAGCGGCACTTGAAGCAATTGCTGTGTGCTTTGTAGCAGGAGCCGTGGCCTGAGCAGGAGTTTGTGGTGTTTTCACACGCAGACTGCGAGGCGAAGCACGCGGGGATCACCGAGGGGAGGGTGAAGTTTGACGAAGTGTTGGCGGGTGTGATGGTGTCAAATTCGGAAACGGAGGACGGGGTGGGTGTGGTGGACGGGAGGTCGAGCCGTTCCTCTTCAGATTCTTGGGCCGAGCGGGCGGCGTGCTTGTGGCTGTGAGCCTTCTTCTTCTTGGGGTTCTTCAGTCTCTTCGTGGATGGAAGGAGGAGAAGAGTGGATTCGACGTTGTCGGTGGCGGAGAAGTGTTTGAGGATGCGGACCAAGGAGTTCAGCTTAGTCTTGACGTCCGATGGGTTGGAGGGCAGAAAACTGTGGAGGGAGAGAATGATCGGGATATTTGGAATCTCTGAGGCCGCGAGGCACCGTCCATTTTCGGCGGGATAGGTGAAGACAACCTCGACGCCCATGCTGTTGGGCGCATTGCGAGAAGGGGGAACGTCATACTCGCAAAGCCCATCTTTCTCTTTGCGACTGCCATCAGGTACCGCCTTGAAGTCGCTGAGGAGGTCCTTTGTTGGATCCGAAATCCACAGATCAGGCATGGCCATATCAAAGTCCTTGATCTGCATGTCGACCCCCGATATTCTGATGAACAGCTTTCCTGGCGCATCTTTGGGATGGCTCTCTCCAAACAGAGGTGCCTGGTATCCCCCATAGGTATTGAGGTCTTCAAGCAGCATCGATTCTGTGATGCCCAGGTATCGATCCGCCGTAAGAGCCCTTCTTCTCGCGATAATGGCGCTCGCCATTTCTGAATCGATCATGCCGGTCGACGGGACGGTGATGGAGCGATCAATGGTGAAAAGGTATGCGCCTTGAGCAGCGGCATACTGAGCGAGTGCTGCACAGGGCAGTAAGACCGATAGGGACTTCATGGTTACTATCGCCAGCTGAGCTCAATGACGAGCTGTTGATTGTAGCTGGCAGCAGTGCAGAACATGAAGAACTACCTACATACGTCTGGGGGCAGAGGCACGGATAATTGTTTCGGCCTGGGGAGCTAGCGAGGACAGAGGACAGCAGTCAAAGGACCCTGACACGTGCAGTGTGGTGCGACCCCTCGTCCACCTGCGACATTTGGATTTCAAGGCTGCGAAACTCCCTTTCTTTCTTTCGTCGGTGGCCGCACATCCTTTGGGATCATCTATTACGATAACATAAACTTCCTTTTCCTCACTGCCTCATTCTCCCGATGTGCTTCTGAGGTTTTCAGGGAGAAGGTATTGTGCATGGGGTTAATGTCACCGAGCACGGCCACTGTCGACCATACACCAATTCCTCCCCGCTACAATGCAACCAACTGATGCCTCAACCTGCCCCTCCCCATGCTCCGGTACCTATTCCGTAGCCCGCGGAGCGTTCGCGTGCCGCTCCAGAATGGTCCAGTCGACCTTCAAAGGGTTGCAATAACCAGACGATCCAAATCCACGTACGGGTGTCACCTCTGACCCTCCCAGTCTACTGAATATTGCTAAGAGCTGGCAGACCAATCTTTTACCGACTCTTCACTACGATTGCACTTACCTACTGCGCCGCCAAGACCATTAACTACATCTATCCGGACACTGCGCATGGCTCCCGGCCCCAAGTTGAGTCCGTCAAGAAGACGCGCAAATCCCAAGATCAGGAAAGATCGTGGCAAGGGTACTGGGACAAAGCCAACACGAATGGCTCGACGAAGTCGCCGGAGGTTATCCATTTGATGTTACCAATTTGGATTCGCCGAGCAAAGCCTCAGTTATGGGAGCCTGACGACCCAACATGGAAGTCATTCCAAGCTCTTCACGGAGATCCGAAACGCCTGCGTGAAATCACAAGAGCAATTCAGGAATCTCTGAAGCAAGAGGTCATTAAAAAGTATGGTCGTGTCTTGATGGAGCTCGGAGGGAAGTTCGCATTCCACGCCGGATGGAGACTTGCTCCGCCTTTGTACGCCCCAACGACTTATGAAGTCCCGTGCATCTTCTTAGAGCCGGGCAAGGTCAGTTATGGCTGGAGGCAGCTGCCCAATAGCATGGGAGGGAAGATGGATCGTGTCTTTCACCCAATTGTGCTTGCCAAGGCCTTTGTGAACGGTTTCAGAGAATTCGCCTGGGCCTCATATCTGATCACCAAAGCCCGACTGACGGATCGGCTCAATTCCCTTAGCACGACCGTCAAGGACTCCACGCCGGATAAAACTCTCAGTGAAGACGAGAAAGCCCACAAGCGGTTGAGTTTTGGGAAGATATCTGAAAAGGACAAAACAGTCTGGCTTCCTTTTCTTCGTGGTGACTATGGTGAGCATGACTCAAGACGTGCCTACCGGGATCTTGTCAAGTCTATGACCTATCAAGGTGCAATCGAATCGGGATGCGCAGTGTTCCGAGCATATTGGATTCATGGGCAAGAAAAGATTATGCAATCGTACACTCGAGACAGCATACTGCTGGTGGGCGAGATAGCCTTCGTGGGAGACCGAGGCACATTGTTTGTGCATGCCGTGGCGGTATACTCCCCCGAGACCGATTCCCTCATAGGTCCACCTGTTCTCAAGCATGCCTATGTCGTCCCAGACAAAGAGAGGTGGGTGCAAGACAAAACCGCCAAAGTTGACGGGGATGACCTGCGGCAAGCTGAAAGACAAGAACAGACGAAATTGATTACTCGAGAGGCTCTGAAACCGTCAACAACCCCGGACGAGGCACAGAGGACGGGAAAGCCTCCTTCGGCCGAGGGAAACCAAGAGAAGAACAGCGAGAAGTGATATTGATATGCACTTGATTGATACCCAGCGCAAGGCGTTACTCGGAATCTGGATCTTGGGGGGGGGGGGCAACTTTGGATGCGCTCGGGGATGGTGCATTTGACCTGTCTTTCATGACTTGTCTTGCAGAGTGTACTTTGTCAATGTTAGTATGTGCTCGGTGCAAGCCACTTCATCCTGTGTTGAGTTCTAGTAGTGAATCCCTTCTATCACTCTTTCCTACGCTTCCCTCGACTTGACCGCATCCTCACGTATGTCAGAACGCTACCGTTGACTCTTCTTTGCAGCAAGAGACCACAGAACAAGTGCCGCACACAATGGCTTGGACAATGCTGGGAAACGGCATCAGATCCAGCATCCTCTCTCTCTGGCTGTATTTTATCCTCAATATGCTCGTTACGTTCACAAATAAGCAAATCGTGTCCCGGACAGCATGCCCCTGGCTCCTCACTGGCTCCCACGCGTTCACTACGTTCCTAACCACGGGGGTTATTTCGCGCCTCCAGAGACCAGGACTCATCTCGACGACAACAGGCACGTCTACGGTTAACCGACATTGCTTGGCCGACGATAGACGTCTCGATGAAGACGACGATGATGACGGGACCGCACACAACTACCGGGATCGGGATTGGACCAGACCCAGTCTCCGCATTCACCTACGGATCCTTCTTCCTTTCTCTCTCCTTTACACATTGAACATCGCCCTGTCGAATTTGGCCTTGGGGTTGGTGACGTTGACGATGCACCAAACCATCCGCGCCACGGCTCCGGTCATCACGGTCCTAATATCAATTGCATGGCTTGGAAGATCCTGGAGAGAATATCATGTCGGAGTGTACGGCGCGATCGGTCTGACGATATGCGGCGTGATCATTGCCACCAACGCCGCATCCTCTCCCGCAATCGGCGGCAGAAGTCTGGTCGGTGGTCCAACGAGGACAACCGCGTTCGGGTTCACAGTGACATTGCTCGGCGCCTTCTTGGCCGTGCTGAAAACGATCTTCACTAACGAGTTGCAGCGGCCGCCTCACGCAAGTCGCTGGGGGGTCGGCCTGCCCTCGACAAGGCTCGTGCAGTACCTTGCGCTCTACGCCGTGAATCAGACAGTGCTGGTCGCAAGCTGGACCGGCGAAATCAAGGGGTTGACCTCCAACTTGGCCCAAGGGTCGCCCAGCCCAAGACTAGAGCTCGGGGGAGGGTTGCTTCGGATCAGCCTGCCGTGGCCGTGGCTGTGGCTGTTCAACGCCCTTGCCGCCTCGATGCTGAACCTCGCGTCCTTCGACGCGAACAAGCGATGCGGACCACTGAGCATGGCCATCGCCGCGAACATGAAACAGGTGGTCATTCTGGTCCTTCTCGTACGCTTCCGCGATTTCACGAAGGTAAGCGGGGAAGAGACGCAAGAGACCGAACGACGTGCAGAGGATATCGTGATTCTCGGTTCCCTGATCACGACGATCGGAGGTGTCTGGTATGCATTTGCCAGTTTGGGGGCGAAAAAAGTGGCAGAAACGCCAGTTTGGTGGGAGAAGACTCGGGTTCTGACGAAACGAGGCTGGAAGGGATAGGGGGTCGATGGGACAGAATCAAAGACACGTACGTGCAGTCAGACGAGCGGAGACACAGCACCGGGGGATGACCATAGAGCAGGCCAGAGGAAACAACATGTCGTGATCCCATTTTGGCTCGAAATGGACCTCCATGCAGTCGAAACCTTCGCATTTCGTCTCTCCAGTGTCTCGCCGCAATTGGTAGGGTTTGATATCCCAAGGCAGATCCTGCTTTCGAGAGCGATCTGGGTTCGCTGAAGCTGGAGAGCAATAGGAAGCATATGACACGAGATGCGCCTTACGACTAAGCGACCTTTGGCCTGACAGATGGGAAGCTTGCTTCAATCATTGCACAGCCCTGCTCGAGGGAAATAGCGGAAGCAGCCTCTATCGAGCTACTTTCCGTTCTCATTCTGAAGCTCTTCGTCGACGTCGAGCTAGCTGTACAAGTGGATAGTGGCACACATGATATGACTTTTCCAAAGCCTGTTCCGTTTCATTTTTTGGTCCCCTTTCTTGGTACAAATGTGCTTTTTCCACGGATCCTTCTCTTTCCAAAGATTCACACGTATGGATGTAGTCATACACCCCACATCCATCCCGCTGCACCTTTTGACCGTCTATTTCACGGACCTCAACTGACAATGCTTTGCTTCTCCTCTGCCGTGTTACCCTCCCGTCCCGTCAGAGAATTCTCATCCCTCCAAAGCCTTCAAACTCGCCTCGTAGACCTTCTTAGCCTCATCCTGGCCCTTCTTGACCACCTCCTCCATCTGCTTGTGCGCCTTGCGCAACTCGTCCACGATGACCAGCTTCCCCAGCTCCATCTTTCGAAACCTCTTTTGCGCCTCGCCCCTCGCGTTCCGAACCTCTTGGGACGCCCGGTCGAACATCTTCTTGGCCTCGGCGCGCGCGAGGTTGCGTGTCTCCGCCGTGATGGGCGGGACGGGCACGGTGATGAGTAGGTGGTTGGAGGAGGTCGGCGGGTTGGACTGAGAGACCGACGTCGTGCCTGGAGTGTGGGGAGCGGTGGTCTGCGGGACCAGACTGTAGGGGCTTGCCAGGAGAGCCGATGCGATCGGTTTGACGTGCTATAGCCACGAAGACACATCTAGTTAGTATCCGATTGACTGCAACTCCCACTATAGACCACAAGCCGGAGCAGCGCCCTCGGCTTTAATGGAAAAGGCAATAAAGGAGATAGATATGGAGAGAAACCTAAGTATACTCACAGCTTCCTCCGCACAGAATATCTGCACGCTCCGTCCACCTTTCGCAACCACACTCGCCAGATCCCCCACCTTGGCCTTTTCCTTGTGTGGACTCCCTCTCCCCGTCTCCGCGCCCTTGACGTTGATCTCCACGGGCAGCGCCTCGATCATCTGCGGCGTGACTCTGCCGGCATCCTTTGTCTTGACCAGCGCCTCCTTGAGGCGCGCGACGGCCTTGGCGATCCCGGCCTCGAGCTCGGAGAAGTCGTACGGGTCGATTTCGCTGTCGCGGTTGCGCGTGGCCTTGTTGTCCGGGATGTGCACGTCATCCTTGTGCGTGAGCGAGTCGACGGAGGGGGACTTCCGCGAGGATTTGGACGACGACGAGGATTTCTTGAACAGTGGCGCAGAGGTCGAGAATGCTCTGGCGGGGACTTGGTGTGCGCGTGCCGAGACCGAGACTGTCGACAGGAGTAGGCGTTGCGGTGCAGAGAACTGAAGGAGGCGGGTCTGGCATTGGAGGCACAGGGAACGCCGCGACGATGGCGAGCGAGGCAGCCGATGTGCGGGGAGCAACTGCTGGATTATCTGTGCCGCTTCTTTACTCCGTGGAGGCATTTTCGAGTCCGTGTGCGCGAACGGCCAGCTTAAAAGTTCGCAGACGTCGAGTTGATTTGTTTTCGAAGCGTAGAGGTCGTTTCTTGTCGGAAAAAAAGGTTGCGCCTCGGGGTTGGAGAAGCTCCCAGTGCGCGATCCACTTCGCGCTAATAGATGGTAAGGCTACGCAGCACGAGGCTGAAAGCTTCAGGGGGTAATCCATGGGCCACTTCACCGCAAGCGAGGCAAAGGCCATCGTCCCATACGATTCTGGTACATCTTCCTGAGCTAGATACTAATGATATAGAACAATACTCCGATTTTGGGCAGCCTGCGGCTCGTCAAGCTGAAGCCACAGATCTTTGAGCTCAACCCCGTGTAAAAAGCACGGTTGCGGCAAAGGGAACACTATCTTCATTCTGATTTCATGGCCGAGAAACGAGATTGCCGCTCTATCTGAAAACATACTAAGGCAATGACATTTCCCTAGCCTTTTTGACGAGCGCAACCAGCAGCTGGTGCCCTGATTGACCCGCCTGAGAACTATCCGAAAACGACGCCAGCCACATTTCTTTTGAAAATGCCGTGCATACTGTCATGAGGATGGGAGACGTAGCGCTCCGATATCTTTTCGGGTGATGGGGTGGCCTGCCCGAGACTGGTTTGACAGATCCAACCAATCGTCGACGGGGTGGCCGTCTACCTCGTAGCCATGGCCTTGGTCATGGCTCTTTTCAGGGCCAACTCCTTCTTTTTCAAGTCATCCGGCGTCGAATCATCCACCTCGAGCTGCTGCATAGCGTCACTCAGGGCCTCCTCGATCTTGGCCTTGTTGCCACGCTTCATCTTCATCGACAAGCCGGGGTCATTGATCAGCTCCTCCACACGACCAATGTAAGACTCGAGTTGCTGCTTAGCCTCGAATTTCTTGGTGAATGCCTCGTCGCTGGTCTTGAACTTCGCAGCGTCTTCGACCATCTTTTCGATCTCAGTAGTGGAGAGTTTGCCGACCGCATTAGAGATGGTAATGTTGGCGCTCCGTCCAGAGGATTTCTCCGTGGCAGTGACCTTGAGAATGCCATTGACATCAACCTCAAACACAACTTCGAGAGCAGCGTCTCCCGCCCTCATTGGTGGGATTGGACTTAAGGTGAATTCGCCTAGGGATGTGTTGTCTTCACAGTTGGTCCGCTCTCCTTGATATACAGGGAACTGCACGGTTTGCTGGTTGCTATATCCTCCGTTAGCATGCGAAGTCATTCTGCGAGTGAAGGTAACTTACTCAACGACAGTTGTGAAGGTTCTATTGAATATGTTAGCGATTGTGAACCACAAACAGGTTTGTGATGTAAAAAAATTATGAACGGTGACGGGATGGAATGGTGGTGTATCAAGGGACCCTGAGCTCCTGCCAGCTTTGCGTTGGCAAGGGTGGTTGCCAAGGCCGCAGCCGTGTGGGGACCCCAGGTGGGGCGGCGCATTCCAGGGAAAGAACGCCTCCAATATGACGAACATGAAGACAGGTGAAATGATAACATAGACCAGAAAATGAGATGACTGAACCTTTTCTTTATACATGGGACTGTCTGTCCGCGAGGAACAACAGGGGCAAAGATGTTGCCTTCCATAGCCACACCCAGAGAAAGAGGAACGACATCCAGCAGGAGAAGGTCGGCAGTCTCAGCAGAGGTGGCTTTGCCGGACAGGATACCAGCCTGAACAGCGGCTCCGTAGGCGACGGCTTCGTCGGGGTTGATGCTCTATTTGCGGTCAGTAGGAATCCAAGTCGATCCGTGGCGTCACAAACCTTTTCCAATTTCTTGCCGTCAAAGAAGTCGCTCAGCAGTTTCTGGATACGAGGAATACGGGTCGAGCCACCAACGAGGACAATCTCATCCACCTTGGACTTCTCGATGGCGGCATCTTTCAGGACTTGTTGGACAGGCTCCAAAGTGCCGTTAAAGATCTTGGCGTTGAGATCCTCAAATCGGGCACGGGTGATGGTAGCATTGAAGTCCTCGCCGTCGAACAACGAGTCAATTTCAACCGTGGCCTGGGTTCCGTTCGACAAGGTTCTCTTTGCACGTTCGCAGGCGGTGCGGAGTCGTCGAAGGGCACGGGCGTCACCAGACAAGTCCTTCTTGGTCTTCCTCGTGAACTCCTTCTTGAAATGCTCGAGGAGGTTGGTGTCAAAGTCTTGACCACCCAAATGGGTATCTCCAGCAGTAGCCTTGACCGTGAAGACACCACCCTGGATGTTCAACAGCGAAACATCGAATGTACCACCACCAAGGTCGTAGATGAGGACGTTTCGCTCCTTGTCTGATTTGCCGGATCCAAGACCGTAGGCGATGGCGGCGGCGGTGGGTTCGTTGATGATACGGAGGACGTTGAGGCCGGAAATGGCACCGGCATCCTTGGTAGCTTGTCGCTGGTTGTCATTGAAATAAGCAGGCACGGTGATGACGGCCTTGGAAACCTTCTTGCCCAGCTTGGTCTCGGCAACCTCCTTCATCTGTGGCGCGAGGGCTTAGCAGTTTCCGGTGTTGCGCGGAGCTATACAAGGCTTCTCACCTTCATCAGAACCATGGAGGAGATTTCCTGGGGTGAGAAAGTCTTGGTCTCCCCCAAGTATTGAACCTGAACCATGGGATTGCCACCCTGGTCAACAACCTTGAACGGCCATGATTCGATATCTTTCTTCACAGTCGGGTCGTCAAATCGTCTGCCGATCAATCGCCTGCGCAGAGGTTAAGAACAACTCTGTATTTTATAGATAGATCCCACTGACTTGACATCAAAGACTGTGTTTTCCGGGTTCATTGCGGCCTGGTTCTTTGCGGCCTCGCCGATGAGGCGCTCTTCGTCGGTGAAGGAGACGAACGAGGGAGTGGTGAAGCTACCCTGCTCGTTGGCGACTGCGATTGCCGATTAGTATGGCACTTGGTTGCGCGGGAGGACGGAAACGGCAGTCTTACTGATTTCGACATTTGTGCCTTCGTAGACGGCGACACAGGAGTAAGTGGTACCTGAGGATTCTTCGTTAGAGGGCGCAGGCGTCGGTGAGGGCGGGGAGCAGAGAACACACCAAGGTCGATGCCGATGGCACCCTCGTAGACTTCGTCTGACATGTTGACGGTGTAGAAAGGACTCCCCTCGACCTACTCTGCAGGAAGACACAAGAGGAAAAGAAAGATTTGAAGGTGTTGTAGGCGAAAAGGTGGAAACAGCCTACTACTGCAAAGTCAACCCTTCGAGAACTTTTTGAGCCACGGACCACATAAATTTTCCAACATTTTGGCCAAGAAACTCGGTAAATTTAATGACCCGCTTATTCCGATTTGAGGTGGTGGGAATTGCCGCCTTGTGGTGATCACTAGTATGCTCACATGACTTCGTTATGTCCTGAACACTTTCAAGAGTACAAGCTAGAGGCCACAAAAGCAGCCGCACTTATTGCCTATTTATCGACTAGCTTGATGAAGAGACTCGTCGTCCCCATATAGGTATAGCTTATATGAGCCCCTCACACCACATACTCGTACACAATTGGCAGACCACAACTCTCCTTCCTCAATCTTTGCCAATATCAAGGTCGGACATCATCCTATTTTCAGATAGTGCCGCCTTGTTTTGTGCATAAATGTACCATCTCAGACTTCAAAGCTCCACCAAGAACCCAGATCGAAGGCAACGCAAACACTCGAAGCGTATCTTTCGAGAAAGAGAATTCTATTCGCGTCCACTTGCCAATATCTGTCTATCCTTGGATATATTGCGCAGTTCAGAGAATCTCCCCCACGTGCGGATACAGATACAGCCCTAGTATAGCCAATTATGAAGAGTACAAACGGTACCGTGCATCAAACAGTTAACTTTCCCAATATGACAATGCCCCTGCAACAGAACCATTTCCACGTATTTTGAAGAGTCCAGTGGGAGTTTTCACGCTACTCCATCGGCGAGCCATTCCCCATGAGTACATGCCCATCTTCACTACCACCATGTTGCTCCGGTTTCAATCTATCCGGGAACCAAAGAAGAAACGTCATCTGTACAGTCCACATCGGGGCCGCATCAAAGACGTACGTCGGCCACTCATGTGACAGCAGATACGCATCCATGCCCATCATGTACTCGACCACACGGAAGACAGATCTCACCATGATCAACGCACTGCAGATGTATATCATCATCAGGCCTTGTCTCCAGGGGACGTTCGGCCTCGAGCTTGGATCCTTGCCGACGGTTCTCCGCATCCGCACGTGAAACATGAACGCAGCAACAACGAACCATCCAAACGCAATCAGCTGGATGAATAAGCCAGCGATCACTATGTATTTCCCGATCTTCTGAGTCTTGTCCTTGACCGTCAGCCCGGCACCATTCCCCTGCACATTCAGCGACAGGATATCCGCCAGGACGAACAGCTTGGTCATCCTCGCGGGCCGAATGATGGAGAAGCGCTCGCCGTGCACGCTGCGAATGAGGCGGCCGAGCACCATGTAGATGGAGGCGGCGTAGAAGACGGGTGCCAGGAGGATGAAACTGCTCTGGACTGCGTAAGGCGCAATGAGGTCGGTCCGGTAGTGAGCAAACACGCGGGTGCTATAGCCGATCATTTGAACTGGGAGCGAAGAAAGATGTTAGCAACAGCGAATGCGTCTTTCCAGGGCCAGCTACGCCCCATCCACAAGCTGCCAGCCAGGGCGTACGAAATTCTGGAATGCAACTCACACAATCCACCAATGTCAAAGGGGATGCAGAACCACGACCGCGCCTTGATCGTGCGCCACCAGAGGGCGCCGGTATTGCCAGTGAACAACACAATGAACACGGCGGCCGCTGGGATTGACGGGAGGTATTTCCAGAGGTAATAATCTGTTCCGTCCACCGGTTTAAGCTGGACCATGGCTGTCTCTCGTGTTGATATGCCAAAGGACGTCGACGGTAAGCAATAGTGACTTTAGGAACTCGGACAGACGGTCCAAAATCTGGTCGTTGAAAAGGGACAGGATCTCGTCGAGGGCAGGTTATTGCTTGATTAGAAGTAATAAGCTGTTGGAGTCGTTGAGTAAGTGGTTGCTTCTTTGAGTCGAGGCAAAGCCTGAAGTATATAGAGCCATATGCAACTTGCACTCAACGAGACTGATAGTCGCTGCGGCGCAAATTCAATCATACGGATCCACAGTCAGTCCTGCAATGCCTCATCCATCACAAGCACAGCCTCCATTCGGCACATCCATCCTCATACAGTGTGCCCGCACCAGGTTAGTGTACGTGTATACAGCCAGTTTTGGACCTTAGCGAATATCTGTTCTACAAGTTGGCAGGTGCGAGTCCCCACCCGTGTATATTTTGGGCTTAGTGTACGCGTACACTAACAAGATGGGTCCCGGTGGTGGATCTTATTTTGCTGGCAGCCTTGTCGGTATCATTCGCTTGCGAACTGGAGATAGGGGTCCGGCTGTGGCATTCCTGCTCCATGCTCCAAGGAACGCGACTAGAATCCAGGCAGCAAGATTCTTTTGTGGGATCAGTCGAGAAACTTCGCCCTGTCGCCGCATCCCCCATGTGTTGGCGATTCAGAAACATATCCTGAGGGTCCAATTCTAGCCTTCAAGTAGCAATGGTCGTCTCCTCCCGAAGCGCTGCGTTTGGGAACCTCAGCCATTCCCGCCAGTGGGAGGAGTCCAGGTCTCCACGGATGGACTCGATGAGAAACCGACCACTGTCGCCGAACAGCCACAATTCGCGGCACCGGTGCAGCAGGACAGCATAATGCGCGAGGATAACGAGTGCTTCCGCTTGCCCTTGCCGCAGCAGATCGACGTATTCGGGTGGCACGAGCACCGGCCAGGCCAGCACCGTGGGCACCGCGATCTTGGTTCCCGAGGCTGCGCGCTGCGCGTTGAAGACCCGCTGAAGATGGGACACGGTCTCTCGATATATCTCCTGCGAGCCTGGGTCTGCATCTAGTGTAGATATCAAACCCTCGAGGGCGCTGCATTCTGATCCGTTCGCGTCCGTGGTGTCCAGGAGCGCCTGGGTCAGTTTCAGACGAGGTCCTAGCTCTGACTCCAGCAGCAGGTCCCGACTTTGGTCGATGACGGCAAGCAAACCCCGGTAGATGCCCAAACAGTGTGAAAACCTCTCAACGAAGCGTTCGAGACCGTCTCTTTGATAATGCAACGTCTCGCACAGGAGATGGATCCCAACCCCGGACGAGAATAGGAACATGCGGACGTAATTGGCCGGAGTAACTTCCAGGACTGGGTTCGCTTCGTTGAAGAGCGAGAGAGCTCGATTCAGGAGGCCTGTGGCATATTGACGGTAAGTGTCACGAAACTCCGTAGTCCTCGTGCTGAGGTGCAAGGCCGATGCTGCGAGCATCTGGTGCATTAGATACGGGTTCGCTAGAGCATGCTTTGCATAAACATTGGTTGTCGTGATATCTGGTCGTCCTGATTCCTCAACGGAGCGAAACGCTTCGCTGGAGAGGTTATCGAAGAGCTCAAGGTGAGTCATGTTTACATCGTAAGGATCCCGCGGGCCCTGGATGCTCATGGTATGCTCGGGCCATGGTGTTAGAGTTGGCGTGGACGCCCTAGTGGAAGGGCCGCCAGATCCCGCTACCTGTGTATAGGGAAAAGCTGGCACGATGTATGGGGAGTCGGCATCGAGAAACGAGCACCTAATCTCTGCCGAGGCACAATTGGCGCAGACTGGCTGGTTTTCATCGCACTTTTAAGATATTGTCAGTCCTACTCCAAAATTTGACAACGTAAGTTGACGTACTTTTATATGCCGCTTCTTGCACCCAAGACACCCATTGCGGGACTTCTTGTGTGGCCGGCGTGACATAGATCGGTGTGGAAAGCCCAAGTAGCAGCCAAAATCTTCTGAAGCAGTTTAGCTCTCTGGGTAGAGTAAAGCTTGCTCCGGAGCGAAGTCGTGTCTCATACGGCTTCACATGCTACGCGTGAAAGGTCGGTGTTTGACAGGAACGCGCAGAGAGCCAGCCGGACGTCGCACATTCATACAACTCTCAATGTACAGAGTACATGTGCCCTTTGTCCCACGTATAAGAGCTATACGAAAGCTACAAAGGTAGTGAAGAAAAACAGACGAATAGCGGGACAAGGAAGGTACAGCGACTGTTGCCTGGAGAATCATCTACTTTCGCTTAGGATCAAGGCATCTGTCTCTCGTGCTCCCAAGGGCGGCTATCGGACATCCTGTGGGCACTTCGTGCTCAATGAAAACACCTTTGGGGGATACAGGAAGGGCCAGGCAGCAATTGGCCTGTATCAGGTTCGAGACGAGGCGTGGGTTGGCTTACAGACCAAGATCTCAACTGGTACACTGGAGGAGGAATGAAGAGAAAGAGTATGGTTCTCTTCTACATGAACGTACGCTTCCAGCTTCATTGGGTATCATATCTCAAGTGGCTCCAATAGCGTCCCTTTCATCAGCCATTCCTTGCCTGATATCTGATAACCTCTACCATAGCAGATTACCACCCACCAGCCATTATCTTTGATCAATCCAGAACACCACTTTCTCTTAATCCGGCAAGCAACTCTGGTTCCAGGAACCTCTTGACGTCCACATCTTCGCTCAACCCTTTCCTCCGTCTCGTCTTGAGCACGAAGTCTCTCGCCGCCTGCTGAGGCCCAGCCATTTCCAGCGGTCTTATGCGTATACTCTTATCCAGTGGATCTCCGGGAACGACATCCCAGCGGTCAAAGACCAGTGACACACTGGCTGCTCCCTGACTGTGAATCCGTAGATCCGTCTCAAAGCCAAAACTGTCAATCACTGGGAGAAGAGCTTTGGCTGCGTACAGTGGCGTCCCTGCCACAGGTCCATCAGAAACGACATGCCCACGCCTCTTCATCAGGACTGTATAGAGGCCAGATATAGAGTCCGCCGGACCAGTCATATGCACACTGTAGATTGGTTCCATGAGTCGAGGGCTGGCCATCAGAAAGGAACTGTACACTGCTCGTCGTGCAGTTGGTATGATTTGCCCACCTCCTCGGAAGATCGCTTCCGTCGCCAGCTCGGCGCCGGTAACTCGGAATTTGGTGTTGCGTATGGGTTCCTCGCACAGAGGTCCTTCACGTGTGCCCCATGAAAAGCCTTGCTTGATACTCTCTTGCACAGACTTAAGCAACTTCTTATCTGTGGTAGAAGGCAATGTATCGTCGCATAGAATATTGGGCCCCATCTCATCTGGGCCAAATGCCCATATTGATCGAGCAGCCAGTTTGTCCCATTCGTATTTCTCTTCGAAGAACTTGGCAACCTTCCTGATCGGATCTCGAATTTTGACAATGCCAGCCTCGATATCCTCGGCGATTCCATCATCTAGAGGTTCGGCGATCATGGTTAATTTGTTTTTCTTGTTTGGAGTCAACGCATAGCACATAATAGCGCTTGTTTCGGTCACAGTTTCGCAGAATCGCGTGACGGGATCCGAGACCTTGATATCCATCTCGGCATATAGCGTCCGCAGGTCATGCAAAACACAGTCCATGTATAGTTCGCCTGTTCCCAGGACAACGTGCTCTCCCGATTCTTCGACTTTGGTGGTGATAAGAGGATATGACTTGTTGATCTTGCGCAGGCCTTCCAGCATTTTGGGCAGTTCTGATGGGTTGACAGGTTCAACAGCGACCTTAAAGACGGATTCCGTGAAATGGCGAATCGGCTTGAAAATATAGGCATCCTCATTATCGGGATACTTCTCAGAAACTACTGTGGCTGTCTTGACGATAGAGTTGTCGATTCCGGACAGGAGCACGAGATTTCCAGCAGGCACGCCGGAGACGGGAATGTTGTATCGCGAACAGGCGATTTGCACGCCCATGATTGTTGCTGTCGTCGAATCTTCCTCATCTTCGAGGCTGTATGCTTCTCCAAGCACCCGAACGACCTGGTCTGGTGATGCCGTTCCAGACATGATGCGACCAAATGCATTGAATGTTTTGGCATCTGCGGAGCTGAAAAGCTTGGTGATCTCAACTACCAGGGGCCCATCTGAGTCGCATCTTGACATTGCTTCACCGACCTTTGAGTCAAGAGAACCTGTGTAATAATTGTCAAGCATTCTTCTCGCGCCGTCAACAGGCGAAGGTACGTGTTGCACCACCATATCGACAAAACCACTCGCAGTGCCAAAAAACTGAGCGCACACCAGTTTCAGCAACACCTTTGCGTCGGATTTGAGCTGTGATGGTTTCAGTGAGATACCTAGCGTCTGCAGAGTCGGAGCTAGGTCTTCGGGACTTTCACTGATGGTGTGGGAGAACAGCTTGTAAATGGGCTCCAGTACGAAATTCACAAAGGCCCTCTTCGATCCCTCTTCGATCCCTTTTCGGGTGAACTTTCGGCTTCGAGGATTAAAGAAGATATCCCCCCACAGCCTCCTTGAAAACTCGGTAGCGTCGACTTTTGGGTACGTTTCGGCGTACATCTTCGCAAATGACGGTAATGTAAACACCCAGTCCATAGACGTGCATGCAAAAGCCACGTTGCCCTTTTCAGGCGACAGCCGCCGCTTTTCGCCACGGCCCGGAATGGTGTTCTCGATGACGGTATTAACCTCTTCAACAACATGTTTTAGTTTGAAGTATGCATCTGTCGGTGGAATCTTCAGCTCGAGGATGAGGCGGTCCATTTTGTTGATGACCAGAACCATGGGTATATCCTCCAGAACGGCGTGCTTAATGACTTGCTCAGTGTTGATCTGAACACCTTCCACCACGTCAACGACGAGCACCACACCATCGACTAATCGCAAGCTCGATGCAACCTCATCGACAAAGTTCACATGCCCAGGGGTGTCAATGACATTGAGGATGTGCGATTTCCCTTTCGTGCCTTGCATGACCAGACTGATCGGCGCAGCCTTTATGGAAATCCCTCGTTCTCGCTCCAGGAAATGTGTGTCGGTATATCTTAACTGTTCGTCCCTCCTCCTGCCTACCCTCTTATCCAGCCTCTCTTCCAGATCATGTGTCTGCATGACCAACATATCCACGAACGCTGTCTTGCCATGATGTAAATGCCCAGCTACTGCAATATTTCGGATGCCTTCGGGGAAATTTAGGAGATCGGTCATGAACTCTCGCGAGTAGTGGACAGGAGGGAGGTCTGCTTCTTGCACCTGGAACTTCTTCTGCGTCACGGGCGCAATTATCGGTTGTGTGAGCGGCTGTGCATCCTCCTCCTGCACCAAAGTCTCAACTTCTTCCCCGTAAACCTGCTGCGCCGTGGGGTAGTACTGTTTGTCCTCGTGCAATATCACGGCATTGGAGGGCCCTTCATCATCAACTTCCATAGACTCATCCGCAGGAGCTTGCTCCTCGGGTTCGGACTCTTCGTCGTAAACATAATGTTGGCCTGCCGCACCATCTTGGGATGCCTCTTCATCGGAGACGGCTTCGCCGATAAAGTTGCCAAACCTGTGCCAACTGTCAATGAAACATCCATAATATGACTTTTGGGCGTATTACTTACTCGTCATAGAGGTCATCCATACTGATTGATAAGTGACGGGAGCTGGAGAGTTCGCGGCGCAAAATGGAAGCAAATTCCTCGAACTGCGGAGTTGGAGTCGAACAAAATTTAAAATGTGGAGTCGTCGCGATGAATGCAGCCTACAGCCTCGTCCAGCCTTGTCCAGCCTTGCTAACATTCTCATCCCCTATTCGCAATCACTAGGTGGTGGAGATTTTTCTGGAAGGCTTATCTCGCTCAATCAACCGAGCTGCTTCCGATATGCGACAACAAGTACGCCCAGATTGTGATTCAAGTGGTGACTTTTGAGCTGTATCTGACTCTCCCTGAAACTTAGAGGAACTGTGGGCGAACAACACGCTTTTAGAAGCGAACCACATACCAACGCTACTTTCTTGACAATGTGAACTCCGCTAGACTATGTCCCATTTCAAAACCGGTGCGCTTTCCATTTTACATCAGGGATTCGAGAACCAATGCGCTCGCGCCCCCGCCACCATTGCAGATGCCAACGCATCCAATTTTGCCCTTCTTCGCTTTCAACACACCGAGTAGGGTTGCAACAATTCTTGCTCCCGAAGCACCGAGAGGGTGGCCAATGGCCACAGCTCCACCGTGAAGGTTGACTTTGTCCGCAGACAAACCAAGCAGCTTCATATTGGCGAGTGCGACAACGCTAAAAGCTTCGTTGATCTCGAATGCGTCAACATCTTCTTGGTTGATGCCAGCGTGCTTCAGGGCCTTGGGGATAGCAAGCGCTGGGGCGGTGGTGAACTTGCTGGGTTGTTTGGCGCCATCACCCCAGCCCAAGATCTTCGCCAGAGGTTTGATCTTCAGTTCCTGCAGCTTAGCTTCCGAGACAAGCACTACCGCGGCGGCACCATCGTTGAGAGGCGAGGCATTGGGAGCAGTCACAGTGCCGCCATCAGGGATGAATGCAGGCTTCATTGAGCGGAGCTTCTCGATGTTCAGATTCTTGGGCTCTTCGTCTTTGTCGACCGTGACACCGGGCTTTCCCCGAGCACCAGGAAGCTGAATAGGCGCAATCTCGAAATCGAAGAGCCCATCCTTCTGTGCAGCTTGTGCTCGCTGGTATGACTGAATAGCGTATTCGTCTTGCTGTTCTCGGTTGAAGCCGTGATCCCGAGCACACTCTTCGCCTTGCAGACCCATATGTTCTTGTTTACCATATGCATCTGACAGTCCGTCTCTTAACACACCATCGACCAATGTCTGGTTCCCAAACTTGGCTCCCGTCCGCATGTTAGGAAGATAGTGGGGGCAATTCGACATGGACTCTGCGCCACCGGCCACGACAATGTCGGCATTTCCAGTCATGATTGTCTGCGCACCGAGAACGATGGCCTTGACACCAGATGCGCAGACCTTGTTGACAGTTGTGCAAACAGTCGAATCGTCTAGCCCAGCACCGAGAGCGCATTGGCGGGCGGGATTTTGACCGACGCTGTGAAGGAGTTAGACGTGCCACACTGAGGACTGCAAGCGTGCAGACTTACTTTGCTGACAAGACATTTCCAAAGAAGACTTCTTGAACATCCTGAGGCTTGATCTCCGGAACTCTTTCAAGGGCGGCTGTTTCCAATCAATATACTGTTGACAATTGAGGAGCGGTGAGGGGAAGTATACCTTTGATGGCATGAGAACCGAGTTGAGGTGCTTTCAGGGAGGATAACGAGCTACAATCTGTCAGTGACACTGAGTATGACAAAGGGCGTGTAGTTTGTACCCAAGGAATGACCCGACAGGCGTTCGTGCAACTGCGACAATGTAGACCGCGGGGAGTGAGGGCTTGGGATGCGGGACGCCATTGACGTTGTTCGCAGCCATGATGTGTTGGGGAGCAAAGTCCAGCAGCGCAAAGAATTGAGTCTTAGCAAAGGATATATGAAGTTCGCTCAGGTCAACGAATAGTAATCAGGTCGTATGTACATAGAAAGGCACGAAGCGCAGGAAGGCAAATTGTTTTGTTGATTGGGATCTTTGAATCCCCAAAATTCTGGTGTGGAGAAGATGCTTGTAACTAGCATATGGTGCCACCTCGGATGTGTTCACCACTGCGAACAGAGTAGCGAGGCTGCAAGGCTGCAAGGCTGCATGTTGTCGGTTACCCACTTGCTCCTCGGTGACCGTTGCAGGCAATTTGCTCCTCGTCCGGGCTATCCATCTGACTTCATGATGGCATCAGACTCGACTTGGAAAAGCTGGTCTCTGCAACCGAAGTCCAATTCCAAGTAGTATTCTCGCTCAGACATGCCAGTGACCTTTGCGAATGATGTCGAGTCTGAACCCGAAGTTAAATCACCTCAACTTCTCGTTTGCATAGTCTAGTAAGTGATATCTGTAACAGAATGTGAGCATTGTTGGTATTGCCCGGACGCACTTTGCGAACTTCAAGGTCTGGCAGGATTGTAGTTATTGTAGTGCTTTTTCTATCCAGTGAATTCTTCGCAAGCTCTTCAACGACGTGTCTCAGAAACACGCACTTCACTCCCGCCCCAGGTCTAAATCAAGGAGCAAATATTGTCCCCATCTCAACTCTTGTCAAGCCACCGGTTCCGTCGACTAGAGATTCGGCGAGTCGATGGTGTCAACTACGGAAAGCTGCTAGGCTTCCTATCGAAAGCCACCTGCACTGTATCGGGCGAACTTGGTGAGTGATAGTTCTCTCAACCGTCTCACATTTTGCTGACATCCATCAGCAGCAATGGACGCTGTAGACATCGATATAGTCAATGCTACTTTGGCAGTTCGACTGGAGTTACAAGACCTAGTGGCTTCCTTACCGGAGATCCCCAGCCATGCAGAGGTAGCTCAAATTCGAGACCGCATCGGCGCCCTCCTCTTCCAGCTTGAAGAAGTCGCGACTTTCGATGCCCAACAAGCAAATGTGAGAGTGCAGCAGAGCATCTACCGAGCCATGCTCTCGGACTTCCCGGAGGTCGAGAGACTCCTCGCTCAAGATATGGATTCCACGGACGGTGATCAAGACCAACAACCTCCCCGGACAGGCGGCAACTCGAACGTCAGAGTTGTGGGCAAGAATGGATACTACGAAGACCCTCGAATTGATTCTGATGGAAGTACTAGTCTGGAAGCATACATGCACGATCTTGAGGCTGATGAAGTTCATCCACCCGAGGAGTGCTACGTGTGCTTGGAAGTTACCCCATATTCTCAGCTTATCAGGCATGAAGAATGTCTGCATGGCTGGTGCCGTTCGTGTCTATTGCAGCAGTTCGAGTTGGTCCTGAAGAGCGAAAGTCACTATCCTGTCCGATGCTGTCGGACGCGAACCGCTGTCTCGCATCAGCATCCCGTCATTGTGCGACTTCTTGGGGAGGAAGCAATTGCCAGGCTGGAGGTAAAGATCAAGGAATACGAAACAGAGGACCGAACATATTGCTACAAACCCACTTGTTCAGCATTTATTGACCCAAATACGTTCAAAGGAGATATGGCCACTTGCCCCTCCTGTCAACGAGACACCTGTGTAAGGTGCAAGGCTGAATTTCATTCCGGTTCAAAGTGCGAAGATTCCCAGGATGTGGCCTTTGCCAATTGGAAAGAAGAGAACGAAGCATCGGCATGTCCAACTTGTCATCGTGTGATCCTCATTTCGCACGGGTGCAACCATATGAGGTAGAGACCATCCCTTTTTGTCACGAGCAGGGACGGATACTGATTCAAGTCACAGGTGCCATTGTGGGACGGAATTCTGCTATCAGTGCAATGCTCGCTGGAAGACTTGCCAATGTCCGCTATGGAACGAAGCAAGGCTCCTTGAGCAAGCAGAAGCCATTGCCGTACATCAGGGCCGGCCCACCGAAGTACAACGAATTATGATGGCAATCGCGAACCAGGAAGAATGCCGTCACGATCACTTCACGAGGGTCCGAGTACATGACGATGATGACGACTGTTGTTCGGATTGTTGCTGGCAGGCCGATCGGTTTCTATGGGAATGTGATGCTTGCGACATGCGGTTTTGTGAGAGGTGCAGAAGGTCATACAAGCACTAGAGCACAACAAGGGTCTCACAGTCATGTGCGAAGCATAGAGTGCCCGGAGAAAGAGCAAGTTTGAGGAGTTGTGGACAGCGGAGACTGATGGTTTCGACAACCGCACATCATGCTACGGAATCTCGGTGTGAAAAGAAGACCGATTAGCGAATTTGACCACAAGTTCGGCTGACGACATGAGAACTACTTGCAGCTATGAGTTTCTGTTCCCGAAACATCCGACACTCGCGTCGGAGACTTAGATATACCTTCCGCGCTCCATTGCCACTCCCTACACTCTGTGGACTTTTCCAAAGTCAAAGCATTCCCCTTGCTGATGATCCCCACTTCCCTCCTTCCGCGTTTATTGCACAAAGCTTTTGAAACCGACAGGGCCTGGTGGCTCTTCACACATGATCATGGCTTCGAAACTCGATGAGGGGTAGGAAGACTGGACGACTAGAGGCCAGCAAACGTGTTCAAGACGGGGAAGGTATGCTTTTTGTGATCCCTCAATTGAAGATCAATATTAGTTTCCGGACTCGAGAAGCAAGAGCGCGGGCACGACTAGATACAGAAAAAGGCCACATTAACTCACTCGTGCTTAACATCAACCTTGGTGTTGGCGACATCTTTGAACCCTTTCTTGGGCGCACGAATCTTCAACAACCCAGCCTCCAACGTCACGCTGACGTTCTCTACATCCGTCGGGAAGTTGACGTATCGTCGAAAAGGGCCGACTCTTCGCTCTCCAATCAACAGATGGACTCCTCCAGCATGAGGCTCTGTTTGTTCTTCTTCCACCTTTGAGTTCTCGGCATCCCCGTAATCGGGCCTGTCGACTTTGCCTGACAGTAGCAGGGATCGGTTGCCTGTCCAGGTCACGGTGATATCTTCAGGCTTTTTGACGCCTGGCACTTCGATTTCGATGAGGTACTCGTGGATGGCATCGCGAAAGTCTAGGTCTGGCTGGTTGGGGTGGTCTTCTGGTCTGGGGTGGCGGCGCGAGATGTATTGGAGGAGCGACTGGTGTTGATGGTGTCGTTCATGAGGGTTGTCCACCAATGGAGGTGGGTAGTCATAATAATATGCGTATGCCATTGCTTCGAGGATGTCTTTTCCTGAGACCGTGGTGAATGGTATCTGTAAATTGAGGGCTTGAGGTCGCCTCTGGTTGTCCTTGTGTGGATTTCCTATGCGTTGCAGCTGCTTTCCTGTTTATATACTGAGTCTGAGGAGGAAGACGCGAAAGAAAAGTCTCTGACATGAAGAGGGACGCGCATATTTATTTACCCTACCTGATTGAAGAGCTCGAGGCGGGGCAAGATCCTGGCGGCATTGCTCGAGCTCCCCCTTGCTCGGTCCTCCATGTGCCGATGGAAATGGTGCGATCTTGTGATCAGTGAGCTCTCCCCTTGTCCAAGGTACTCGGAGCTATCTCCATAGGCGAGGTCCTCAAGAAGGTCTGGGTCCTTGAGGAGTTCGTCCTCTCTCCGGACGCAGCCGATGAAGTGAGTTCTAGTGAGGGGCCAAGTCCCACGATCTGTGTTCGCGGCGAAGGCTGCGCAAGTTGCAAGGTCGTCATTGGATGCTCATCTCCTGACTGCAAGGGGAAAGTAGCTCACATCATCATGAGATGGGAAGTTGTGATATGCAGCAGTGGAGTGATGTCCCAACCCATGAGTGGCTGTCATTACGCAGCAAACGTGCGGTGATTACGTTTCGATGCCCCAGCCTCCCATCAGGGGAACAGCTCGCCATGTCGCGAAAGCGAGAGAGATTCCGATAGAATAGTTTGACTTTCTGTGTCGGCTTCACGATTTCGGCCATCCGCATCTCAGCTGCACATGCACAGTCATCGAAGTGAGCAATTGCTGGGGAACCAGGAACGGGGAAATGCGCTCAATGCCATGTTCTAATGACAGTCATTACAAATGCACCCATGCCAAATACATCCTCGGCATACACCCAGCTGTCCTCGTCCCTTCGAAGCTATTCGGACGGTTTATTCCAACTTCTTCTTTGCTAGACACTCCCGCGTGCTCTTCAAATTTGTTTCTGTCAGATGATCCAATATTATTCTCGAAATCATGGAAGGTCTCGCCCTGCAAGTGCGGACAATGGTTCTTCCCTCCTTCAATCGCTCTGGTCTCATGCGCCTTGGGCAAATAGCTGATTCTTGGCTTGTTGCCTTGGGACCAGGTGATGGTTGCATACAAGTACAAATCCACTGAAGTTTCATGTCCGCAACACGTGCACATCGAAACAGTCGATTCTCAAACTTATGATCATTCGTATTCGACTTGGCTTACTCCCGCAGAAGCTTCTCGCTGAACCCCTCATGTCAAGGGCCCTGGACCTGGAGTAGACGCGTCAGATGTGCCTGCATGTCTGCAGATCAGGTAGGGGAAAGAGAAGGAATATGTAAGGGCCAGGTGTGCCCACTTACCGCTTCTCTTCCGGCTACAGAGATCCAAATCCCAGAAAAATCACCAGTTCTCTCGATCCGAATTTCGAGTGCGACCATCAAATCTTCCACATCCAACTTCTATCCTCCACCATAACCATAAAACATTTAAAACGGCGTTCGAGGACCCCATCATGTCGACAATTGAGTGCCTGCTCCACCCTCACCACATTTCGCTGGTTGACACGCACTCATTGCGCGCCAAGCTCAAGCATGCAGGAGACGCCTACTACAACGTTGACGGTTTGCCATCGCACCGTGGAGTGCTCGCTCCAAAGTTCGATGTTTTCGAATTGGATGGGGGCACAACGGGATGGCTTCTTGTTGGCGACCTGCCAGGAGTCGAGTCTACCGATGAGATCAAGATCGAGTGGCTCGATGCTAGCACCATCTTTCTCCGTGGAAAATTGGCGACGGCGTCGATACCAACTTTTGGCGAAACCGAAAGCAGGGTTATGAAAACTGTTCATAAAGAGAGACACGAAGGACTCTTTGAGCGTTCTGTCACGTTGCCTGCGAAGGCGGACGCCAACGGGACGAAGGTAGAGGTGAAGGCCGGAGTTGTCTTTGTTAGAATCCCCAAACAGGCTTGAGGGGTGAATGGGTTGAATGAAGTTGTATGCTCGAGGGTAGTCGGCGCGACAACCAAAGGTCAAAGCGGTCTCCGCTTTTATTTTGGGGGCGTGTTAGTGTTGTTATCAACTGGAAGCTTTATTTTTATTCCATTATGCATCTCTCGTCGCTTTGTTCCCATTTCTGTCCAACATCCATAAGCCGTCCTTGCGACAACTTCCTTGTCATGATGACCGACCCTGGCGAGGCTGACTATAATGGCCAATCAGCGGACGCTCAGCCCATCGGGGCGCTAGTCATTAGCGTCTCAGCACGTGACAGAGCCAATTCTCCGAACGGCCTTGCTAAATTTGGCCCTTGGGGGCTTGGGCCTCTGTCGAACGTCCCGTCCAACAATTCACGCTATTCACATTTCATCGTTGGATGGATGAATCTGATCTGATCTGACAAGCCACCATTTCTTGACGGCACACTACACCAACTGTCAGGTCCTCCCATCAACTTCATACTGTTCTTTCGCGCATATTGTCCGGCTGGACCGTCTCACAAGTTCTCAAACTTTCCCGCAACGCGTCGTCTCCTCGATTCCACTCCTTGTCCGACCTCCGTCTCCTCCCTGTCCCTCGCGCTCCGTCAGAGCCTCCTCCACCCTCTCCTACAGTTCTCTGAGTGGGATATTTTCGAGTGTCATTCGCGAAGAACCGCGCACTTGTCACGCTTCTCCTCGTTTCGGTTTCATCACATCCAGGGTGGACATTGACTGCGACAACTTTATCGAAAACACACCACAAGATTCTCACAGTTTCCCTTGTCCCTCGTTTATTCCCCGAGTGTTCTGCTGCATGGACTTGCTACTGGCTCAGACAAGAGACGCGCACAACACGGTCACACGACGAAAGCCAGTCACTTCTCTGGGGTGCGGTTGAATTGTGTCCGCGACAAGACATTGTCGAAGAGGCTTCGGTTGTCGAATGTTTACCGTGTCAATTGCCACATATTCATGCAACGCCCTCTGGGTGAAATTCAAGAATGGCAGCTCCGCTTGAAGAGCTGCACCAGGGGAATTCTGGCACATTAAGATACACCATAGGCGCTACTCGCAACCAGAACGAGCTTTCTCCGCAGAACTCCAACGGTCAGTACACGTACACACCACCAAACCAGGCAAACGGCAATACAAACGATGTCCCCTACGACAGTGATGCCAGATATTCCTCTGATAGCAGAACTGGAAGAAAGAGGTCCGTGGGTGGGCAAGGAGAACGCAGTAGATCAAGAACAAATGGCAGCACAGGGAAGTCATCCAATTCTGGATCCCGACAGTGCAGAAAATGTGGCGAGCCTCTGACTGGTCAATTTGTGCGTGCGCTTGGTGGGACATTCCACCTTGATTGCTTCAAATGCGCCGACTGTGGCCAGATTGTCGCCTCCAAGTTCTTTCCTGTGGACGCTGAGGATGGATCTGGACAATTTCCCCTCTGCGAAACAGACTATTTCCGGCGCCTGGATCTCCTATGCTTTGAATGCGGTGGCGCACTTCGTGGTTCCTACATCACAGCACTCGATCGAAAGTATCACATCGAGCACTTCACATGTTCAGTGTGCCCGACGGTTTTCGGCGCTCAGGATAGCTATTACGAACACGACGGGAGAGTCTACTGTCATTACCACTACTCTACGCAGTTTGCGCAACGATGCAACGGTTGTCAGACTGCTATCCTAAAACAATTTGTCGAGATCTTCCGGAATGGACAGAATCAGCATTGGCACCCTGAATGCTATATGATTCATAAATTCTGGAACGTGCGACTTGCACAATCTGAGACAGAGGTGGAGAAGAAGGATATTAACGCTCCTGTTACCGAGGACGAGCGCGAAACGGTTAAAGAGGATGAAGAAAAGATGGAGGATAAAGTCTATCGGATCTGGAGCACCCTTTCTACATTTGAAGAATCCTCTGCTTCCTGCATCTCAGATATGCTGCTACATGTCAGCAATGGCGTCTACGTCGACGGAGTCATTGTCGCTCGGAAGTTCATCTGGCACGTTGACATCCTCTTCGGTGCTATCGACACCCTCGCAACTCTGATTGTCAAGGCTCAACTCAAAGAACTTGCCTACGGTCGAGAAGCGAAACTGCTTTGCAAAAAGGTCGTCGCATTCTTCACACTTCTCTCGAAAACTCAGGAGACTGGAGTGCGAAAACTCGGCGTTACCCAGGAGCTCTTATCGTTGGTCACTGGTCTGGCTCATTACCTCAAATTACTCATTCGCATTGGTCTCCAAGGAGCGCTGAAACTTGAACGCGAAAAAGGGTCCCCTGAAGGCCTTCATGCATTCTTGGACGAGCTTGCTGACCTTGAAACAATCAAAGAGCAAGAGATGAAATCACTAGATTTGCAAGAGAGTGTGGCAGGTCTTGCCAGCCAAGAGTCGGATTGTTGCTCTGCATGCATGGAACCCATCGATGACGAATGTGTCATGATTTACGGTCGAAGATGGCATGCAAAGCCTCGTCACCTTATTTGCAGCGTCTGCCAACGAGATTTGACGAGCGACCTTGCCAGTGCGATGTATAACGAGAGAGAAGAAAAGGTGTACTGTGTTGATCACGCAAGACGGACGCCGGACACAGTCTCAGGATTCGCCCACGTCACCAAACTACAGCAGTACGTCTTCTTACTCCAGGTTGCATTGGCACGCTTGCTTGAGGTGCTGAAGTCTGGCGGGACTCTACCACATACCTCGGATGATCCTAACCTGACACCATACAACACCAACGAAGGACACCACGTATCGCCTTCCGGGGAGCCTGTTACACCTCATCAGAAGATGGGATCACGGTCTAGATCCTACGCAGGTACATCGAGCCAACAAGAATCTTCATTAGAACAGACTGTGGGTGAGATGAAGCGACTTCGGTCTACTCGAAACGAACGCGCTCTTTCCACGACATTCCGGAAGGCTCGAGAGTCCAAAATTCTCTATGGCCCACATGGTGTGCGACCAGGCTCTGAAGGTGGTGATGGTCAGGATAATCGAAATCCGGGTGGCTTCCAGATCGTTCAGGAGAAAGATCTTGATGGTCGCATGAAATCAGAACTTACCTTTGGCAATCAAGAGGGTCTCACCCTGGATGACATTCCGAGGATTGTCGCCGCCGAGCAGGCAAAGGAACAGCGGCCGAACGCTTACCGTCATGCAGGCACCAACCTGATTGGTCACCGAGGTAATGAACCTAGACTTGTGAATGGGCACCAGCGAGGTTCATCTAGTGGTGGTGCTGATCTCCTGGCCGGCGAACACCCCCTCAGAACCAAACGATACTTTTCGGAACTGTCCGCTCTGGAGTACTTTATTGTCCGACATGTGGCAGTCCTCTCGATGCAGCCCTTGTTAGATGGTGAATATACCCTTGAAGATCTGCTTGGTCTAATCGAACAGCGAAAGCAGACATTCTGGGGCAAAGTCAGTCGTGCACTTCGTGGTGACGCTGGTGTGAAGAAGAAAGGAATTTTCGGAGTTCCGTTGGAGACACTAGTTGAGCGCGAGGGAGCAGAATCAACCAACGGAGTCGGACCTGGTGCCCTCAGAGTACCAACTATCGTTGATGACTGTGTATCTGCCATGAAACAAATGGATATGTCGGTCGAAGGTGTCTTCAGAAAGAATGGCAACATCAAACGCCTTAAAGAGACGGCAGAAGCGATCGATGCGAATCAGACGCCTGACCTCAACCGAGAAAATCCGGTACAAGTTGCCGCATTGCTCAAGAAGTTTCTGAGAGAGATGCCCGAACCGTTGTTGACATACAAGTTACAGAAGCTGTTCATCATTTCTCAAAAGATTGTGGACGATGAACGCCGAAGGAGGGTTCTGCATCTCACATGCTGTCTGATGCCAAAGAGCCATCGTGATACTATGGAAGTACTATTCTCATTCCTGAAATGGGCGGCCTCCTTTTCTCAGGTTGATGAAGAATCTGGCAGCAAGATGGACATCCACAACTTGGCTACCGTTATGGCGCCCAATATCTTGTATGCGAAAGAGAAAGGGGCACCGGGCGCAAGACCTCAAGTTCCACAGGTCGATGATAGCTTCCTTGCTATCGAGGCGGTCAACACCTTGATCGAATACAATGATCTGTTCTGTCAGGTATGAAATCACCAACTCATATCTTATCATTTCGAAAGCTAACTTTGTCCACAGGTCCCAGAAGATCTACAGTCCATCCTGACCGATACAAATCTTCATGGCGGGTCTGCAGAGCTTACAACGAAGGAGATATTGTCACGATATGGTCATATTGCCAAGGGCCAGGTGCAGAAACAGACAGTTGCAGCAGCAGATGCACCAGTCCGCAGCCCCGTATCGGCTTCGAACTCGCTTGGCCCCGTCGCCACAAGGGTGGATGTCGATCCGTACCAGGCTACTGCATGGCAGAAGCAAAGTTCTGTTAGGCCTGTACAGAACATGGCTTCAACAACATCGACACCAGCAAATGAGTTTAACTTCGGCGTCCCGAACAGCCCGTATGCTCGAGAACGTGCAGGAAGCGCTGATAGTGCAGGAAGCCGTGGAGGTGCACAGGGTGGACGGCAAAGCTACCAGCTAAGACCAGGGCAGATGGGTGTAGCAGGTTGAAAGACCCATATTCAGATTCAACGCAAAGAATTTACCTGCATTCTCGAGGCGGCATTCCCCCTCATTGACCGGCTTCTGGCACGCGATATCAGACTGCGACAAGTCAAAGATGTCAAACTCGACCGGAGAACCACGGCGGTCAAAACACTTGCACGACCTTCATGACACGAAAACATTTTCCTTTGTTCAGTGCTACTCAAAGGGGACACAACGGACGGCCTTCCATGCATGACGCCACAATTGCAGGGCTTTCGTGGACTTTACTTACATGTGCTTTTTCACAAGGTTTCAGAGTTGAGCCTTTTCACCTTGGCCGGCAGCCGAGCGCTTTACGGCCTAGCTGGGCACAATTCATTACACTTCTTCACAGCAAGCGGCGCTTCGATTTACACAACACTGTTTTTTGAGCTTGTGGGCTTTCTTTTCTTGAGCTGTGGAGTTCGTTTTCTTCACCACTCCTCGACCATGTCTGGAGATGTGCACTATTCGATGGCAATTGATTGAATACAGTTTCTTTCTAAGGCTTTGCGACATACGAACTAGGGCACGCTGGCAGAAAAGATATTCTCGAGAGATTCAACTAGGGCTATGCTTGAGCGCTATTGGCGGTTCATGGTCTCGGGAGACCAACGTTGGATACAGAAGTCTGTGCTTGAAAAGGGCCGACTGCTGTAATCGATATGGGCCACGAATGCGAGCTATTCTCATCAGGAACAGGAGGATTTGGAGAGGAATGCAAGGATGTAAGAGCTGGCAACCATACTGTGCTTTGCAAGTGGTGAGATTGAGCTTGTTCCTGGTGTCGCGGACTTGGAAAACATGGGATAACGACGTGAGCTCAACAAGATCACACTGCCAACTATTTGACGGGCAGCAGCTCAAAAAGTCTTATCGTGCGATTCGACAATACCTGGACCTTCACAGAGGACGGATAAGGAATGAAGATGTTGGGTCGGTGGACAACGAATCCGACTAGTCGGCGTCACCATCACTCATGCGCTCTTGGGAATGGGACGTTGGCGCGGAGATATCGACTGGGCAGCTGGGCTTTCTTGAGCAATCGCTTCTACAAATCTCTTGTCACGATCCAAGTTTTCGAGTGCCGAGGATGGATCACAGTGTTAGTCATTCTCCCATGCAGGTGGTGAGCTGTAGTCTACTGTCTATCGAAAATGCTCAGTGCCCATTGACATTGCTACGCCCCGTTCTGTCCATGTCTCGTCTTCCGTTGTAGGACAGCATCCATAACCCTGCCCAACCTCTCCACTGCCTCCTCGGTAATCTGATAATGCACGACCAACCGTCCACCTCGGGCCTTTAATCCCTCTGTGCTCGCCAGTTCGGCGAATTCGTCCGCTGAACAGCCTTCATTGGCAAGATCAAGCCAGACCATGTTCGTTTCCGTCGGGTTGGCCAATTTTCCGCCCTTGGCAGTCCACAGCGCCGCGACATTCCTGGCCCGGGCGTGGCTGGCGCGCAGCTTGCCCCCTTCGCCGTTGGGGCCGTGGCCGAAGTTTTCGTCGACGGCGACGCGGGCTGCGGCGGAAATCACGCCCGCTTGCCGCGTGCCGCCCCCGAGCATTTTGCGGATTCTCCGTGCATGCGCGATGAAGGGCTTGCTGCCGACGATGATGGAGCCGATGGGGGCGCCGAGTCCCTTGGAGAAACACATGCTCACACTATCGAACTCGCGTGTGAAGTCGGGCAGACTGCCGGCGTCGGCGGCCACAGCTTCCCAGATGCGCGCGCCGTCCAAGTGAAGCCTGATACCGTGCGAGCGGGCAAATTGGGAGATTCGGCGGATTTCAGAGAGGGGCATGACCATCCCGTCGAGGGTGTTCTCCAAGCTGATGACTCGGGTCGGACAGGCGTGGACGTCGTCTGAGATGATGCAGTGTTTTTGTACGTCTTCGAGAGTTAGGTGGTGGCCATTGCTGGGTGTGACGGAAATGAGCATGGCGCTTGAGAGGCAGCTGACTCCGCCGGCTTCGTAGTTATGGATGTGTCCTCTGATGTCGCACAGCACGGAGTGAGGTGGTTGGACCAAATGGCTGCGGAGAGCTACTTGGTTGCCCATTGTTCCGGACATCACAAGCAGTCCCGCTTCATGGCCTGCCAACGAAGCGACATAGGACTCTAGTTCATTGGTTGTTGGGTCCTCGAGGAACACGTCGTCAAGCAGCGTCGTGTTTGTGATGGCATCGAGCATAGATGCTGTGGGCGTGGTCATTACGTCGCTGCGGAAATCGAAGGCAGCGGGACCGGGTTGTTGCCAGGCATTGACCCTCTTGTGTGAGGCTGCATTGCTGTTCGCAGCTGCTATGGCCGAGTTCTGCTTGACGTCGGCGAAAGTATCTGGTTTGTCCTCGACGATATGTGAGGAAGCCATATTGCAACCGGAGTGGCTGATGGCTTTGGCTTTGGCTCTGGTCGATGAAAATTTGAGAATTCCAGATAGCGGCTGCAGTCCGTAGGCTGACCGAGCTGATCTGCGAATTTGACTCGTGAGATTCAACCCTTGTCTAGAAGCTGCTGCAAGCATGGCCAGGCATGCCCAGTTCTGGAGAACACTTGAGAAGGAGAGTCTGGTTCCGACATCGGTAGAAAGGCGATTGTTGGCAAAGGGCGTGCGTACAATGAGTGTATCGGGTGGAGGTGGGAGCGGCGATACGCGCATCAAGATCCAATGGCGGGCAAGAATTTAGGGGCGCATGGCTGCTGCAAGCTCTCACAGTTAGGGGGGCAAGGAGCCTCACCAGCCCCGGAAATTCACCTTCCCAGATGGTACTGGCGGGCTGGGCATCCCTGGCTTTAATACGACCTCTGTGGTTCGTGGCCCGAGGTGCTACTTACCAACCTACGAGGCAGTACTACTAATACTGTAGGCCGTTTTATCGTGAATTACCAGCCCGAGACGCGTTAAGCCTCCCCACGCGTCTCCGTCGCACTCTCAACCCACCATCCCTGTCCCGTTTGTGCGCCTTTTGCACACATCCCAGAAGTCGCAGTTAATGTCTGCAGCCAGCATCGAAGACCAGCAACGACATCGACATGGCCTCCTCTTCCCGCCGCATGTCGCAACCGGCGTCGCTGCACGTCAATCTGCACTGTCTCCAATGCGACGGCCAAATCGGCATCTTCGACAACGAATGGACCCGCCTCACCAGTTCCTACGTTCGCCCTGTCCACTCTGGCACTCACTTTGGGACAGAGATCGCGACCAACAAAACACAAGTCGTCCCTGAAGGCGTCACGCAACGAGCTCTTGAAGGATGCACTCTCGCCGAAGTGTTCTGCACAAAATGCTCTGCGGTTGTCGGGCAGTATTGCAAGGAGATTCCGGCAGCCGCTCAGAGAAATATGTTGTATGAAAGGTCCCAATGCTTCAGAAGACAGATATGTGAGACTGACGGGATGGTAGGAATCAATATCTATACAAATTGTCGAGGACATACCTGAAGAGCAGCGAGACAAATAAGCGCGTTGATCCCGTCTTTGGATACGCCGGAGACGCCGTCAGATCAGCCGCAAGATCGAATGCCACTACCCGGTACTCGCATACCTCCTTCAGAGAAGAGACACCTCCAAATCCCCAGCCCATGACAGAATCCCATCGACGAACTTCCGCGCACATTTCCCCGCAAAACAGCCAGGAGACTCCCCCGTTTCGAAAAGCTGCGGACACAGATTCTCGCGACTCCGCCATTTTCCAACGCGCAATACAAGACACGCGCTTGGAATCCGATAATGGGAGAATGGCAGATCAGGGTTCGAAGACCGTGGAGGATGACGCCCAATTCCGAACCATCTCCTCGGTCCTGGAGACCTTTCGAGTGGCCATAGACGAGATCAAAACATCTATCGAAGAACTGAAGTCGCAAATTCTGCCTCCTCGCCTCGATAAGCCTACACAGATTGACTTCGCAGGCGACATCCATACAATGATCATGACACTGAAATCGGCTCAGACGAACGCGCAAGAGTTAGAAGAACTTCGCGCTGAAAACGCTGCGCTAAGAGCTAAGTGGGATATTGTGCAGTCAGCTATGATCACCGCAACTGGACAACCAAGCCCGAGCTCATCATTTGAAGCCCCCCACAGGAACAGCTTAGGTAAACGCAAACGCGACAGCGACGTTCCAAGATCAAGCGTGATGGTACCTCCGGTAGCACCGCAAACCCGATCTCATTACTTAGAGACCCTTTCGTCTTCTACACAAATGCCGACTCCTCAGTCTAGCAACCATTCCGACGAGCAATCTGCCGACGACTCCAGCAGCTCGAGAATATCCACACCAGAGCAAGGACCAGGCAGATTAAAGTCTCGCAATATACCTGATTATCATGATCAAGATACGATGCAAGATAATGTTTCCTCCAAAAAGATGTCCTCACGGCGGAGCCTTAGGAAACGTCAGCCATCAAATCCTGACCGACATATGGAAACTGCAAACTCAGTCGTACGCTCTGCCCCTGGCACCAGAACCAAGAACGATGAAGCTCAGCCACAAGGTGTTGAGGAAGCCAGTGGTCCAATAGAGACTGATCGACTGCTTGACAGCAATTATGAGCAGTCGATGGACGTTGGCCATGTAGATGTCTCGGAAATCCAGTCGTCGCTGAGGCAAACCGTTGAGCTTGGCAATGAGAGTCGGCACCTCTCTTCCACCTCTCTTGATATTCCCGGAGATGATACTACGAGTCAGAATGTGGAATCTTCTAGTGAAGCATATGGGGCAGATGACGCCTCTGCTGAAACTGTGCCTGCCAAGCGAACTCGCAGCAAGACGAAGGCTGTTTCCACCGGAAGAAGGTTCGATTTCATCGCCGACAGCCGAAGCGTTGCCCCAGAGCCGGCCGCACTACGTCGTATCCTTCCACGTCGACTTGGTACAGACCAACAGGCACGTTTTGAACACGCGACGCCGGAAACAATAGAGCAAGAATTGAAAGAGCTGGAGAACCCCAAAGGACCCCGAAAATCCAAGCCTCACATTCAAACGACCACAAAGATCCTCAACAAAGAGCTGAAGGAGCTCGGCCTGGAGGACTGGATTGAGAGAGACAAGGACGATCTTGAATACAAAAGAGTGGTAGAAGAGGCCAGGGAGCGCAAACGAGAACAAACGAGATTGGCCGCTTTAGCGAGCCGTGGAATCAGCCTCCCAGGAGCCCCTTCAGAAAATGAACGACCAGAGTCACCCCCCAATCTACAGGATGCATTTCACCAAGCCACTGATGCTCTAGCCGACGTCAGCAATGAAAAAAATGGTGGAAAGCAGATTTCGATCATTACCGTCTCGGCGGCGGCAGCTAGACGGGCAACGGGAACCGGAATGCGCCGGAAGAGACGTGAACAACGAGAAGAGGAGATCCGCCGAAGAGACATACTAGCGAAACAGGCAATGGATGGGAATGACTAGGACTCGACGCTGGGTTTCCAATGGAGGACACTGAAGCCAACGTGATCAGGAGACGCATTTCAATGAGGCGGAACGCTAGTACTTCATGGAATTCGTGGATCCCTTCATTGGGCACGGTCAGCTCTGTCCGAGTCTGGAGTGTTGGGAAGACGCAAGCTCTTTGCATCAGACCTGTTCTCGTGTTTAGGTACGCATATTGCGCGTGACGTGCCGCCTTTGATAGCAACCGCGATCTTCCTCGTAGCTAGGTAGCCAAGCAAGCGAATGCCACCTCTATCAGGTATCCATTGGCTCTGGTCTAACCGGCTTGTAGGCTCCGAGACACGCTAGGTACATTAGCCAGGAACGGGGAGCCGGGAAATAGGCGGGCGACGCCCACACGAAGCCACGCTCGACGCCTTGTCGCCTGGAGTTTGGGGTCCAAAGCCGGGCTCGATCGCGAGGAGCTCTAGGGGTCCTTCCTGCGCCTGCGTTGGCGGGGAAATTTCTTCGAGGGCAGCAGGTGAACTCGACTTCGTTTATTCTCCTTCTCGCACCCTTTTCTTGCTCTCTTTGCTCCTGTTTCTGTTCGGCTGTCTTGATAGCGTTGCTCTTTCTTGCATGTGTAGGATTTCAGTGCTCTGCTCGGACGCTTCTACCTTCCTGGGCCGGGAGAACGATTTGTAAGGAACAATCCTATTCTTCGAGGCCACCACATGGCAACTGCTAACGGTTTCCAACAGATCCCTGACCTCGGGCGTCTCCCTTTCCTCGCGCAATCGTCCTCGGTATGTTACCTATTCTGCCTCAGTCGAATTAGCGGATGCTCTGTATTGTTGCCTGGCGACGGTATCAGAAAGAGTTGGTCACTCCACAAGGTTGTTTGCTCCCTGGTGGCGAGCCCTCGCAGCATGAATCTTGACTTTCAAAGTCACCCATTGGAGACATGTACTCTTATTGAGGGTCGGCCAAACAGAAATGCTACCATTATACTTTGACCAAGCACACTCATTGTCAACGGGGAAATTGGTCGCCGATACCAGCGAGTAACATGGACATTGACAGTTTCCTTAGGCCGATTAATCATCTGCCGGACAAGGATCTATTACAAAGGTATGTGTGGTGAAGTTCATATCTTTTCCCAATTTCAGGATCAGTAGGCCGATGCCTGGAACGTGATTGTGGCTCGGCCTTGAGCCGCCTGAATAGTTACCTGGGGTCTATACCTTCCTTTCCGCAGTCAATGTTGTCTCTCCTACATCCATAAATGGGCACTGCTAACAATAGTCCATACAAATAACTAGGCCAAACCATGCTATTCTATTGTCGCCTCCAACAACCCACACCTGCATAATTCCAGCGGAATATTATGCAAACCGAAGGGTGAAATAATCCATTTGTCTCCGGTCAGTATGCTTCCTGACTACGAAACCTCAATCTGTTAACAATTTCTTATAGTATCACTTGGCTGCGAAAGTTTGACTTCAAAACCTCCGTGCTGGGTCTCCATTTGTCCTGTTCCACTGTCTGAGCAGTCCACCTTGTCGTGAGACACCCTCAACGCTGTCATTATGGTCTCTCAACCCACTCAGCCTGCAACACAGCCGATTGAAGACCCTCGTCGTCTCAGGAGAAACGTCTCCAATATTTCGGACGAGGATGCGATAGACGTGATATGCCTGCTGAGTCCAACTTCTCCGGCTGCATTCGAGGCAGTAAAAGCGAACCTGTTGGTCTCGCCTATGCACATCTTGCAAAATGCCGACCTTGGAGATATCAGTCAGGATGACCTGCTATTCCGCGAAGAATACAATCAACCGCGAGATATAGCTTTGCGAATGTCATCTACCGTCACAAATCCCAAGGATGGCTTTCGATTTGGCCGGACCAGGAGTCAATGCGATGTGCTTCTCACCGCTTACGACCATGACACCTTGGTGAGCAAAGTGCATTTCAAGATTTTTGTGAACAATCAAGGTAGCCTCATGCTGGAAGACTTGTCCACCAACGGAACTGTCGTTGATGATGTTCACCTGAGGGCGAGAGCTCGCCGAGACAATCCTGCCCTTAGGCCGGCGACTATCGTCCTTAGACATGGTTCGATTATTTCTCTTTACGGTGGTGGAAGGAAGCAAGAAGTTAAGATGATGGTACGGATACCGAGCCGTGGTGATTTTGAGGATGAATATGAAGACAATCTAAGGAAGTACCTCGCGGCAAGAGGCGACGTGGCGCAATTCGCTTCCATGAGAGAGAGCACCTATGGTAATTACTGGAACGGGGGTTCCTTGTACAACTTTACGGGTTTGCTCGGGAAAGGTGCCTTCGCAACCGTCTACAAGGTTCAGACGAAGGAAGAAGGTGACATCTACGCCGCAAAGGAGCTTGACAAGCGCCGCTTTATCAAAAACGGTGTCCTCGACATGAAGTTTGACAGCGAACTTAACATAATGAAAAACCTCAAGCACCCTAATATTGTCAATTACGTCGACTGCCACACATACCAACACTGGATCTACATCCTGATGGAGTACGTCCCTTATGGTGAGCTTGCGAAAGAACTCGGAAAACATGGAGCTATCCCTGAATCCGACGTTCAACAGATCGCCAAACAGATATTGCACGCTCTCTATTATCTTCACCGACGAAATATCACCCATCGAGACATCAAGCCGGACAATATCCTCATAGCATCTCGAAACCCTCTAGTCGTCAAGTTATCCGACTTCGGCTTGTCAAAATGTGTGACCGACCAAGAGACCTTTCTCAAAACGTTCTGTGGTACACTTCTTTATTGTGCACCTGAGGTATATCCTGACTACGCAAATTATGCTCAAGGATCTGCTCCGAAAAGACGTCGGCTAGGAGAACCTGCAACAAAACCACCACCATCGCCGTACGATCAGTCTGTGGATATGTGGTCCTTTGGTGCCGTCATTTTCCATCTCCTCTGTGGAAAGCCCCCGGTCACCGGACGAGGCGACGACCGCGGCGCGCAAATGCTGAACAATATTATGACGAAAGATGTCAACTTTGACACGCTGAGACAGGCAGGGGTATCAGAGCCAGCGATTGATTTCGTCGGAAAGCTTCTAAACCGAAACCCTGCTCTACGACCAAAAGAACCCGAATGCTTGCAGCATCCGTGGCTACGTGACTTACCCGATCACTGCAACTACGATGACATCGAGGAGCCGCAGCCTGACCCGCAAAATCGGCTAGAGGTTGTTGACGAAGTTGACGAAGATATCATCGACGAAGAGTTGATTAATACCTTGAACCAACTGACGCAACTGCCTTCCTCCGAACAGTCTCCAGACCGACCTAAGAAGCGTGCTCGCACTATAACGAATGTGTCACCCACAGCAGGAGATATCGCATATCCCCATCTCCCAGAAACTGGTGGGAGTTTCTCGCCATTACCTGTCGCGCCAGAATTACCGGCACAACGTCTCTTCGGAGAGATTTCTGCGTCCGTCCTCCGTAGTTCAGGCGTATTTGGCGGCGAGCTGAGTCCATCTACACCGGTGGGAGTACAAGATATTCGAAACCGAGTGGAACAGATCAGCGTGAATGATTTTGGAGA
Source organism: Cladophialophora immunda (assembly GCF_000835495.1). Classification (NCBI taxonomy): domain Eukaryota; kingdom Fungi; phylum Ascomycota; class Eurotiomycetes; order Chaetothyriales; family Herpotrichiellaceae; genus Cladophialophora; species Cladophialophora immunda. The sequence continues at coordinate 2,842,033 of NW_015622547.1, read as the reverse complement.
TCGCGGTCCTCCGAGTACTGCAGAAAACGCCGACAATTCTGGACATCCGCTTCAATATCCTCAAGTTCTCGGCGTACCAGACATTCCAGGGGGCTCAGCTGCAAGTCTTATGGGGGCAGAACACCAAATAGGTCAGCTCAATATGGCTTCTCCTGAAGCAGATATCTCGGATGCTGCGACTCCAGAAACAACTAATCCAGTGACTCCTGAGACACGTCAGCTATCGCCGTCGGCTTCGGTCACACCACACGCGGACAACGAATTGGCAGATACAACTCACATGGCCGAAGAGCCTGTGTGTACTCGTCGTATCGACCTTGGCCTCGTTGAGGACCCCGTTAATTTCGAGGCGCAGGTCGAGGCGAGAAATGCATCCAGGGCTAGCAGGCTGCGAGCAAAGGCCGAGACTTTTCATGGAAATCCGGCTTCCAGAAACTCCCCACCATCAGTTGAGCTTGCAGTCACCATTGATGCGAAGACTGGCCACGAGATCAAAAGTATGGGCCAGCTGGACCGTTTTATTCGTCCCGCTCCAGAGCCGGAAAGTGCAACCAGAACGAGTTCCCAAACAACGCAGTTCATCAAACCTCCGCGGCGATATGGCAAGTTCACCAGCGTTCCTGGCTCCTTTGTGAATGTTACCATCAATCTCGAAGCTAGATTCACTGTATGGGGACGGGGCATCGACTGTACCATCCAATACCCTGACACCAAAGACACGCGTATTCCCAAGTACGCGCTCAAGATCACATTCTGGGCACCTGGTATGGAGGCTCACGTTGACCGCGGAAATGACTGGACCGCACTTCCTGGAATAAGAACGCTAATCGCTACGTCTGCAAGTGGCTGTGTTTATGTCAACGATGTTGAACTGCGAAAGGAGTCACCTTCGGGAGACGCAGCCTTGTTCGGGAAGCTATACACAGGAGACATCATCACCATTTTCGACAATGGAACGGGCGAGTTTTTGAAGTTCAAGGTGGAAATCACATTTGGGGACAGTGCAAGACCGAGGCCCGCTGGGGAAGGAGGTTTTATTGTCCAGGAGGAACGACACCATCACCAACGGATGAAGGAGCGCGAGAGCATGAGGCTAAGTATGAGAGACAATGCTGGCGAGGCGCCCATCGCGCCAACCGTGCGCGTGGAGCCAGATTGTTGAATGATGAGATGACTGCTGGACGTGAGATAACTTGGAAAAGGATATGACATGATAGTGCTGTGCTTGTCGAGCACCTCGAATGCATCGAGTTTCACAAAATCAAAAACCAAAACATCGATCTGCAGAGCTCCCACCGTGGAAAGTTGCATATGTCCAAGGTTCCTTGGGCCAGGCACTGTGCAACCCTCCTGGCCGATTTGACTTTATCAACGAGGGCCAGCCATGCACATATCAGGCTGTGATAGGCAGGGGATGGGTTGGCTTGCAAGCCACTGATGCAGGCCCACCTGCGACAAGGGTCTGAGGCATGGTGGCTCGCCATCATCATGCCTAGAGTGGACCCTGCGATAGCTGTGGATGGGAGGGAAAGGAGTAATTCATTTTCTCATGCGGACTTCCACCAATATCTGGAAAGCCAGCAACGGGTCGATCGCAGAAGAGCGGAAGCGGAGATCTAATAACGGAGTCCAACTGCACCAATGTCTCAAGAGGTTCCACCGACTGTGCCTGTCCCTGAATAATAAAAACTTCCTACGCGTGAAGGGAATGCATCGGCGGCGTAGGCTTGGACCAGGGGCACTCTGTTCTGAGGGTTTTCTGAGGTTCGCCGGGTGAAGGAGAGGGTGGTTGTTGCTGCGCAGTCAATGGGTGCATCTTGGAGGAAAGACACCTGTCAAATTCCGGTCTTTGCTGAGAAGCCCGTCGACGTGTGCTCTCCGTAGCAAGAGCTCCGTACTGGTCGTGCTGCAAGGTGGCATTCTCGGCTGCCCACATTCCTTCCTACCACTTGTCTTGATGGAGTAATAGCTGGGCGGCGAGGCGGGTACTGGCGAGCCTGGGTAGATGCTAAGGTACGGGAGTCGACAAGTGTCGAGCAGACCAAGACCAGGCCGCGGAAGGCGCTCGGCAGGCATCGCGGGCTGGTGGGCGCAGGCGGGCGTGGGTTGTCGGATTTCCAGTTGGGGGTTTGTAACAGGGAAAATATTCACAGATTCGAATTCCAGAAAAGAAATAACCCCTCCCTTAACGTCTGGGCTGCTGCGTCGAGTCGATGAGACCATCTACATGTGGCTGCTGATGCATTTGCAATCACTACCATCCTGGTCTTGCTGCGGGCTCGTAGACGGTTCTGCACCCAAAGTCAGATGAGCTGAATCAACATCCCGCGCCTCTGTTGTCAACTTTGACCCTCACACCATTGTTCTGCCAACACCTCAAGTAGCGAGACACTCCGCTCCACAGTACTCACTACTGCCAGTCGCTCTCCCTTCTGATGCGCATCCCAACCCTCCCCGTCCTGTGACTCCTCTCAGCCATCCTACTCCGATGTCCCATTCTCGATCGGTTTCACCACTGCCCAACGGAGGATGGAATGCACCGGGTCTGACTGAGCGCAGCTCAACACCCAACGGCTTATACGCAGGAGCCAACAATTACAGCAACAATGACGATCAGTGGGCTGCGGCAAAGGCAAGAAGTGCCCAAGTGAGAGGATATCCCAGCGTCCAGACCAAGAATGAGGGCTTCTTTCTGCGGTCCAAGCGGAAAATCTCCTCGACACTGCCCGTCTTCAGTCCCTACACTCCTTTGTCGGCCAACTGGAAAGATCCAGAGAAACTTGGCCGCAGCCGGTGGTATCCAAGAGGCGGTGGGAGTTTGGCAAGAATAAAGACGTTTGCTGGCAATGTCTTGAGGAGGTTCAAGTTTCTGTTCATAATACTGTCCATTGTCACACTGACCACGGTGATATTGTCCCAGACAAGTGAGTGCCGAGGACCCGCTCCCCATGCCATGCTACTGTCCTAACCCTCAGTCCCAGACGTGCTGTCCAAATACCGTGGCAATTCCCACCTCGGCGGCGGAAGCAAATTCGTTATCATCCTCGGAGCAAACGAGGGCGGCGGTGTTATGGAATGGAAAGGTCCCAGAGAATGGGCCATTGAGCGCGACAGCGTGAAAAACAAAAAGAGATATACCGAAAGATGGGGATACGTATTAGATATTGCAGACATGAGCACCAAGAAGAGATACGCCCACGAATGGCGCGAGAGCTGGGAAAAGGTTGACCTGATCCGAAACGCCATGGCCAGGTATCCGAAAGCTGAGTGGTACGAGAAAGCATCCTGCAAACGAGCCGAGTGGCGTGTGACTGATGAGAAGCAGGTTCTGGTGGCTCGATTTAAACACCTTCATCATGGAGCCCTCATTATCACTACAATCCCACATATTCAACAATCTCGCCAAAAACGTGTACCGCGATATTAATGTCTACAACCCTCTCGACGTCGCCCACCCTCCCGTTACCGAGTTTCTTGATCCAGTCGCTCGGTCACCCACTGGTGACAATCTGACGTCCTCTATCGACATCATCATCCCTCAAGACTGTGATGGGTTCAACCTGGGGTCTTTCTTCGTCCGACGATCTCCATTCACAGACCGGCTACTTGATCTGTGGTGGGACCCTGTCCTCTACGAGCAAAAACATATGGAATGGGAACACAAGGAGCAAGATGCGCTGGAGCACCTTTATGCATCACAGCCTTACCTCCGGACCCATTTCGCATTTATCCCCCAACGGAAAATCAATTCATTTCCCCCTGGTGCATGTGCCCTTCATCCAGAGCCAGGGCAGGTTGTCGAAGACGGAAAACCTCTTTTGGATCCTAGATTCCACTACAACGAGCGCGAGCGCGACTTCATGGTGAACATGGCCGGGTGTGAGTGGGGTCGAGATTGTTGGGCCGAAATGTATATGTACCGCGAACTCAGCAACCGACTCAACCGGTCCGGGTGGGAAAGGTTCAAAGATCTTGTCAGTGACAAGTGGGCCAATTTGAAGAAGGCCATGTTCGAAGAAAAGGCCACCCCGCGACCGGGCTGACACCTCCACCATTTTGTTTCCATTACCGCCTGACTGGCTGCCTAGAGGTTATACAATCGCCAGAGCATCCATAGCCGGCCGGCCGAGGTTTCACTCTGGTGGGCAGAACGTCATCTCGAAATGCCTGTGAAGCTCTCAGGCATCTACTCCCCCTCATCGACTTTTCAGCGCAATATGCTAGCTGTCTGGAATATGTCAGACCTCAATGGCTGGTACCAATTGAACGACTATCAACAGCTTCACAATTGAGCGCTGTTATTTTCTCCGAGCGTACCAGAGGACAAACAGAATCATGTAGCTCGGAGTGGCGAAATTCTTTGTCTTTCAATGTGTATACTTAGATGGGTAGGCATTGTGGGATTCCATGGACTGGCCTTCACGGAACAAAATAGACTGGCGGAGTTTTCAATGGGCGGAAAATCTGGCATGGTCCGCATCTCAAGCTGTGGTCAGCCACTCACTCTCTCAGGATCTCTTACACGCCTGAACATGGATGAGACGCAGATTAATACAGACACCCACCGGGTGGCACGACCCAGATATGTCAATAGCATTCTGATCTGTGCTAAATCCTACAAAAGCCACGACTTGGCACTCGAGCCGATTGCAATACTCATTCAGCAGTGATCTTGAAATCTAGCGGCTGACAGACATCAAGCCGCTCATCGGGCCCTCAGCCTTGCCAACAGCATTCAGCCTTGTACAATCGGTGGATCTTCCCTACTTCGTCGTCCCTTCCTCTCTGCCGTCCGTCTTTGGCCGTGGTTTTCCTTTTTGCGTTTTCCTTTTCTCCGACTTCGTTGCGGCTGTGTCTCTTGGTCTGGTATCGGCGAGCTCCTTCATGGCAACTGGATCTCGTTCCTGCAATGCAGAAGACCTTTCTGTCTCCAACCCTTCCAGTTGTTCTTCTCTCTTCTTTTCCGTCTCTTGACGGAAGTCCTCGCAACGCGAGACAGAAATCGATATCATCGATCAATTGTGTCGTCTTCTCATTCAACATGGATTCTGCCCGATCGACAATGTTCCACCATTGACCGCCTCTGGTCTCTTGCATGCTGGAGACCGCCTTCCTCAACTCTCTTAGAGTTGTCTTCTGCCGTTTGAAAAGTTGGACAGCTCCTCGGACCAAGGTGAGATCCTGGAATGGACTAGGTGCTTCGGTATCAGCAGAATCAGCGTTGTCGGCCGCAGTGCTTGCCATTGGTATCATAGATTCAGAAGTGCGACCGTGCTTGAGGAGGGGGTGTGCTTCCTGTAACCTGGTGCGTGTCTGTCCAAGTTCCTCGCGGAGGTTTATAGCGTTTTCTTCCTTGACCTGCCTTCGCAAACTGTGAATCTCCTGCTTCAAATTTCCAATCTGGTAGTTCTCCGCCTTGAGTCTGCAGTTCTCGGTGCAGCAACGTGGTGCAAGAATGCTCCGGGCTCAATCTTTTCGAGCAGCGTTTTGTGACGATGACGTGCTCAGGTGTGATCAGCCATTTCTTAGAACTGTATACAATAGAAACCCTGAAATGACTTGACATGCTTGAACAGACAGCAATAAAACATGGCTGTTGTGTAGTTACCGAAACGGGAAATTGGAAAGGGGGCTCCCAGCCTTGTCACCTAGTTGGGTCTGTCAGTGTCCAAAAGCTCGATGTTATCCGGCTTGTTGTGGCCAATGTGAGTGGGACTTTTCCATAACCTCGTTTATGAATCCCTGTGGTTTTTAACAAGTACTTCTACAGAGTATGAGGATGTTGGCTGTATGGTTTTAGGGTGAGTGATGCGCAACCTTTTCTCAACACGAGAAACTCATGCTACCCTCTATCATTCTACCGTCTTAACGCATATCTCAAGACCCATCTTGTTTCCATTCTCATCCTCGTAGTTCAAGACTGGACTCCTATTCCGTCCCCAACCACGCCTTGGTAATGGGCACCAGTGCATCCTTCAACCACGGTGTGTCCAGCGTGACATTCTCGTCGGCGTCAAAGCCGTGTTCGCCAGGCTGGACCACCAACGCGACCTTGGCGTCTCCGAGCTTCTCCCTGGCCTTGCCCACCCACTTCTCGCTCCCTTCCACGGGGACCGCGGTGTCGTCTCGGCCGTGGATGACCAAGACGGGCGGCACCTGGTGCGGGCTGACATCCTCGACCGTCTCGAGCGGGAACAAGACCCTCTCCTCGCCCAGCAACTTCGTCATCAGGCCCTGCTGCACCATCGACAGACACAGGGGCAGCCTCTCCGGCGGGGTCGCCGAACTGACCACCCTCCTCTGCCCGCGCTTTGCGTCCTCCTCGATCGCGCGGAGGTGCTCCGCCATGACCTCCCCGGGGATCGTCGGCGCGCCCAGGACGACCTTGGGTGCGTACTCCTCGGTGTAGAACCGCGCCTTCAGGTCCAGGACGGGATAGATGGCGATCGCGGCACGGATTCCCGGCGGCGGCCCACTCTCCAGCAACACGCTCTGCACGGACAGATACCCGCCGGCGCTCTCGCCCACGGTGAGCACCCTGCCCAAATCGACCTGGACGCCCTCCTCACCCCCTGCCGCCGGTTCGCCGGCGAGGTACCCCTGGAACTCAGCCCCCAGCCACGCCCAGAAGTCGCGCAGGTCGGCCAGGATCTCGACGCCCGTGGCCTCGGGCGCGAGCCGGTAGTTGGGCAGCACCACCACCGCGCCGTGGCGCAGCGCGTATGCCACCAGCCACCCGGCGAACCAGTCCGGGTACAGCGCCGTGCCGGTCATCAGGAAGCCGCCGTGGAACTTGACCAGCACCGGCCGCGGCGTGCGCGGCGACGGCAGGGCCTTGGGGATCAAAGTGTAGACGTGGATGGGGTGGTGGTTGTCGACCACCTTGTAGGCCGTCTCCAGCACGGTGAAGGCCGAGTACTTGGGCGAATCCATGGGTTGTTCGTTCGTTTCAAGGACCTTTGTGGTGGAGAGAAAGTGAGGTGAGGGAATTGGTTCTTCTGAACAAAGGTCGGTAAGTAGCGTTGAATGGTAAAGTTGAAGAATTGCTCTGTTCTCTGCTTGATCTTTGCTGTCATTCAGGGAACTCCGTCGCCATTTTATACAAAGTGTCGAGGTCTAGTTTGTATACATCTGCAGGCGCGCCACACACCTAGACCAGGGGTTAAGTGATCCACAACACTATACCTACAGTACCTAGTTCATGAGATCGAGCCCACATATCAGTCACCTCCATCTGTCTTTCTCGGGGATATCATTGTATCCAACCGACCCCTCTTAAAGCCGTCCCGCGAGGGTGATGGGGAACTGGTGCTGGGTCGGCGCATAGAGAGGCCGAGTCGGGCTGTATTACGACGCAGCTAGAAATATTGAGTATGGCGGTGGTAGGAATGAGTGTATGCTACTCCAGGTACCGTAGTAGTCTAGATATGGAATTATGCCCCCTTTGGTGACTACTGCCTTACGGAGCCAGACGCCACTCTGCAGACGCAAATAATGGGCCAATACCTAGGTAGCGCCCAGATACGAGTGGGTTAGGCACCAAACGCCGCCCCTGGTGGCCCTGAGCAAGGGGGCCATCACGGAGCGGCGTATTCAGTGGTGCAGTGCGTATTGGCGATTGATAAGCCCCAGATCTGGCACGGTAACGAGAGGAGCAGCGTATTCGTCCACGGCTATCGTATGCTTTGCCATGATGGGTGTGCTTGTGGGTGACAAAGAAAGACCTGATGCATTCCGCTAAATAATAAATGCTGGGGGAAGAGGACGGAATGAGGCCGATCAACACATCCCCCTCCTCCGATCGCCACTAAGGGGAGTCCAGCCAAGAGCCAGCCCGACTTTTCGCAAACAACAACGCTCGTGGAAACCTGCAATGATAGACATGCACGGCCGAGGGAGGAAATGCAGATAGTCGAACGAAGAAAAAGGACCATCTCTTCTCGTGTCAAGAAACCGTGTCGCCGTCTTTACTGCTGCCTCGACTGATGACCCTCATCAGCCTCTCGGCCACACTGCCTCTCCGCTCGTTCTCCTTGTCCTTGTCCTTGTCCTTGTCCCGCTCCTTCTCCTCCTTCTTCCTCTGCTTCTCCTGCTCTTTGCGTCTCTTGCGCTCCTCCTTGCTCTCCGGCTCGGGCCAGCCGACCTCCCAGTACGGATTGCGCGACCCCGTCGGCCCTCCCCACGCCAGGGACTGCAGCCCTCCCGCCCCGCCGCGGACGTCGGGCAACATACCATTCGACCCGGGCTCGACGTACAACTTGGACTCGGCGAATTCTCTGAGCGCGGCGAGTTCCTCTTGGCTGTTGGCGAAGCCGTGCGACGCCCTGTACGGCGGCAGTCGGTCCCTTCTGGGGTCGGCCGTGGCGGTGTATGAGGGTGGTGATGCCATCGTTTTTTGTCCGGGGTGTGTTATTTGCCTCTGCGTGTCGGGGTGTTTTTGCTCCTTTGTTTTGTTTCTCTTTGGAGTCTTGAGATGGTGACAGTGAGAGGAGAGAAATGCTTCGCGTGTGAGATGTCGCTTTAAAAGTCGACTTGCTGTTCTTTCACTTGTTGACTGAAAAATGATTCAACTGGTCCGGGAGAGATGGGCCAGGCGGGATGAGAGCCGGTAAGGCGGAGTTTGGCCAGAGTTGCGTTGCCGCGGGAAGAGGATCCTGGATGCTCAACATGTATTATGAGGTCGAGTGGGCCGTCCTTTTCAAGTTTCAGAGGCATTCGAGATGATGGTGGATTCAGGAACGAAGACCGAGATGGACAGGGAGGGAGAATTGAGTGGCGCCAGGATCTGGTGACTGGTTTTGTTTGGGGTGTTTTCGATTGGAGGCCAACGTCATGGGTATTTGTGGGTGTCTGTGGGCGTGGTCCTCGAGACGCAGGCACATCTCTGCCTCGTACATGTCCCTCGATAACCTGCTCGCTTGGTAGGGCTCACACACCTCGCCGTGTGTGTTCTAGGCTGCGTCACTTGGCGAACCGACACGAAACACGCCCAACGACACGCTCGATTCATTGGCCGCGTCCTGGGCCTTTCCCCGCGATCCCATGATTGAGCCATCGCACACATCACAGCATAGCCTCTTGGTATGCATTCTTGGGTGTGTTTGCCAATACAAATATCACACCATGGCCTGTAATCTTGTGTTCTGTCCTCTCTTTCCAAGTCTCGTGGCGTGGGAATAGGCGACAAAGAATTGAGAAGACCGCAAAAGAAGCAGACACTGAGACCGACCCTGATCATCGGTGTTGCGACGATCCATGGATCGGATCGCCGACAGTCCCTGTTCTCTGGATCTTTTTCCCGCGAATACGGTCATCACTGTCCGTGAAGCAAGCGACTGAACCAAGGACCGGGATTGTGTGTCTTGTTCTGGCCCCGACACCTGCGAGCTGCTATCTCAAGCTGGACTCTTGCTGCACGACCGCCTCCTCCCCTCGGCAGATCGATTGGCGCTCGAGATAAGCATCTGGTCAAGCGGGGTCAGTGGAGCGTCCGCTAAAGCTTCGTCGGTGTTTGGGCGCTTGTCAAGTGCAACACCACATCGCCGTGACGGCTCGTTATCTGACAACCACCAGACAAGCCAACCTCGGATTGGTTCTCACCGTTGCATCTGCGCAGACGGGGGGATGATGGCGCTAGGGGCATGTCGAAATGCTGGCCCTCAATTGCAACCTCTAGGTTTATGCCTCAAGCTCTGAATCAGACTCTTCTGAACAGCTGCTTCGGAACACTTCCACGCGACTCCTCGTGAGGGTGATGCGGATCAATACATCCGCAATATGTGGAACATTCTTCTTTCAGTTGCCCTACTGGCGACCCTCGCCTGGCTGTTCCTCCAGATCGCCCAACTCTGGTACAACGTCCTTCTCCATCCCCTCCGCAGTTATCCAGGTCCCCTTGCAGCCCAGGCATCAGGGTGGTACAAGACTTATGTCGAGCTATTCCTACAGAGAAGCTGGACTGATGTCCTGGTTGAGCTGCATCAACGCTATGGCAAGTCAACGACACCTGCGAGATGGATGGCACTAACATGGCACCAAGGAGACGTGATTCGTGTTGCCCCAAACGAGGTCTAGACAAACTTCGCCGACACTTTGCTGCTTCCTTGACTGATCTCTGAAAGCTCCATTTCTCTAACCCCCAAGCGTACCACGATGTCTACAACAATGTGAACCGCTGGGACAAGGACAAGGGATTGTACGAATGCTTTGGCGAGGATCACTCCTCGTTTGGCTTCCTCCAATATCACGAGGCCAAGCAGCGCAAGGATGTCTTGCAGCCGCTCTTCTCCAGACGAAATATTCTCCAGATGCAGTCCCTTGTCCGGAAGAATGTAAGTAAAGACGGAATCTCTGTGGAGAGCTGTCTGACTCTCTTGCCCTCAAGATGGACCATCTCGTGCAGAGACTCTCTGAGGACTTCGCGGCAGGAAAGTCGTCGGACTTGTTCTTCGCCTTCCGATGCTTTACCATGGACACCATTACTAGTTTCTGCTTCGCCAAATCTGTCAACGCCATCGATGTTCCTGGCTACAATGCCCCTATCATTGAAGCGATGGAAGCATCCGGGCCGGCTTTTATCCAATTCAAGCATCTGCCTTGGTTCCGCAAATTCGTCTTTTCTCTCCCGCCCAATATCGCCATAAAAGCCTCACCCGAGACAGCAGGCTTGACGCGTCTTCAAGTCATCTTACGAACCCAAGTCGACGAAGTTACCGCGAATCCAGGCATACTCAAAGAAGCCCCGCACCCTATCATTTATCATCGACTCCTCGATCCTGAAGCGCACAAAGGTCAAACGATCCCGAACAAGCAATCTCTGTATGAAGAGGCCCAAGCTTTAATGTTCGGAGGCGGTGACACCGTCGGAAATACTTTGATGGTCGGCTTCAATCACATTTTGCAGGCATCAAATCATGACCTCTACCAATCTCTCCGCGACGAGGTCCGTTCCGTCTGGCCGGATCTGGCGACTCCTCCGAGCTCTTTTGAGACATTCGAGTCTCTCCCGTTACTCACCGCGACCATCAAAGAGTCTCTGCGTGTGGCGCCAGGCGTGGTGTCTCCTCTCCTTCGCGTCGTCCCAGCCAAAGGTGCAACCATCGCCTCGCATCGCATCCCCCCGGGCACTGTCGTCGGTATCTCAGGCATCTTTGTCCACTCTTCCGCGACCATATTCGACAATCCAACCGCATTCATGCCCCAAAGATGGCTCCGTAGCAGCACCTCCGCGGGCAGAGACCTCGAGTCCAATCTCGTCGCCTTCAGCCGGGGCCCGAGGTCGTGCCTGGGCATCAACCTCGCGTGGTGCGAGCTGTACGTCGCCTTTGCCACCATGTTGCGGCGCTTCGAGCGCTTGGAGATCGACGGGGACTGCCCGCCCGCGGACTTGCGCTTTCGCGACTCCTTCTTGCCGAACTTTTACGGGGAGAATCATCTCAAAGTGCGGTGCAAGCCGGCGGTTGAGTAGGGGGCAAACCATGCATGCGCCGACATGCTGGCAGGCGATGGTTTATTGACGCAGCGGTTGGCCTGGTTTGGATCGCTCCACAGATGCTGCTCGGGTGGATCGGCTTTGCTATGACAACCGTGTGCTAGAGCCTGCTTCCTTGGTCAGAATGGTGATATGACCGGCTACTCATATGAATGGTGAGCGTGAAGCCCATTTCGGCGAGGAGATGCGGGATCAGAAGGAACATTTGCCAAAGTGAGGTTCCAGGGCCTGGTTGCTCGCTCCGAGACTATATTAAATGGCATGTTGCTTTCTCTTGTGCGCTTACTAGGGAGGCCATGGGAGAAGGCTATATTCGTATCAGGAAACGGGTACGGAATCAGAACCAGAGAATCAAAATGGTCCCCCATCCATTCATTTCCATTTTTCGATGAGGACCCCGTACCATTATTATAATCGGTACTTTTTTTTCCCCAGTCCCAGCATCGCCTAACCCATCTGTCCGTCCACCCACATCCCTGAGGGTAATAACTCTGCGGCATATAATCACGGCTACATAGCTGGCTGATCAATCAATCAATCAATCAATCAATCAATCACCTCATCTAACACGTGGTGGAATGGCTGGACTCACTTACTGCCATCCTCCTCGTACCGATCATCTAGGTACCCCCAGCAAGGAGTTGATTCACCCACTTGTCAAGACCGGGCATGTACGCATCGACGTCGTAGAAACAGTGCAAGATGCTTTTCACCTCCTGCCAGTCCGTCAAACCAATCTGTCTTGCATGCCGCGCGAGGTTCGTCGCGAACCACCAGGTATTGTCGTCCTCATTGCCAAGGTCAGTGCCGCCGCCGCCGCTGCCACTGCGGTTGCCACTATCGTCACCGTTGCCGCTGCTGCCGCTGCCCCTGTTTCCGGTACCATCGCCGTTGCCGTGGTACGGTAAGGACGTGGGATTGTGTTTTTTCTCCGTCCAGCTGCCGACGCAAAGAGCGTAGAGCAGGGCGTTGTGGTGCTCGCCGTGAGGTGGTCCTCCCGTGAAGTCACTCTCGCGACTGGAGCCGTCAGTGGGGTGACGAGCGAGCTCTGCAGCGTGCATGGTCAGCGACAGGGCGGATCTGAGGCGGGCGAGGAAGTCCCGCGCGTTGACGAAGACGGTCTGCACGGACTCCAGGTTCGTCCGGTTGAACTCGAACATGATCAGGAACGTGAGCGCGAGCACCCGCTGGGTCTGCCAGTAGAGGTTCTGGCGCGGGCTCGGCAGCGGCGGTTCCGTGGCCGGGTCGAAGTCGAGGCCGTGCAAGGCCGAGGTCTTCAGGATGAAGTCGACCAGGCGGCTGTGCAGGATGGTGCCCTGGATGTGGATCCAGACTTGGACCATGCCGAACAGCTGCTCCCCCGGATGCGATTCCGCGGGCAGACCCAGCATGTGGTCCCCGAGGAGCATCTCGACGAACAAGGCGCGGAGTGGCTTCGCAGAGACACAGGGGTCGAGTCGGCGGAGCATGGCTTGCCGGTAGGGTTCCAGGTAGGCCTTGGACGGCTCGAGATAGGCCGCGAGCACTTTGGGGACCCATTCCTCGACGTCGAAGGCGGAGAGTGAGAAGCGGAAGACCGACAGCTGCTTGTTCTGGTAGAGGACGCGCAGGAGGAAGCCGAGGTCGGCCACGCCGCCCTCCTGGTCGTACTTTTGCTCGAGCAGCTTTCGCAACGTGTTGGCGTGGAGCGCCGCTTCGTCCAGGTCTCCGGCAATCAGAGCCCCGCGGAACAGCATCGACACGCTGTCCAGGACGAGGGACTGGGTCTGGCCGGCGCTGCCCTTGACCAATTCCCGGCGGAGAGCCTTGATGCTTTGGTGCTTGAGCAGGAGCGCCTCGTCCTCCAAACCCCGATGGGGGCTGATTTTGATCATGAAGGCCACGTTGATGAAGAGGAGAGCTTGGGCGCTGCACTCAAGGCGGAGCGCCAGGACCCCGTCTCGGTATTCCTGATTCTGCAACGCCTCGATCCGTCGGATGGCATCCTCCGAGCCCATGAAGGCCGGATAGATCATCGGCAGATAGCCGTGCTTAAAGAAGGTCAAGATCTGGTTGACGCGCGGGGTGACATGGATCGCGAGGGCGTTGAATGGGTCCGAGTTGCCCTTTTGCAGGATCGAAACCAGACCCGGCGAGACCAAGGCCTGGTTCCATGCTGCCTCGCTCGCGCCTGGCGGCTGTGACTCCTCGGCAACATGCTGACGTTGGCGGTTCGCGTTCTCCACGTCGGATCGCTTCTGCTTTCGCCACTTGTGCGATAGTCTGGCCGCATGAGACCTAGCGGTCGCCTGGTGTAGCTCGCGCACCCGTTGCGAACTGCCTTGTTCAAGCACAGGCAGGAACGTGATGTTGATCTGAGCCATGGCGTCGCTCCGGCGCTGATGAGATTCTGAGTGAACGTCTGTCATCCACCAGAGACAGGTGTTGCAGGTTCGCTGTTCTCGACCGCCCTCGCTGGCATAGGGTCCTTATTAGCCGAGCTCGAGCCATTTCCGCCCCCATCGAGATCATTCGTGTTCGCCAGAGGTTTGCATATGTAACTGTCTGGATGCAGAAAAGGTGTGGGTTTCACGTGGAAAGCAATGCATCAGACCACGGCCACTGATTAGCCGTTTGGAGTAAAAGCACGGATGCTTTGGTGTTTAACGCCCCAGCTTATCCAAGTGTTTGGATAGGTTCAGTGCGAGTCGCGGTTAATGGCAGGGTCCGAATTGGGAAGCATGCGACGACGTGCATCTTGCGCCACCCAATGGCCATAGCAATGCTAATTCTTAGTCCACGGGGAGTCCTGTTCAGCCTCTTATCAACAGGAGCCACAGAGAATTAAGCACAGCACCAGTAGCATTGGCAAAGCTTACCTAACTTCCTGCCTCATACGTCGCACCGAAGCTGCGCGCAGTGAGAGACGAAGAAACCAACAATCACAACTCCACTGTAGATCCCAGGACCTGTAAATGACCTCGATTTCTTACCTAAGGACGAGAGTTTCTTCCATTCTGTAACCAAAACGTTAGTCAGCACTGCCGTACAATTGTGAGTGGTGTCTCTCTCTCTTTCTAGTGCCCATGTCGCCAGTGCTTCTTGCCATGCTCATATGCCTGAGCAAATAGAATTCTGATGCGACTATGAGCAAGGCTCAGCGGAGAGGATGAGAAGTTTAACAGGAAGGTGAATTCGACGTTGACATGTCTGGTGTTGTAGAATGGCAGGTATCGAGCACTGGGTACATTGTACCGAGTAGTCGAGACGTACTTGTAATATTCCGTAGCTAGCCGCTAATATCTTACTGGCATAGCTCGTCCTAGCGTCTTGGCATGTCGCGGTTGGGCAGGTGGTCCGTGCACGTTGCCACTCCTTGCGTCGTCCAGCACGCAATGTGTGAACCATGATTCCTAATTATATATCCCCCATCCTCACAATATGTGATGTCTTCGCGGCCTCTGGACCACTTCCGAATTCTCATTACGGTCTGCCTTCAGACCTATTCGTTACAGTGAAATGAGCTGTACGCCTGTGCTGCAAAGGGGACGCGCCAACACGCTGGACATGTGGCTTGCCCCTACGCACCACCCCTCGAGCAATGTTCCAGGTCCCCTTTTCAAGAGTTGACAGGTCTTTTTCCATCCCGACCCTTTCTGACGGCTTGCTTCAGACTGGCTGTTGATATAACGTCTGGAATTGGCCTACTATCAGCTCTGCCCTATAGAAGCTGCGACATTGATTGCCAGGACCGAGTACTCCTTGCTTGCCTAGCGTTTTGCATTTACCACCAGTATCACTTAACCGGAAGCGCTCGGGTGGTCTATGTTGCTCCTGAAATCGAATATACAGACCCATTGCATCCAGGTGTCTGTTGAAAGCCCAGAACCTGACCCCTGATTCAATTTTATTCCAATGCTTGCCTGATCGAGATTTGCAGGCCGGTTCGCAATGTCCTCCGCTATCTGAACTTGGCCTTATGGCCGAGACCGCGATCCAGATGACGAGGCCTAGATGAAGCTGCCTATAATCTCTCCCAAAGAGGGCATTTGTGGCCATGATATTACACAGACTGCTTCCCTCTTCTCTTTGAGATTTTGCACAAGCTCTTCATCCACTCGTTTACTGTCCATTCTGCCTTAGTCACTCGTTTACTCTTCTAACACTCGCTTGTAACCATGGTCTCTTTCGCTTTCTTTTCCGCACCGTCACTCATTACCATTTTCCTTTTCTTGAATGTTTTGTTCGTACAATATGCCGACTCTCTTGCCAGTACAGACACCATTACATGGGGTGGATCAAACGACCGAACCGGCTACCAGAACAACCACAACATGGATCCCGCTGTCGTTGGCAGTGCTCAATTCGGGCTCCTCTTCAAGACCCTTCTCCCCGGAGCATATCCCATCAATGGCCAGAACGTCCCCGAACAGATATTCTCTCAGCCGCTGGTCTATACTGGCTCGGATGGTGTTCAATATGTCTATGTTGCAACAACCCAGAACAATGTGTACAAAATAGTTGCAAACACTGGTGTCATCGTTGCATCTCGGAACCTCCATCGCCCATTCCTGGTCAGCGATCTGGACGGATGCGTGGATATCAATCCGACCGTTGGTGTGACGGCAACAGGTGTCATTGATCCAGATACGGTACGTTACTCTTTACCTTTCCTCGATCTCAAACTCTAACTTCGGACCAGGATACATGGTATATGACGTCCAAGACGTACATTGATCAAAGTCTTACGGGAGCGACTGGCCGCCCGAATGGTCGCTATTACGTTCACGCCATCAGCACCGTTGACCTCTCCGAAAGACCTAATTTTCCAGTCAACCTCGAGGGAATGGTGGCTCGAAACAATCCCGTTCGATCATTCAATGGTGGGATTCATCATCAACGTCCTGGTTTGCTTCACACAGGTGACTATGTGTACGCCGGTTTTGCTAGCCATTGGTATGTATCCCTCCATTTTACCTGCTGCTAGAATCAGGGATGATACTCTCTTTCTGCGGTTTTCGTTTTACGACTGACCAAATCGTTACAGTGTCCAGTACAACTTCACCGGCTGGATTGTAGGCTGGCACAAGAGCACCGGACAGCTCGTGGAAAGATTTGCGACCGAAGGTGGTAAGTCACCACTGCGTTTCCAACGACTGCGATCAGGGTACATTGTGTCTAACTCAACGCAGCTGGAGTCGGCCCTGACGTTCCAGGAGCGGGTGTGTGGATGTCTGGTGGTGGTCTTGCGAGCGACGACAAAGGCTCTATGTTCTTCGCTTCCGGCAATGGTTATGCTTCTCAGCTCAACGGGATACCGGTCAATGGCAGAAATCCACCAACGTCACTGGAAGAAGCTGCCGTCCACATGGCAATCAACGACGATGGTTCTCTGACCGTCGTCGACTTTTTCATGCCCTGGGAAAAAACACAACTTGATGGTGCTGACAAAGGTAGAAATGGTTCCCACACTGCCGAAACAAAAGCTGACTCGGCGCAGATCTCGGGACATCGCCATTGGAACTCCTCCCGAGTCAATTCTCCTGTGGCGACGTCCAACGCATCGGTGTCGTTACCGGAAAGAGCGGAAAGACCTATTGGCTCAATCTCGACAACCTCGGAGGCTATCAAAATGGACCGAACAAGCTGGACAACGTGATTCAAGTCTATCAGAACGAAAACTCGGTCTATGCTGGAGCTGGTGTTTACCCACTCGAAGGTGGTTATATCTACATCAATGTCATCCAGTATCAGACTCACGTGTTCAAATTCTCCTGCAACGATGGCGTGCCATATTTCAACAAGGTGGCAGATTCCCCCGAAAAGAATGCCTACATCCTCGGCGTCGGCCACGGGACTGTCACTTCGCTCAATGATCAGCCTGGAACCGGCTTGGTGTGGACGTCGGATGTCGAAGGGTCTAACCTTCGAATTTACAACGCCATCCCCGGCGAGAATGGACTCATGACGGAAATCAACTCGTTTGTCACACCAGGAACCACCAAGTTCACCAGACCAGTCTTTGGAAATGGCATTGTCTACCAGGGCACCACAGTTGGCTATCTGTATGCTTACGGGGCGCCTGTCAATTTGCCCCTGAACTGTACAGGTCTTCAATTTGGGACAGCTAATCTCAACACAACCACAGCGCCAATGATTGTGCAATGTACAGCCAACACTGCGGTAACAGTCACCGCTGCCAGTCTTTCAGGAAATCCAAACTTCGCTATTGGAGGGTTGCCCACCTTCCCTCTGACAGTCGCTCAAGGGCAATCGTTTTCATTTCAAGCGACCTTCACCCCGCAAACCGTTGGCCCACTGTCTTCCTCAGTGATCTTGAATACAACTCAGCAAGCTACCGGCTTCAGCATCAACACCCCTGTCCAGCTCAAAGGAACTGGCCAGAGTCAGGCTGCTCTGCTAATGGTCACTCCAAACACTGTCAGCTGGAACGGTGTCATTACTGGACAGCAGGCCGGCGGAGTCAACCAATCTGTGGTCATCAGCAATCTTGGAAACAGTCCTCTATCTATCAGCAATATTATGTATTCCATTGTTGGCGAGACTGGACCCTGGATCTCGCCTAATGGCACGCAAGCAGCAACCGTGGTTTCAGCTTTCACATTCTACAATATGCCTTCGTCAGTTCCTCCTAACAGCGCTGTCACCGTCCCGATCAACTTCAACCCTCCATCCTCCGGCAACTACGTCGCATTCGTTCAATTTGTGTCCAACGGCGGCACCAAAGTGATTGACGTCCTTGCAGCCGGGTCAGATCAACCGAATGCTGTCCTCGAGTTCCAGAGCCTTGACGGGGGATGGGTTTCATACGACAATACTACCGCCTTCACTTTTGGCAACGTCACGGAGAACACCAGTAGGTATCTGAAGATGCGTTTGACCAACAACGGCTCTGCTAACGCAGCGGCACTGTCCGTGACTGTCAGCAAGCCTCCTTTCGGTATTGCTGGAAGCATCATCGGCGCCAACAACCAGGTCGACCTTGCAGAGGGCACCCTGGTCTACGCGGGACAAAATCTCACCGCGACTCTCTTCTGCTCGGTCCCAAAGAGTCAAATCAATGTCGACCCTTACAATGGCACTGCGCAATGGACCATGAATCTGAACGATCCGAATTTTGGGAAGCAGCACATCCAATTCTTCTGCAATGCGGTGTCGGAACAAGCACCTCCATTGGACCCGGTCACCCAGCAAGGCATCTACAGATACGGAGGCTGCTTCAAGGAGAATAATCCAGGCCGACAACTTCAGACTGCCATCTACAGTGGGGCCAACAACACTAATGAGCAGTGCATTTCCTTGTGCTCAGCAGCTGGGTACATCTTCGCTGGCACACAATATGAGCAGGAGTGCTGGTGTGGCTACAATCGACCGAAGACAGTGGTAGATGACGCCAATTGCAACTTTGGATGCACCGGCAACGTCAATGAGATATGTGGAGGCAACGGCATCGATGGGGCTGGCTCATATATCTCCCTCTTCGGCGACATCACGCGGTGGAACGGCAATTCTACCGACGCCCCGGGTCCATATGTCAATCCTGGCACTCTAGGATACAATAGCTTGGGCTGCTACACCGAAGGATCCAACTCTCGAGCACTGAGTGTGCAGCCCAACGCAAACAACACTGTGGCTTCTTGTCTCCAAGCTTGTCAAGGCTATTTGTACTCTGGTGTCGAATACGGTGGGCAGTGCTTTTGTGGAAATACATTGGCAGCAGGCTCCGTGAATGCCAGTGCATCCGATTGCGGCATGACCTGCAACAACAACCAGACGGAATACTGTGGAGGTCCGAGCCGTCTCAACATGTACATCTATGGCAACGGCACCCTTCCGAATACGCCGCCTTCAACCGGTGGAGGAAACAACAATCCCACTCCGCCGTCGGGTCCAACAATTCCGCCGACAATTGGCAATTTCACCTACCAGTCTTGCTACACTGAAATCCCAGGCCGCGCACTCGGTGCCTTTGCGCTTGCCGACAACAGCATTACCTTGCAGACATGCGCCAGCAACTGTACACAGTATCAGTATTTCGGTGTCGAGTACGGGCGGGAATGCTATTGCGGGAACATCTTGGGCTCAGGTAGCGCTCCAGCGACTGACGGACGTTGCAACATGGCATGTTCAGGCAACGCCAGCTTCACCTGCGGAGGACCAAATGGGTTGACTCTGTATCAAAATGTGAACTGGACCGCTTCTTCTACTCCTCCACCGCCATCAAACCCGACGGGCCCAAGCATTGTCCCCAGCGCCGGTAACTTCCAGTATGTCGACTGCCACACGGAAATCCCTGGTCGTGCTTTGGCGGGCAAGGCAATCGCCTCAAACGGCATGACGGTGCAATATTGTGCCGGAAACTGCACCGGTTTTACGTACTTCGCCGTCGAATACGGTCAAGAGTGTTACTGTGGGAACAGCCTGGGCGCTGGCTCCGTTACAGCTACAGATGGACGATGCTCCATGACTTGTGCTGGCAACTCGTCAACCATTTGCGGTGGGCCGAACGGCCTAAGCCTGTACCAGTACGTTGCGCCTTCAAGTTCGAGTTCAAGTTCGAGTTCAAGTTCGAGCGTGACGAGGACTACCACACTGATCACATCGACTATTGCACCTTCGACCTTGGTGGCATCGACAAGTGCATCCACGTTTTCCACCTCCTCGGTTCAGTCTGCGACGTTGTCATTTAGCAGGACTTTGGTCTCGAGTTTGAGCCAATCGTCTTCGAGTACTGTATTCAATACCACCGTTTCGACACGGTCTCTGAGCTCGTCAACGACGTCGGGATTCTCTTCGACCTTGTCAACAACTACACGCTCGGCCTCGTCGTTGACCACTCTTGGCCCTACAAGTTCGAGCACTTCTACGACCTCGATCCGAAGCAGTACTAACTCTGCGTCGCCAACAACCTCGTCAATTTCACCTGGCTCATTTTCCTTCTCCTCGAGCACTACAACCGCATCCAAAACCACAACTTCTGCGGGTTTAGCAACTTCTTCATCACCGGCTTCGCCTTCAACAACTTCAGTCACGTCGTCTGGAACCAGCTCCAGGACCTTGTCCTCAGCGAGTGCGAGCACGAGCACGAGCACGAGCACGAGCACGTCTAAGTCCGGGCTATCTTCAAGCAGTACTGGCTTTACTACTAGCCTCCTGCCTCTTTCCTCGGCGACTAGTAGTGCTACAGTCTCTTCAAGCTCAACTTCTGCAGCCACGAGCCAAACTGGCCTTTCGACTCTGACAACAACCCGCTTGACCACCTTCTCCACTTCATCAAGCTCCAGCACGAGAACATCTACCACAAGCACCTCTACGTCCTCGGTGCCATCGAACCCGTTCTTCCCGGCCGTCTATCTCGGCTGTGCCCCTGAGCTCCCCAACGGACGCCTCCTCTCCGTCGCCTCCACATCAAACTCTGCAATGACCATATCCTCCTGCATTTCGTTCTGCTCGGCCCAGAACCTGCCCCTCGCAGGCCTGGAGTACTCCAGGGAATGCTACTGCGGGTACACTCTCGCGCCCTCCACGGCCGTGAACGCTACGGGATGTAACATGCCGTGCGCGGGCAATGCGCAGCAGACGTGCGGTGGGCCCAGTCGGCTGAGTGTCTACAACAATACTTCGCTGTCTCCTCCCGGCGCGAAGGCCACCATAGCGGGCTATACCCACCAGGGATGCTTTACAGATCCCTCCGCCTCCCAGCGCACTCTGCAAGGCTACAGCACCTCCAACGCCACCTCCATGACGCAGGAATTCTGCATCTCGGCCTGCCAAACCAGAGGGTACAAGTACGCAGGCGTGGAGTATAGCAGGGAATGTTATTGCTCGAATCAACTCGGCATCGTGAGCAACGGGGGCAAAGGGTCGCAGGCATCAGAGGGTGATTGTTCCATGTTGTGCGTCGGCGATGAACAAGAGTTCTGTGGCGGGAGTGCGAGAATCGGTGTCTGGATGAGTGGTCCTTGATGAGGACGTGACGGTTTTCTTTTTCTTAGACAATTCCTCTCTCGGCCATGCGGCAGATGTGGCGTTTCCTTTGTTTTCCCCGTGTGTTGTTGACAAGAGAAGAAGGCATGTCAGGGTTTGACATTTGTATGAATACATGGTTGCTTTGTAATACAAGAGGCTTTATCGTGCCGACTTTTCCCTTCACGTCATGAACAAGGTGGCTTTGGGGGTGTCGCAGAGACGATCATGTTAGGAGAGAAGTGGCGAAGGTTTCCCGTTCACCAGGATGCAAGGCTGCTCTACAGTCCCTCTCGGCAGAGTCAATCGCTGACATCCTCGACTATTAGATTTGAGACATACGGACGGCAAACCGTACGTGACACTAAATTGTTCAAGGACCGGTCCCTCTCGTCGTCCTATTCATTGCTCACTAGGGAACCTCACAGTTCTGGGGCTAGTCCCATCTGGAGGACAAAGGCGGACGCCGTCACGCGCGAGGCTGTGTGCCTGTGACTGGGACGCGGCAGTCCAAATTAACAGTAAATGGCACCCACCAAAGGGAGAGGAGGTAGTGGCGGAAACACGAGAGGAGGACAAGAAGAAAGAAGAAGAGAAACTCGAGAAGAAGATGGGCGGGAACTGTGAGAGAGAGAGAGAGACAGAGAGAGTCAAGAAAGCAACAAGCCTGGCGGCCGTGACGTTTGATTCGCGAACCATCTTTTCGTCTTCAGGCTGATCATGTCAATGTACAAGTAGCGCTGCAGCACGCGCTCGATCTCGGGCCACGCGGACAGACGCATCTCGGCAGTCGCGAGCTGGACGAGGCGCGGCCCGTGGTAACAACAGTCCTCGGAATCACAGCCGCCGTGCTCGGGCGCGGGCGGCGAGGAGACCTGGCCCTGCCCCTGCGGCCCCTGCCTCTGCACGCGGACATTGCACTCGGCCATGGTCCCCACGTACAAACACCAGAGCCTGTCTTGGGCCGACCGCACCTGCGTCTCGGCCGGGGGGCGGAAGGGCGACGTTTCCAGCTGGAGGATCCGGGCGTCGAGGTCGCGCAGCGCGGTCGCGACGGCGCGGCTCATGTCAAAGGCCCACGAGCCGGCTTCCTCGAGCTTCGAGCCCGCGTCCATCCTCTCGTGCGCGGCCCGGCGCACCCAGTACAGCGCGGCCAGGCTCATGCAGGCCTCGGCCAGCGCCGTGGCGGCGGCGGCGGCGGCGGCGGAGGAGGACCTGGCGAGTTCCCATTCGTGCATGCGGTCGAGATGGTGGTTGAGCAGGTGGCCCTCGAGCACCATGATCTTCATGGCCCCGTTGATCAGCAGTGCGAGGTTCAACAGGTTGCGGTTGAGCATGACGATGCCCAGGGCGTCGAGCCACTCGCGCACGCCGAGAAAGACGGAGCGCAGGGCGGGGGACAACGAGGGAGACAGGTCTGCCGACGAGAAGGGGAATGCCGAAGGGTGGTCCTCGTTGCCGTCCTTGTTCAGGTCGTCGGTGATCCGGGCCGGGAGGTTCTCCTCGGCCCACCGGTACAGGTCGAACGACGGCCGCGTCAGGGAGAGGCACGCCCGTGTGATGTCCTGCTGCAAGACCACCATCAAGAGCCGTCGCTCGGCGTGCACGGTCCTCCCGACGGGCTGGAGGAGTCGCCTCAGCATCGTCCCATGCACGGCCGCAGCCTCCAGGTTGCCCGCCGCTATCTCGGCGCAAAAGAGCGCATACACGTCCCACGCATCGGCCTGCGCGCCGGGTCTGTCCATGATGGATTTCCTCAGGTTGCTCGTCGCTTTGCCGAGGTACTGCAGGGCCATGATGCTCGAGCGATCCCGGGGCGTCAGATTCGCGAGAATCGCCGCCGCGCGCGCGAGGTAGGCGTAGCCCGCCACGCCGCCGTCGTCGAGCCCTCGGACACTGTCCCTCCAAAAGCGGTCTATGTGCAATCGGCCGCCCGCGACCGAGGACTCGTTGACGTGCACTGCGGGGAGAATGAAATCCCGCGTGAAGACCAGGAGGCGGTTGACTTCGGGCGTGACGACGATGGCCTTGGACGAGAATGGATCAGAATTCCCCGCCAGGACCACCGGGGAGGGGATGCCGCTCTCGTAACCGCTGTCATAGTCTTCTGTGCGGGGGGGAGAAGTCCCTGTCGGAGACGGCTGCTGTGCTGTTCTCTTCTCGTCGTTGTCGTCGCTGCGTCCCTCTGCCCGCAGAGCGGATTGCTTTTCCCGCCGCCGTTGATGTGCCTGTCGAGCAACGTGTGCGTTGATGGTCGACTTGTTGAGGCCAGACGACCTCCCTTGGGCCTCGAAGACGAAGGTCACTGGCCTGTCGCGACCTCTGCTCATCGCCGCATGTTTCCCGCCTGGTTGGGGTCTACTTCACTCAACCAGCTGCGTTACACATTCGAAGAGAGAGTATCGACTGCGCCAATCTTTCACAACCAACAAAAATGTCATCAATAATGGATCTCCGATCGGAAATTATTCCAGCCTGCAAAGACGATCTCTGGCTCGGCTCTGTGCTGTTATCTCCTGAGAATTCGAAGAGCGCAGCAGCGAAGTGGAGATACAGTCGCTCGCTTACGTAAAGATGCATGCTTAGTCATGGGCTGTTCGCTCCACTAGGCGCCAGCTGCTGCCGCATTGGGAAGAAAAGTGGGGATCTCTCCGCAGACGAGGCTCCTCGGACCTGACGTTGAAGACCGAAGCTACCAAGAGGTGCCTTGTTGGTAGCGAAAGCCAAGGGAGCAAGGGTTTGCTGCAGGAGGGATTCTGGCCGGATATCCACCAGGAATGAGCAAGCATTCTAAGGAGTGCTGGTGTCGAGAGACGCGCGGTTTCCATTGGAGTTACAAAGCACCTCAACCCTGTCGTGCCGACTCCTTGAGCATATTAAAGCATACTCATCCCTATATTCAAAGGTCTGGTTGCCTTCTATCGACCATCTTCACTCACGAGACTGACAGACCAACTCAGCCTCTTGTTTCAATATGCCCTCCGGCGGCTGCCTCTGCGGCAAGATCAGGTACGAATACGAAGGGGAGCCGTTGAAGATCGTAAGACTTGTACCCCGCCATTATTATTCTTATTATAAGAGAGAGGGCTTACCAAGCAACAGCTCACCTGCCACTGCGGACAATGCCACAAGTCCACCTCGACCATGTTCAGCACGGGCATCTTCCTGCTCGACAAGCAGTTCAAGCTGCTGTCGGCGTCGGACCCGACGACGCACCAGACATATTCGTACCCGCAGACCTCGGACGGCTCCATCCAGACCCTGCACTTCTGCGGCGTCTGCAGCACCACCGTGTGGAGGACCGGGGCCGCGGACAAGTACGCCGGCATGCTGAGCCTGCAGCTGGGCACGCTGGACGACCCGCACGTGAGGGACCAGCTTGCGCCGAGCGTCGAATACTACGCCAGCCTGAGGACAAAGTGGGTTCCGAAGATCGACGAGACTGAGCAGGCAGAGGGATGCTGAAAGAGATGGGGGGGGAAGGGCAAGCGGTCTGGGGTAGGGATAGTAAGGTTCGCTGCAGAGACGTGGATGTGAGGATCGAGAATGAAGGTCTTGATCGACACCGGCTTGCCGGCGAAAGAGCGACACCGTTTCTCACCGCGAGCGCGGCTACCGCCGTTGTAGCTTCTCGAAAGTTTCTCGTTGAAAACCGGGCAAGAAGCGAGCTAAGGATCAACAAGGCATTTCTTTGCGATTGGAGAAGACGCATCAGCAAGGGAGTCTTATCTGAGAGAGGGCCACAAATTTTCGATTCTTTGCACGGCTGACAGTGCTGTATGGATTTAAACGGCTTTAGAGAGCCTCGTGTCCTATACACAGATCCTCCCAGGTCCAGGATCATTCTTCTGGATCTTTGTATCGAGTCTTCGGCCGAAGACTTGACCGGGGAACAACCGGTCAGCATCCCCAGGTGGTGTCTCAATCGACGATTCCGGGGTAGTTGGGGCGTCCAAAAGACCCGGCTCCGCCATTAGGTGTACTGCGCTCATTCCACCTTTTCTGCCGATTCTTCGACATGGGTGACCGCTGGCTTCTTGTCCAAGAAAGCTCCAGTGTTGACTTGGACGTCGTGCAACGCCTTTTCTTGGATCTCGGTCTGATACGTCTTGAACTTGAAGACGCCGACTCGCTTCTCGAAGAGCTCGTCAATCTCCTCCAGTGATCTCCCTTTCAACTGCTCTCGATCAGCCAAGGCCGGATTTGTAACTTGGGTTATGTTCTTACCTCTGGGATGCAAAGGAAGTAGAAGATTGCGCAAACAATGTTACTCCCAAACCAGATGTAACCATACCGGGGGCCCTGGAAAATATCAGTAAACAGACTCGAATCTTTTTTGATTCTGTCTTTACTCACCCAATTCAGATCGGTGGGGTTGATGAAATAGGGCGTGCAGAAACTGGTGAGCCATGCGAAAACATATTGGATCGAGGTTGCCGACCCGACAGTCCACGCACGGAGGCGGGAGCTCACCAGCTCTGTGGCCACAGGATACGTCGCGGCGCCGACACAGCCTGGCCAAGTCAGCAGGACCACTCCACATGGGAAATGCGTGGGTGCGAACCGTTGTAGAAGAAACCCCAAATGGCGACCATCGCCACTGTGACCTTGCCAGTCTCAATGGTAAAAGGTGAGACACTCTGCGCAATGGCCATTCCAAGGAAGCAGAGACTCGTCACGATCGACCCAAAGATACAGATGAACCTTCGGCCAACCAGATGGCGCATGGCGTACATGCCGCAGTTGACCCCGACGAACCCGATGCAGGTGATCATGATCGAGTACTGGAAAGCTTGTTTGATCCCGGCAATCTGGAAGAAGTACGTTTGGTACGCAATCGGGAACCAAGAGCCGCTACCTGCTTGGGTCAAGATAGTACCCCAGCACAAAAGCGTCCTTCGCAAGTCGGCACCTTGGTCAAAATCAGCCGCAAAAGTCATATCCGCACCAGGCAGCATCACTCACCGCGAAACATATCCAAAAGCCCCACAGACTTTGCAGTCCTTCTTTCTTCCTCGACACCGCGAATGATTTCTGCCCATTCGAGTTCAAAATACTCGGGGGCCAGCGAGTCTGCGCGTAACGTCTGCAGGGACTTTCGAGCCTGGCTCTCTTTGTTATGGTGCAACAGCCACCGAGGGGTCTCAGGAACAAAGAAAAGCCCGATGCCCAGAAGGACCGGCACGATATAAAGACTCCCGATCGGGATCTGATAAGAGCCTTTGTCCAGACGATCCTTGGTATAGTTGTCGACAATGGTGCCCAGGATGGCACCAATATTGACCCAATAGGCAAAGAGAGCAACCATCACTCCTCTGAGATGAGCCGGTGCGATTTCGGCTGTATAGATGTTCGAGAAGGTGACGAGGAACCCATTTGAAAATCCAAGGACAATTCGACCAAGATATATCACCCCCTTATTTGTGGTGCCAATTTGAATGGCCAATCCAACGCAGTTCATGATGCAGGCCAACCAAAGCGCGGTTTTGCGACCGTAGAAGGCACCGAAAGCTCCAGCGAGGATGGACGAGAGAAAGGCACCGAGCGTCAAGAGCGAGCCGATCAATTGTTGGAAAGTGCTGTCAATCCCATAGCCACCCGGGCTGGTCGGATCCGGGAAGCCAAATACTTTCAGAAAGCCGGGCATTGCCTGGAGAGCACCAATTGCGGCGCTGTCGAAGCCTTTACAGCTCCTCCATGTCAGTCGCCTGTTGCTCATCAAAGTCAGAGCCCGAGGGCGTCCACTAACCATACTGAGTATTGGCAGTCGCAACAATGCAAGCAATGATCAAGCATTTGCGATTGGCCCAAAGGGACGTCACTGGCAGCGTGACTTGGCTGGTGTGTGGAACCTCCGACATGTTGATACTGTTCGATAACAGATGAAAGGTTGTTTTTCCCTCCCTTGAGTCAGCTCTCATTCGCGCGCAGGGGCTCCCAGGATTATATGTACTCTTGTTCCCTCCACAACACTCCAGCCAAACCTGGGGATCCCTCCACAAACTTGACGTGAGAGATGCGTTCCTGGGTCAGAGATCGAACGGGCTTGGTTTCTTCCCCTTCCGAGGTTGGACGTCCACATGTGGAGCTTAGCGAGGCAGCTTCGATCATTTCCTTCGTTATCTCAGCCGCTATCAAGCTCGAAGCCTGGACGAAAGAAGCAATTGGACTTGTAGCACGCAGTACCGCTCGGATTCGCCCTTGCATCGACACAAGTCTCCTCCGCATGTGGGGAGGATAAACATCCGACCTCGTTCTTGATCTGACTGGACCACTCATGTGCTGGTTTCGAGATGCCCCAGAATGTGGGATTTCTCTTCGACGACATATTCAGAGCTTAGTGGGTGACAAAATATGACTGGGTAAGTGGGAGTAGCGAGGATCACTAAAGCTCCCAGGCTTTTGAAAAAGACTCTCGCCTGCCGTCCGTCTAGAGATGGGAGTTTGGCTTCTATCGCGAACTTGGCTGGCCAGTTCTCCATGTCCTCCATTGCTGGTCAAAGGATCTTCTTACCTCCAATGTTTGCAACTTTCTGCTGCGCACTGCGTGCAATACCAACGAATCTGCCCCACATGCGGAGGCATAGCAGAGACACGCAGATGATAACTGCCGCCTCTCATTGTTTCGCGCTGGGGTCACCTGGCCCGGCGATTCGCCGCTGCAAGAGGAACGACGGCAAGTTTGATGGTCGTTGGATAAAGCTGTGATGGATAGAGCAACTATCCCAGAAATAAACAAGCGTGTTCGTCTGTCGACGAATCAGAGAGCCATAAATCCGGAAGGATCTCCCTACATTGTCTGTCCAGCGATGTCTTTGACCGACCCTGAACGCTGGTCCCGTCGTCTGATAAGTCGATAAGGGGAAAGCGACACCTCCACAGTCTCGCGTTTGGACGATTTGAGCAAAAACAAAGGCAAGAAATACCAGTATAGGTAGAAGGAGGAAATAGTATTATAGAAGCCAGTGCCGGAACGTGAGCCGAAGTCGCAATCGCTTATCCTCTACCGAATACATGGCAACATCTTGCTGATATCGATAATTGGGGTTAACGGTGTAGGCGAATTGTGACCCAAGATTCAGACATTCACATTATGCGGTATTTATCCATAACAGCGGCTGAATTGGAGCGCAAAAACCTAGCTTTGGGAGGCTCCAAATCATCTCAATCATCAAGGTAGATAGTCGAAGTTGAATAAATCCCCACCCTGCTGGAAGTTCATTAAGTTGGGCACATCCATCATCTGAAGTCCATTGACATCCTGATCCGAAGCAATAGGTTCCGGAAACTGATTCATACTGCTCCACACGTCTCCAAGATAATTGGTAGAGAAGTTAAAATGCTGTGCTTCAAGGAATTCAGTGGTGGGGTCTCCATAAAGAGGGGGATTGATCCTCGTATCAACGCTCCCGCTTTGCAAAGTAAACGGCATGGTGGGTTGTGGGGGCAAGTGACTCTGCAAGTTTTCCTGCATGGCCTCCGGATGGAACGATGTTGAAAATGTCCCATCTTCAGCCCTCCCGCTTGACATGGGTGTATATGGGGCACCTGGCGGTGATATCGTAAATGGTTGACGTTCTGGTGTGTTGCCTTTCATCTGTTCGTCGGATGCGAGCGAATGCCCGGTTGACGCCATTGGACGACCAAACTGTGTTGGAATGGGAAAGTTGGCACCCATCTCATCGATGGGCACCCCTGCTAAGCCTCGACTATTCGTACTGAAGCCCCTAAGAGACACATTGGCTCCATCATAATCTCCGACGGCCAAATCATTGACTGTCGGCCCTTGCCGCTGCAGGCGCTCTCGAGTCTCTGCAAATTCTGCAGGGAGCAGAGAAATCATAGTCTTCCGAGATATCAGCCCACGAATGGAAAATGACAAAGGAATCCACACTGACCTCTAGGATGGTATGGGCTCTATCGGCAGCGTTGTTGCATTTCGCAAGGAAGGCGATCGCCTTTCGGCCGATTGATATATCCTTGAAAGCGGATTCCTTTCCTTCCCAGTCGGCAGAATCGATAATGATGAAAATGAGTGTCACGACAGATCCGAAGACCATGTGCAAGATAGGAAAGCCTCCACCTTGGAGAAGGTCCCTTCTGTACATTTCTCCGCAAAAACTCAATATAGTGTGACACGCTTGAACGCAGGCCACTGCATACGGAGAAAAAGCGATGTTGGACGAAGATATGGTTTGAGTCGAGGCTTTGGAGAGGTAATGCAGGAAAGGTCTGTAGAGGTAGAGCTGAACGTGAGCATGCGACATGCGAAGTAGATATTGCGTCCTGAATCAGGTAAAGTCAGTGAGTTCTTAGCCTTCTTACACCTAGAAGAGGACATGCCTACCGCAGCAAGGATCTGGGTGCCGAGTGGGAATTCAGACGGAACCCAAACGGCAGACTCTCCATCCACCTTTTGAGAGCTCTCTCAATATCTCTAACTTTCTCAATGCTGACCAGATATGTTGCGGCCTGTGTTCCGTGCGTTTTGCTGATCCCTCTGGGCGGATATATCTCCCTTACAACCTGTTCCAAGATCTTGTGAAGGGCGATGATGGCATTCAGACCCGCTATTGTACAGACTTCATCCGGAGGTTGAGGTGAAATGACCGTTTTCGTGATGTAGGCATCATTAACTTCCACCGGCAAATCTTGGTCGACATTCTCGTCGCTCAAGAGCCTGGGCATGCCGCACGCGGTTGCGAAGTAGTTGCTCAGAAGTCTCAACACCCAGAAAATCCGCTTTCCAACTTCCCGGCCGATTAGATCGTCATATTTAGATTTGGAGCGATGTAGACCCATTCGGAGGGCAAGCGTCAGTGCATGAGTCACGTATGAGTAACAGGTTCCTGCACGAGCGGTGCCTACAGTGAAAAGGATGAGGAAAATCATTGTTTGGAGGGATCTTTCATCTGTACAGTCGCTAATGTCGATAAAGGCACGGCTGGCAGCAAAGTAATGCAGCCTGTCTGAAGTTAGCTTGAGAGATATGCACTTGATAACGTGGCAAACTTACCCTTCGGTGATCTCTTGCTCACGAGAGGACTCCATGGAGTCTAACTGAATGAACATACACCCCAGAGCAAGAAGTGCATAGAGAAGAGGCAGGAAGCGCAGCTGTTCGGCCGTATAGTCACTGGGTGGTATTGCGTACATGTTCTCAAAGGAGCGGTCGAAGGTCGGTCGATGTAGGATGGGGAAAAGAGAATATGATTCCACCGCAGCGTCCACCAAGGCACGAGCCCTCTCTTTGGAGGGGAGGCAGGCGGAGGCCGCAAGAGAGTAATCACAATCAAATAGTTTTGCAACTGGCCTCATTGGGGGGCGTATTCGTGAACGAACATTGTCGCCCGGCCAGTTTTTGATCTTTTCTCGCATCCGTTGGATGAATGCTCGGTCTCCAGAGTATCCCTGAAATCCATCCTCGGCTTCCTCAGTTGCGTGTCGCGTGAGGATGAATTTGGGCGCCGCCCAGGAGATATCTTCGTCCGAGTACTCTGGAGAATGTTCAGAGGGGTGATGTGGGCTAGAATGTCCGGCCAATTGACCCTCTGACGCGGGCGACGTGCGGGTCGGGTCTGCTGGCCGAACCAAGTTTTTGATGCATGACTCCAAAGCTTCAATCCTGGTCTTGAGAGACTCCACGTGCTCAGCAGTACGAAGGCATTTTCTCTTCCTGCGACGCGGTTCTGGATAGATACAGTCTAACAAAGTTAGGGATTTTGGAGGAGAAACAATATTCGTCTCGTCTTTGGCTGACCTTGAAAGGATATCGCACAGTGCTTGCATGGACTCTTTCTGTCACATTTAATCTTCCGCTCTCGGCAGGAACTGCAGGCTCTCGGGACAGGATGGAGGGTTTGCGCCTCGCGCTTCTTCATGTTGAGCTCGGGACGTGCGGCGTGCGATTGTCCAGGATCGCTATCAGCAACGGTGTAGCGGATATCTGTGCCATCTTGTGTCTCTTTCACAGTTCCATTATTCTGAAGCTGGGAACCCTGGTTAGATGAGGGCCGCATAGTATCGAGTAAGTGTTCATTGACCATGGCTTCATTCACCATGTACTTCGTGAGAATGCGAAGATCATACGGAGGATGGAGTCATATCCACGAGACATAGGACATGAGAATACCTCGATTTAAATGTCTGTCTGGAAGTTGAGCTTCGTCTCTAAACAGCGCAAAGGCAGAAGACGAAAATATGGGGTGATGGTTGCGGTGTGAGGTATGGAGGGTCGAGTAGCAATTGATGACAAGAAGTCCCACCTGGAGGAAGAAACGACTTAGCGGCGCCCGGGCTGGTGACTTCATGCGTGATTAATTAAGCCATGGGTTCCTCCGGGCAGCCGTGGGCGGAATGCACCCTAATAGAATAAGTCCGCTAACGCCGGGAAACTGTTGCGGTAGGCACGATTTAGGCACTGAGGATGCTTGTCTTAGCCCTGTAATTAAATATCCTAAAGCACGTTCTAGCCAGCCGGACGCCGCCAAACTCCAAGTTCTAACTCGCTACTTGTATATTATTTACACCGCATAGATCCCCCCAAATATGCTACCATGTATCTTCCAACACGCCACCTACGGAAACACCATCCAACTCGATCAAACCTTAATGATTCTATGGTCACGGCTATTCTAAATTTACAGGGTGACGTTCTCTCAGAAGACCGCCGTATTGCCGTAGGAGCACTGGTGCTGGAATCAAAGCGAGAGTAATAAACCCAAGCATAGAATTTCCCCACTACATTCAAGTCAGTATCGTCATCAGGCTTGGACAAACTCCATGTTCACAGGGAGAACTTACCCCATATCCGAGACTCTGATACAGTGAAGGCCCCGCGAGTGGAAGAAACGCCCCAAAAAAGGATCTCGTCACCGTCACCGAAGCTATTCCAGAAGCCGCATACTGGGAGTACGAGTCGATGATGTACGTTTGGATGGACGTGAAGATCCCGATCATGCCAAATCCGAACGGGAACAGGCCGATGATGGGGACGATCCAATGGACCTTTGCCTTGATCGACCACCCATACCAAAAGAAGGATATGGGCACGAAGAAAGCAAAAAGCAGGCACATTGTCAGTCGCATCTCGGGCTGGTAGACGCCGTTATTGAGGTTCGTGAGGCGGACGATGATCCGGTCGCTTGTAAAGCCAAACAGGGCCTGCCCACAGAGCAGGCCCAGCCCCAAGCCAATGTAGGCGAGACCAGTCAAGTCTGGACTCCAGTGATACGTCTTCTCAAAGACGGTGGTGACTGTTGTGAAGAGCAAGTAAAGGCATCCGTATATCAGCGCAACGTAGATGGCCAATAGGGCAACGACCGGGGACAGAAATAGCAGTTTTAGAGGCCTAAACAAGCTGCGCCCGAGGAGAGTTCTTGTAGAGTGTTTGCCCAACGTTTTGTCATAGCAACTTGTCAGGTCCTCCCGTTCCAGCTCTTTTGCAAGGCGGTTGGTCTTGTGGCGGATGAGGACTGCGTGGTTGGTTTCGCGGTAGAAGACGAGTATGAACCCCGTGCATGTACCTGCGACGATCAAGAGAGTCCAGAAGACCTGCGGGGCCACATATGAGTTAGATCAACCCGTAACACATGGAGCAGTGGGCAAGTGGCCTAGAGAACCTACCCATCTCCATCCCGCCCCCTGCGCGATGAAACCTCCACAAATTGGACCAAGGACCGGCCCAAACAGAGGACCAGCAGAGAAGATTGACATAGCCAGCCCACGCTGTTCCTTTTCGAACAGATCTGCTATCGTTCCACCGCCGATAGTCAAGCAAGCAGACCCCCCGATGCCTGTGAGCACCCGGAAGACGATCAAGGACGAGATGTTGGGCGCCAATGCGCAGCCAATTTGCCACACCACGAAATGTAACGAGGCAATGGTCAAGATGATCCTTCGACCGTATATCTCGCTGAGGGGGGAGAGGAATAGTGGGCCGATCTATAGAAAGCACTGTCAGGACCGAGCGAATACACATGGCTTTCTGTATTTAAGAAGACTGGAGGACAATACCGCGTAACCAAGGACATATGACGAGACAACGAAAGTGCCCAATATCGTTGAAGTGTTGTGAAAGTCGACGTTGGCGAAGCGAACAGCAGGCGCAAAAACGGAAGACGCAAATGGGCTATCGGTTTGAAAACCCCGTCCATGTCAGATCATCGTGCACCAAGCCAGTATGGGGTGCTGTACATACCTAATCAGTGTCATTGAGCTCACGAGGGAAAGAATAGTCCATTTTCGCATTGGGGTGTAGTTCCGCGGATTCTCTGGATCATCTTGTCCTTCCCACCCGACGATGCCCTTGTCGAGGTCTTGCTCTGGGAGCACATCCCTCTTCAACGTGCTGGCTTTTCGCCGGCGTCTCGTTTTTTCTGCAGACCCGTTCTGCGACGAGGCTTCATTTTCGGGCAGATCGGACTGGATGGGTATTTGCGGAGGAATGCCATCTTGCGAGTCAATGGCTACGGGAACCTCGACATCTCTGTTGTCTTGGTCTCTGGTGTTGGTTGGAGCCATGAGCTTCGCCTTCAAGGAGGAATATCAATGCCGGTATATAGTGATACAGTGGTTGCCAAACAAGGCTGCGTCGACATAGTAGAACACATGCTTTCTTGCCTTGGCACGAGCATTTATAAACATCTGAAAGAGGCCGCGAGATCTCCATAAAAGACGCGTTGACATATTTCCGGAGACATCTGAATAGGCATGAGGTCAGGCATCTCCTTGATGCACCGGTGTCCATTTACTCTTACCGTGGGCTGGACGAGAACGAGGCGCCCCTCGGTCTTTTAAACAACCACTTCTCCGTGATTTGGGTTAGTGCGAGTCGTAAAAAGTGGATCAACTGGTGGGGCACCCACAAGCGGGACCAATCACGTCTCTCTTCATGTGCAGCCAAACCTTGACATCTCGACAGCCACCGTGCAGAAGCTCATGATCCCCTGCACGAGTAGAGAAAACTAACTGATCGACTGACGGGTCTCACTAGAAAAGGATCGCCTTAACCTCGATCGCGGTCCGGGATCTTCTCGCGCGCCGACGCCTTTGCCGGGGGAGATGGGTGTCTACGTCGATGCTTTCAGATGGATTCTCGCTACATCCACTAGATATGAGCTCGATTCGACCCGGAATCTCCAGTGCCCAAATGCGAGGAGATATCTGTTCTCAAAGTCCGTCAAAATGGTCATGGAGATAACGGAGACAGGTGAAGTGGGTAGCCCCTTCGCAGTCTATCGCGCGTCCCTACAATTGTTGTTTCGAAGTCCACAACTGCAGAAGGCTTTAAAAGAAGACTTGACGCTCGCGACTGCTCTTTCTTCAATCAAGAGCGAGCGATATTGTGAAGACGACCTAATCCTTTAGAATCTCCCCCATCTCCCATTGACCACCCACTTCTCATACCCGCCAAGATGACTTCCCACGGACCAAGTACCTGCTGCTACAGGGGGTTCAAGCACGAGGGCGAAGCGACGGGTCAAATTGAACAATGGAAGGATTTCGAGGTCTACGTCAAATACCCCGAGAACAAGTCCACGGACAAAGCGATCCTCTTGTACGTTTCTCTGACGGCTTCCGCAATCACCAGTCCTGCCCAAGCAACTTAGACGCCTTTTTACTGATGTGCAATGACAACTCTAAAAAAAACAGCTTGACCGATGTCATTGGCCACCGATCAATCAACTCGCAACTGATGGTCGATCAACTCGCCGCCAACGGGTACTTCGTGGTGATGCCTGACCTCTTTTACGGCGACGCCATTGAGCTGAACAAAATCGGCGAGCTCGATATCCCCAAATGGTTTGCGGGTGGGTACAGTGCCAAAGGCATCGGACACGGCCCATCCACCGTTGACCCGATCGTCGAGACGTGTTTGTCCGAGATGCGAGCGAAGTACCACTGCAAAGTACGTGGAATCCTTTTGCGGGTCTCCCTTTGCTTTGTTTATCTGGTTACCAAGGAGATAAAGATTTTCCCCTGTCAAAATCTCTGACGCAAAGCAACAGAAAATCGGCGCGATGGGATACTGTTTCGGAGCCAAATACGTCGTTCGCTATCTGCGTCCGGATCAAGCGCAAATCGACGTAGGATACGCCGCACATCCAAGCCTCATCGAGAAGGACGAGCTGCAAGGCATCAAGGGACCCTTCGCCATCGCCGCGGCCGAGAACGACCACGTCTTCCCGCCCGAGAAGCGTCATGAAAGCGAGGAAATCTTGAAATCCTTGGGCCTTCCTTACCAGATAAACCTGTACGGCGGGGTTGCGCACGGGTAAGTCCCTTTTCTCGCAATGGAGACCCAGATCGAATTTTCTCAGCCGCAGTCGAACGGACCCGCGCTAACTGCCCACACTCTTCCAGCTTCGCGGTGCGCGGAGACCTGAAGGATCGCACACAGCTGTACGCGAAGGAAGCATCTTTCTTGCAGGCTTTGCAATGGTTCGAGGAATACCTGGAGAAGTGAGAAGAGATCCGTAACCGCTGATCTGGGTTGGCCCCTTTTCTTTTTGCACCGCCTGCTGTAGCTGGCCTTACACATGGTGCTGCCCCTTTCAATAGAACGTTTGTCGTACGGCACTCGGCTGGGGCGGACGATTCTCGATAGGTAGATTGTTTCTCGAACAAGGGTAATATGGAGATAATCCGTCGAGTGAGAGGTTGGAAAAGTTCCTTGAGGTTTATAAAATCGATAGATAGATAGGAGATCTTGGGACAGGCCGCACTGATTCTCAGAGTTGCACATTTCGAGACAATCTCGGCCGAGTGGTGCGTCAAATGTCTACTGCAAACATCCACTCCATATCTCGCTCCCAACAATCCCCGTTACTGGTGTAGGTTGCGAGATGTGCCAAGGGATTGTCGAGCTCGCCAAGGCGAAGGATTCTACCCCAGAATCGGGAGAAACCTCGAGACACACTGCTCTCAAAAGGGTTACCTGGTAGGCATTTCTCATTACTACGCTGTCTGATCTCGGGTGACCACAGTGTAAACAAGGACTAACATTCTGCCTTTCCCAATCTGTGCCACATCTTCTCATGGCCACACCACCACGATGATCAACTGCTGGTCCAACCCGATATCTTACTCCCAGGAGCAGCGATATGAAGATGAGAAGGACTCGCTCCTCAACCCCTAACCCAGAACTGAGCAACAGTGGATAACCCCAAACCACGCCGGTCCAACCAAGCGTTTATGCAAGCGTAAGTAGGAAATGGTATCTCAATGGCAAAGGCATCTCAATCAACACAAATGAAATGACTTCATCAATCTCATACAACCGACCCCGCGTGAACATCGTACACTGCCTCGACTTCGATGTAGACCCCAATATCATTGTGGTTGGAGAGGAAGGTCGACTCTCCGAAAGGGCTGACACCCCTCTTTTCATTGTCCTCCGGCTTTGTCGACACTCATATCTTGAGGGCAGCCTTTTCATCAATGATGGAGAACGGACTGGTCTTCTTCGCGACGGGTCGTTTTACGCGAAGGACGGCGTCTTGGTCTGACATTCTCCTGCCCAGTGCGCGCTCAACCTTTGCACCCAGGCTCAGTTTGCTCAGATCGTCAGTCTTCTTCTGTGAGGGCACGAAGCGTTGCTGTGACAGACGCTTGTTTTCCAGTCTGTCCAAGCCTTGCGTGAGATGGCGGATCTCGGCCATGCCGGTCTCGGGACTGACTGTGATATTTGCAGGGCTGGAGCCGGAAACGAGAGTTTGGGAATTTGAGTAATTGCTGGTTGTGGTGGCAAAGGAGGGAGAGGCCGAGTAGGTTGAGTAGCGTTTGGAAGTACGCTTCGAAGTGAGCTGCTCAAGGTGTTAACAGGACGACGGTGCGAAGGTGGAAGATCCCGGACTTACGCTGGGAGCCATAATAGGCCTTTGGGATTCAAGAGATCGGCGAGACATGGCCGCGACAGACAGGTATTATGGTTGCGAGTTTGTGTGGTGGTTTACCCAGCACTGAGGCCAAGTGATGCCAATGCGTTGGACGGCAAGTTGGTGATTGGACTGGCCACACACCGGTGCTCTTTCCCCCAGTGACCCAGATTTTGCAATACCAAAATTCTGGGAATGTGGGAGAGCGGCGGAGAGGAACAGTGATGTTTCCAGAACAAATGGGCGCAAGCAAGGGTTAATAAGTCTGCGTGTGCACGGATCGAGTCGCAACCAGCGGTGACGGTGGAGTGGGAGATGAGCAAGCGTGGCCCGAAAGCGCAATTCCGCTGGTGATCAAAGTCAAGTCCGGACTAGACGTTCTAACCGCCAATGCTGACTCCAGCGGATGGAGTTCAATCTTTGGTGGCTCTGGGCAACCCGACGAGATTGGCGTTGACCTGGTATCTGAGGCTGTAGCGGTATAAAGAGCTGCAGTGAAGGTGGACAGAAGGTGAATACTGAGGGATGTCGAGTAGTGATAACAAGGGAGGTGGGTTGACTCAGGTCGGTGAACGGGATTGAAGAATGGGAGAGGACCGAGTAGTCAGCGGTAATGCTAGTGGGAATGGATCAGGAAGATTTGTCACTCCAGTGGACTGGGTTGCGAAGGTCCTGGAGTAGCGTCAAGAGAAGAGGAGGAAGAAAAAGGATAGCTTGGGAGATAAAGGAGGGAGAGAGATGCAGGCTCTTGGTGTATGTCTGGACGTGCGTGTCTACCAAAGTGTCTGGTGATGACAGCTGTAGTGAGCAGTGATCAACAGATGCAGGCACAGCACCGGGCGGTCGGGCTCTTCTTGAGCTGGTGAGCTGGCAAGCTGGTGAGCTGTTAGGGCTGCCTACCCAGGTTTAGAAACAAGCTTGTTTAACCCTTAGTGGACACCTGGGCAACTTCCACAGTGGCGCCCCAGAAGCCCTGGGTTACCTTTTGTTTCCTTTGGGGGCGCAAGCCTCCGGAATCTCTTCCCCTGTTCAGTCTTTAGGGCCTGGTCCCTGGGCCAGTCAGCGCCCGTTGTTTCTTCTGGTACCTGGTCTCCCTCGTATCGTCCGGAGTCGCCCATCCCTCTTTCTGCGCCCCTGCAGCTTGCCCAGTCAAGCCACTGCTTCAGGATTCAACCCAGAACCCGAAAACTGGTCCACCACGTGGCGGTGGCCGGACCTTGACCTGCATGATGGCCAGTGGCCATTGACCATTGAGCACCGCAGCCGTTACCACAGAACTCAGAATTGGGAACCGAGGAGCAAAAAGGTAAACGGTTCATCGATGCGTCCAGCCCTTTGATCATACCACTAACCTACGTAAGGGACGCATTGATCCCGCTTGTACACGTACACTTCACCTCTTCTCTGTTGTCCGGCGCCTCCTTCCGGCCTCAAGCTGCTCGAGTAGATTGCAAAGGCTTCAAAGACTATCAGTCCGGTCATGCGCCCCTGGACGAATCTGGCTAACCAGGGATCCCAACCGAGATGGGTGGTTAGTGTCCTCTTCGCCCTGTGCTTCTTTGGCACCAGCGCCTGTGATCACCAAGAGTCCAAGACCACCAAGGATGATTGATTGGGGAGAGGCTAGAAGGAAACCAGAAGGCCTGGTCGGTTTGAGCAGTTTCCAGGGAAAATCCCCAGCTCCATCGCATCCCCTAAAAATCCCCGTCCCTGGAATCGGATCTCGACTATGCACGCCAGTGTTTCACAACCTCTTGTCCAGCGTCACGTTGAGCAGGCCCCAGGTCTTGGTCCATGCAAGCCTCCCGCTGTCCGGTTGTCCGTCAAGCTGCATGCGGCCTGCCATGGGCCATTTTCCGAGGATGGCCGGCGTCAAAGTCCGAACGAATCTTTTACATGATGCCCTGTCAAAACATGCAAGCCAATCTCGTCTCGCTTTGAAAGACCGGTCCTTACGTACTCGCAGGACGCTGAACAGCCCGCACTGATTAAGAGTTGGGACACCGTGAACCTTTGGTCTTCTGGCACAGCGTACGGGAAGCAAGCCACAATCAAATAATAATCGAGCTGGTGCCTGTTGCGTGCTATTTTCTTGTCAGGCAACACGAAACCAGTAATAGCATCGTCGGACTCCAGCGCGAGAGAAGGGCGCGCAGGAAACGAACTCATTCTGCAACAGGCCAAAACGCTCGAACGGGTCGAGAAGCCCACCCATGGAACAAAGGGGGGCTCTTGCATTTGCACTTTGCAAACCCAGGTGGTCCTCTATAATCCCATTGATCGGCGGCAGCATTGATATTGGCTTGTCGCTTTCGAACATATGCATCTGGCGGCCCTCGCCGACATCATCATTATTATCATCATCCATCAATCATGCCAACCAAAGTAATGCCAGCCTTGCGTCCACCATTCGTTAACACTCCCCGTCGCCCCGAAATGCTTCGCCAACCAGAATGCTAATCCACCTACAACGCCGAAACTGCCCACAATTTGCAGTGCAATCCATCCCCTCGCGCGCATGCTGTCCTGCCATCTTAAAAGTCCCAGCGGATCCTGCATTTGATAGCTGGGCAAGACATCGATACCATATGCCATGCCGGCTTTGTCGCTCTTTCTTACAAGGGCCTGCGCGTTGTCTCCCTGCTGTAGAGGCACGATTGTGCCGTCGCGGACTTCCTCCCCCATTCTCTCCACAAGCCAGACAGCTCTCTCCCCCCGTGCAAGCCGCTCATACCGCTCCCTCTCCCTCTGCAAGCTCAGCTGCAATTCACTCGCCCACTTGCTCAGCCGTATCTGCGCCAGCCTTTCCTCACGTTGCGTGTGGTCTGCGACTTTGGCCAGTGCCCAAGAGTTCGATGTGTTAAGTGAGACTTCTGAACCCACGGGGATCAAAACCCCAGAGTTGGAAGTGCTTAGTGGTGTTTGTAACGGAGAGGTGAGCGTTGAATTCCGCAGTGAGGTGTTGTACGAATGCGAAGGGAGAGAAGGCGATGGTACAGAGGTTAATCGTGGATGTGCTAAGTGCCAAGTCACAAGTTTCCTCGCAGCGGTATGGCGTAGGTAAGCGACCGTCTCAGGCTCGAATATTGATTCTACGAGCAAACTGAGCTCGGAGGGCAGGAGCGGTTGGATATATTCGGGGGACATGAGGAGAGAGGCGTCCATGGTGTCGAGGTCGGGACCCTTTGTTGAGGTTACGGTGTAGGGTGCTGTTGCTGGCTGTGTCGCTGCGGGTTGGGTGGTCTTGATGGTAGATGTGACTGATTCAGCTGCCGAAGGTAGCGAGGTCGGGAGTCGAGGTAAGCTGGACATGCTAGAGTCCAGAGTCTGTTTGATATATTGCTGATCTTCGAAGGTGAGGAGATCCGACTTTGCAATGAGAGGAATGATGTTGCATAATTCAGACAACTGGCGAATACACTCGCAGTCGTCTTGCATGGTATCTGTGGATCACAAAGATCAATCACCACTCAGCTCCTGAAACATTGCCTATCGATTCGGAGCAAAGCATTCGCTTACCTTTCGAAATCAAATACAACACCACGTCGACCTGGCTCGCACCTCGCCCACTCAACAACCCCGAGAACTCGCTCGTGAGTTGATCAACACTCACCATGGCGTTCACGAGTTGTTGCTCTGCATAGTGAACAAGCCTCTCCAGTTTCACTGAATCAGCGGTATCCACAAAGCAGACATTCCGTTCAAGCACAGAGTCTCCCATTGATTTGCGCCGGCGCAGGATGCGAGACTCCTCGATTGTGGACCACCATTCCGGATACGGTTTTGTCGAGGCATAAACTTCGTTAATTGCCTCCGAGGTACTGTTAGAAGTTCGGTGCGAAGTGTGAGACGAGTTCGTGGGTATAATTGGATCGACATGGACAATGTCTTCGCAGAGTTGGACGATAGATTTTATGAGAGAGGTCTTCCCCACGCCTGCAGTTCGCGGTACAGTCAGTGAGCCTGCGTTCCTTACACTTTTGCATGTCTCTTCATGCATAGAATAAGAAGAGCGCAACATACCTTTCCGACCAGCAACCATAACCTTGAATCTCCCTAATTTCTTTCCCCGTTCTGTAAAAGGTCGTCTGGACGGCATCTTGATGCTTGGCATGATAAGTTCCGGCTGGCTGTCCTGTACTCCTCCAGTTGAAGACAACATTTCAACACCACTGCCTCGTCCAGTTCCGGTCTCATTCTCGTCTTCTTCACCACTAGATAGTATTGCCTGACTGCCAGTCTCATCCGCATTAGTCAATAACTCATCGTCGGAATTGGCGGACGATTTGGTCTGTACCGATCTCCGTGAGGCGAGAGATTTCGGGCTGCCGGGTAGAGAAATGTCTCGTGAAGGTAACGGCGACGGAGTGACAACTCTCTCGGGAAGGGGATGAGGAGGGCTAGCATTGGTCTCGGGGTTCGCGGTGGACGAGCCCCGTCGGAAGCGTTCACAGTTCGTCCCGGGTTTGATAGTTGAGCGGCGTCGACTCCCACTCCTTGTTGGACCAGCTCCTTCTGCTTGTCTGGCAGTGGTGTGCTTGACTGATGACCGATCGTGGTCGGCTTCTTCAATGGTATCCTGCAGGCTGCTCAAGGGAGATGTCGACGACGGCGCCCCGACACTCCGATCGGGCTGGTGCGGTTTAACAGAGGCATCAGGATCTCGTGAGAGGAAGAAAGTAGTAGCAGGATTGCTATGGCGGTCGCGATCACTGGCTATTGAGGGCGGATGAGAATCGGCATTGGACGACTTGCGAGGGCGTGGTGGCTCTGCGGTATTGTTATCAAGGCCGATTCCTGGTCTCATGGTGCAGTCATCAAGAGGATTTAAAAGAGCAGGCGAGGGCACAGTCGGTAAGGAAGAGAGTTGCAAGGAAGTTGATGTTTCTTAGGATAAGGGACAGGACTGACAGCTGACAGCGAAGCAAGGTACAAGTCAAACAGGTCACCGATGTCGCGGCCTGAAGTTACTCCTCAGCCTATCCTAGATTTACCCCACGGCGCAGGACTTGGACACACCACGCGGGGCGGGTTTCTCTTATCGCTGCTTTGGCTGCCTCAGCTGATTGTGCCTGTTCCTCCCACTTCGAGCAGCGAAAGACATAATAATGCCTGGTGGTTCATCAGCATTGACCCCATTCCCGACCGTTACGAAGTTTTGCAACTTTTTACCGGTAATCACCATTAGGTTGGATACGTCTCATTCACAATGAGGGACTACTGTACAATTCCATGCCCACACCAGCGCCATCCTATCTTTAGGGAACCCGAGGTCTCGGATAACGCGTTTCCCTTTCGTACACAGACAAATACATGACCTCGCTCGAAAAGACGCGCTTGCCCTGGACCATGACCCTAGCAAACTCGATCCCAAGTTTTTGCTTGCCTCGCTCGCTGGAGTTGTGAAAGGTGATGGGAATCCCACTTTCTGTTTCGTCCTGAACAATTCTGAAGCTGGCTATGCGAATAACACTGCTGGATCGTGAAAATATGTGTAATGTAATGGAAAGTACTTTTTCCAAGTACGCCGGTGCCAGGAAAATCGTCGAAAAACAACCCCATCACTTTTTTATCGCTCCGCTTGAACCATGGGAATGCAAGAAGCAAGTGACGAAAGATTCTTTCAGAGACTGATGCTGTGTTTCAGCATCCCGCACCTGAGGCGACTTCACGCAGCCTGGCCTTGGCCACGTCCCTTGGGAGTGACGGTACCAGTGCCAGCCTTTGCACCTCGTTGAAATCCACCACCACGTCCGGCGTCTTTAGGGAAGTTGGTCTGACTGCCGGATCGGCTACCCTGCATGCCACCACGGCCACGGTTTGCGGTACCGCCACCACGATTGAAGTTGGCATTGCTACCGCCGTAGGCGTTGGGACGGGGTCGACGTTCTTCGACGTAGATCTGTTCGCTACCGACGGTGTGGGGGTTGGCAGCAACGGCAGCAGCGTAGCCGGCAGGGTCAACAAATTCGACGAAGGCACAGTTCTATTTTCATCAGCAAACAAGAAAATCAATCAATGAAGCATGGGACTTACCCTAGGTCGTGACACGTCGAAATATTTGAGCTCGCCGTACCTCTCGAGAACCTCTCTAAGGATTCTGGCATCAACCTTGTCGTTCACGTTCTTAATGTACGCCATCGTTATCCCTTCTGAGACCGCTCTGTTCGGAGGCCGGTTGCTCTTCTTACTGTGATCTGCAGTCTGCCAGCCGTTGCTTTGCGAGGTCGGGGTGCTGGAAGTTGTGTTCGCAGTTGTTGGCACAGGTTCTACGGGAGCCTTAGGAGCTTGTGCAGGTTGTGACAGCCGCGGAGCTTTCGGCTGTGGTGGAGGGGTAAGAGGAAGGGCAGGAACAGCTGGCTTTTGGACACCACCTCCCAACATGCTGGCCCAAGTCTTCTTCGCTGGGGGGACTTCAGCTGGAGTTGGGGCTGGTGCAGCTGCTTCTGGGACTGGCTCAGCAGTAACGGCTTCAGGTTCGGCAGGCTGCTCAGTTGCGGCAGTATCGGTGGATTCCTGGACAACCTCCTCCTCTGTGGTACCTGAGAGCTCTGTAACCTCCGGCGCTTGTTCAGCAGGAGCGGCAATAGCATCGCCATTGACCTCAGCTGGTTCTTCTGCTGCCAGAGTCTCTTCTATCTTTTCTTCCTCTAGTTTCTCGTCGACCTTCTCAACAGCGTCCTCGGTAGCGACGACATCTTCAGTATGAGATGGAGCATCAGTCACACCTGCAGCAGGGGTGGGCGGCTCTTCTGCAGGGACTTCTGCCTGAGGTTGTTCATCTTCAACGATCTCATCCTCATCATCACTGAGGTAGCGGAAGATGTCGTTGAGGACGAAATAGCCATTGGGTTGTTCGGCGAGGACGAAAGTCTGGACAAACTTGTGATGCGGTTCTGATTTATTGGACATTTCGCCGATAACCTGAACAACAATATTGTTGAACGAGGCCTGGGAGTCGACATTGAGGACGCGCACTTTGCAGTCTTGGAGATCGAGGGCTTTAATTTTCTCGCTGATGGCCTATGTTGCCTCCTGGTCAGCCAAGTTGAAAACCTCTACAGGGATATCCGACAACGTACCTTTGTCCCAACCGCAGGAACAACTTTCTCAGCCTCGACACCTGTGACCAGTTGTGACTTCTTGGAGTAGAAGAGGTGGATTTTTTCTGGGCTCTTAGAGAGAGTTGTATAATATTGTTCCACAAAGTACCAGCCAATCTCTTGAGGATCGGCCTTCTGCTGAGTGGCAGAGGTAGTAGTACTCTGAGAAGCGGAGGCAGCATGAGTCGGCGCAGAGGGGGTAGAGGCGGCAAGTTCAGCAGGCTGGCCGTACTGGTTTGCCCCGTACAGGCCATTAACGGGAGCGGTCTCGGTCGCCATGGTGAGATATGAATGTGAGAGCAGCCTGATGCGGTTCAGCGTCGTGGTTTAGACCGAGGGCAAGTCGCGTCGCTGGGTGAAATAACTGGATAGGAGACTATGAGTTTGGTCGCGGATGGGAAACAAGATGATTGAACCAGCGGCGCGGTCAACCGAGCGTGATAGATATTGCAGACACTTAGTCGATAATCTAGCACGCAGGCAAACAGACAAGGGTTTCCTCCAAGGGAAGAAAGCGACAAGAGATTGAAGCACAAGAGACGCGCAATAGAAAGAGGATGG
Organism: Cladophialophora immunda; assembly: GCF_000835495.1. Taxonomy (NCBI): domain Eukaryota; kingdom Fungi; phylum Ascomycota; class Eurotiomycetes; order Chaetothyriales; family Herpotrichiellaceae; genus Cladophialophora; species Cladophialophora immunda. The sequence goes on along the minus strand of NW_015622547.1, from coordinate 2,797,034 downwards.
TGGAAAATGAAATTATGAAAGGCTGGGGTATGTGATGGGCGATTGTGCGATCTGTGGTGGATGAATCCGAAGGTCAATTGCTGTTGCTTGGTGCAGAAATCGCCTGTTCTAAGGGCAAGTCTGAAAAATATAAAAAGCGGAGGCAAGTTGGAGGCACTGGCACACTGGCACACGCAGCCTTGGCGGGTCGAGATCGCTCTCCACTGTGCCGCTTTAACTGCCAAAGGGCGGGCAAACATTCCCTCGCTTTCGATTGCATTTCACTCTACTGCCATGATTGGTTCTCTAGCGAGGCACGGGGCGAACTACAGAGCATCTGTTCTTGCGGTGACGCGCATTATGCAGTTCCAGGTGGGTTTACCTGCATTTCAGCGTCCTTCACTCGTGAAACAGAGAGCAACGCTCGACGACAGGACATCTGGCTGATTATCCAGCAACATTCCACCTGAGAGCCTACTGTTTTTCAAGACGTACCGAAGAGCGGGAACAAATTGACTTGGATCCGCAGTGCCGTCGCCAATCCATCTCACCAGTCGTGGCAGGAGAGACACCGGGTTGACCCTCCTTCTCTTTAGACATTCCATATCAAGAACGACAGAGAGCTTAAAGACACTGCTGGACAACCAGAAAACAAGGGCCAATGTCCTGATACACCTGCTACATGTCCGAGTAATCTACAGGAACATGGCATGCACGGGATACGCTGCCGAGAGGAGCATAGCTGGCAGCAGGGTTCCTGTTCCAAGGAGCACCAACTCCATCCAAGTTGGCGACGTCTTCCCGAGCTACATGAACATGACAGTCAACGACACAACTTATCTCCCAAATACAGCGCCTCAGCTAATAGGAGAGTTGCAACCTCGATAGAAGAGGCTCATATTGACAACAGCGTATCCGAGGGCTGTGAATAGACCCTTTCCCCGCCCAGATCTTCTGACTGATCTCTCCCCTCAAAGGAGACGTACTGCGGAAAGGAGAAATATCAAGCAGGCTGCAACGAGAGGCATAATGATGACTCTGACCTTGACAGCAGGATCCATTCGTTCAAGAGATGCAAGTATAGCAACCCTCTTGCCCCAGCTGTCCAAGATGAACGGCATTTCAGAACGTCCCGTAGTCCTCTATGACTACCAATTCGCGCCGAACGCGCGAAAAATCCGACATCTTTTGTCATCGTCTCGCATCCCGCTCCAGGTTTGCGAACGGCCCTTTGTGAGGCCGTGTCCTATCCTTACTGACCTAGACATCACGTACAGACGCATCCCCGTCAATGCCATAGGCCGCGATTTCTATGCCGACAATCGCGTCTTCGTAGAAGCTGTGCAGACCGTCTTCCCAACAAAAGCGGCAGCTCTTGCCCAAAGTCCGGCTGATCATGCGTACGGAGCTTTCGGGTATCGTAAGCTTTGGGTCTCTCTCCCACTTGTGCCCGTGAAGAGATGAGCGCGGAATTTCTTAAAGACAAAGAATTATTCTCTGTCTTCAACCGCCCAGACTATGAGGAACTACGGCTCAGTGCGCTGGCTGAGTTCCACCAAATGTTGGACGATATCGAGAACGACTTTCTGGCGAACGGGCCATGAATCGGAGGGGACGGATGCTCCATTGCCGATATCCATGCAAGTTGGATGATTGAAATGGTGTTGCAGACAATGGACGTATAGAGCGAACCAGGCTTTTCGGCCAAGGATTTTCCGAAAGTCCACGCTTGGATCAATGGACTTCCACTCCACGCCGCTGAGAATGGCGCCGAGAAGATCAGTGCAGAGCACCCGAAGCAAAAGTCCTTGAGCAGGGGCTATGCGGCGAACGATATCGGCATTGATTCTGTGGACCCCACCAGTCTGCAAGCAGGAATGCATGTCTCAGTCGGTACCACTGACGAGTAAGTTACCCTATCAATGGCGCAAAAATCCACCGGTCGACATTAGCACACAGTGCCAAACCTGGAGCAGACCACAGGAGGGCTCACTAGTGGGCCTCAGAAGGCGAGAGATAGTCATCGAGCTGCAGAATGGTCTTCGCATGCACTTCCCTCGACTCGGCTTTGTGGTGAAGAGGCTGTGAGCTGAGAATCAAGCTTCGGTGCGCTCATAAGAGGCGCAAAGCAAAGGGTACTGCAAGGTGACCTTTGGCCGTGTGCAGGTCTAATCGGCGTGTGTTCCGCGGACCAATCTCAGCTTGATATACCCCTTCCGCTGGGATATTCTCGATTCGTTCTCGCTTACATCGGCTGTGCACACGCGTCCGAGACTTTCAGTAAAATCCAGGACTTCGTGGCACGGCAACGGTAGACGATGAAGGGAACGGGTCAGCAGCCAGAGCTTTGTCCTGAACATCGTTGACGGGATTGGCATCTTGTTCTTCTTTGGCCAGGCGTTCCTTCACTTCTCGACTTTTCTTCTTGTTGCTCTGCCAAACTCTGTCCTCCCTTTGAAGTTCTTCCAACACTTCTTCCCATTCACGCTCTTGTTTTTCATCTCCGGTGCCCAGGATCTTCTCTACGTCCACTTCTTCGCCATTCTGCAGCCTTGTGACGACCTCCCTAAGCTTTTCTATCTTGTGATCCGCTCGGCGAGAAAAAGTCGTGAATTCGTTCTTCACACCCATGATTCGAATGGCTTGGGAGCCGATCAGAATGTAGATCCAAATGAAGTATGTCGCTGGATTTGTGGGTTTATTCTGCATAGACTGTTCGCGGGGCTTGGGTCTGCCCCGAAATGCTCTGGGAATGATCGAGTCCCATATGGAAGTTTGCGCTATGCGAGGAAGATGGCGCTCTTGGGAGGACGTATGGCGAGATCGGCGCAGCCAGTGTAGCCGGGACTGAGCTGGACTCAGGAGATTTGTTCTGAGCAGACGAGTCTGAGCCACGCTGCAGAATAGTAGGGGCTTTGTGCAGCTCATTTATATTCAAGGACCAGCGGTGTGCATGGTATGCGGGATGTTGTCTGCAGTCCGGTTCTGATTCTCTACCAATTGCTGAACTTTCATGTGCTCGCAGAATCCAGCTGCGCCAAGTCGGTAGCTCCGAGGCCTTAACGCCGGGCCTAAGTGGCGAGTTCCATGTTTATTTCATGGCCAAATACGGAGTATCGCCATTACGCGCCTTCAACTCATCGATGGCAGACATTGAACTTAATCAATTTCAGATAATGGCCGGACCGGCAAAGTAGTGCTCTATGCACTTAACGATCATAATACTCTTACAATGACAGTTCTTCAGGATGCTGTTGCTTCGGCGCCAGTTGATGTGGCTCGCGCCCACCTCAACCTAACGGCTCCCACAACGCGAACCTTGAGATTTTTGCGAGCTGTTCTCGGCCTTGGTGCCTACGACAAGTGTGAATCCAAAACCGTTCGTGCTTCAACAAAAAAGGCAGCGCAATCAAAAGGCTCTAGTAGCATAAGTCGAGCACCAATTAGACCTGCGATCAAGAACAGGCAAAAGCCAGGCGCAGCAATCCAAATCCATGAAAGCAACGACGAGCAGCTGCCGCGTCTGTCGAAGGCTGAGCGACAAAAGATAGCCACCGAAACATTCAACTCCACGTTGAAGTGTCTTGGAGAGGCTGCCAAAGCTCTAAGAGGAGCTCCAGCAACAAGCACCACGCTGTCCTGCGACTCCATTGACGAACCACTCCAAGCGAGGTCACCGAACAGAGACCGAAAGAAACCTGCCATCAACTCCAAGAAGAACACCCTCGGCACTCTCCCGACAGATTGGAGCTTAGTGGCAGATATTTCCTACTCTGCATTGCAGTTTTTGAGGATATATGATTCCGAAGATGTGATATCCGCCTCGGACAATAGCCTTGGTCTGGAGAATGCCGCGTTGATCTTGCTAGACAGAACCATCTCCTTGAATCTCACAGCTCAAGCACACCGTCAGCTCTGCGACATCCACGAAAGATACTATGGGGGTCAGGTCAAAAGGCGACCTGCTTCACATACAAGTATCGCGAGGTTGCTATTAGGGCGACCAGACGCAGCAGACGAAAGCCAAAGATTCCGATTCACAGCATCGCTGCAGAGCCAAGCCCTGCGCCTTGCTCTATTGGTTGGACCAAAATGCATCGACTCGGAACTCTTGAGATCACTTCAGCAGGAGACTATAGGGAGTCCAGCCTGGGTCACGTCAAAAGGGCTGGGGAAACACTTCCTGACATCGGAACAGTCTGGTTCGCAGCTTCGCACTATCTCCCTTGTGTTGTCTAAGCTGTACGCCCTTTCGACGAGCTCAAAAGCAGAGAGCCCATCACCACCGGATCTTTTCAAGCTCTTTTGCTTGTCGTTGCGTATCAAGTTCGAATCTTGGGGCCGCTCTGGCCACTTACCAGAACCGGCTACGGAAGTATGGCGACCGCTTCACAGAGCAATCAAGCAACTGTTTGCGACTTCCAAGGACCTGAGAGTGTCGACAACATGCATGTTCCACGCACTTGCATCATTCCAGAAGCTTATGAAGGCATCAGAATGTGAAATTTTGGTTCCCGCAGATTTGATGGAGACTCTATTACACATCATCCAAGATCCAGACGAATATCCTCAGCTCATTGCTCTGGTGGAAGAGCGGCTTCGGCAAATCAACGGCGTTTCGCATCTGGTATTACGGTGTCAAATCGCTGTATCTCGCCTAAGAGCTTCAAGTGGATCGCCAAAGACATTGGAGTCGTTAAACGGCGTGGAAAGTGCTCTTGCAGAGGCAGGAGAACTGTCTGCCGTAGAGCTTGACAGGTTCCTACTGTACCTGGCCCAGCTTCGCAAAGCAGCCGCCGAACTAATCTTGTTTGACAAAGCACGACCTGTTCCGGAAAGAAATGAGCCTTCCCTAGATTTTCGGACGAATCTTATCCGCTTGACCTATTGTTCCTTCAACTTCCTACGTCGCCACATCCGCCCGGTTCTAATGTCAGCTTCCAATGATTCGAGCATCGAGAAGAGCAAGGCCTTCCTAATCACGCTTCTGAGGACCGTTGATGCTGTCCTGTCAACCGAACAATGTGCTATCACCCGAGACTCAGACCTGGCGGCGGCGGCATTGGAGGCCCTCGAAGGCTGCTCGGCAGTGATCCAAATTCTTCGAGGCGAGTGCGCTAGCTTAATCACGCAGTGTCGAATGGAGACGTCGTTGAACCAGCTTAGATTACGGATATCTCAGTTGTTTTGGTCACGATACTCGGAAGCCGTCAAAGAGGGCAAGCCTCCTTTGGAACAGGCCAAGATCCTAGACCTGTCCCTCCTGGGCCTGTCAGATTTACCATTGAGCGACCAAAAGGGAGCGCATGGTGCGATCAAATATGAAAGGCTAGCAGCTTGTTACCTGGAGGCGCAAGACTTTCAGACGGCCGAGACCGCTCTTCGAAGCGCCATCGAAACCAGCATTAAGGAAGACGTCCTTAGTCATGTTGCAGCGTCGCTCCTCTCTGATTCATTTCATGGTGCATGGTCAAATTCGGACTCGGGAAGCAGAGCCTTTGGAAGAATTTTAAACACATATACCAAAACCATTCTTGACCATGCCTCGAGAAGTGGGAACGACGACAGCTTTTACGATGATCCATCGTTGCCAACATTTCATCGCGCTGTGCTGCTCGAGAAACAGCTGCTTGCCATTTTTGAGCTAGACGTGAATGGCCGTCGACTTAGTCTATGTGCAACAATGGTGAAAGCTCTATTGTCACTCCTGCAACAGCCAGTATATCAGGTGTATATCATGAGGTTCATTAATCAGCTATTACAGTTGGCCTTGAAGAAGAGGGTACCAGCTGCGACCTTTGTCACTGACTTCTCTGTCATTCACAGAGTACTCGCGACTGACCTTACGACGAGGGAAAATGTCTTCCTGCGGAGGTATGAGCCAGAGCTTCGTGCGCTCCTCGACCTCCAATATGGATTTCTAACTGGATTGCTACCCAACCGAACATTCTCGCAAAGGGTAAAACAACTGTGCGAGATCGTTCGGACATGCAGGGTCGACGAAGAGATACGTGTGAACTGTCTTGACGTGGGAGCATATGTCAATCCACTTCTGCTCTCGGTCGAACATGCGGCATTCCTTGGAAAGTATGATGTTGGTCTAATGGCTCTGGAAGCTTTACAACATTTAGTAGAACTTGGAGTTCACGTTCCAGAGATCTCATACAAAAGGATCCTCCTGCGGAAAGGTCAAATCCACGACTTGTTAAAGGACCCTCAGTCTGCCCGCAAGGCTTTTGCGATGATTGAAAAGGCCATTGAAGGCGAGAATGACCGACTGTTTGAAGCCGAATTTGCACTCGCCTATTCGGAACACCACCTGTGTGCGGACGATCTTGGTGAATGCACTAAGTGGCTAGAACGTGCTCGGATTGCATGGCAGGCCCGTGAACGGTCAGGAATCGAGGCGTCGACCAAGGCCAGATTGCGAGAACAGAGCACGTGGTGCAGAGCTGCTCATTTGGCGTCGCGACTGGCTTATGAGTCAAGTCAGCTTGCGAATGCCCTCGTTCTCGCACGACAGGCCGCCAAAATATCAGCAACTATCTGGGCTTCAGTTGAAAAGGTTTCGGCTTCCGAAACTCCTGCGCAGCTAGAGGGGTCGTTCGATCAAGAACTGCACAGTCTTTCCGTTGAGTTCTCAAATCTTGACTTGTCCTCCCCTCCGACGATACGAATGAGGCCGGGTGCAGTTGTGCTTGAGCCCGTGGTGTCGTTATGCTGCTCAGTGTTCAGCCACATGGCATTTCTGAATGCCCATTGCGGCATATATCAAGATGCCGCTATATTCTACGAGCAGACACTGAAGATTGCCCGTAAATGGGGGCACTTGATTCATACGACAGTTGCGCTGAGCCAGCTAAGTCTGCTGCATGCTCGAGCAGGTCAAACGCAGAAGGCACAAAATAGTCTTCAGGAGCTGTCGCAAATCACCATGGACTTCCATGCAAATTGGATACGGGGACTTGTATCCCTCAATCAAGCCGAAACGTGTCTAATCCTTGGGGACGACTCAGCTGCTTCTCGGTGCCTGATCGAGGCGAAGCAGCTTCAAGTTGACAAGGGTTGTCCGACCATCGAACCGGCCGTGAGTGCATCTCAACAGGGTACAGCCACCAGCGCCTCAGTGAAGCCTTCAGGGAGAAAACGCGCCATCAAGGGACAGAAAGGGAATGACTCGATCAAATGTTTACCAAAGGAGTGTGCATCGTCCTGGAAATCTTCTTTGGAATTAACCGGCTTTAGTAGTAGAATCTCAATTCTGGAATCTAGGCTTCGGACGTTCCATGATTGCGCAGGTTCGAAGAATCCCCTCGATACTGGCATGCGATGCGACAGAGACGGCGACGGCCGTAACTCCACATCAATCGCTCTCAATTTGGTCCAGGAGGCACTCAAAATTTTCTCAGAAGATACCATACACAATGTGCTCGCTGAAACGGCTGTCGCCATCCCAGTAAGGTACCGATCAGCGAGAAAAAGTGGCAGAGTTTCATTTATGCAAGCTGCAGGCTCTCGGATAATTGATCAAAAGAACCAGGATCCAAAGAAGAGGTCGAAGCAAAAGCAGGCGGTGGAGACACTCAAGGACGGCAAGGCACTGCTGCTTCAAGCCTACGATATCCTCCAGGAAACAAGCAGCAAAGAGCAAAATCGAGTACCTTGCGACGTTGTTCACACTTGTCACAAACTATTGATCCAGATCAGTCTGCTCTCATCAGCCTTGAACCAACCATTGGTCAGCTGTTCTTCGAACGTCGTCCTGGACATAACGAGCCCCCTTGATCTCGCGCTTACGCGAGGACGCTTCGTGACTTTTGGCGAACTCCATGCAGCCAAGACGATGAGCATGGAAGATTGGCCCAATGCACACAATGTCGATGACAGCCGGATCTGTCGAAACTCAGACAAACTGCCGAATTATGACACGAGCCTTCTACCATCATCGTGGTCTGTCGTATATCTTGGGCTGAACGAGGATAAAAACGAGCTTTTTGTGGCCCATTTGGCGCACCAGAGGTCGCCATTTGTTGTCAGGATCCCTCTAGCACGACCAGATCCATCAGAGGGAGAAGGCGAGGAACTTGACCTGAAAACTGCCAAAGCCGAGATGCAAGAGATCATCATGAAAGCAAACTCTAGTTCTCACGACTCCAGGGGTTCTTCAGTCGATAAGTCGGTCAGAAAGGCATGGTATGCCGAGCGTCAAGACTTGGATCGTCAGCTCGCCACGCTTCTAGAAAATATGGAGAACATCTGGCTTGGTGGCTTTCGAGGACTGCTCTCTGCTTCTAACACCGACGAGAACGGACTCAGAAAATTTGGACAATGTCTCTCGTCAACGCTGAATCGGCACCTTCCCTCGAGGCAGAAACTGTCGAAGTCATGCGACCATGTGGTTGAACTCCATGATCATGTGTTGGAGCTCTTTGTGGCACTCGGTCATCCTCGAGAAGTGGAGTTGGAGGACGCGGTCACAGACCTCCTGTACTTTGTTATTGATATCTTGCAATTCAATGGTGAGCGCAACGCATATGACGAGATCGATTTTGACGCCATACTGGTTGAGGTATTGGATGGGCTGCATTCTTACCACGATCGACGATCAATCGCGCAGGAGAAGCGGGGCCACGTGATTCTGGTCTTGGATAAAGAGTTGCAGGTGTTCCCCTGGGAGTCGTTGTCGTGCTTAAAGAAACAAGGGGTTTCTAGGATGCCATCCATCGCATCCGTTTGGGAAAGGTTGAAAGTCATTCGAGACCAATCACACGACCTCCAAGGTTATCTGATTCCGGCAACAGATGGTGCATATATCCTCAACCCGTCTTCTGACCTCAAGGCAACGCAAGAGACCTTTGGCGAGATTTTGCAGAGTCAGCTACCCGAGTATCGAGCCATTATCAACCGGCAGCCTGAGGGAAAAGAATTTGAGACGGCTTTGAGAGACAGTTCGCTCATGCTCTACTTTGGCCACGGCGGCGGCGGGCAATACATCAGACCTCGCACTATCCGTAAGATGGACAAGTGTGCTGTGACACTGTTGATGGGTTGCAGCAGTGCCAAGTTGACCGAATGCGGAGTATATGAGCCGTATGGGATGCCTTTGAGTTATCTCGGTGCAGGCAGCCCTGCAGTGGTGGGAACATTGTGGGACGTCACTGATCGGGATATTGACCGTTTCGCAATGGAGATGATGGCGGAATGGGGGTTGATCGATATTGGAGCCAGCTCAGGAGCACAGACGCTCAAAAAGCCTGGGAAAGCTGGAGCTGGCAAAGAGAACGGAACAAGGCAACAGATATGTGATGGGCAGAGGATAGGACGGGTGGCTTTGGATGAGGCTGTGGCACATGCGCGCGATGCGTGTTTATTGAAGTATCTCAACGGTGCAGCGCCTGTCATGTACGGAATACCCGTATTTTTGGGCTAAGAGCAGATATGAATATCAAACTCGAGTATCAAAGCCGCTGTCTTCATAGCCCTGTTCTAGGCATGTCATCTGTGTTTCATGAATGAGGCTGAGGTACGCCATGAGAGACAAGGCACGAGGCTGACACCATCACCAACGAGGCTGTACCGAGTACACGTCGCAGTCACTAAGCCATAATTGGACTAGTTGCAACGCCTCAGGCGCCAGAGCTCGTCCGGCTATCCAATAGGAAGTCAAGATATAGGGGTCGCGGGGTCCACGGAGCTCATGGGTGGCCGACGCCCGCCGCAGGCTGATCCCGTCACTGCAACAAAGGCAACAGCCATTCCACTGCCTCCTGCACCTCAGTTGATCTGATCACCTTCATCATCTCCCCCGTCCTTTATTCAACCTCTTCTTGCCACAACATTGTCTGTATCTATCGAGCTATTCCTCACCACCTCGTCTCCCCCACCCACCTGGCTGATGCAGCTTGACTCCCACCGTCGTCAATTGAGCATCACCATGCCTTGCCCATGGTCCTCTCGTCGCTGCTCCTCGCGGGCGGCTGACGACTCCACTATCACCAATGCTCTCCCTTCTCCAACCTCTACACCCGAAGTCGAGGACTGGAAGAAGATTCGCAGGTTCAATCTGCGCATGATGAGAAAGCAGATCCGCTGCGTCATCCTGCTGATGGCTCTCATGGAAGCCCTCCGGGTTGGGCCACTGCAGATTGTGTATGCTGGCAAGCATGAATATCCGGCTCCTGGAGAGGACGACTATGGCGTATGCTCTGACTTTCATAACTTTTCGGAAATGGCGATGGATGCTGACACTGTTTGTCGATCAGATTGCCTACACTGTCGGATACTTCGTCAGCTGGTTGTACGTGTGCGTATTCATGATAATTTGGATGCCGCTTTTCGATGTAAGCCGCTACGCTCTCCAAGTCCTGATATTTGACAAGCGAATTCAACGCCTTACTAACGCTTGTGGTTTCAGTGGTGGGTTCCAAAAACCCTTCCCGGCTCTGACGACCCGTCCAAACCCTCAACGGCGATGAAAGTTATCTGCCTGCTTAAGAAGCTCAACATGATACTTCTTCCCATTTCCATCTGCGTCTCCCTCCTCACGTACGTCTACTACCTGGCACACACCTTCATCTTCGTCGACTCTCGCACCCGCGGTTCCACCAGATTCCCCAAAAACACACGTAAAAACTGGCTCGTTCGTGCTTTCATGCTTCTCGGTATCGCCATTACCACGAGCTTGGGGTATGGTGCGTTCCAGACACTTGAGAAATTAGATCTCGCACGGGTGAAGAATATTGAGTACGCTTTGATTGTGGCTCCTGTGCAGATCAACTTCGGTGTTCTTTTGGGAACCGTCATGCAGTTCCGCATGGAAAAAAGACTTGCACGCAAACAGGCACTGAAGTTGCAGGCTGCCAAAGTCGAGGACGGCCTTGTCGAGGAAAAGGCGGCCCTGATCGAGGTCTAAACAGCCCTGTGACTGATTGGGTCAGCACTGCAGCCTTTCCTTCGATCACACTGCCTGCATTGCTCAGTTACTGAGGACAAACGGTACCCACTTGGACACATTTGCTAGGCAGTGGAGACCAGGAAGGGCTCAGATGACAGCCCGAGTGAACAGTAACTGATGGGCGGCGATGGGCGTAGCACAATGCCCAGAAAGACAGAGACGCGAATTTTACTCTTTGTAACCGCCTGCACAGGCCCCGAAGGCGTCTAGGGAAAATGAGGCCTTGGGAAGAAGGAGATACGAGACAGACCAGTTGGAGAAAGTGGACAGCTAGGGTGCGTTGGCATAAATTGGCCTTTGGGGGCTGGAGTTACACGTTTCCATTCATTATTAAATATTACGATCGGTCAATTGTTTCTTTGGCCCGTGTCTTCTGCGACCCAGTATTCGAGGCAACACAGCACAGCCTTGTGTTTCCACTCTCTAACCAAAACGTTGAAAGCTATGCTCCGTGATCTTGCTGTAGACGGCTGTCCAGGGCGAAACTCGACCAGAATCATACCGAACACAACAGACAGGAGTGTAGGATTGTTCCTGCCACTCCCATACCCCCGAGAATCATGAGTCTAGCCCCCTTGACATCTTGTTGAACAGATGTCGACGCGACCGAGAGTCAACAAGACAGCTTACTCACTGACAGAACTTCCTCTCGCCTATACACAAGACGAAGGGAAAGCTGCGTACCTCGCCCTGGCCTTCCTTGGGCCTCCCGGCGTCACCAAACTCGCCCTCGTACTTCTCCACCGATTTGTCCATGCTCCAGGCCGTCTCGACCCGGACATTGACGAAGCCGACCTCGTTCAACAGGGCTTCCATCGCGGCGCGATTGATTCCGTGTCTTTCGACGCCGCCCATCCTCGACCGGGCGTGGAATCGCTTGGACTCGGGCCCCGTGTCCTCGAAGTCCGTCAGGGCCAGGCTTCCCCCGTCCTTGAGGCAGCCGAGCATGGTGGTCAGCACGGCCTTCAGGTCTGGGATGTGGTGCAAGACCAGGTGCGAGGTGATGAGGTCGAACTTGAGCCGTTGGCCGTCGGGGTCCTTTCCGTCGGCCGGAGGGAGGTGTTTGTCCTCGGGATCCTCCAGCAGGACGGCCACGGGGGTGATGTTCGAAGGGGCGCCCGGTGCCTCCAGCTTGGTCTTGAGCACGTCGATCATCCCCTCGGCGGCGTCGACGGCGACCAGGCGTCGCGCGTAGGGTGCAAGCATGAAGGAGAGCAGGCCCGTGCCGCAGCCTATCTCGAGTATGTCCAGCCCGTTGGGCCCCGGGGGGTTCTTCAGCGCGGGGAACCGCGGGATGATCGCACTCGACGCATGCTTGCTGGCTGTGTGGACGAAGGGGTTGCGGTCCCAGGATGCTGCCTCTGCGTTGAAGCGTTCATTGCCTGACCCGGCGTGAAGAGATGACACGGCACTAGCCATGGACGGACGAAATCTGGAGATGGAGACGACAGTTGAGATGAATGTCCTCAGGAGTCGTGCGGTTATCACAACGTACTATCCCCTTACCGCTGACGCTGATGTGGTCAAAACTCCAGATGTTCTGTCTCGCTGCTGCTTCAGGGCTTATTCCGACAAAGAGATCACTCCTCCCTCCATCCAGCCTCTCCCCCAATGACAAACTCGTGGTCAGATCACCCGCCTCTGCGGAGAAACAGAGGCGTCTTTCCGAAGTCGGGGAACCACGACCACAGTTCGACCTCGGTTCAAGATCGCCTTCTGGGGCAGAAATGCAGAAACATTAACACATGGGCAACTCCTGTAGCGGTTTGAGCGTAGCCATGCTGGCGTCGACGAGGCCGTCACAGGGGTCACGATATGTCAGGACGTCACAGGATGTGGGACCAGGTCAGGATATGTAGCGACAAGAGTATTTGCATCCACGTACGGGATTCTGTCCAAACTTCATGCTGTGATAGGTCTGCGGCTGGTATGGGATTTCCTGATCAAGTACCTCGGGTCTATCACGCCATTCCGTGCGTTTTGTAGCCCGTTGCCCTGTCGAGACACCTGGGCTGCGTGTACAGTATACACACTTCTCCGCTTTTCCCAACCTTGCACCTCCTCCGGCTCGGGCAGAGGTAGATATATATATCCACGCGAAGACCAGACTCGAGGGGTCACTGATCGAAAGGAAGTCACCATAACGGACCTGTCCTTCCTTCTCCCGTCTGCTCTCTGACCTGAAGCCCCTAGATGTGAACTCCCAACTCCCGCCGTTCGGGAATTCTTGTGTATATCTATCTATATCCATACTAAACCCGTCCTTTTTGGGCCTCTCTCCTTCTTCTGACTCCCCCATCATCATCATGGATCCCTCCCTCACCGGCGCAAAGGTGATAGCCCAGGCCCTGCACGACCTGGGCGTCTCGGTCATCCACACCCTGGTCGGGATCCCCGTGGCCGAGATCGCGGAGGAGGCCATCGACCTGGGCATCCGGGTGATTGGGTACCGCAACGAGCAGGCGTGCAGCTACGCCGCGTCCGTGTACGGCTACCTCACGGGCACGCCGGGCGTGTGCATCTTGACGGGCGGCCCGGGCATTCTGCACGGCATGGCTGGGGTAAGTTGATGGAGCCTCGCCCACGAGCCCACAGCCGGTTGAGGAAGATTCTTGTATATCTCTACCATGTTTGTTTCGTTTTTTTGTACTGCTCTATTTATTTCTCTGCTGAGCCTTGGGGTCGGTGTGTGGTATAGATCGGTAACGCCTCGGCCAATGCGTTCCCGCTGCTCGTCCTGGGCGGCTCGTCCGAGTCCAGCCTCGCTACCAAGGGCGGCTTCCAGGAGTTGGACGCCATCGCCCTCTTGACGCCGCACACCAAGCGAGCCATCCGCCCGACGTCGCGAGACCCGGCCACCATCGTCGCCGCGATCCGCAACGCCTACCGCATCGCCTGGTACGGTCGGCCGGGCCCGACGTTTGTCGACCTGCCCACCGAACTGATCATGGAGCCCGTCCCGGCGGGGAGGTCGACGTCCCACCCGCCAATCTCTGTCCTGCCACCACCTCACCCGGCTGCAGATCCAGCCCTCGTCGTCGCGGCAGCGAACCTGCTCAAGTCGGCTTCCGCTCCGCTCGTGATCGTTGGCAAGGGCGCAGCGTACGCGCGGGCTGAGAGCTCCATCCGCAGCCTCGTCTCGGCCCACCACCTGCCTTTCCTCCCGACGCCCATGGGCAAAGGCATCGTCCCGGACTCGCATCCCTTGAACACGTCGTCCGCTCGCTCGGCGGCGCTCAAGCACGCCGACGTGGTCCTCCTCCTGGGGGCGCGACTGAACTGGATCCTCCACTTCGGCGAGGCGCCCAAATACCGCCGGGACGTCAAGATCATCCAGGTCGACATCTCGCCCGAGGAGCTCGGCCGGGCGAACAGTCTCGGGCAGCCGTCGCTCAGCATCTTCGGAGACATTGGCTTCGTCGTGGATCAGCTCCGCCAGCAACTCGGTCCTGGGTGGAAGGCGTTTCCGAGCAATACCTTCCGCGCCTCCTCGTCGCCGTCCTCATCACAGCCATCGTACTTCTCCCTCCTCTCGGCAAGCGCCGCTAAGAACGAACAGAAGTCTGTCCGTCTAGCGACCACGCCCACACAGCCCAATGCTCTACTGACGTACGAGCGCGCCTACCACATCATAAAGTCTGAGCTGCACGCGCTCTCACCCCCTCAGGACGGCGGGGTCGTGTATGTCTCCGAGGGGGCGAACACGATGGACATCTCACGCAGTGTGTTTCCCCTCGAGCATCCGCGCCAGCGCCTCGACGCCGGCACATACGCGACCATGGGCGTCGGGATGGGGTACGCGATCGCCGCGTGGGCCGCGTACAACATCCCGCGCCGGGCGGCGAAGAAGATTGTCGCGCTCGAAGGGGACTCGGCGTTCGGGTTTTCGGGCATGGAGATCGAGACCATGGCCAGACACAAGATGGACGTCTTGATCATCGTGATGAACAACAGCGGCATCTACAAGGGCGACGCTTCGGACGAGACCGGCTGGAGAGAGAAGCAGGGCCAGACTGCCAGGGATGAGACAAAGATTGCCACCGCCGCCGAAGGAAAAGAGATTGAAGGTAAGAAAGATGCTCGCAGGAGGGGACTCCGAAGTACCTCCCTCCTCTACGAGACGCGGTATGAGTGTCTCGCCGACATGGTCGGTGGACGAGGCTGGCTTGTGCGCACCGAAGACGAGTTGGCCGAGGCGACGAGGCAGGCGTTCCTGGAGACGGAGAAGGTCTGTGTGTTGAACGTCATCATCGATCCCGGGCTGAATAGCGCGGCGAGCTTTGGGTGGATGGAGACCAAAGAGAAGCATGGTGGTGGCGGAGGGGAGAGCAAATTGTGAACGATCTGAGTTTGTACTGGAAAATAACCTAGGCGTTTGTGGTAATTTGAAGTTCCTCATATCTGATTTCGCCGTAGATGTCGTCGAGTGCAAGAAGTAAGAGTATAGCTCGTTGTGCGCGAGATTATTGGATATTTCTGTTGCCGTTCAAGTTTGGATTGCAACAGCATCCGACCAGACTTCATCAACTTTGCCCTCGCCATCGAGGAGACCGAGATCGTCCAGTATGTCGAAGAAATCGAGGAATCTTTGTTCGCCGTAGGCGCGCGCAATTTTCACCGCAGATGCTGGAATTCCTTGTATAGAAGCAGGTATGTCCTCTTGATAGGACGGCCACGTCTCGGCTTTCGCGTCCGCGCCGTTCGCAAGGAGATGGCGGATGATTGCAATGTTGCCATTCCCAAGTGCCAGATGGAGCAACGTCCATCCCATCGAGTCGGGGAGCTCGATTCCCAATTCGTTCTGGAAGGACGGGAAAAGGGCAAAAAAGGCGTCCTCGACGCCATGATAGACAACATAGTGAAGTGCCGTCCACCCAGACCCAGGAGATCTCTCGAACGGATCGACGCCGTATTTGATGAGGGTCAATGTGTCCTTCGGATTGCCGTAGACGGCGCACCGAGCCAGTAAGCTCCATCCTCCCACGTCGACAACTCCACAATGCGACCAGTCGAAGTCGCCTTGGCTTCGCAAGAGGTCGAGAAACAAGGACGACTCTACTTGGCGGCTTGTCTCTGACCATAAGTAAAAGGTGGGTGACCACCCAAAAGCACTTACGTGCTCGAGCGTTGCGCCCTTGGAGAGCAAAAGCCTGGCAATGTCCAGGTCCCTGAGCTTCAGCGCCCACGACAGTGCCGACGTTTGGTACTCGCCGAAAGTGGAATCAATCCGGGCTCCATGATCAAGCAGCTCTTCGCATATATCGACGTGCCCACCTTCAATGGCGTGACAGAGAGGCGTGCGTTCCCACTCGTCTGAGAAGGTCACGCTGGCGGGACATCTCGACAGAAGTTCTCTGACGCGCAGTGCATCACCGTTATAACATGCTGCCAAGAATGGATCATCGTTTGGAACGGATAGACGTGTGCTGACCATGATTCTGTCCACTCGAAGCCCGGGTAACCAGCCAGAAAACTCTAGTTGGAGCCCCCACTTTGAAATAAGATCCAGTTTGAGAGACCAGATTGATGTATAGTCTCTGTCGCGGTCAAGAGATATGGCGGACGCAGTCAAGGTTGCTAAACTGGCGCAACAGACTCTCCATTGACTGACACATGTACCTTTCCGGTTGACAGCGGATTTTCTGCATCTGGCTCCCACAGTGGTATATTCGTTTTGACAATTTGAACATAGTTTAGGCCGCTGTGCAACCATTTTGGCAGTCGCCATGTCGTGGGACAGATTTGTCGTCACTTCGGAAATCAGCTGCAAACGTTGGCTTTCGGAAGTCAGTAACTGGTATTCCTCCAAACGTTTCCCACTTACCACTGTAGTATGCCCAGCACCAAAGTGAGGGAGCTTTCGACATGTGCCAATTCAGTCGTTAACTCCTTCGCTTTTGCCTGGCCCACGAGCGCCCAGTGTATTCGGCCATGATGTCTGCCCTTTGTAATCGAGGCCAAAGTATCCTTGAGAGAGGCGATATCGTGACGGCATGCCTCCAACATCGTCGCACAAGACTTCGCAATGCTGCCTCCATCATTGATGCTCCCTTGTACCTCAGGCAGCGTCTCCAGAAGGATTACAAGCTGCTGGACTTGGTGGGCGGACTTCTCGATTTTCAACGGTGCCTCCCGAAAGCGTTGCAGGAACTTAATTGCCCCCTTTACTACGTCAATCAGCGTAACGATCGAAGCTGCTCCTCCAATGGGTTCCATCATCTAGTGGTTACCGTGATTAAAGAGAGCACGGGAACATGTCCCGAGAGCATTTGCAAAGTTTCGGTCAGGGGATCTGATCCTCCCGCAATACCATAGGCAAGCATTCTTATCAAAGAATGAGCAAGTAGCATGATGGCGCCCGGGGGATTGTTGTACTGTCATTTTAACCGCGCGGTAACTGGAGCAGATGAAAGCGTTTTACAACGTCGATTTTGTAAGTGACCGTTGATGTCCAGCTGGAGCAGAGTAGTGTTTCACAATGTCAAGTTGTTTTCCAGATGGGAGGGCGCGACTAGCCCAGAAATATGGTTGTGGGTTGGTCTGATGGTGGGCGCTTTGGTGCAGTTTGGCGCAAGGCTGGGGGCCAAGAGCATGTGCTCACTCGATGCCTCTACCATCTTCAACGGAGCAAAATCGTATCGCAATCAAGAGCATTAGCCAGCACCGTCCAGAGCGTACTCGTTCATCTATCCAAGGTCAACAGCCTACTAGGTATGTATTCTTGCCGAAGGGAGTTTCACGCATATCCATTACAGGTTCGATTTCATTCTTCAGTGCGTTTCCGCGTTCCTCAACAGTGATCGTCGCGCAACTGGCGGTCCAGACCTTTGATCGGTGATCGACCATTCACCGACGCGTGGCAGCCCAAAGCCACTACGGTCTAGGAGTGGATGGTCCCAACAACGCGGAGCTATAGCACAATCAACACCCATGATAACAACCTGAGATGAGAGAGGGCGCTGTGAATAGCTGACAGGAGTGGTGGACTTGTTGCAGGATCTTGAGTACAAGGAAGGGTAATTGCCGGGGATCGATTGCTCATTCCCATGCTTTGGATTTTCTCATTTGCCATGGGTTCGATGACAGCATGGAGTTACATAGTAATGTGCAGGTTCACCAACCTCCTTGCCAGCAGAACATTGTGACATTGTCTTTCAACCTTCCTTGT
This sequence comes from Cladophialophora immunda, assembly GCF_000835495.1. Classification (NCBI taxonomy): domain Eukaryota; kingdom Fungi; phylum Ascomycota; class Eurotiomycetes; order Chaetothyriales; family Herpotrichiellaceae; genus Cladophialophora; species Cladophialophora immunda. Next base: position 2,778,933 of record NW_015622547.1, on the reverse strand, counting down.
AGCAAATAACCCAGTTGAGATAGCCAATAGGCCAGGTATGGCACGCTTGACCACTCTTGAACTTCCAATTTGCCAGCTTCTCACTCGGCACATGCCGGTGGAGGAGAGCTTCGACTTCCTCAGGCGTTCTGGTCCTCAGACACGAAATGTAGCCATCCCAAACCCATATAAAGGGCACAATGGGAACGAGGTAGGTGAAGAACAAATGTCCCGGCGAGCGGAGGAAATAGATTGGCGTGATGAGCATGGCTAGCGGCCAGAGTAGACTGACGAGGATGAAGGAGCTGAGATGTCGAGACTGGAGCTCAAAAATGCTGGATAAAGGTCATTCAACACACTCCAGAGCAGAAACACGGGAAACTAACCAGAAGCCATCCGACGTCTCGATGGTGTTTGTGAGCACTTTCGCCGCAAGGTCATCGTCAAAGTGGTGGAAGGCCAGACTGAACAGGCGCATGACCTTCTTTCCCTTTGCGTCAGGAACATCCTTGAGCAGGGTCTCCTGGGTTGGGGCATTCGTGGCATCCACACTCTGCGGGATGTAGCTGATGTTCTTGCTCTTCCTTGCAGCTACCTCCCAAGCGCTGACGTGCGGGCTGATGTCGGTGAGGACAAATTTCACTTCTTCCTTTCCTGTAGCGCGAAGCTCGCTGTTCAAGTGATTCTCGATGTATGGTGTCGGTCCACCGGCGCCCGACGCGAAGTCGACGTAGGCATACTGGGACAGTCGAGGACCAAGGACCGTGGATAGCACACGAGAGACGAGCGCCGCCGGGGAGGTGGACTGGATGAGGGGAAGCCTATTGACCCAACCAAGGGTCAAGTAGTCTTGCACTTTTTCTCGGAGGGTTTGTGGGAACCTGCAATGTTGTTTAGGACATGCCATCAATCGGCGTAAGGGGGTGAACCGTGAATACCATGGTTGATCATTGACTTCGAAGAAATGCCTCCGACGAAGCCAGACAGTCTGGCTAGCGGGCGTCATTGAGATGCGGTACACCTCTCAAGCGTCTGGTTTGACAGTCCATACCACTGCCAGGCCGGTGGAATATAAATACAATGTGACTGTACATCTCAGGTGGCATTCAACCTTTTGTGGGTGCGAGGTGTTGAATCGTATTTGCGGGAGCGTTTTCAGTGCAGCTAGCGAGTTTCAGCCTCGACAGACGTCATCCAACTCTGCTGCTCGCATTCTTATGCGCGTCCAGCCCGGCATCTGGGCGGAATAGCGATCAGCCTTTAACCTTCCAACCCCGTGGCAGTGGAGCGTTGCTAAACTTGGGACGAGCAATCGTAAACTTATCTCCTTTTAAACCGTCAAATACTCCCTGTTGCCTCGCAGGGCTTCATTCGAACCTACCTAGTCATCGACTCCATCCACCATCTCTAGACTTGTTTCTAGCTCGTCAGAATGCTCCCGCCACATCTCGGATTCCTCGGCCACGTGGTCATCGAAATCCCAGCATGCCTCTCGTTCTATCTCTTTCCCTCTCGCCAGCTGGGAATGCACACGCCTCATGCACATGCTGTTGTCCGGCAATACGCCGCGCTTATACTGGCCTCTGTCCTGGTGGCAATGGTATTCGTCAACCGGCCACGGGATGATGTTTCTGGCAAAGTCGCTGGAGCCCTAGCGATCTATCATGTTGCCCCTTCCATCCGGTCTGTAAACAGATTGACCACACAGGCACGGTTGCAAAAACCAATCATCGTCTCTGAGGCATTTCTCTACCTGGTTGTACATGTCATATGCTGTGCTGCGCTACTCCACGACGCCTGGTGCGCCCTGTACACGGAAAGTCAGCCTTAGGGGCGCCGACACAGCCATCCCTCCAACTCCGCAATTTCAGTCAACGTCTTCGGCAACCAGAGTTTCCGTTGGGCTTTCAGTTCCTGCATCTGACCCTTGATTACTCCTTTTGAGCATCATCATTTCGACCGCAATCCCTGGCCCGAAGGCACACGCCACGATGTGGTCCGTCGTTTCACCCTCGAGCAGTCGGTTCATGACGCTGAAGATGGTGGCGCTGGAACTGTTGCCGTGAGTAATGTAAACCTCATAGCTCGCGCGGAGGAGTTCGGGTTTCAGATTCATCGCCCGTTCCACCCCAGTGATAATCGTGGAGCCGCCAGGATGAAGCGCCCAGTCATAGTCCGATGCCTTGAATTTCCCGAGGTCGACGAGCTCTGGTACTGATCCTACCAGATCCTCAAACATGGCAGGTACCGCAGCTGAAGCTAACTTGGGAACTCGCTGTGTCAAGACCACTTTCCAACCTAGCACTCGAATCAGCAGTTGAAATCTCCCACAACGGGCGTGCTCTACTTACCGACAGGGTCAACGTCAAAACCTAGATCCTTTTCGGTGTCTTCAATAATCTTATGGTCCCAACCCAAGAGCTCCAAGATCGGTTCTTCGTCATATCGGTCGCTGAACCCATTACCGAGCACCACGGCCGACGCACAGTCACTGAACAAGGTGACGCCTATTCTGACCTCCTGGTTCTTGTGGATCGAGTCCAGCTCAGATCTGACCAGGGTGCTTGATATCTCGCAGGCAAAGACCAGGATGCGTGCAGGCTTCCGTCGAAAGCTGGAACCAAGCGCGATGTTCGCCGCTGTTCGTAACGCTCCGAGCCCGCCAGAGCAACCCACTCCGTGCAGAAGGACTTTTTCTATGCTGGGGTTGAGACCGAGTCCTTTGATGACATAATGGTCATAGCCTGGATTCGCCGAGTTGGTGCAGGTAGTCGCAACGACATGGGTGATTTCAGACAGGTCTCCTCCCCATTGCTTGATGGCCTTGCGGCAAGCTTCTATTGACAGCTTCACACCATGGTCGAGAAACAAGTCGCACAACTCGGCTATGGTCGGGGGCTCAGGCGCATTCGCAATTGGATGGTCAATGTTGCCAATTGCAGAACGAGAGTCGATCCCCGTATACTCGTTGATCCTCAGCACCTTTTCGAGTCTAGAAGAAGGCGTCAATTGGGCTCACCCCCTCTCGGGTCAATGGATGAAGGCTTACGCTGGGGTACTGGGATAAAAGCGCCTGGCAAGGGTCTCCAGATGGTCTGGCTTGATTTCATAAGGAGGGTATTCGACTCCAATGCCATGGATGTATAGATTGGGTTTTTGGTAAGGCGGGGTGACCTTGGTGTGTATTGCTGAGGGCGACATTACGGTGGGTGGTGGAGGCTTGACGGGTTGGTTCGCGAGAAGCTTGAAATACGAGCCCCAACAGTTTTTGGTGAGTGATGACGTTGAGATATTATTGCATGGATGAAACACGCATGAAACAGAGGCTCTAAAGATGGTTGACTGCGGGCGTGCAAAGGAGCGACAGTTGAAAAGAGAGAGGCAGCGCGTCTCTGTCGTCGACTGAGAGACTGCGACAAGTGCTGGAGGGAGGAGGGCGTGTAGGTTTTGACTGTAGGAGCGGTAGAGGGCAGATGCTCACAAGCGAGCCATGTAAGAAGTTGGACAGATTCCCTCGCACTGCTCGTGTGCGTCGGGACTCGTCCTTGGAAGGAACCCGCGAATCAAGGGGCGAGGATATCATAACCGCATGATTCGACTGGGGCGATCTAATCAGGATCTGATGTTTGGCGTTGCCTTGTTGCAGAAAATAGTCATGGCCAGAGACGAGCCAGGAACTCTGCCCTTCCGAGTGGCTCTCAGCGGCACCATCTGCGCCATCTGCGCATCTCCTCGCTACATCCGCGTCAACCTCCATCGCCATCACCGTCCCTCCATCTCAGCCATATTATCCGCGTCATGGCCCACATCGACAGCCTCACAAGGCTCGCCACCTCGGCCCTTGCCATAAGAATGGCCTAATGGCTTGACCCAAAAGTGCTGGCTTTACGGCCGTGCAAGTCCCATGCCCACCCCCGACAAATCAGCAATGATCTGGCTCACCACCTGCATCGCACTCTTGCTGGGCATCACACTGTACTATGCTTTCGCACGAAAGCCCAGAATACATCGTCACGGTCATGCCTTGAGGCAAGCATTCCACTCCATCCCATCACAGCTGCCTCTGTAGCGTCGACTACGCCTACTAACCAATACCACGCAGACATGCGCCGGACTCCCTCCCGCTCCTTGGAAATGCCATTCAGTTCCTCAAACCGCGCCATGTCCTCTTCGACTGGTTCGTCAAATGCCAGCAGATGTTTGGCCAGGAGACGTTCGAGATTTCCGTTCCTTCGCTACCTCCCGGTGTGGTCATCAACAGTCCTCAAGTCTTGGAGTATGTACTCAAAAACGAGGCGGCCATCACCAAGGGCGACTTCTTTAGAGAACGTTCTTGGGATCTTTTTGGTAGGTCACCGAGTTGAACATGAACTGACTCTTGAGCTGAAGCTGACTTGACGTGGCTAAGGCTATGGCATCATCAACGCATCCGGCGAGCTGTGGCGCGCGCAACGGAAAGCCGGGTTGAAATTCTTTAGTGGCACCAACCTCGATATCATGATCGAAGAGGTTCTACCGGAGATCTATCACGAGTCCACCAGGGATGTCCTCTCTCAAGCTGCCCAGGAGCGATCTGTGGTCGATTTGCAGAAGATCTTCCACGATCTCACGACCACGGTGGTTGGACACATGGCGTACGATGTAAGACTTGCCTACCTGCCGTGGGTGACAGCGGTCAAGATATGGTAGCTGATTCTAACGGACGCTCTTCCAAACTCAGATGGAAATCGACGCCACCTCCCCCTTCAGCAAAGCCTTTGATCACGCCTCCTCCCAAATCGGTCTCCGCTTTCAAAACCCCCTCTATCGCATCACCGAGATCTTCACAGGCTCTTCCTTCCGCGCGGCCCTCATCGAGGTGAAGCGCTTTGGCCGCCAGATTGTGTCCGAAGCGCGCAAGCGCCGTGCTCGGGAAGCGTTTGAGAGTCTCATCACCAACACCCACGAGGAGGAGACCAAGCTCGAGCAGCAGCGAAGGCAACCCGACAACGACGACGAATCCGGGTTGGGATTTGGAACCTTGATTGATTCACTCATCGAATCGTTGGGAGATCCGAAAATCGTGGCCGATGCAGCGCTCAATTTCCTATCCGCGGGTCGAGATACCACGGCGCAGAGTTTCACCTGGACATTCTACGCATTGCTGAGACATCCTGAGGTGTTGAAGCGGTTGAGGGAGGAAATTGATTCGAAATTCGACATGGCGCCTTCTTTACCAGCAGATATGAGTCCAGTAGACGGTGCTGCAGCCGCGGATGTTGAAAGCGAGGGCGAGGATATCGAAATCGACGTATCGGCCCTCCAGCCAACATCCCTCCCGTACACCACGGCCGTCTTTTATGAATCCCTTCGCCTGTACCCGCCCGTCCCCTTTGAAATCAAGCAAACCACTCAACCAGTCACCCTGCCCGACGGCACCTCCTTGCCCGCAGGGGCAGTCGTCGTGTGGTGCATCTGGGCCCTCAACCGCTCCTTGTCGACGTTCGGCGAAGACGCCCACTCCTTCCGCCCCGAGCGCTGGTTAGAACCCTCCACCTCCAAAGCGAGCCCTCCTCGCTCGGACGGGGATGCCAACGACCCCACAGCCCCCCCGCCCGGCCTCAAGTTCACGGGCTCCAGGTACTCGGCGGGCGAGTTCCCCGTCTTCAACGGCGGCCCGCGCAGCTGCCTGGGCAAGAAGATGGCCGAGCTGATGGGCGCGTGGGTGCTGGTGCGCGTGCTGCGCGAGTGGGACTTCGAGGAGGTCAACGACGGCTTGAACATGGACGGGTCCTCGGGCCGGCGCCGCAGCGCCAATTCCCTCACGCTCCCCATGCAGGGCGGCCTGCCTGTGCGGGTCACGAGGAGGACGGCGAGGAGGAGGAGGGTGTGAAGGTTGTTATTGCGTACTTTGTACTGAGTACTCACTTGACCTTGAACCTGTTGATCCTCTGCTATGTATATTCTACCACAGTAGACTACACTGCATTTGAATTGCATGATCAGCGATCACGAATTGGGCTGGCGCTGGGATGGTGGCTATAGTTGGGTTCAAAAAGCATTGAAGCGAGTTCAATCGTTGAAAAAAGAGCTCGTTTCATAGAGTCAAGAAGAAGAGCCGTGAAGAAATCCGTCTCGAGGCATTGTGCGTAAAGTACAACTAGAAGAATCTAAGTGGCTTGTTGAGCAGAGCTCGACATTTATACGTTGGAAAAGACCGGGTTGTCTCAGAGGTTGTGTCGTCAAGTTGTAGGCAGGGGAGTCAGCCTCGCCTGCCACAGGGCACGGTGGAACGTCTTTTTCTCATCCTGCTCTCCTCCGTATCGGGAATCATATCTCGTCTACGTCCTCTCCTGCAACACTTTCATATCGCATGCCTCGGCCAGTCCTCAGCTTCAAAGGTACCTCGTACATGTGTGCGTAATCCACCACTTCTCCGCCCAGGTAGCCCACTCCGTTCTTCCTCCTCCCAAACACGGGAGCCGGATCACACCAGAAGTCTTGACAATTGCCCACAATGCCACGACTGAAGGGGTTGGAGTTGCGAGATTGCAGGTGGCCGTGTGATGCGTCGCTGGCAGTCACCATAAATGCGTCCACGCCGAGGATCTTTGTCCACCGTGTGAAACAGCCGTCAGGCCGATGGGGAGCTGGCTGAAGGCGGGAGGACGCGGCGGCGGTGTCGTTCAGAGAAGTAGCGGCCGCAGATGCGCCTTGGGTGATGGGGTGGTTGTGGGTCGGGAGTAAGGGGCGATGGTGGTCGTGCACTTTATCGTGGCGCTTCATGTTTTCGTAGGTGGTTTGATTCTTCGAGATCTGAATCGTTTGGACCGCAATCAGCATGATCACCCAGACAAGCTGGAGACAGGTCCAGAATGTCAGTGCCACGGTCCAGGGGTCACGGAGCACGAAGGTACACAACGACGCAGAGAGGACATGGCATTTAGCGACGGCGTCGTCGGAAGGCGGTGGGAGGAGATCAAGGTAGGACAGAACAAGGCGGACGTAGAGAACGATTCCAATTGCCATGCTGAGGATGTAGATGTAAAAGTGGCGAATGTTGTTGTTCCCCACGCAATTGTCGATCCACGGACAGTGGTGGTCTTGTTTTGCAACGCATCGGTTACACCGCCGACAGTGTTTCGAACGTAGGGGTTTTCGAATCATACACTGTACGCAGAAGTTGTCTTCATCGAATTTCCATAGGGAGAACAGCTCGTCGATCATCGCACGTTGCTGGTTTCGTGATGATAGTTTCGGTATCCACCCAGGGTCTTCAATCATTGAGAGGAAGTAAAAGTATGCTGTAGCGCCGTACAATATAGTGAAGCAGACGGTTGTGAGGGGATTCGTCGAGAATGTCATTGGGAGTATCGAAGTCACGTAACTGACCCCCACCCAAAAGAGCGTCCCGGCAAAAATGCCCGCCAAATACGGCGTTTTGTGGATGGCGCGAAATTCTAGCGGTCCGATCATCGCAATTCGTTGCGCAGCATACTGCATTCCCAGGCAGACAACCAAAAATACCGGAACTCCAATGAAGACGCTGAGGTGACTTATAATGTACAGGCCGACCATGATGATCAAGAAAGGGTACAAGAAGAAGAATTTGGACATTTTCGAACGGTCTCTGACCACGGTGTGTAGATTAAGGGGGAGAGTCTTGACGTTGCCGGAAATGTCGTATCCATGGTCAGATAATGAGCGATGGTATGCTCGTTTGGTGTTCATTTCCTCGGCACAGGTAATTGGCGTCTTGCCTTCGTTGGTCTTTGCGAATCTGTCCGCGCCGTACTCGATGAGCTTGTCCAAGCAGGCTTTTGAGCCTTTGACCAAAGCCCAATGTAAGGGTGTATATCCATTGTCGTCTGCGGCATTGACGTTGGCGCCCCATTTGAGGAGGAGATCCACGCAGGCTGGCCAACCTTTGTATCCTGCCCACATCAGACTAGTATGGCCTTGAGGATCGGGGATATCGACGGGGATATTTTGTTGTAGAAGAAGTATTAATAGCAGCGCGTTCCCATCAATCGTTGCTAGATGGAGGATGTTGTATCCTTGGCCGTCGGTCAGAAGAGGATCTGCGCCGTTCTGCAATAAAAGGTTGACGATATAAAAGTGACACCTCTGCGAGGCCCACATTATGGCGGTGGCATTGGATTCCCCTCCTTTTGCATTCACGTCCGCACCCTGCTCGACGAGGTATTTGCACACGGCATATTGGTTGTTAATAGCAGCCCAGTGCAGAGGGGTGATTCCCTCATCGTCTTTATATTTGGCGTCGTATTTGCCAGACTCGATCATCTTCTGGATGTGTTCGAGAGCGCCTATTCGGGCGCATTGCATGATATCCTCTTCCAAAGGTATGCTGGGCACTGCCGGGCCATTTTGGACAGGACCCAGTTCGACATCTTCCGAGGTCACCTTGGGGGAGGCCGCGTTGGCCTTGGAAGTGGGTGGATGGGAAAGTTTCTGGGAGGTCGGAGAGGACATGGCGCTGCGTGATTGAGACTACTGTCGCAGAAAGGCACATAATGATTTTTCCATAATGTTCGGGTCGAGAGGGCAGAATATTCAGATGCACAGTCAAAGAAAACGCAGTCTAAACCTCCTGGCCTCCTGAATCTTCCAGTTCGTCCGCAGCTGGACCCCAAACTGACAAGGCCGCCTCGGATTTGTCGTATAAAGGGGCCTATCACGTGGAACCGGTCGCCAAGAAGCGCCCCTCGGCAAACGTGCCTCATCGGCCGGATTCGTCCTCCTGCGAGTTCCGGGATTAATTCGATTGAAGCTCCCCTTACAAACTACTAGCTGGCATCCTCGACTTCACATCAAAATTCTCCTCTCCACTCCCTCCGACCTATCTCATTACACCTTTTCCTCCTAGGAAGTTCCTCATATCAGCTTCACGGGTCGGCAAGATGATGTCGAGGAACGTCTTGCGCCAGTCTGGCCGCATTGCTGGCGCCCTATCTGCTTCGGGCAGAATAGCTGCGGTAAGCTTGAAACTCCTTCAGCAGGCAGTAAAAGCTTCAGAATCACGAAAATCTGCGTCAATGAGGCTGTCTTAGCACATTTGGAGCTCGAAATTCATCAATTGAAGCTCTGCCATGGCGTTGTGGCTGGACTTCGAGCTAATGAAAATCTTCACAGTCCCGGGTCGTCACCCCTGCGCCTCTCAATGCTGCCTCAAAACAAGTCCGATCATACGCTGCTGACGCCAAAGCCTCCCCTACCGAAGTTTCCTCCATCCTTGAGCAACGAATCCGTGGTGTGCAAGAGGAAGCAGGCCTTGCCGAGACCGGTCGCGTTCTGTCCGTCGGTGATGGTATTGCCCGTGTGCATGGCATGAGCAATGTCCAGGCTGAGGAGCTGGTCGAGTTTGCCTCCGGTGTCAAGGGAATGTGCATGAACTTGGAAGCCGGCCAAGTCGGTGTTGTGCTTTTCGGTTCGGATCGTCTTGTCAAAGAAGGAGAAACCGTTAAGCGGACTGGCCAGATTGTGAGGAAATTGGTTCGCTTGCTGGATATTTAGCAACTAACAGCTTCCAGGTTGATGTTCCCGTCGGCGAGGCTATGCTTGGTCGCGTTGTTGACGCTCTTGGTCAACCGATCGATGGAAAAGGACCAATCAAAACCACCGAGAGGCGTCGTGCTCAACTGAAGGCTCCTGGTATTCTTCCCCGACGATCCGTCAATCAGCCTGTCCAGACCGGTCTCAAATCTGTCGACGCAATGGTGCCCATCGGCCGTGGTCAGCGTGAATTGATCATCGGTGATCGTCAAACCGGAAAAACCGCCGTCGCTCTGGACGCCATGTTGAACCAGAAGAGATGGAACAATGGCAATGACGAGACCAAGAAGCTCTACTGTGTCTACGTGGCTGTCGGTCAGAAGCGATCCACTGTTGCCCAGCTTGTCAAGACTTTGGAGGAAAACGATGCCATGAAGTATTGCATCGTCGTCGCTGCTACCGCCTCCGAAGCGGCGCCTTTGCAGTACCTCGCTCCATTCACTGGGGTAAGTGCCTTTCTTTTGTTCTCCCCTCGCATAGAAGCAAGGAGAGCTTCATTCCCGGACCCCAGGACCTTTTCGTCGATCTCATCGTCCTTTCACAACTTATATTGACCTTCACGAACATCTACTAACTCTACTCGCGTCAGACATCTATTGGCGAGTGGTTTAGGGATAATGGCAAGCATGCTCTCTTAATCCACGACGACCTGTCGAAACAGGCGGTTGCATACCGTCAGATGTCGCTGTTGCTCCGTCGCCCTCCTGGGCGTGAGGCGTACCCGGGCGATGTTTTCTACCTCCACTCCCGACTTCTGGAACGAGCGGCCAAGATGAACGACAAGCATGGCGGAGGCTCGCTGACCGCTCTCCCGATCATTGAGACGCAGGGTGGTGATGTGTCTGCCTACATTCCTACGAACGTCATTTCCATCACGGACGGCCAGATTTTCTTGGAAGCTGAACTGTTCTACAAGGGTGTTCGACCTGCCATTAATGTCGGTCTCTCTGTCTCGCGTGTGGGCTCTGCTGCACAGCTCAAGGCCATGAAACAAGTTGCCGGTTCCTTGAAACTCTTCTTGGCTCAATACCGAGAAGTGGCAGCCTTCGCGCAATTCGGTTCCGATCTCGACGCCGCCACCAAGCAGACGCTCAGCCGTGGCGAACGATTGACAGAACTCTTGAAGCAGAAGCAATATAGCCCCATGGCTGTCAATGAAATGGTTCCTCTCATCTATGCCGGTGTCAACGGCCACCTGGACAGCGTCCCAGTCAGCAAGATCTTGCAATGGGAAGCCGACTTCCTTGCGCACTTGAAGAGCGATCAAGCTGACCTTCTGGCAACAATTGACAAGGAGGGCCAATTGAGCAAAGATCTCGAGCAACGATTGAAAGAGGTGATCGTGAACTTTACCAAGAATTTCTCATAGGTAAGCAGTCCCGACAAGCCCAGTGCGCAGCAGAATTGCTCACTCTTCGCAGAGGTGCGGTGAGAAACTTTGAAATGCTTGTACAATGTTCTGGCTTGGTCAAAACTGGACGACAGACACCACTCGAGTTGAGACACAAAAATGGTCGATTGCAAGCTTGATGCAACTGCCAGTCAAAGGAGGCAAAGTGTCTCATTGTAATTAGATACATAACAGTCCTCAATCAATTCCATTTGTGCTTTAGGTTGTCTCGGCAGTTGTCACAGCGTTTCAGTTCTTCGGTGGTGAGACAGACCTTATGCGATTCTTCGAACCTTCCAGTCCTACTAAGACCGCATACTGCGCATAATGCCAGGTATCGAGCATCTATATTCATATGCCGTCATGCTATGCCTCTCCTCGTCTAGAATTGACATACAGGGCGAGCTGATGTCAAAAAAACGAGTGGCATATTTTGAGAAGGAAAGGCCAATGGTGGTTACTCTGACTTTATTCGCTCAGAGGCAATCGTCACTTACAAAGGTATTTGCTCAACCCATGAACGCAGCGGTATCCCTATCCTCATTGACAATATTAGCTACATCTGATCTGACGACCACCTCGTCGCCATTCACAGAATGCTTCTGGTCTGTGTCGGCTTTGGTGATAGTGATGACAATCATTTTCCAGGTCTGCGACAGCCTCAGCTCACCGCACAACAGGTTAGTCAATCCTGGTGGCATCTGTTCGGAGCTATGTGCTGACTGTTGACGCTACGAACACATATCAGACTTTCCTGCCACTCGACAATGTCCTGGGGCTTTCTCGCACCTTCCTCTCATGCAAGGTCATGACAACGCTGCTCGCACGTCTCTAACTCGCAAATGACATGCTGGTAGAAGCTTGCCTGCAACCTCTCCGAGGCGAGGTCGTCTCCCTGGCCAAAGTCACACTCGACGCACTTCCGTACAGCTTCAGCGAATCTGCCGCCCAGTCGCGCGGAGACGCTGCAAAGCAATCTTTTAGCTGTGAAAAAGTCGGAGTCGGCCGGCCGATCACAAATCCTGTCTTCCGGTCGTCTCAATTCCCAAAAAGGCGTTTGAAAGGCAAGCTCAAGCAGAACTTTTCCGAGGTTGAACAATGGTCGATTGCGAATGTACGGCATCGGCTACGGCATCGGCTTCGGCTGCGGTGGTCTCGCAGCAATTGCTTGCTGATGAATGGAAACATTGGCGTATGATTCTTCTGCAGGTTCGTTGCTATGCAGCGAGTCACTGCCTTCGTCTTTAGCCGCGCCCGATACCACAATGTCGTCGCTCGACCAAGATTCTTTTAGCCAGCAAGTCTCATGGAACTGCAAGAGAGCCAGTGCCAATTGTTTGCCGATATGAATCCTTTTGTGGTCCGCCAGGAAATCATGCAGCTGCATCGAACGAGCAGCATCCTTGAGCAGTTCGCTCAACGCCCTCATTTCAACCCTCCTGGTCCCCGAGGTGACCTTTTGCATCCTGGAATGGACATATACTAGATGCTTCGAGCTGTCACTCGTCTCAAGATATCCGATGCAACTGTCTGCGGGCAATTTCGATTGCATGAGAACCTTCTGAATCTGATTGCAGAAGTTGTTGTGGCTGCATAGATTGACCAAGGTGTCCAATGAATGTATTCCTCCGGACGAGCATGGCGACCGCGTCAACCGGCAGTCGAGCAATGGCACCGCTTGGGAAGAAACGGCCTTCTTTTGCTTCTTCGCCTTCTGTGTTGCGTCGATACGGCGTTCCGAATCCTCTGGGGGAGCGTCTAGGACCCGTTTGGCTGTCTTGTTCATTGACTCCAAGACACCAGTGGTTTCGATGGGACGGATCCTTGCAGTAATCATTGATTCAATGTTCAACCAGCATACATGTGTCTCTGCAGATGCTGGGACCTTTGGTGTGGACTGTATCGTCAAAGACTTGAAGGCAAGAACAAACTTGACATGGCCAGAGTCATTGTACGTTGGTTGGAGGCCAATATAGCCCTGGTGCTCTGTATGTTTTGTGCAAGCCTGACCGAAGGCCGCGTAAAGATTGTTCGCGGCAGCCTCCACGGCTTTGAATCGCTCTACTCTGGCTTTTGCGAAACGATTGGGCTCCTGGGGAGGGCGTCGTTCAGCTAGACGCTCCGTTTGCTCGACCAAGATTCGGAAATCCTGTGCGCGGCCTTTGAGACTGTTCAGCGATTCAGCGATACGCCCTTTGGAACACACGATGTCGATTTTCTTGCCGATTCGGTGCGCTTTCTTATTGAGTGACAGTCTGCCATCCTGACCGAATTAGTTCGAGTTGTTGCAGGCGAGAATGTCAGCGATACTCACTTCCTCTACTTGTGCAGCGACATATTTGAACGACTCGCTGACCTCCAGCAGCTTTGAGATTTGGCGGCGGATGAGCTCCAGGCAGTTTGTCGCTGCTGAAGCATAACCGCCAGAAAACCGATCAGACAGGAAGGCGTCCAAGGCGGCATCTTTCCACCCACTATCATTCTCATCCTGCAGCATTCGCACCGCCTGTTCATCACCAACCTCTGACGCTAGTAAGAGCTGCACCGAAATCTGGAAGATCTTGCATTGAACATCCAACTCGGCGAAAAACTCGTCCGCTTTGTCCGAAAACTTTCGATATCGAGAAATCGTCCTGCTAACGGAAGAATAGTGCTCCAGAGCAGAGATGACTAGGGGTAGCACGGCCAATGCAAGCTCTGCCATGACGTTGACCTTCTTTCGGTCCTGGCATGAACTTACAAGAAAAGAGCAAGCACGAAGCCAAAGGGCCGGAAAGCTGCTATCCATCAGGCTGGCGGTGTAGAGCCGATCTCAATGCTAGCGAGAAAAGGCCAGCGCGCATGACCTGCTACGCAAACACGAGCAAGGCGTCAATTGGGACACATCTGCAGCTCAGCCACCACCATCACCAACGAAACGGCCATGATTGAGAGATCTTCAGCCAATCGCACGTGCAGGAATGGCAAGGCAGACTCTCAATCAAATTCCAGGCGGTCTCGAACCCCTCCTCAGACACCACCCTACTTTGCTTCTCAAAACTCAGCTTTTCTTTGCGATTCCTCATCATTAGGCCGTCGGCCGACCAAGATGAAAGATGACCACCAAGATCACAAAGAATCACAAATGGACGACCGTATCATCAAGTGGGTAAAAGACCACGATGGTGTTTTCCCAGCAACAGATTCTGCCGGCTCCTGTCACAAGTTTGGATCCGAGAATGGGCTGGTCTCTGACCTCCACGACGAGTGTTTGCAAGTCATGAAGGAACTCAAGACAGCATGGCAGAACTCCAAGGACAACATCTATCTTAGGGCGCGGGAGAGGGTAGGTATTGGGGACTGCTATGGCAAGTTGAACCTCTGGGGAGACACTCTGCAAGGAGGAAAGCTAGAGGCCAGCCTGGAAGTGGCTCCCACACTACGCCAAACAATCCTGGGAGCCTTTGTCAGAATCGGACATGCTCTGCTGTTCGGTGAGTTGCAAAGAACGTCGATGTACCAATGGCCTCCAGAGTGTCTGTTAACCGACACAGCCTCACGCAAGCATTACCAAGCGAGCCAAACTACGGACTCCGAACACTGTCAAGTGCCTACCTCTAATCTTAAAGTGCTTATCGAGAAAGCTTCGCATGTCTTGACTGCAGAAGATTCGGATTTGTCCACGCTTCAAAGACACGACGCCACAGACGAAGAGGACTCTGATGCCGAGTCTGTAAGCGGCGGCGATGAAGACGACTCACCCTGGCCACCTGCGGAATCATGGGCCACCACCTTGCTTCGAGTTCTTAGCTTTCGGACAAGATTGCTCATGGACCTTCTCCCTACCATTCAGCAAATCTTGACAACCAGTGAACGCGGATACCGGCCTTACAAAACCCAGCCTCCAAGCAAGTTCCACGCGTCGGAGGCTGCGCGGCACTGGATCCGTCAGATCTTGGACAGATTCCAAGATGCAGATGGGCCGCTGGCTGAGCGATTGGGAGAGGCTAATTCTCAAAGGTATGACGAGCTGAGGAGAGAGAAAGATCCAAGTGATTCAACCTTTATCATCACTGAAGGAGCCGCTCGACCGAAATCGTTCTTCCGACCGGCGATCACAATCTACGATTCTGGCTTGGGGACCTCGATTATCACTCCAGGTGCAATTCCAGCTTCGGCCGCGTCACATTCTTCATTCCTCCCCAGCCTTGCCGATGGCACCTCGCGCCGCGTGCCCAAAACGCCAAATGCTGTGGCCTTGGGCATTCCATTCAATTGTGAGATATGCGGCCACAGGCTCACCACGATTAAAGACCGCACTCAATGGAAGTAAGTTTACCACATCAGCCATCGCACCTCTGACATTTTCAGGGCTCATGTTTTTGCGGATATTAAGCCCTATGTCTGCACATTCACCGGTTGTAGAGATCAGTTGACCGTGTTCCCGACAAGGAAGCTATGGACAGAACATGAGTTTCACAAACACAGATGCTATTCTTTTTTCAAATGCTATATCTGCTCTCAGCACCTGAAAACTGAAGAGATGCTCTTTGATCATCTTCGCAATAAACACTCGCTGGCAGAATCAAGGCCACAACAGCTTGGAGCAATCATCCAACGGGCCAAAAATGTCCAAGCACGACCGATCGAAGGAGAACAATGCCCTCTCTGTCGGAGAGCAGACTGGTCAACACAACGAGCATTCGTCAAGCATCTTGGAAAGCACTTCGAGGACATTGCGTTGTTGGCGTTGCCTTTAGGCGATGATTCTGAGGAAGAAATAGAAACGGATGAGCCACACAAAGTATCAGGCGCGTCCCCTGCTGGAGATCGAGATCCCACCAAGGCAGTACCCCTTTCAATGGCCTCGACGTCGTTGAAGGAGCCTTCTGTCCAACAAGATTCCAGCAGAAGCGAGGGACATTCCCAGGGCCATGACCCAGACCAGCCGAGTCAATCTCACACTTCTTCCGGTCTCGAACAGGTTTACAGCAGATCTATACCGCGACCTCTTGATCGTGCTCCTAACTCATGTAGCGCTAAATGGCACGAAGTACTTGGTGAAAGCTCTACAATCACAACGAACGTTGGTCATACCGCCCCCCCTGGCCATCGCTTCTACTGTTTCCTCAGTAATTGTGAGAAAAGCTTTATTCGACGAGGAGATTACAAGAACCATGTAGATCAATATCACCACGGATTTGAGGCTGATGACCCTATGAAAGCTCTTCGCAAGATACCTCCATACAACCACGAAGAATGGAAGGTACAAGAGGGAGATGGCACCACGGCTCTTCAGCAAGACTCACAACCCAACAATACTCCATGGGAATTACAAGTCAACTGTCTTATCGTCTCGGAAGAAATTCAAGAGATCCGGAAGAACTTGTGGTCCAAGTCGCTTGACGACTGTAGACAGATTTTGAAACGTGCGGAAGCCTTGAATGATCTTCTGCACGCTGCGGAAGTCCTGTTCCTACGTGAAGCAGTGAGCCAGGGCAACTTATGGGAGATTGAAGTGAAAAAAACCATGGCAACTGTGGATGGCAATCCAGGTCAGGTTCGATCACTCCTCTCTGAAGTTCGGGCGAAGGCGTTCCCGGTTAACAGAAGCCTGATGGACCAATTTCTTGATTTTGCCAAATATCCGTCGCAGACTGAATGGGACCAGCATAAGTCAGTCCTAGTACACTTGCACGAAAATGAGCGTCGGCCCTTGACTGAGATCGTCAAAATTATGGAGGATAAGCACGGTTTCGTGGCATCGTAAGTCGTCTTGATCTATGGCTCAAAGGTTCTAACATCCTCTAGATCGTCACAGTACCAGTCGACGTTTGGCCAGTGGTGTTTCAGGGAAGGTGGTATAAGGACCACACAGTTCATTCCGTATGAACCTCGGAAAGAGAAAGTACGCCGTTCATGTGGTAAGGCTCTGTCCAATCATCTGTCTGTATCCTGGAACTGACTCTAAATGAACCCAGTACAATGTTATAAGGCCCATCGCAGGTGTTGTGGCATGCGCCCCTGCCAGGGGTGCCGTCGGAAAGGTATCAATTGTGTAGACTACCAACCATCAATCGCGAAGCCCAGGTCTACATCATCACACTGTGACGGCGTGGGGCCATCTCGAGACAAGACCACAGCAGACAATTCCGCTATCGACCCCTGCGGCGAAGATTTCCAGCGTCAAGACTCGCCTATCGCAAGGCCGGATTTTCAACCTCCTTCCCTCGGCGGGCCGGTCCTGGACGAATTAGCGAGACTCAACGCTCCTGAGGTACAGACGAGCACAGTCACCCGCCTCGATCAGAATTCGCCCCCCGAATGGAGCCGATGTGTACCAGTCTCAGGCGAGGACTTTGAGTAACATACCATCCGACGGAATCGCTCTTCCTCAGAGCCACCTCTGGTCCCATTCCTCCATCGCCGTGATCCCGGGATTCAGAGCCCGGGATTTTACGCAGCACGGGGAAGAAGGGATGACATGTGAAAGTCCCGCCAGTCACAAATGCGAAGCAGAGGGAGGAGGGGACGCTGCCCTTGAGAGACTCTTTAAGACGGTATAACAGCAGGAACAAGGGATTGAATAGGATTGGGGTTATTGTACGATGGCGTGCGGTACCGGAATTGAGATGAACGGATTGAGTTGGCGCAAGGCTATCAGGAGAGCAAGTTCCGGGCCATCCACCGTTTACGATGCTGCGTACCTCCCGTACAGGTCCTTTACACTTTGTGCTAGATACATTTTACGATTTTACGATTTTACGATTTTACGATTTTCACGCTCTAACGCTCTATGCCCCATGCTTCATGCTCACAGCGGCAGAAACCGGCCCTTGTCCTTCCCCTAGCTCTAGGTATCTATGGCTTGACTTATAATCTTCATTTCAGCGTGCGTGGCTGGTGCTTAGAGCAGTATGAATCCCCGATGACAAGACGGTCATTGAACATTATGCACAGGCATTTATTTGCTGTGTTTCATGTATACGAATCTATTTGTCTATACAGGGTGAAAGGAGGCCAAAATTAACCCCCCCTTCCCGGGAACACCAGGGGCAGTCACGGGGAGATCAGGCTGATATGACATGGCCAACATCACATCGAGCCAGTCGTTCTACAGTAGTCCGAACGGGGGAATCGGCACTTGGGACGGCTGTTTACCCAACAGCCCGAGAGGGGATAGAGGGGAGAGAAAGAGGAAGGAGGTGAGCAAAGTCGCGCTGATCGATGGATACATACTCAGTACCGAGCAATAGAAACCATGATAAAAAGGCGCCGGGGCTCCCCCCGTCCGAATACCTGGATCCTGAATCCTTGAGCGGTGGCAGTGGTGGTGGTTGTGGTGGATCCAATACGAGGTTAGGAGTGTCAAAGTTTCCTCTTTGGGTAATTTATGCTTCCCAACTCCAATCCCAATCCCTGATAGCATTTTTCTCCGTGGCCTGACACAGTGACGCGACCGCCACCACGACCACGACCACACCGCAACTGACGTTTTTTTCCGGGACACAGCGATCCGCCCGTCCCATCTTCAGGAGGGAGAAAGAGAGGGAAGCTCCGGGTGGGAAGGATCGGCCGGGGTTGGCGGCCACGCATACTGCGTACTGTTCAGGTAACAAAGCAACAGCAAGCACTTCAATCTCCCCGTCCGAACTCAACTCTAACCCGGCACTGGCAAACTCGGCCATCTTCCCAAAGACGAGGAAAATGGAACAGACGATGCGAAGAGGACCAGTGTCCAGACAGAGACATCGATAGCTTTAAGCCCAAAGAAAGCGCTTTTTATCTAGGCCGATCTCCCCTCCCGCGGGTGTGCGCGCTGGCGCTGCTGCTGGCGCTGCGGCGGTGACGTCGGTGGTATCGAGATCATGGGCATAGGTGGCAGTGGTCTTTTGCTGACGTTCTTCTCATACCAGTCACTGCACGCCTCTGCCATTATTCCCCCGAAGTCTTGATCGCTGAGGTATCTGAATGCCTTGGACGTGATCCCCGCACTCTGCACCTGCACCTGCGCCTGATGCGGTGGGGTGACCAGTTTGGGATCTATATCTTTCCCCGGCCTTTTCTGATCAGCAGCACTCCTTTGCGCCGAAACCGACCGCTCCGGAGTCCCATCTGAGCCAGCACCAAGTCGACCAGGCGCATTTCTGGCCTTGAAAGACGAAGGGCCTTCTTCAGGTTTGGTGACCGCTGCATCTATTCCCTCCGGTCCTCCCCCTCCCCCATCTTCTTCATCACCACAACCAAACAACCATGATGACAATACAAGGATCAACTTTTCCTTTGACTCATCTGGGATCCGGCTGAATATTTTCAGAGCATCAATGACGGCCTCGGTCAGGAACACCTCTTTCTTGGCTCCGCCATCAGTCCGCTGAGAGATTTCATCCGCGTCGACCCATGACTTTGCAAGCAGCCAGACGGTCATCTCGAGCCTCACCCGGGCATTATCTGCATGAATTGAGAGTTGCTGCAGAAATACGGCGGCACTGTCGGGCCACTCGAGGAAATCCCACAAAATGAGATTCAGAAGGTACAGATTGAGGAACAGAGAAAGGTCCTGCTGGATTGAGGGAGTCTTGCTTCGAGGGTTCGCCAAGACGCCCTCCACAGCGTGATTGATTGCCGACTTGCCCATTGCGACCGACCAGAGACTGCTTGATACTGAGGATCCGGACCGACTGTCTATGTCTTGATTCGGGACGCCGCCCTCTGAGACATCATCACTTCTTCGACGGTGCATAGCGTCTGACTGTGATCTGCGGCCGTCTTGTTGCATCGATTGCAATGTCCCGAGGAACTTTTCGGCAGCACCTCGAACATCCAACATGCTGGTGGCTTCAAGCTCGGCCATCGCAAAATACGCCAAGGAAAACATGGGATGGAACATGAAGCACACCGTCGAGAACAGGGAGCCCACTCCACGTTTGGCAATCATCTGTGCCAGGCCCTTGAGATGGACTCTGTTGATCTCAGGACTCAACGAGCGAGCGTCGGCCGACATTGCTAGACAGACACAGAGCAGAGCCTCGTCCGAAGCCTGTGTTTGGGGGTCTGCCAACAGTTTCGCGATGTACTTGTATGCTAATGCTTTCCGCTGATGCAGCCTCTGTGGCAATGGCTGGCGTCGAGACCAGGACAAGAACATGTCACAGAATATCAGAGTCCATGGCAGGCCGCCTGCCGGATACATCTGGATACCCCGCCACGCAATGTCCCGGCACGGACAGAATCGGCCAGTGCTATTGCTGCCCCAGGCGGCTGTTGCCTGAAATTGGAGCCACTTGATGACGAAGTTCTGTTCCTCAACGGTGAGTGAATGAGGGTGCGAGCGAAGATCATCTAGAATCGAATCGGCCGCCGATGATGATGACGACGATGTTTGACTTTGTGCCGTCACTCTGGGAGGAATGGTCTTGGTCGACTCGTCTGTGAGGCTGGCTGAGCTCCTGCTCCGACGATTCTTGCGACGTCTCTGTGTCGTGGAATCCTCCTCTTTGTCATCCTTCGGGTCAGAAGATGTCAAGTTCGATAGTCCATCTTCCGGCGATTTCTCCTGTTTTATGGCAGGCGGCGTGGCAGTCGTCTTGCGACGGGGATGTGGAGCTCTCACTTTCCGCTTTCGGAGGATCCAATCATCCTTGCCTTTGGTCGAAAATACTCGAACTTGGGATTCGAGCGTTGGAGGGGGTGCGCCAACGTCGTCCGAGGACGTGTTGGCACTTGTACCGGCTTCGTCTCGTGGCTCTAATCGTACACGAAAGCGATTCCGAGACATTGGTGACGACGAGGCCTGGAAATTTTCGAAGGTAATGACCTATTGATGAGGAACGAGGGGACTGAAGAGACAGAAGGCATGTGATCCGTGTTGTTCTGGCCCCTTCTCCGAGGAGGTGAAAGCGGTGGAGGACAGGATATCAGTCACAGACGACGAGCGGAGTCGATCGTGGACTGGGCCCGCGCATGAAGCTGATAGCGCTCGTGATGCTCGCAGCGACGCACCGGATTGACACATCAGCCAGGGTCTGTACATGCTATGCTGGAACAATTGGGGAGGATGAACAGAGGCACGAGACCGACGACCACTTGGTACTGCTACGGGGTCTCGTCTGAGCGGGTGCCCGGATATTGGATATGTTGTCCGGCGCCGATCTGATGGACTTGAGATACGAGTAGGGCCAGGGGCCCTGTTGATCGAGGTTGGGGCTAGAGCGACCGAGTTCTTGTGGGAATGTCTAAAGCCCGAAGTCCCAAGCTCATCAACGAAATCTCGTACGTTGGCAACCCGATATCACGCCAGTGAAAATTCGGTACGGGCCTTGCCATGTTTGACATGGCACAGCATGTGTGGGAGCAGGAAGTGAGGATGTCAGTGGCTGAGAAGCAGGCAGTTCGATGGAGAGTCCAGACCCGAGACGACGGGGAATGGGCCCCCTTGATGGTGAGGTTAGTGGCTTGAAGTCCTTGATCCCTGGCGCCGTGGTCAGTGAAGGCCGTGTGGGGTGGCTGAAGGTGTCGCAGTTGGATTGGAAATCCCGTGGCAGACATTCGTCGGAGGAGAGGAGGAGGCATGCCCTGGGCAGTTACGAGCAATAGTGGGCACGGAAAGGACCTAATACTGCAAGGACCTACCAGATAGGGATGTGGTGGTGCCCCGGATGGGTGGGAGATGGAAAACACAACGAGCTGCAACATCGAACGATGTTGAATCCAATTCCCCGTCTTGGTTGCTTCTGCATGAAGCGTCGCACTGGGCGATTAGTCCGCGGAAGAGAGGTACCGGGTACGTGGTAGAAGCTGGCCACCAATATATTTCCTGGTCTGTCACTTTTTCCTCCCTCCTAGGTACAATTGGTAGGTAAGCAATAATAAGGGAGACGGTGGAATTCATTAGGCCTACAGGGCACCTACCCACCTGGCAATAATAGGCATCAAATTAGGCCTGCTTGCTCGTATCCAATTACCTGGTAGGTCGGTAGGTATTATTGTACCTGTACCGAGTACTATAGGGGGCCCCTCATCCACCACCATGGCCGCCTGGGAACACCACCTAACAGGAAATGCACCCGCCTACCTTAATTATTCCATCCCTACAAGTAGTAGTCAGGAAGTCAATCGCCCTGCTGGGCTGCCGGGAAACGTCCCCCGGATGATTTTCGGACTGGTCCTTGCTTGGCCCATCTCTTCTACCACAACCACCACCACCACCACCACCACCAGATCTCTGCTATGGCATTGTTTGGGCACCCCCTTTCTCGTGGTCCCTGACTTGGTTCTTGATGCTCGTCGACACCCCGACATCCTCGGCTCTATCCCTTCTCCTTTCTGTTGGTCTCTTAGGTACCACATCAGACCCCCGTCCGTCTTGAATCACATCTCTCAGCTTCATGCTCTACTCTTATATTGAGCTAGCTGGTCAGAGGTGAGTAGTTGATAAGAGCGCGCCGAAAGCTAAAGGGAAGCAGAGGTCTAGGAACTACTACTCGCAATTAGACATCCCCCTCCCCGCGCCTCGGTGCGTTCTCCCACTTCTGACGAGGGGCCGGACTTATCGGTAATGCGCTCGAGGCGGAGGAGGAGAAAAGGAGGAGGCGCAATTCCCATTTGCCGAGCTTGATGAACCTACGATGATGCAAAAGATAGCATTAATAATGTCAGAGCACAAACCACAACATATACAAGTCACTACTCACACACGCGGGCCATGTCTCCATGATTCTGTACCTCTACTCTACTGCTGCTCCTTTCGAAAGGCTCTCCCAACGTAGCCACCACTACTTCCGCCGCTGCAGCCACTACTACTACTACCAGCACCGCTGCTACCACCCGCGATTACTTCTTCCCTCGGCACCAAAATCTCCTAGTGTAGCCTTGCGACTCTCCAGGCCCAGGCCATCAGCTTACAAATTCTTGCATAAGGCTACTGGTGCTACCGCATCGCCCATCATGAAATCGGCCCACGTCTTCAAAAAGGGAGAAGATCAGCTCGATGTCCAGATCAAGGACATCCCCATCCCCAAGCCAGAGCCCGACCAGGTCCTCATCAAGGTCGTCGTCTCTGGTACAAACCCCAAGGATTGGAAATATCCCATCCTCGTCAGAGGCATCACAGGACTCAACACGGGCGACGACGTTGCCGGTTATGTCGAGGCAATCGGCTCCAATGTCACCGAATTCAAGGTCGGCGACCGCGTAGGTGCCTTCCATGAGATGCGCAAGCCTCACGGCTCCTTCGCCGAATATGCCATCGCCTGGGAAAAGACCACGTTCCATCTTCCCAAGCAGACCTCGTTCGAAGAGGCGGCGACCATCCCCTTGGCTGCCATGACTGCCGCCGTCGGGCTTTATTGCCGCTTGGGCTTACCGGAGCCATGGGTCACTGTGTCTCAGGCCCGCAAAGATGCTGTCGCTGGCGGCGTGGTCGTTTATGGTGCTGCTTCCGCCGTGGGCGCCTTCGCAGTGAAACTCCTTGTTCGCTCCAAGATACACCCCATCATCTGCGTTGCCGGTCGGGGCATCCAATTTGTCGAGGGCCTGATCGATAAATCCAAGGGCGACGCCGTCATTGATTACCGCAAAGGCGACGAGCATATTGTTGAGGGCATCCGTGCTGCTGTTCCGGCCGGGCAGAAACTCCTTTACGCTTTCGACGCCGTTAGTGAAAAGGGTAGTTACCAGAACATTATCAAGGTTCTTGATCCGCATGGACATATTAGTTTAGTCCTACCGGGGAAAAAGTACGAAGAGATCCCCAAAACAGTCAACCAGACACTCACGACCGTGGGCTCTGTGCATGGTGTGCCCGACGATTTGAGCGATTTTGGATATGCCTGGTTCAGACTGTTCAGCCTGGGTCTTAAGGAAGGCTGGTTCAGCGGACATCCGTACGAGGTAGTCCCTGGTGGGCTGAACGGCGTACAGACCGGTCTGGAGAATCTTCAGCATGGCAAGGCAAGTGCTGTGAAATATGTATATCGAATTGCAGAGACAGAGGGCGTGGATCGAAGCAAGATTTGAGAATACGAAATGTCTCGACAACTTCCAAGTCTGTGCCAGCAAGGCGGGGGCATTGAGGTGTGCCGCCAACACATGGTCCTGGGGTTCCGACCGTTTCGAGCGGGTAACCAAGTACTGCTAAATGTCCAATGAAAACAGTGCGACTTATATCAATCGCGGTTTTGGAGCTGTACGACCGTGGTCCAAGTAGCTCTGGGGTAATCGTTACATTCGAAACATCCTGATCGATTCAACATACACTTCCACGTTGTAAACCAGCAGGAGGCAAGTTGATCGTCGGTGACAGATCGAGCTGACCTTGTAGCCAGCTGAATGCTAGAAGTGGCTTCTCGAAGAGGCCAACGATATGGCTCCACGAAATGCAAGACACCGCTTTGGCGACGGGGTCCATTGGAATTCCATTCAGGTTTGCTGAGTGTCATGGCTGATGCTGGAGCCCGACACATCATCCCGATCTTGGCCGACATGGTGAAAGGGATACCGAGTCTTATCGGAGTTGGCAGCTGCTCATGGGTTCACACAACTGTGTGGGCGCACCGCTTGATCGTCCGTGTGACCATTCTTCCAGGGTCAACATCGTGCTTGTCCACCTTCTGGGCATCCTAGGAGTTGTCAATAAGTGGCTAAACCTCTCTGCCCGGTGTTGAACTAGATGTCGATTAAGGGCGCATTACAGTGTTTCCCAACAAATAGGCGGTGGTTCAGAGATGTAGATTAATTTTCCGATAAGAAGTCCGTGATCTTCAGTAGGGATGTTGTCGGAAGAAACGGGAGAGGTTCTTGTTAGAATTTACTTCACCTCTTGTGACCAATTCTATTCTGTCAGTGACTCTAGCTCCAAGAAGCGTTGTTGGACCAGCCTGAACCAACAGCTTTGGTCCTTCACGTCCATTTGGCTTGGGGACAACCAGACACCGCCCCGAAGTCACATAAGAAGGAGCCAACACGGAAACCCCCTTTGGGCGTGAAGAAGTGGCATGAGATGGACCTTCAAGTGAGGCGACCCCAGCCAGGGTGCAGGGGTCCAAGAGCGCCCGAAAGTAAGAGCACGAAAAGTTGGTGACTGATGTTCCTTTTCCATGAGAGAGTGGAGAGCCAGAACTCAATCACTATGTCAATAGGCTGGTCCTGCTGAATTTGGACAAAGTAGCGTCAGACCAATTTTAGGGTAAGCATGCATGATTTGCTTACAACAAAGGCCGCTGGATGCTTGTCTCCGCAATTGCAAAGGACAATCATGATGTGACCGGGGAGAACCTGATAGATACAGCGGGTTACATAGCAGGACCCCCATTTTCAATGCGGTCAGCAGGTCCAGCCAGCAGCAGGGTCGATCTTTGGATGGAAACATCCAGCCCTCTCCTCAGGGGTCCGTGTATCCGCAAATGCCAATATTTTGTACAGGATGTGTCGGCAATTGGAAGCCGCGGGCTTGCAGCGGCCGTCAAATCCATGATCGACAGATAGCGCAAGTTTAGAGCAAAATGAAGTCTTGAGGAGGGGTAGGACAGAGATTTGCAGGAAGCACATCATGAGGGATGGCTTGCCGTCCGGACGAGTCGGCAGCGGTCGGCAGCTGGCGTAGGGGGCTTTTTTTCTCTTTCCTCGGAGGCTTTAACTTTGCTAGGCTGTTGCCCTGCACTGTGTGTGGTGCATATGCTGCAGCTAAGAAAGGCTTGGGGGATGCCTCCTTGTGCTTCAATTTTGGGGAGGCCTTGTCAATGACCTCTGCTAGGGGATTGACGGGCCTAGCGGGCATCTTAGTGCTCGAGTCTCGGTACTCCACGTAGGTCTCCGGGGGCCCGAGCGGCGCTGTTCAACCAAGCATCGGCGGCCAAACCTCGTCCAGTAGCCGGGATTTAGCGGGTGCACGGGGGACTGTGCAGTTTGTTTCAGGTTCCTCCTTCACCTAGATGGGCGAATGGCGGCTCTCTCAGGCCATGGGGGCGTCCGAGAAAGGCTAGGGGATTGAAAAGTAGATTGAGAAGTCGCTCACATCGACTGCAGCGTCCGTCAGGTTTCTCGTGTTTTTCTTCCTCTTTCATACAGATGGCAGCTCGAATACTATTAGCAACTTCCGGTAGAAGGCAGGGCTGGTCCTGGGGATGTAGGTAAATTCGGTGGAGGGATCCTGGGTGTTGTGTGCGATCAGCTGTCTCTGAAACTGCGCCCTAGGAAAAATGAGTAGAGAAACCCACCTCTGGTTGCCTTCGGCCAGTTCGATTCGATTCGACTCGTCTGCCCCTCTTCTAACAATTTGCTTTCGAGAGTGTCACCTCGGTCCAGTGCCGTTGTCAGGCGTTTGCTCTCCATTGGGGAAATGAGTAGTCCGTAGGCTTTCCCGGGATAAAGATGACTGGTAGAAAGGACATTTTGACCAGGAATCTGGCGAACAGGGAAAAAGGCTGATGATTGATGACGATGATGGGATCGGACAGAAGCACTAAACGATTTCTGTCTTTTGGGGGCTTGTTCTGGGTTGGGCTTGTTAATAATAAGTGGGAGCGGCCACAGGGTGTTAACTGGGCCAGTGGCAGCGACCAACCCACGCCCATGCCAGTGCGCAATCCAAAATCCACATCCGCCATCCACATCCAGATTCTGACTTGGCTCATGGAGCTTTTTCACTTCCGTTTGCATTTCTTCACTCCCGCATTTTCCACCTTGCCGGCAATATCGCTACCACGACATTCGCGAGCCATTTATCCACCATATACGTAGACGGCCTTATCTTGCACTCTCTTCACTTTCCCCATCCGTCTCTCCTTTCGCCCAAAGAGGCCGACCCGGACTTTATATCCCTCCAGTTGGCTTGCTGACCTGTAAGGAGTCACCAAGCCGACTGGAAAGGAGCCTGCCGCCAGTCTCCCAGACCTTCATGCCGCGCAACCCTGCGGCGAAGAAGCATCAGCACAACAACCGCCATGAGAACGGTCTTGTAGGACCGGGCAAACGTGTCACCAAACAGAAATCGAATGGTCATCTCAATGGCACCGCAAAGGGTCCTGTCCCAACCGAGCCTGTCCCCCAACCCAACCCGGCCGACAACTCTTCGAGCGCAATAGCCAACGATCGATCTCTCGCAGCCACCTCTGAATCGCAGCAGGACTCCTCCAAAGGGGCTCTCGATTCTCAAACGGCGACCGGCGAGCCGGATTCGAGCGCTGCAAAAGAGAAGGATATCAAGTGGGAGGCGAATGGATCTGCCATGTTACATCAACGACGAGGCGATATGGTGTCTTCTCGATCCAAGTCCTCTCAGGACATCAGCGCCCTGCATCTGGCCTCGACAATCCTGCGCTCTCGCCCAGCCTGCGACACCGTCTCCCTACTGATCGTCCTTCTCGCACTGCCGTCGATGGTCTTGACCATTGTCCAGGCCTTGTTCGCGTCTTTGACTCTAATGCCAGGAGGTGGTGCCCCAGCTTCGCTAATTTCCTTGCTCGACATCTTTCAAGGATCGGCTGGCGTTCCCAACTTCAGCACTACCGCCATAGTAGACGCAATCTGTTTCGGACTGTGGGTTGGACTCTGGACATGGGCACAAAATTTTGCGCTCGACCTGGCTCAGATACAAATTGCGATTACGCTTGGAAATGGCAGTTCTGGGAAGAACAGTAGAGTCAACACATTCTGCGTGGCGGGGGTACTGCTGCTGCACCTAGCGCGGAGCCGAGATGTTCGTCGATTCCTCTATTCGAATCTGGTACCTGTCGACCTCCTTTCCCAGACTGGGCTCATGGATTTTCTGAAATATCTACCCTCGGATCACGATTTTGGCGACAGCCCCGGCCCACCGTCGTATTTTCGGAG
This sequence comes from Cladophialophora immunda, assembly GCF_000835495.1. Taxonomy (NCBI): domain Eukaryota; kingdom Fungi; phylum Ascomycota; class Eurotiomycetes; order Chaetothyriales; family Herpotrichiellaceae; genus Cladophialophora; species Cladophialophora immunda. The sequence goes on along the minus strand of NW_015622547.1, from coordinate 2,751,203 downwards.
TCTATTCGCCATACACATAATCGCTCAAGGCGTAATGGCGAGCTTCCGTCGTTATATATCTTCCTATACCACAGGAACGGCAAAATCGAAACGAATAGATACTGAAGCCTCGGCGGGGTCTGTGTCGGATGCCTCGGTGCTGGATGGCTCAGCCCCTACGGCCGTCTCATCCTCTGTCGACTATCTGCCGTCCCCAACACCTGGGTTCAAAGATGGCAAGGAGAACAAAGGCATGAGTGCGAAGAAGCGAAGACGACAGGCAAACCACGTCAGAAGCAGACAACCGTTTTGGGCTGCTCTCGCCAGCACCAAAGTCCACGTCTTACGAGAGGTTGAGCACAATAAGGCTCTTCCAAGTGTTGGGAACAAGGAAGGCAGCCCTTTCGAAGCATCTCATCAGGACCTCGTCTGGATTATTAATGTGGAACCTTCGTCGATCTCATTTGAAGCAACCTACATCTACGAATCGGAGCAAACACAAAAGCCTCCCCAAGGAACAGACTGCAGGCCATTCTACGTCCGCATCAACGGCGCCAAGTGGCACGCCGTATCCCTCGAGCCAATTGAAAACTCCTCCCACCACGACAGTCCTGGTGCTCAGTGGGCAGGTACGATATCTGGGCTGGCACCAAATTGCACCTACACCTGTACCTTTATCAGCTGCGAGGGAGATGAAGGCTTTGCGTCCATCATGGTCAAGACGCCGATGCTGTTGGATAAAGATCTTCCCGCCTCCATGGCCCCTGCGTCCGTCCGCCAATCTTCAACACCATCTTCACCTAGCACCACCCTGAAAAACTCCATTGCGACAGCCGAAGCCAAACTAAATGAAGCGCGGAATCGACTCACCAAAGTTCGACGCCAGCACAGAACTGCGTTAGTCAAGGTGGAGAAGGAAGTGGATAGCTTCAACACTCGACTGAAAACCGCCAGTGACGACACGAAGCAAAGGCAGAAATTGTTGCAAGCTGAACGAAATATCCGCCAGACTGAGGATGCAACCCAGGAGCTCGACGCAGCGCTCGAAGGCCTGGTTTCCACGCCTGACGATGAGGGTGAAGACCACGCCACTGCCAAAGATACGCATGATGAACAGCAGAAACTCCTCTCTGAAGCCAACGATGCTCTGGCAAAGGCACGTTCAACTGCGCATGATGACAAAGCTTGCGTCAACCAGGAATTGAACGCCATTGTCACCCGAAAAGAACGTCTTACCGCCCGCAATTCTAAGCTGACCGAGCAGCACGATAGGATCACTCAAGCCAATGCCCAAGGACTGAATGAGAGAGAGAGAAGGGCGGCCGAGTCGAATGCCAAAGGAGCTGAACAACAGAAACGCGAGGCCGAGCTCAGTCAGGAGATCTACAATCTGGACAGGGATCTGAGGAGTGCAAGGCTGCGATGGGAAAGCAATCTGCGCGAACTTGACATTTTGGAGAAGCAAGAGATGGCTCAAAGACAAATGATGCTCAGCAACAGCGGCCCTCTCACGCCAGAAGGCGAATTGCCTGGTACTCGTCCTCCCCCGCAACACGCCCGTCCGTATGCGTTCGGCAGCTTTCAAGCATTTCCCAACAGCCCCATCATCCCCGAAGTCCAAGGCTCTCCTTTCGCTGCATATGCCAAGACCCTCCCTTCCGGTGACCAACGACGACCTAGATCGGATACCAATCGTTCTGCTGGTGGAATTAGCAATTTCTCTGCCGACTTTGAAGATGCTGATCCGATACCGCCGATGCCAACCACCACTGAGTACGAGATGAATGGCCGCAAAGGAAGTGGCAGCAGTAGGGGCAAGAACAACGGCAGTCCAGCAGCTGCGGGGGTTATCGGCGGCGCATTGCGCAGTCCTCAGAGAGGGAGCTACAGTCCAGGGCATATTCCGGGTTCAACCACGTGGTAGGACCACAGATATGGTCGTCTTTTTGGATGATTCAGGCTTCATGTTGGCTGGTTGTAGGGCTCTGATGTAGTCGACCTAGGTGGTAGACGATCTACGATAGCTTCTTCCCCAAAAGTGTTACTGATCCGTATGCATCATAATGCTGCTCTTTACCTGTGGTTCAGGAGTAGTCTGAGGTCTGACGGGCGTTTCCTTGGGGCCGCCCTACCACGGAGGCTAATCGGCTCCCAAGAGGCTCGTTCGAGGTCCGTGGAAAGGAGAAGGTGCTGCTTCGAACCTGGCGAGTTGGTTATGTGCGTACAGTACTTCTCCTGCCAAATGAGTCAGACTGCTGATCACGTGATGTCGCATGCCCAATAATTTCTCCGTTACTTGTGCCTCATTTTTAGACACGTCGATCGACTTCTTGCCTCGACATCCATACATGCGCAGTCTGCTACGAACGTGTAGCGCAAATCTGCCCGTCAATCGACGTGTCTCCTCCATATTTCCGCCCTCAAGTCTCCGTTATTTTCCCCGGTACTGCGCCACGATGGCGAAAGACAAGAAGAAGAGCAAAGAAGTGGTGAAGAATCCGAAGGGCACGCGAGACTGGTCTGGTGAGGATATCGACCTGCTCAAAGCTATCAGGAGGCAGATCGAGAAAGTATTCGAACACTATCGCGGCCTAGAGCTAGACACTCCAGTCTTTGAGCTGCAAGAGGTTTTGAAAGGAAAATATGGCGAAGATTCCAAATTGATTTACGACCTGCAAGACCAAGGCGGCGAGCTCCTGTCACTACGCTACGATATGACGGTCCCATTTGCCAGATGGCTGGCCATGAATCCGGATATTGAGACTTGGAGGAGATACGCAATAGGCAAGGTCTACAGGAGAGATCAACCTGCCATCTCGAAAGGGCGCATGCGCGAGTTCTGGCAATGTGACATCGACTTTGCTGGTGAAAGTGCCCCGATGTTTAATGACAGCGAAATGATCTCGATCATCGTCAAAGTCTTTGAAACCCTAGAGTGGAGTGGGAAGTACACAATCAAGATCAACGACCGAAGAATATTGGACGGGCTGTTTGAGGTTTGCGGTGTTCCAGAGGAAAAGATCAGGACGATATCCAGCGCAGTCGACAAACTAGACAAACTGCCGTGGGCAGAAGTAAAGAAGGAGATGGTCGAGCAAAAGGGGCTAGAAGAGTCAGTCGCAGACAAGATCCAGACGTACGTCACCAGGAAGGGAGGGGAGGAGCTATTGGAGGAGCTGCAGAAAGACGAGGCTCTCATGAGCAATCCCAAGGCCAAAAAGGGCATTGAAGAGATGGGGATTTTGATGCGCTACCTCCGGAGATGGAAGGCTCTTGACAAGATATCCTTTGATCTATCACTGGCGCGCGGCCTTGACTACTACACAGGTATCATCTACGAAGTTGTCACTGAGGGTTCTGCCCCTACGCGCACACCTGCTCCGGCGACCGACCCTGCACCTCCCATGGCACCTGTTGCCACGAATGGCGCACCCAACGGCATTCCTAAGAGGGAAAAGAAAAAGGTCTCTGAAGACGAAGACAGATCTGAAGACCCGTCCGTGGGTGTAGGATCGGTGGCTGCGGGTGGTCGCTACGATCACTTGGTCGAACGATTCCGCCCTGAGGCCAATATTCCCTGCGTTGGGGTGAGTTTTGGCATTGATCGCATAATTGCCATTACGAAAGCCAGAATTGCAAAAGGCGAAAAGTTCAGCTATATCACACGCAACAGGACCGACGCATATGTCATGGCATTTGGCGGTTCTGGCTTTGGAGGAATGTTTGAAGAACGAATCGACATTCTCGTTGCTCTGAGGGATGCTGGCATAAGAGCAGAGACTTTCTGGAAACAGAAGGCGAAGCTGCAACGACAATTCAAAGAGGCAGACCGTGCAGGGGCACCAATCGCAGTCATCCTCGGTGAAGATGAACAGGCCCGAGGTGAGGTCAAGGTCAAGCAAATGGGTCTGGCAGAAGGCGACCCCGAAAAGGAAGGTGTGCTTGTCAAGGTCGAGGATGTCGTTGCGAAAGTCCGGCAGCTGCTGGCAAAGATAGACGAGTAAGAGTCGAGGTCCGGGGAAGGGGGATCCAGACCATGAAATTTCTGAGATGGCGCTCCGTGCCTGCAAGGCTGTATTATTAGAGCGTCGCCTAGATAGATAAGGCTGGCCAATCAGAGCACCGAAGAGTCGGTCGTGTCGCAGGTCTCCGCCAAGCGCCTGCGTTGAAACACCCCCTTTGTCTCAGTACGCATCGTCTGCTACAATGGAACCTCAACCTGATACCACCCAGCCACTGGAAGGCTCAACTCCGAGACTGTGATGAAGAAGCAAACGTCGCAGCTGGTGTTTTGAGATCCAGCTGGGCCAATCGCGACCCGATGGCCGTCCGCTGCAACCACTTCGCCTCTCCCTGCCCGTCCCTTACCCTGCTCACTTCGTAGCATTCGTCGTCTGAAGCCGCTGTCCGGATGCCCATCACACCGAGAACAGTCAGCTCCCTTCAATTTGGCTCCTCGTCGGCATCCCCTTTCCATGCGGACTTCAAAATGTCCATTTAGAGTCGCAAGTTTCGCCAATTCTTCTCATCCTCCATCTCCCATCTTCCTCATCCTCCCCCAAGAGAAGTCATTCGTTCTTTGTTGCTGGTCCAGCATCTAATTTTCTTTCTCCTATCTGCCATTCCTTTGTGAAAAAGCATTACATTCTATCGCGATGCCGGCTGTCCGCTCCTTTTTCACTCTTTCCGTTTTGGCCGCTTGCCTGGCGCAAGTACGTGTCTTCTGCACTCTCCCGCGTCTTGTGTTACTTCTTGGCTGACCGGCAGATAGGCTTCGGCTGGTTCCAACATGGGTGGTGACGGTGGCTCGAGTTGGGGCAATGGAGGTAACAGCGGGATGGACCAAGGAGGCCAGTACGGCAGCGGTGGCTCCGGCGGCCAGGGGGGCTCTTGGGGTGGTGGCAACAGCTACAACAATCAATATACCTCGACCTGGGGAGCCGCACCAACCACGGTCGTCCAAGCCCAGAGCTGCCCTCCCCAGAGCTGCCCGCCTCCCATGACCAGCACTATGACCGAGACCGTGAGTGTTCCCTGAATGGCGCTGATTTGTGCCAAGTTTGGCAGCACTGACATCGAGGATTCCAGACTACCGTGACAGCCGTGTCGCCCTGTATGGGAAGCACCGTGACCGCCTATGTGACTCAATGGATGAATGCTCCGCCCGGGTGCTGGTGCGGTGCTGGCAGCCCGCCTCCCATGGCCTCCGGCTGGGAATGGGGAGGAATGGGCGCTGCTGCCGTCTTCACATCCTCCAATCCGTCCTTTACGCCTGGTCTTTCGTCAATCCCGGCATCTGAAGCCGTCCAGACTGGCGTGACGGTGGCTGGTGCTCCACCAGCTGCGGCACCGACCGCTGCTGTCTCTCCTGGTGGCTTCTTTGGAGAATCATCGAGTAAGTGCCAACACTCTTGTGGGATACGAGATCACGCTGCTGACATTCCTTCCAGGCTCTGCGATGACGACATCTGGTACGGAATCTTCTGGCCCTAGCAGCAGCGTCCCATCTAACATGGCGGAGCCTACTAAAACAGGGGAGGCTCCTAAGCCAGAAACTTCGAGCTCGACGACCAGTACAAGCTCATCGTCAGCAGCAGCATCTTCTTCAACCTCATCCACCTCCACCACCACATCAAAATCCTTGTCTTCGTCTCCATCATCATCAACGACAACAACGACAACCTTATCTTCAAGTGAATCCGCCGCATCTGCGGTGGCCGCCTCAGCGACAAGCGGCGGGTTTCCGGCCGGCTCATTCAACACTATCGACCCTGCAACCCTTACGCTCAAGAACGCCTATACGCTAGGCATTGGAAGAAGAGCACCTGTACCGACTATGTTATCATAGACTCGCAAAAGAAACGAAAAAACCGCAACATTGAATGAATATACCCCGTGATTTTGAGGACATGGACGACATTGGATCGGACAGTACTATTGCGTTTCAGTTCTTGTATATTGAAGAAGCGGGACTCTAGGCAAGACATTCCCTGGTCCCTAGCTTTTGGGCGGCACTTTCTTATCGGAAAGTGTCTCGTGCTTGATAGGAAAATCTGATGCAGAGGTATCCTGGACGCGATGTGAATCTGCGTCGTCGGGCCCTGCTTTACTACCATCTCCACCTTCCGTTCTAGCCTTCTTTGCTCTTCTCTTCATCTCGCGCTTCGAAAGCGGTTTTTCCGCTGTGAGCTGATTGTCCTGATGCGCCGAAACTACCAGGACTGGTTCGGACGCCTTTCGTTTCAATTCGTTGACGGTCGTTGCCGCTTCCTTTCCCTTCGCCATTCGGTTCTGAACAACTTCGCGTGGAGTAGAGCTCTCCTTTCGTTCCACCTGGCATTTGCTGGCAGGGGAAGCACGCTCGCCTCCATCAATGATATCGATGACGCCTCGAAAACTTGTCCTCTTCATTCCCGCCAACCTCACGACCTTCCTGGCTTCTTCACATAATGCTTCCTTTCCCCGTTCTTGTCCCAGTCCCCAAATCATGGCCAAATTAATCACATCATGAGGTCCTCTCAACCCCAGGGCATTTGTGGCTTCACTGCTCAAGATTATCCCTTTACCCCTCGTTGCCCGAATCAGAGCAGTGGCACCACTGATCAAATTTCTCCTCGCCTCATTATTTCCCGCCGGCTGAATAGCAGGGGAGTAGCATATCTCAAAACGAATCCCACGCTGTAGTGCCCCCGAGACGGTTTTGAACTTCAACGGAAAGGAGAGCCGCTGAGAGAAATCGAGGGAGATCAGATCGCAATCGAGGGACGTGCAGCAGAGTTGGAGGGTCTTCTCTGTAGTAGGCCGAAGGGCAAGCAAGGAGTATGCTGGCGAGAACTGGGAGAGGCGATGGTTTTGGGTTGCGTCGGAGATTGTGAGCGTCAGTCGCGTGAGGACCGTGCCGATGCTTGCTGGAATGGTGATTGAGGACACAGGGATAGCCTGAGGTGTAGGCGGAAGTTTGCCTGTGACAGACAGAGAAATAGCAACCACCGAGTAGCCCAGTTCGGCGTGGAACGCGAGAGTGTGTGAGAGGTCTACATGGTTAGGAGTGTACACCACGTTAAGGTCGTGGAAAGGCATCTTGTTGGCTTTGGGAGACGCAACTCTGCGCCGGTTCGAGAGCAACGACGAGCATATTGTTACTGAGGCTGCCCTTTAGTCGAGCTTCAGCAGAGATTTCAGCTGCGTGCACCGAGCCTTGGTGCTGGAATTCAAAATGGCGAAAAGACCGAATGTCGTGTGGTTCTGGTGCCGGGGAAAATCTATCCGGTAGTAGGCAATTTCAAAGTCAGATCCCTGCCAACGTGGGATGGTATGCAGATCTAAAGGCTACCGCAGCACAGATCGCTTTCCGTACCACACCTACGGTTCCCTCAATTCCACCCACTTATTTCTCCATCTTCATTGTTTGGCCCATTGCCTTTAATCGCTAGGCAGTCACCGGCCGTCTGCTTTGCGGCTGGCCGTGGTTTTTTTCCTTCGCAGCCATTTAAGACGTCGTCGCACACTGTAGCCTTGTCCTGCCCTACTTCCAACCTCCAACGCATGACACAGCCCCACGATCTCCTCCTCGCAGTGAAGCCGACGCAACCGCAGCCATGGCGCGAGTCTACGCGGACGTCAACGCCAATATGCCACGGTCATACTGGGACTACGACTCGGTAGCCATCTCGTGGGGCGTTTTGGAAAACTATGAAATCGTCAGGAAAATCGGTGAGGCGTTTCATCAAACTACATACACATGTCAAGAGGTGGGAATAACTGACGGGGAATTGCAGGTCGTGGAAAATACTCCGAAGTCTTTGAGGGCATCAACATTGTCAACTACCAGAAATGCGTGATCAAGGTGCTCAAGCCGGTCAAGAAGAAGAAAATTAAGCGTGAAATCAAGATCCTTCAGAATTTGGCCGGTGGCCCCAACATTGTGGCATTGTTGGACGTGGTACGGGACAGCCAGAGCAAGACGCCCTCTCTGATCTTTGAGAATGTCGACAACACCGATTTCCGGACCCTGTATCCCCGCTTCGTGGACTACGACGTGCGCTACTACATCTTTGAGTTGCTCAAGGCGTTGGATTTCTGTCACAGCAAAGGGATCATGCATCGAGATGTCAAGCCGCATAACGTTATGATCGATCATGCGAAAAGAAAGGTGAGCAAAGCCAAGTCACCCCAGATATTCCGAGTTTGAGGCCATGGTTGGTGTGCTGACGATGTTGGGGTTACATAGCTTCGACTTATCGACTGGGGTCTCGCTGAATTCTACCACCAAGGCACAGAGTACAACGTGCGCGTCGCCTCTCGCTACTTCAAGGGGCCTGAGTTGCTTGTCGACTATCAGGAATACGACTACTCGCTGGACATGTGGTCGTTGGGAGCAATGTTCGCCTCGATGATCTTCCGCAAGGAACCCTTCTTTCATGGAAATAGCAACTCGGATCAGCTCGTCAAGATCGCCAAGGTTCTGGGTACGGATGATCTATTTGAGTATCTCGATCGCTATGACATTGAGCTGGATGCGCAGTACGACGACATACTTAGTAGGTTCCCGAAGAAGCCGTGGCAGAGTTTCGTCAATGCGGATAATCAGCGCTTTGTCAGCCCGGAAGCTATCGACTTTCTGGACAAGCTGTTGAGATATGATCACCAGGTATGCTACCATCAAGCTCGTTGAGTATCCTCTGGCTGGATGCTAATCTATTCTGCGATAGGAACGCTTGACTGCTCAGGAAGCAATGGCACATCCTTACTTCGCCCCGGTGAGGAATGCGGCAGCACAGCAGCAGCAGCAGAATTCCCAGAATCATGTCTCTTAAAACGAGCATTACTGGCAAGTGTGACTACCCATCCCTAGGGAAGGTCCACTGCAAAGGACAAGGGAATAGGGCATCCCAAGGAGGTATCTCCGAATGAGTGATGAGAGATGACGATGATGCGACCTCCACAGCGCCGCGGCAGCGCAAGAACATCCGGCTCAAGAAAGGGCTTAAAGATGGGGAGTCTGGAGACTAGTGAAGGCCAGCATGAGAGGATGATAGAGTCTGCGAAAACGTCTTCTCGGAGAGAGGAATGAGGAGCTGTGTAAAGGCGCTTTTGTTGCAGGAACTCAACTCACTTTTGGCACCCTAGCATAATACATTTTCGTACCATGCTGTCACTTTTGCTTTTGCTGCCTTGGTGATCGTCCTGTAAGGCTGTGCTTTAGCCCGACTTGTTTGACCGTTTTATCTTCACGGAACAAAGCTGCCGTCTACGCATTAATACTCTCACTCGTCTGGCGGATTCGATGTACCACCGTGTCTACCGTTGTTTGCAACAGTTCTGATAGGTTTACAGTTGTTCCATTGTCACGGCCCCTTTCTGTTACTCCGATGACTACATCATCTATGGGAGCCCTTCTGTCAAGCTCGAACTTCCTTGCTCACCAGCGTCTCTTGCTTGCAAGCCACCCCTCGCCTGAGCTGAATTTGACACCGCTTCAACCTGAGGGGAAGAGGAATTGTTATCATCAGCCGGATAACTGCTTGCATCGTGGCTGGGATCAACTCCTACGACCGCGGCAAGGGAACTTGGGCATTTTACTGGAGCGTCGTCTGACAACCTAACATTTTCTGGTTGACCATATCTGCTGGAAATCTTTCCTGACGAACCGGCGATCTCCAATCTTTTGGCTTGGTTGAATGGTGAATGGTAGCAAAACCCGCAACAGTCTGGCCGTTGATATCATGGCTGCCAAGGCGCTAATTGCGAGGCTGAATGGACGTCATGTTGCTCTTCGCACTCCTCGTTGCTTGCAAAACTCCTTCGAGCGATCGAGTCTTTTGCAATGAACTATTCAACACATCTTTTTGGACTTTGAGTCTGTGGGACTGTGCTTACAATCCGTCGTGCTGGCGTATCTGGAAAACGTTGCTACGCGACCCTTACCATCCGTATGCCTCTCTCCGTATTGCCGGCAGATTCGTAGGAGGACGGTAAGCTTGTCAGTATTCTTGAAGACCACTCAAGTACCATTGGAGCACCCAGAATACCTGCAGTTGCACAGCAATAGTCCGGAATCCATTCGAAGGCCGTGAGGATGCTCGGACAGATTGCGTTGAAAGCGACACCAGATAGAGACTATGCTCCAACGACGGCATCGGCATGACTTCTCAAAAGGTCGGGACTATCAACCTTGAAGACCAAAAACTGGAGACACACATAGGCTCCTGGAAATTCGAATATAACACTTGCGTTAGCAGAATACTTCCTACAATCACAAAGACCCCTACTCAGGAAAGAGACTACAAGAGTCAACAAAACACAAAGTGAGAAAGAGACTTAACGAAGTCAACAAGCAATGGAACTGGTTCTAGTAGGCGATCCTCCTCCTCACTTCGAGCGAATGAGAATACCTGGATAAACCAGCACCGGCTGGAAGACAGTATCTCAATCCACGGAAAAACCTGCCACGAGCGGGTTTAACTTCCCACCACCCCCATATCAAAGGGGCTGGTGGTAAAAGTTTTTGCACTTTTTGTGTCCCTGGATTTTCAATTTTGGCGCGCGCGCTCTCTCTCTCTGTGTGTGCGTTCGTGCCTACACCTGTTGTGCCCTAGATACAATTTGTTGCTGGCGGCCTCCTCCAGCTGAACAGATATCGCGCCAAGGATCTTGAGGCCGGCAGAACTTCTGGCTTGAGATCGAGGACCTCCCATTATTCACAGTCAGTGAGATGGAGGAGGCAGCCAGCCCTATTTCTTTCTATCACGTCTGGCTCGCTATTGTAGTGAAGGAGTTCCCAAGGACCATCCACAAAGTCTTTACAACATCCTCACTCAATTTGGTGTCAAGCAAACAAAGTGAGTGAGCCAGACACATGAAAGTCCAGAGGCAAGACTGGACCTTGAAAACTTTGACCGCTTTCAGCAGAGCGCTTGCTTCACCCAGTCCAAGTACGCTAAACCATTGCTCGAGCATTCAGGACACAGTCCATAAAACAACTGGTACGGAAAATCACTGTGAGCTGGTCAACATAATCAGCAACAGCGGATGGTTGAAAAAGACAATCAAGTCTCTCACAGCAAGTCCCGGTTGTTATGGATCCAGAACCAAAACTTCGCGAACACGAGGACCGCGGGCATACATTGACTCGATCGCTCCTGAAGACACCCTGGGGCTGGTTGCCTCCTCAGAGCTCTCGAAGGTCTGTGAGAGTGCCTTCAAGATCGCAACGGGTGTTAATAATGTCACGTTGGCTCCACGCGGACAGCCCTCGGGGAGTACTTGGAGTTCGCTTTTGCGAATTTCACCGCTTTTAATATCTCGATTTTGTGTTTCCCTGCTCTTTCTAATTCAAAATACACAGGGTTGCGCCAATCCCCCAGATGCACTGACCCTCGCATCTGCTTTGCTCCCGAGGCACCTGTTTTGGACCACCGGCCATCCACACGGATCTTCGAAGGATAGAGCCACCAGCACGAATTTCTGATAGCTTTGTTTCTCGCGCGTCGATATGAGAGACTTCATTCGGTTATCTCACTTCTCTGGATAAAGCGAACAACCGCCCCCCGCAGATGGATATGATTGTGACTCCTCCAGCGGCGGTGTGAGCGATGGGTACTGGAAAATTTCGTCCATCCAAAATTGGGCAAGACGGAAATTAACCCTACTGGGTCACTTCAGCCTGTTGACGAAGATATGGAGATTTGGAAGAACAAAGCCTGAGAACGAAACAACAGCAAATTTACAAGAAATGGAGTGTGCACAGATGTTTGGATCAAGAGACCCTTCTGGCCTCCTCCTATCACCGAGCAGCGGTATCGGCCACCATCTTACACCTGCTTGATCTCTCAGTCACCTGTCACTCCTTTAATGATCACCATTCCATCCCTCTCCTGCCGAACGCAAGAATGTACTGTCTCGGTAACCGATACTCTCTCAAAATGGTTTGGGTTCAGGGGCCAAGCAGCCTTAACCTTGGCGTAGGATTCCGCTTGAGGCTTCCGGTGCTTTGCTGACCTGCATTAGTCCCTAGGCATTTACAATGCACGGCTGTCTTCTGGCACAGGGACCGCTGTCATTGCAACTTTTATAGTTCTTCGCTCGTATTCATGGCAAATGGGGCCGATATGGAGCGTTAACAAAGGGGAATCAACGTCATTTGCTGTCAACCACGCGAATTTCGAAGAGATACCCGTGAAGTGGCAGCAAGATTGTGCCGGAATCGACCCATTCTGACGCTGATTCCAACCTTGTCAAGCACCTAGCCGTGTCTTATGAGGCCCAAGCCTCCTTACTCACGCGCCATGTTGAACTACAGGAGTGGACGTCCGCCTACGCCACACATCGCTTCAAGGCGGCGTCTTTAAGGGGGTCACCGCTCCTTCGCGTGGGAAGCAAGTGTTTGGATGCTGTCAGGTTCTCGTATAAGAAACTTTGGCGTCTTCCTTGGTCTCACATACTTCCATGCTTCCACTTGTCAGAACAAGGGAGAAGTCACCATTAGTTTGAGAAGGGTGATTTCGTTGCGCAAGGCTAACAAACCCTCACTCCTCGCCAATATTCTGCGTTGTCCTCACGTATTAGGAGGCGGCCTGTTTCAACCTTTTCTTGTCTTCCTCTTCTCTTGTTCTACCTTGCAAACCCCTACAAATTCACAAGGAGATAGGCACAGCAGAGAACCTGCTCGGAGCAAAGATGTCGGCTCCATCAGACAATCTTTCGATCCTTCTTGCCTTGCGCGACTCCCTCAATGCATCCATCGATGCCCTTTCTTCGCTCACGCCAGAAGAGCGATCCCAGGCATCCAGTGTCAACAAAGTACGCCAGCAGATATGGTCCACCGCCACTCGAATTGCAAGCGAGACAGTCAATCCTTCGCAAGAAGCGACCCTTATCGCCTTCATGGTAAGGAAGATATTGACGTCTTGTGCCTAGACGTATGCTTGTTTATTGACGCCTCCTAGCCATGGCTGAATGCGGTCGTACGGACTGCGTTGGAGCTGGACCTTTTCAACCTTCTTGGACAATATACGACTGCATCCGAGCTTGCGCAGAAGACCGGAGCGGACGTAACATTGATAGGTAAAGCTCATATCCTGCTAACAGCAGGATTTCGGGAAGTTGTCTGCTGACATGGTGTTAGTGCGCATCATGCGGGTCCTAACGGGCTTTCACATTGTGTTGGAGCTTGGGGAGGAAGCGTATGCGGCGACGCCTGTTTCGCGAGCTCTAACTATGCCAGCCACCGCCGACTTGAACAAGCACATGTGGGTTTCTGCCTTTACCTTCATCGAAATATTGCCCCCATATCCTTTTGCTTGGGTCTCCATGAGATCAAGCCTGCCAGGCACTGACAACCTCTGTGATCTGCCAGATTTGACAGTAGCTGGGGCTGTATTGGAAAGATGCCTGCTTACCTGGCTGAGCTTGGTTACAAGAACCCCGACCAGCCTGACAATACACTCTCGCATTATGCAACAGGGACTGACTTCTTTGCGTATCTACGCAACGACCCCGTTCGACTCGTTCGTTTCAACTCCGCCATGAAAGGTGCCGCCACATTACTCGCGAGCCCTGTCCCGAGCTCCCTTCTCGCGTCTGAAGGAAACGGGAATGGCGTGGTAATGGTCGATGTAGGCGGGGGCCATGGTCAAGTGACCCAAAGGGTCATGGAAGAGAATCCGCATCTCAAAGGGCGCTTCATTGTGCAGGATCTCGGCGCTATTATCGACGAGGCACGTGCCAGAAATCCCAAGTACGAGGTCATGCAGTACGACTTTTTTACTCCACAGCCTATTCATGGTCAGTACCGGCTCCTCACGATGATTTCCTTACTTGTACAGCTCATATCTTTGAACCTCCTGTTCTAACATGCCGTCCGATGTCTTATAAATGCCGGAGCTAACGTTTGCATAGGAGCGCGGATCTACTTCATGCGTCGTGTCCTGCACGACTTCCCGGATTCGAAATGCCGCGAGATCCTGACGAATCAGATCCACGGCATGGTCAAGGGCCAGTCAAAATTGCTCGTCTGCGAGACTGTCCTGCCGGCTGTGGGGTGCAGCGGCTTCGAGTCGCTCGCGGACATCAGCCGGACTACCTTCAGCTCAATGCAACGGAGCGAAAAGCAGTGGACGGCGCTGCTGGCGAGTGTAGGCCTCAGGGTTGTCAAGATATGGCCTGCTAAAGAAAAGGGACCATTTGCTGTTATTGAGTCAGAGCTCGAATGAACCCCCTTATGCATTGAGACATCGCCGTTCGGCGATGTCCTGTGGATAAAGGAGAGTTCAGTGAGAAGAACTGGAATCTCTATCTTCGCCATCGTACTCGGATGTTTCCGTTCTCGACAACGATATCTATTCTCGTAGCGAGCTTGAATAGGGACTGATTGCTGTACATGCATTTAACAAAAATGGGAAGCTGGTCTATGCTGTCGAATGTAGCGACATACGATCTCGCTGCCAAGAACGAGTCACGTGAAGCTCTTCGAGGTCCGTCTTGCGCCACTGTTCTTGTGCTCGGCCGTAGCAGCAATAAATCTAGCGCAAAAGTTCAAGTTGCGACTCATAAATCCCCCATAGACTCCAGATTGTCGTCCAGTCATATATGAGAGCCTGGTTTGACTAGCCTCTGTCTATTCCTTTTTCCTTGTTGTCTGAGTCGCCTAGAATTGACCTAAAGAGCAAGAACACAGTGCAGTCACGCCGCAAGGCAGTCGAGCAAAATACTTATCAGATCTTTGCTTCGGCGCCCTCCTGCTTGGAGACGGCTTTCTCGTTTCAACATGGCGCTCAATGCCGCATCACATAATATAAGTATGTTGAATGCCATGTATTCAGCTAGAAGCGCAAAATATACTGACATGCTTACAAGCTGGCGAGCCGACTGGTTCTCCTTCTGGTCCACCGCCTCCAGTATCCTCCGAGATAACCTCTGCGGCGAAAGGCTCGGCTGCACAAGACGCCATGGGTCAAAATGTCCCCGGGAAGGACCTGCAAAACAACGAGAAAGGTCAAACCGTGATGGGCGAAGCAGGCAAGGAGAAGACTGCAAAAGAAAGTATGCAAGATAACCTCGAAGGCCCGCATTGATATACTCTTCACCCTCTCATTTGTATTTGCATGATCCGGACTACACGACAAGAGATGACTCACCCGAAGCCAAGTACCGGACTGCCAGACGTTCCATGGTGTATGACTGGGAAAGCATCTATAAAGGGCGGGCAAGATCTCGTAGTCATATCACTCATGTCCCTCAATAACAATCCACTCGTTGCACCCATAACGTCATTGAGCTCATATCCACTGCGTCCAAAGAATGTTAAGTCTGACCATCATGCCTTCCGCAGTTGAGAGAGAACGTAAGAAGGCCGAGAAGCTCGCCAAGTTCCAAGAAAAGCAGAAGAAACAAACTGCGCCCGCTCCCGCCGCTGATGCTCCGAAGACCGCAAAGAAGGAAAAGGTCAAGAAGGCCGCCGCCGTTGATGCCTACGAGCCGCAGAAGATCGAATCTGGCCGCTATGAGTGGTGGGAAAGCAGGGGCTACTTCAAGCCACAGTTTACGAAGGAGGGCAAGATCAAACCAGAGGGCAAGTTCGTCATTCCGATACCTCCTCCCAATGTGACGGGATCACTGCACATGGGCCACGCCCTTACGAACGCATTACAAGACACGATGATCCGACATGCAAGAATGAAGGGAAAGACTACGGCCTGGATTCCTGGCTGTGATCACGCCGGTATAGCTACTCAAAGCGTGGTGGAAAAGATGGTTTACAAGACCGAGGGCAAGACCCGGCACGATCTGGGCAGAGAGGTTTTACTGGAGAAGATTTGGAGCTGGAAGCAGAAATACCACGCCAACATCACTAACCAGCTCAAACGTCTGGGAGGGTCCATGGATTGGACGCGGGAAGCATTTACCATGGACGATGAGCGCTCCTTTGCCGTGCGGAAAACCTTTGTCGACCTCTTCGAAGAGGGTATCATTTACAGGGCGGACAGGTTGGTGAATTGGTGCTCTGCTCTTTGTACCTCTCTGTCGAATCTCGAAGTGGACAACAAGGAGCTTAAAGGGCGGACGAAGTTGAAAGTGCCTGGCTATGACAAGATGATCGAATTCGGTGTTCTCACCTACTTCAAATATCCCATCAGCAAGGGAGATGACTCGCACAAAACTTCGACCTCACCAGACCGCTTCAGGGGCTATGAGTTCATCGAGATCGCTACAACCCGTCCGGAAACCATGCTTGGCGATACAGCTATTGCCGTGCATCCTGATGACAAGAGATACAAGCATCTCGTGGGCAAGCTGGCCATTCACCCCTTCATTCCCGATCGCAAGATCATAATCATTGCGGATGAGGAAGTGGAGATGGACTTTGGTACTGGTGCGGTGAAGATCACCCCTGCGCACGACCCCAACGATTTCACCAAGGGCAAGAAGCACAACCTGGAATTCATCAATATTCTCAATGATGACGGCACGTTAAATGCGAATGCAGGGCCCTATGCGGGCCAAAAAAGGTTTGATGCCCGTTATGCTGTCATCAACGACTTGAAAGCGCTCGGCTTGTACACGAAGCAGGAAGACAACGCAATGACCATTCCGATGTGCCAGAGGAGCAAAGATGTGATTGAACCAGTCCTGAAACCACAGTGGTGGATGAGGATGGCTGATATGGCTAAGGCCGCGGACGAAGCGGTCCTGGACGGCCGGATCCTCATCAAACCTGAATCGGAATCCCGACGCTTCCATTTCTGGATGCAGAATATCCAGGATTGGTGCATTTCTCGACAACTTTGGTGGGGTCATCGAGCACCAGCCTACTTTGTTGAGCTTGAAGACAAGACAAGTGACGAAGCCGACAGCAATTACTGGGTGGGGGCCATGGACGAGGACGAGGCCCGGGCCAAGGCAGAAAAGAAATTCCCTGGAAAGAAATTCACGCTGAGATGGGATGAGGATGTGCTCGATACTTGGTTCTCCTCCGGGCTGTGGCCATTTACGACACTTGGGTGGCCGAAAGAGACTTCAGATATGCGGGAATTATATCCAACCAGCATGCTGGAGACCGGATGGGATATTCTATTCTTCTGGGTGGCCAGGATGGTCATGTTTGGTCTGAAATTGACCGGCGACGTACCCTTCACAGAGGTATACTGTCATTCACTGATTCGAGATGCAGAGGGCCGGAAGATGTCCAAGTCACTGGGCAACGTGATTGACCCGCTGGACATCATCAGGGGAATTACGTTGGAAGATCTTCACAAGACGCTGTACGCGGGCAACCTTGACACAGCTGAGATCGAGCGTGCCAAAGCATACCAGAAGACGGCTTTCCCTAAAGGCATCGAGGAGTGTGGTGCCGACGCCTTGCGGTTTACGCTGGTAAATTACACCACTGGCGGAGGCGACGTGGCCTTTGACATCCGGGAGATTGAAGCAAAGAGACGGTTCTGCAACAAGATCTACCAAGCGACTAATTTCGCGCTGGGAAGACTTGGTGGAGACTTCGTCCCCGATGCGAGCCCAACGGACAACAAACCAAAGTCACTGGCAGAGAAATGGATCCTCCACAGACTCAACACTGCCGCGCAGGAGGTCAATAATGCCATCGAAGGGCGGGAATTCTCCGTGGCTGCGGGCACGCTGTACCAATACTGGTTCACCCAGCTGTGTGACACATTCATCGAGAACTCGAAATACATCCTCACACCAGAGGCTCCTGAAGATGAGAGAAAGTCAGCCCAGCAGACCTTGTACACAGCACTTGAGGGCGGCTTGCTGCTGATGCATCCTCTCATGCCTTTCTTGACCGAGCATTTGTGGCAGAAGCTCCCACGTCGGAAGGGCGATACCACTGAAAGCATCATGATCGCGAAATACCCCGAGTTCAACGAGAAACTTGACGCTCCCCAAGAAGCTCAGAAATACGAGTTTATCATGGACATTGCGTCGGGAATTCGAAGCTTGCTTTCTCAGTACGCTTTTAAGGAACCTGGAGATCTTATCATTCAAACTTACTCGGACTCGGCTTTCAAAACCGTTTCGGAGGAACAGACGTCCATCAAGTCTCTGGGCGGCAAATACGCGGGCAAGATCGAAGTCCTGCCGCCGGCTACGAACTCCCTTCCGCCAGCTGGGTGTGCTTTGCAGAGCATTAACGCGGACGCCGCTGTGTATCTGAAGATTGCCGGACGGATCGATGTGGCGGAGGAGTTAAAGAAGCGCCAGAAGAGCATTGAGGATGCCCAAGCCCGCGCGGAGAAGAGCAAGAAGATTATGAGTGGAGCTGGGTGGGAGAAGGCAAGCAAGGACACAAAGAGGAAGGAGGAAGAGAAGCTGCAGGACGCCGAGAGCGAGGTGAAGAGATTGGAGGAGGCGATCAAGGACTTGGAGAGGTTGAAGCTGGAGGGCTGAGAAGATATCTGGGCGGCCGTAAGGGCTTCGAAGCATTGGCCTTCACTTTCACGATTGTTGTATCAGAACACTAGCATTTTCCAAAAAGTCGCATAAAAGGTGTCTACTTCAAAATCTTGTTTGACACGGAGAATCCCAAATTTCAGGAGACACAGCCTTGCGGGGTGTGCGGGAGGCTGCGCCCCTGGCTATGGCCTTTTTGATGGGATCCGTACAAGGTGTGGCGTTGATTGAGCCGAACGTATGAACAGCAGACGACGGAACGCAGCTCGTGGTGGTCGTTGAGACATGGGGACAATACTTGGGACCTAGGTAGAATGCACACAAGGGGCAGATAGGTCCCATCTCGCTACGATGAAAGGAGCCATCTCGGGCAGTAGCGGGAGGGATGCCCGTCGAGTTCCGGGGCGCAGGCAATAGAAAACTTCGATGATTCCTGACGGAGAATATCATTGTGAAATGCTTCTGTCTGCGGTGGGCCTCCGCGACGCGTCCAATTGCGTGTCCCTCAGTTATAATTACACAGCGTTGTCGAAATTATATTTTGCGTTTGCAGGCTTCGTACGCCAGTCTCGCCGTCACAGCAGCATGGGTTGAAGAGCCCAGGAGAGTCAATCGACACAATTCCACTTCCCCCTGCGCTTGCGAGCTGCGCGTCACCAGCAACGCCCGCAGCTTCTCCCCCAAATGCCGCTGACGCACTTGTTCCGCGCTGAAACGCGACACATGTCCTCTTGTCAACGAGCCTGCCTCCGCACTCCCAAGTCCAGTCAAAGACTGTTTCGGGGTCGAGGATGCAGAGCCTCAAGCTACTTGTCCTTTAATAATAGCCATAGATTGCATGCCACCCGGCGTCTCTCGAGAACGTCCTTCCCTGCCCTCAATCGCCTCCCGAACGTCGATCCTTTTGCCTCACGAACGTCAATGACGCGCTCGAGCACCCAGCAACAGTCGAGAAGCCATGCAGGACACTCCCACCATGGCCACGGCCACGCACACGACACCTCCTACCTGACCTCTCAGAACAAGAATGATGCTGGCGTCAGGATCACGAGGATTGGGCTGTTCGTCAACTTGGGCATGGCCATTGGGAAAGGGATAGGGGGTGTAGTCTTCCACTCACAAGCACTTATTGCCGACGGCTTCCACGCTCTCACCGACCTGGTCTCCGACTTTATGACCCTCGCCACTATCTCCTGGTCCTTGAAACCGGCAACGAATCGATTTCCGAGTGGATATGGCAAGATTGAGAGCTTGGGTGCTTTGGGAGTGAGCGGCCTGTTGCTCTTTGGGGGCGTTGGCATTGGTTTGAATGGGTTGGATGCTCTCTATACCCAGTTCATGCTCGACCCTGCAGCTGTGGTTCATGCGCATGAGCATGCTGAACATGGGGGCGGTGGGCTGTTCTCATTCCTGGGACATAGCCATAGCCATGGACCTGCGTTACCAGACCTCAACGCTGCTTGGCTTGCGGCAGGCTCCATTGTGGTGAAGGAATGGTTATATCGAGCCAGTAAGTCTCCGGGTGAATGTCGACCTTCTATCCACATCTGCTAACCTAGCCCTACAGCTATGAAGATTGCCCGAGAACGAAAGTCGTCCGTTTTAGCCTCCAATGCCGTCCACCACCGCATCGATTCCTTGACCAGCATTGTAGCCCTTGCTACTATAGGGGGAGCACATGTATTTTCGGACGCCTCGTGGCTTGACCCTGTGGGTGGACTGATTATTTCCGCCATGGTAATAAGAGCAGGCTGGAACAACACAAAAACCGCTCTCCTCGAGCTCGCAGACGTCACGGTGGACGACGAGATCAAGACCCTAGTCCGCAGAGCCGCGTCTCGAGCTCTAAAAGGTGATGCCGCCAAGGGCATTGAGCCTGTTGAGTTCGGGAACGAGACGGAGATCAGAGACGTCCAAGGCGTCAAATCTGGTCAGAACTATCTCATAGACATTGAACTCGGGGTACCCAAGGACTTCACACTTGAGCAGATGGAGAACATCGAAGACGCGGTGCGGGAAAGGTGTGGTTCGAAAGTCCGCGGGGTTAGACGAGTTCGCGTCAAATTTGTGCAACTGGACGATCCGAATGCAACCCTCGCCGGCGATTTCATTGCCACGGACGTGAGTCCAAGAAGCAGTCCAGAGCCGGAAGATGAGCGCGACGAGCATGAACACCACCATCGTGAAGAAGGGCCAGGACATGACCATCCTCACAAACACGCAAATGGCCATGCAACAGCCTCGAGCCACAGAAAGAAAGATTCCTGAGCCATTATGGGAGCCTCGTCTGGCCCACAATGCCTCCCGAATTCAATGGGCTGCGGAATTTTACGCCGGGTGATATCAGGCTGATATCATGGCGCCAAGAGGCCCATCAGAAATGTTGCTCCCCTCATCACCGACGTGCATTTACTCCACCTCTGCTTCCATCATTCGGGAATCTCCTTTGTTCCTGAAGGCGTGAGTAATTGTTATGCTTGACCGGCGGTAGACGAAACACTGTGTGTCTTGTCATCTGTACAATATCCGAGGCAACTGTCTGATCAGAATCCAGACCATGACCTCCTCCGGGCCCCTATATCTCGGCTTCGATCTATCCACCCAACAATTAAAAGGGTTGGTGGTCGACTCTAGCCTCAAAAAGATCCACGAAGCCAAGTTCGACTTTGACGCCGATTCCAAGGGCTTCAACGTGAATAAGGGCGTTCTTGTGAATGAAGCCGAACATGAAGTTTTTGCGCCAGTGGCAATGTGGCTACAAGCCATCGACACTCTTTTGGGTCGTCTGAAGGACGACGGCCTCGATTTTAGTCGGATCAAGGGGATTAGCGGCTCGGGCATGCAGCATGGAAGTGTCTTCTGGAATGCTGATGCGGAACAACTACTTTCTCAACTCGATCCTTCGAGAACACTAGAGTCGCAGCTCGACGGTGCGTTCGCACATCCGTTCAGTCCCAACTGGCAGGACGCAAGCACCCAGAAGGAATGTGACGAGTTTGACGCTATTCTGGGCAATGAATCGCAACTAGCACATGTAACTGGCAGCAAAGCACACCATCGCTTCACTGGCCCGCAAATCCTACGATTTCAACGTAAATACCCAGATAAATACATCAAGACATACCGGATCACTCTTGTGTCATCTTGGATCGCTACTATCTTCCTCGGAAAATATGCCCCGTTCGACATCTCGGATGTCTGCGGCATGAATCTGTGGGATATCAAAGCCGGCAACTGGAACGAGAAACTGCTGGAGCTCGCTGCAGGACCATCTGGTGTGGACGCGCTGAAGAAAAAACTGGGCGACGTGCCTCAAGACGGTGGTATCCATCTAGGCACCGTCTCGCCCTACTTTATCAAACGCCATGGCTTTTCGAATGAATGCACCATTATCGCCTCGACTGGGGATAACCCTTCCACAATCCTTGCATTACCGCTCCGCAGCAACGATGCCATGGTCAGCTTGGGCACAAGCACCACCTTCTTGATGTCCACTACCGAGTATAAACCAGATCCGAGCACGCATTTCTTCAATCATCCGACTACACCCGGACTATATATGTTCATGTTGTGCTATAAAAATGGCGGGCTGGCTAGAGAGAAGGTTCGCGACGCGATCAATGGCAAGCTAGGGGTTAAGGAGAAGAATTCCTGGGCAGAGTTCGACAAGCACTTGCTTGAGACGCCGCCCCTTGCACAGTCCGACGAGAAGGACCCCATGCACTTAGGTCTATATTTCCCTCGCCCTGAAATCATCCCTAACCTTCCGGACGGAGAGTGGCATTTCTCATACAAGCCGCAGAGTGATGAGCTCAACCCCGAGAAATCTGTTCCACAGCCCCCTGAGCAAGACGCGAGGGTCATTGTGGAAAGTCAATTCCTCTCCCTCCGGCTCCGTTCTCGCGAACTCGTCTCAAGTCCTGCAAAGGATATGCCCCCGCAACCACGCCGGATTTATTTAGTGGGCGGCGGCTCACGCAACAAGGCAATCGCCCGCGTGGCAGGCGAGGTGCTAGGCGGTTCCGAAGGTGTGTTCAAGCTGGACGTCGGCGAGAACGCGTGTGCTTTGGGCGCCGCGTACAAGGCGGTATGGGCGGTCGAACGAAAACAGGGCGAGACGTTTGAGGAGTTGATCGGGCAGAGGTGGCGAGAGGACGAGTTTGTCGAGAAGATTGCGGGTGGGTACAACGCGCAGGTGTGGGAGAGGTATGGTAGCGCGTTAAAAGGCTTTGAAGAGATGGAGAACAGGTTGTTGCGAGAGCATGAGCAGAAGTGAAATGTCTATGAGGGATTGTAGTACAGGGGATGGGGAGAGCGCCCGAGTCACCAGATTCTCACGGGTCCAAAAAGAATCAAAATCAAAATCGAACCACATCTAAGATTCACCATACGCTCAAGATGAAACAGTCCATGCTCTTACGGGGATTGATCTCTTTGGCATCCTCGGAAAAGACCTTGGATTCTGTTCCACACAGCTCTACCTGAAGGCTTGCACGGCCTTGCCGAATACACCTGTACGCATTGGATGTAGATACCTCGTTACTCTCACCATCCTGGTCCCCCCCCCCCCCCCCCGGCAACACGTATAGATAGATACTAAAATCCCAGGTCTGGCCGTCTGAGATAAGGCGGGACAAAGGGCTACGGTCAAATTTATGCCTCGGACTCGGTCTCAGGCAGCAACCCTGTCTCCCGCCCTCGGCAGGTCCAGCTCTGAATCTTGGGCCGTCCCTTTTGTGCTTGCTGCCCGACAACGGAGGGGACAGAAGGGGAGAGTCCGGTGTCGAGGTGGAAGGTTTGGATGGATATTGGGCGATGCGTCTATGAGCCAATGAGAACGGACGATTCTCTGTCGGTGATTCCTCTAATTCGAGCGGGAAGAAGCGATATATTTGCATCAGGGGAGGGCCTCGGAGGAGCTGGAGCGGTTGGACAACTGATAGAGCTTGCCAGCCAGAGTCAAGGGTGTGTCGTCCGCCTAGGCACCCAGGTGCTTGTTCGAACATAAATCCATGAGCGATGCACTCTTGCTGAACAAAAGGTCCAGCTGGGAGATTGCATCGAGGCGTGCAGATCGTGGGGGTCTCCTCGTTTGCAATTTCTTGATCCATTAAGATATAGCGTCGAGGCAGGCTTCGATTCGCTTATTCCGAGATGATTGTCCCAAAAATCGCACACTCCGCTTTCAATGCCGTTCTGTCATATCGTACAAGTCCCCTTTCATTCTGCTCACTTGAAAAACCGTCCCATCACGTTACTCGCGAGACTTCTTGCAAGTCCGGAGCCCGAGAGGGCTGATCCCGCAAAACTCGACGCTTGGCTGAACTTGTCGCAGCGCGAGAAGGCAACAGTGTTGGTGATTGTGAGAACCAGGGCGATCACTGCATTCAGCAGGTTAGTATTCACGAGCATATCGATGTCCGTCCGGTCCACTTTGAAAGATTGAGAGCTTCCCACGAGGAATACGTACCAACGGTGACCAGCCAGATCAGATTCTGCAACCTCACCAGTGCGAGAATTGCAAGGCCAACCCACAATGCCGGCACAATATACATGCTCAGCCAGAAGAACCTCTTGTCCGTCTTATTCTCCACCCTGCCTGTTCCTGCCGCCGATTCAAAGACCCAGTGGGAGTCGCCCGTGGATGTGTTGACTTCGTTCCACCAGCGAAGGCCCACAAGACGACGGCCGGCAATGTTCTTGAGATAATAAAAGTCGATGGACAACAGGAGGAGCGTGAGGATGAAGACGAGAACGAAGTTGCGGATGAAGAGCACGCCGAAGAGGTACATTAAAAGACTTCCTGGGCTCGAGTGTTAGTACAGCCTCTCTCGCGTTGCGTGGATTGTGTTTGGCAGCATAGTGGTAGTTGTTTGGACGTAGACTTACCTATTCGGAAGCCTAGATAGGTGAGGAGAGTGATGGGATGGGCGCTGAGGCGCCAATTGAGGGAGCCTGGCTCGTCTGCCATATTGGGTCAAATCCTAGTTATCTTTCGTGCAACTGCGTCGCATGTTCAAGCTGGATTGATTGGAACCTTGCACTCCGCAAGTGTGAAGACGATGAAGGCTGGAAAGGAGTGCGCGCGTGGAACACATGAAAAGCATCCACGAGCCACGTCTGCGTAAGGCGGGCGGAGAAGACCAGAGGTGCCCCTTGCTGCTTTAATGTTACTCGCGGATCGTCCAACGGCTCGGCTGCTTCCATCCCAGTTACTTCTTTCGATGTCACCAGGCATCGGCGAGGTGAACCTCAACAAACACATCAGCCATCAATGGGAAGCAGAATATCGGAAGGCTGAATGGCTCCTCTAACTACAACAGACTGATAATGTCACCTTCCCTCCCTCGACGTCCTGCGAGATCACCTGCAAGAGCAGCTCAAAACACGGCCGTGCACCTGCCCAGCAATCGAAAGATTCGACCTTTGGTCTATGCAATTGGAGTCGCCGGTATAGTCGCATCGGGGGCATTTATCGGTGCGATTTTGAAGACGAGCAGGCAACAAGAGGCAGCAAGAAAGGTGAGCCAGATGCAATATCATTTGTGTCCATATTAGACTCCGCATCACAGATTCGCTTTCCATCGATGATCAAACGTCCCTTAACCCTGTTCATGAAATCGTTAAGACTGCTTTGCGATAAGCCAGAAGCTAACAAGCTCTCGATCCCTTCTCCAGCAAGCACAGATATCCTTGACTCCACCAGTACCATCCGATCCAACTCCAAACAAAGAAACGGGCCAGCGACCAGACACAGCTGGACCCGCGACCGCTGCGGTGGCTGAAAATAAAGTGTACCTCGGATCTCTTGAGATGCTAGAGGCGAAGCGTGCCCAGCTCTTGGGCCAAAAGACGGCGCTAGAACGGAAGCTGCAGGATTTTCGAGACTCTCAGCGAAGAAAGGCCGAAGAAGAGAGGGAGAGAAAGGAGTTTGGGTTGAAGAGATGATGCTCTGAAGCTCGCCTCATGGCCGTACTGGCCGATTGAGAACCAATATTCCAGAGTTATCCTTCATCACCCTCTCATCTGGCGATGTGAATGGGAATCCCTTAACCACCGCACCCCCGGCGGTTCTTCTCACAACAATACCAAATGGCCCACGGGTTTCACGCTCCACCAATGGGTTTGCTTCGATTTGCGTGGCATCAGTGGCATTGGCGACGACGTTGAACGTGGATAAATCTCCCCCGCCTCCACCAGTCCTCAGATCCTCTCGCTGCCCCAGAGAACTATCATAGATCTCTTGCATTATAAGCTCCTGTTGCCATATGGCGACCGAAACATCGAGCTCGAAGCCGCCCTAGGCTATTTCAAAAGCCTTCGCGCGGTCTCTGTCCTGCATTCCCACAGAGGTCTCGGTCCCGACCTCGACAGATTGGATCAGGTCAGTTGGCTGAGGCTGTCTGGCTCGTGGGTTGTTATCTTCAGCTGGCCCATGACTGGAGTCAGATTGACCGGTCTTCTTCGGCTGGACGGTTGCTTCCAGCTCCGGAATTGAAGGGTACTCGGTGTTTTCTGCATGTTGATGATGTTGCAGGAGGCTCAAGCTCTGACCCTGACTTGATCCCGGGCGTTGGTAAGAGTGGGGCGGTGGCATGTTGGCGAGGGGAGAGTGCTGTATATATACGTTCTGATGTGGCTGAAGGGAGGTCCGTGTCTGCGTTCGGATGTGAGGGATACTGTCTGTGCATGCGATGCGTGGTTCCGAGGCCAGAGGGTGTAACTCATGGGGACGGATCGCGTTACAGACTCGCCCTCGAATCCAAGCTGCGAAGCAAGGACGAATCTCCTGGTTTTGCTCGAGCGTCTGTTCACATTTGGGGCACTGTGACACGATTCGCAACTTCTCATAACGACACATGGCGGCTTGGATAGAGCGATATACAGAAACGACGCCCAGCAAGAAAGAGTACGAATCACATAAATGAATTCGAATTACAGAAGAGAAAGAGAATAAAAGAAAATAATATGTGTCAAATACATAGCCCCAATTCACAAAGCACCCTATCCAAGGCGGTGGTCACTGTCCATGAAACACCCATCATTCATTCATTGATCAGGTACTCGCCACGATAGGAGGGGTTGTTGCGGGCTGCGGAGTTGCCCAGGCGGGAGTGTTGAATGGATTGATTGGTATCTATCCGTTGAGTGCCAAGCCCTAGGCACAGTGCCTTCCGTGACAGGAAGCCTGGCATCATTCTTTGCAACACAGTCCGCCCGGGCTGGGTGTGTTCTATGTCTGATTTAGGCATGGACTTGTCAGAAGCGCACTAATGGCATTTGGCCAGCTGGAATATCTGCTCTACCAGCGTTCCAGCAACACTCGTCTGTGAGGACAAAGACACGGGGAAGGCGACCGCTTGTGTGCTTTGATTCTAGCTGTCATACATAGCATGGCACTCTAACTTGGATATTTTCCTACATGGGTATGCTATTACTTGAGAGCCAGCAAGCATTTATTTGGTCTGCTGGTCCGCTGTCACGACTGCAAGAGCGAGAAGGTGACCAAAAGCCCTCCGTGTGGGGGGGTGCTGTATCCCAGTCGGAACCTACATAGGTGAATCGCTCTGTTATAATTATGATCCCTCTGGTTCCCTTTCCGGGACTTTTCTACCTCTGCTAAGGACATCTGGCTTAGCTACACGGGAGGCTCAACCCCCGATAGAGTGATATAATGGACTTACACCTCTGGGCCCACGCTGGCAGGACTGCTCTAGGCGCCATGCGGTCAACCTGCACCAGGTACCAGGGTAGAGGGTAGAGTCGTCGACTTCAGGTGGCAGCTGCTGGGGCATATGTTTTCGCTGCTTGACGGCAACCTTGGAAAGGCCCATTGGCGCTCCTGTCTGGGAGGCAAAGACAGACTTGCTTGCTTTGGGAGAGGCATACCTGCTTTTCTTCGGTCCAGCCTTGTCGGTCGGGTTCGCAGGGGCAGTCATGAAACACTCAGCCTCGCCAGCCTTGCTGGCCCAATACGGGCACGATCGCTAGGTACACATCCAAGAGTCACGCACTTGACGGGCATTGAAAATGCAAACTTGTATTGTCATTCCCCATCGCGCGATAAGACGGCGCGCACTATTTGGATTCCCATCGATGTCCAATGACTCGAGACAAAAGTTTGCATAGATGCCATGCAAAAGCAGAGAGACCGAAAACCCGCACACATATCTCACACAAAACTCCAGCTCCCATACCTTTGTCGACCCATGTGTGCCATTTACCTTCGCACCACCCCCCTGGACGTCTCCCGTGTACGAAATCCACCAGTATTCCCGAAAAATGCTGCTTCACATTACGTCTAGACCCCTTCCATTCCCAGCCGACGTAAGCTTCAACCCAAGCGAAACATCCTCGCAAATCCGCCGGACCGTGTCTGAACGAGCCTCTACTTCTTCGACGAGGGTCCGAAGTCGGCTTCCACAGCTTTCTGCGCACTCCGCTGCTTCTCGACCTTGAATTCGGCCACAATCGCGATGTGATCACTCGGGAAGTGGAAATTCGGGAACCCAGGTACCCGCTTAAGATACTCGGGGTCGATAGCCCCGAGCAACCCAACCACGCGCAAAGAGTTGCTCGAGTACCAGATGTAGTCCAAGACGTCGACAAAGTTTGGCGTGTAATTCGTGAACGGCATTTCCCCATCAATTGCGGCATAAGAAGACTTGAGCGTAAAATTGTGTGACATACCTGCGCGGGAGAAGGCGCCATAATCTCGGCCATCCAGATCAGCATGCTCGGCATTGAGACCTTTCTTGGTGAAGAGATCGTAGACTGCAGATCCTGCCCCCGAGTTGAAGTCACCACAGATGATCATCGGAATCTGAGGACCAGAGGTATATGACAATGACGGCCCAGGGTCCGGTAGCGGCTCGTCTTCTGAATCGGAAAAGCGGAACGCTTGCTTGTTAGTTGCCGGCGGAAACTTGGCGTACTTGTCGGTGAGCTTAGACAATTCCTCCATGAGGACAGCCGCTTGGATCAGTTTCACGTCTTTGTATGCGGGATCCCAGTAGATGTGAGCATTCACGACAACCACGCGGGAACCCGTGACACGGTTCTCCAAGAACACAACTGTCGCAATGTCGTCTCTCTGCCAGACCCGGTTGAGCATGTCCGCTGACGCCTTGGCGCCAGGTCGCTCCACCGCCTTTCTTCCGAGGACAAGATGTTGAGTATCCAGCACCACATATTTCTTGTCTTTCCAGAAGGTGCCACACCCATCGACAAATTTAGCAGCGTCACCCAGCGTCTCAGCACGGCTCTTCTGAGCATAGTATCCCTTGTATCCCGATATGGAAAGTTCACCGCGAAAATAATCGTCGTAGCTGCACCGGTCCAATTCCTGGAGGCAGACAATGTCGGCGTTCATTTCGCGGATCTCTTCCAGGATCAGAGTCTTGCGGAAGCCCCAAGTGAGGACGCGCTCCGGAACGTAGCCATACTGCTGCTGCGTTGCGTAGCGGTCGCACAGAATATTGTAGTTCAGTGCCTTGATTGTGTCCTGGGAAGTGTCATTCTCATCGATTTCCTCGATTTGGTGCCATTCTCGTTCTCGGGGAGGTGGAGGTTCTGACACAAAATTAGTTGCAAATCGCCAAAAGCAAACATGCGGAACAGACCTGGCATGCTTTCACGGAGATATTCAATCAGTTTCCTTGTGCCGCCCTCCGTGATTTTGTCGCGCTGCCCTTGCTCCAGTGGATTTCCATAGATGCCGAGCACCTCCAGTTTGTACAAAAAGCCGAGTTCGTAACACAGGGTTTGAATGTGGTTATTGAACAGGAGGAGTTGCTTGAGGTTCGTAAGCATGCCAATCTCTTCTGGCAATTCGGTGAGTTGATTAAAAGAGACATCCAGGTGCTCGAGGTTCTTTAATTGTCCAATCTCGGGTGGCAGGGCTTCTAGTTGATTATATACAAGGTCGAGGCGTTTCAAGAAATGGTAGGACGGATTGAATAGCACAGGCGAAAGCGCACAAAGACCCTGGCCACCCAGATCCAACTCATCCCAGGTTTGCCTGTTGGCAGACTGTCCATTTGACGTGGTTGTCCGAGCGGTATCCGTCTGAAGGTCTTCCGCAGCCGCCCCTAACGGGACGTAGTTGACACCCTTGGAGTGATGCGCCACAGTGCGCGCTCGCTGGTTTGGGCCGTTGAGATCTTTGCTTTCTTCCCAAAACTGCTTTTGTTCCCTCCAATAATCATTGTCCGGCTCGTCCACATCGTCGTGCGGCAGTCCATTGCCGTTTCCGTTTGCGAGATGTTCATGGGCGTAGGTGGGTAAATGAGGGGTTCCAGATTGAAAACCAGCAGAAAGATTGTGCTGGTGCCCTAATTGCCCGGCATGATGGTGCTGACCGTGGTGTTGAGTGACATTGTGATGGCCATGATGGGGTGGCTGGTATTTGGGCAGGTGAAGGTTCGCGTAACGCTGATGGGTTTGCGCTCCATTCATGAGACTGTGCTGTGTCTGATATCCATTCTGGGAGTACATGTTGAAGTTGTGCGCGACAGAATGGCCCACAGGCGATCTCGATGGAGAAGGAGTGTCGTTGGTGAAAGGTCTCCGTGCGCCAGAAGGCGAGGTGGCTCGATTCTGATTCCGATGCGAAGTGTGTTGGGTGGGGTAATACTGCCCGGCTCCAGGCTGATGGAACCGGAATGCACCATCTGCCATCTAACACGGCAGAGCGGTAGGACTTGTGTAGTTTTCTGCTTGTGAAGCCGAAGCGCAACGAGAGGGAGGCGGAGGGGCTGGGACGACTCGGAGCGTTATGGAAGGTTGAGCGGAGGGCAAGCAGAGTCTTCGTTTCTTCAACATGAGATCCGGCGAGGAACTCAACGTCAACTGACAGACTGTCGCAGCTCGGAGGTTTCAGGGTAACCGGCACCGGAGCGTTCGATGGGGAAAACGAGGATGCGGTGATTTGGGAGAGGATAAAGGTTGAGCAAAGGGAAAGCTTGAGGACAGATCGTACAGCTGCGGGTGAAAATGCCGTGGATTGTTGTCACGCGGGCACGGCGAGGGTACTGTGTGTGGTTGACTGATGGGATATTGAGCTGATATACGGCACAGATATCAATGAAGATGGTGGATGAGCGAGTGTCAAAAGGTGTTTGATTTGCGCAGGAGAGGGCCGTCAGGGTGGGTGGGATAGGACTTGTTAGAGCACGACGACTCGCCTCTGCTGCTTTGCACCTGACTGGGTGGTTCTGGGTGCAGGTGGCTAAAGAGCCGCCCCCTGCGCTCCTCCCAAAGGCTTGGCATTGTTTCAGTGTTTGTCCCTGTGATTCCAAGGAGGCGAACGAGTTTGTGCTGTATTATTGTTCACAATGTGTGTCTTATGACTGTTCCCATCCATCCATCGTCCTTGGTCCATCGCTTTCGGCGATCAGACAAGCTTCTATACAAGTACAGAATCGCTCAAACCACGAGACATCCGTGAACGCCGCATCTGACCGTGCCCTCTCCTCCGCAGAAGTCCAAGTACTCGCCTCCCGTCGACACCACCTCCCAAATAAATGCCGCGAGCCGGCACAACTCGTCACAGTGTTTGCAGACCTCTACAAGACGCGCCCATCGCACTTGATAAACTCGACCTACGACCAGTCTTGTGGACCCAAACTCGATTTTGTTGCGGTATGAGAGCACCGATATCGTGAAGCTATCCAAGTCAGGACGACGCCGTAAGTTTGAAGGCATCGGTGAGGCATGGGATGTGCCTCAAATAGTTGCTCGGACTTGAGGTGGCAGTTTCAGGACAATGACGACCTTTTCAGCGAGCTCTCGCTTGGCTTTGTCGAGCTAGAGCCAATTCTAGTTGCGTCAGTCTCTCCCTGAGGAGCCTGTCCGCTCCAGCGACTGTTCGATTTCTGTAGATCGTCCGCGAGCCTCTGCTGAATGACTCTCAGGGACACCCTTTGACATGGATTCAACTAGGAATATCGTTGCTTCATCGAACGGTATTTTTTCAGAAAGTAGAGCGCCTCAATCTCCTTCTTCACAAATTCTGCTCGCTTGATACCTTGACGTATCTGCTCCTCGTCTGTCAGATGAGCTTTGGACATGAATGCCTTGTGCAGCCTAGGTCGAAAATAGTCGTAGCCCAGCGGATAGTGTTTGCCCATTTCCAGCAGCTCTGCAGGTGACCTCAGTTTAGGTACCCTGCTCCGAGGATCGGTATGGATCTGACGGTTCTCGTACCTTTGTATATACTGATCACTTGCTTCCTGAGCTCCAGATTCATTTTGTCTTGTTTACTCAATGGCAGTCCATGGTCAGGTTTTATGTTTTGTGGAAAAAGTGGTTGATGGTATGCATGGGCGGGATATGATGAGGACGACGTTCGGGCGCGGTGACGTCGAACTAAGCGAGCGCCAAGACTCTTATAGTACCACCGAGCTGCTTGTTAAGAGTTGGCGAGCGTTGTCCTCCTCTCCAACGTTTTACAGACTACATACCTAGGTACGTACAACCTCAACTCTCTTTGGGTTCTTCTGCCCAGACCAAGTTTCGCACTGGACACTTCCGACCACTGTCAAGCATTCGCGACCAGAGCCATACTCCTCATATGGGAACGAAAGGAACCACGATGTGACTGTCATACTGACCGCCAAAGTGCACAGTATGCTTCCCCTTATTTCCTGTATGGAACCGCCCACGTAGTGGAGTGAACTCAGCCAGAGTCATCTGATGGCCAGCAACTCTAAAGACCAGCTTTTCACCGGCCTCAAATTGAATCGCTGCAGGCCAGATTCCGATTTCCAACCTCACAATGTGACCCGGTGGAATCTTCTCCTCTCGGGTGTGATCATGGGCAGGCCAATGAGGTTTGGATAGTTTCGGGTCGAGAGCACGATGACTTGCCCTCAATATGCCAGAAGGCCCAATGTATTTCAGGCTGTTGATATCTTCAACCTCATCCTCGGATGTTAAGCCAAGCGCATTCAGTGGTATATTGATGTTTTGCAGGACCTTTCCTTCTCGATCGGCTTTGCGGATGATCACGAAAACGTCCATGTCATCGTGGTCGGCACATGACATGTATATGACTGCCCTTGACGGCCCGATGAGGGTGGATTTTTCAGTGAAAGGGTAGACGAACTCAGCGAACTCGGGATCGTTGTCAGCCTGTTGAGCCGGGATGTCTGATTGATACGAGGCTTTGCCCGATGCAGCAGTCCCGGACACTTCTTTCAGGGATTGTTCACCCGAAAGCCATAGTGTCTTGTACTGAGTCTGAGGGATTGGCCAGGTCGGGAAAGGGATGTTTGCGATAGGTGACTAGTACGAGGGATCTCAGTCATGTTTCTTCACTTATGAGGACCTTTCACTGACCTGATTATAGCGGATAACGGAGATTCGGGCTTTTGGAGTCTCCTCCCAATTATTCTTGATACCTTTGGTATAGAAATCGAGGAACTTCTTCAAGTCGTCAATGGTCTCTTTCTGGTACAAGTCGTGCCATTCCTGCGTCGGATGCAAGCGAAGCCTAAGCCAGGCACTGCGTCAGTCTTGGTCCTCGTAACGAACAACAACTTGGGAGAGCTGACCATTTCTTGCCATGTGGTATGTCTTCAAACCCCCTGATCGAGCCAACGGTGTGCAGGCCAGTTGACATGCTGGTGAGGATGTACGCAGGGACGTTGATCAGTTCTATCTTCGCCCGCTTATCCTCCCAGTATGCGTTCATGAGCGGATACTTGGCCAACATTGAGATTGGATCCTCCTGCAGATTTTCGCCTGGAGGTACGAACAACTTTAGCAGGGTTCTTTTGTTTCTGATAGGGCGCTCGTCTCACTCACCATATAGCCCATGGTCTCTCAGAAAGTGCCAGAATGGCAGATACGGAACTCCGCCGCGACAGAGGGATTCGCGATACATGTCGCTCAAGCCTTCCAAGGGCAGAATGCAGCTCAGGTGAGGCGGTCTCTCTGCCGCAATGTACCACTGAGCCATGGCCAGCCAAGAGACGCCGATCAAGGCTACATGGCCATTGCACCAAGGCAAGCCTGCTATGAATTCGACGGCGTCGTAGCCATCCCTGCCCTCAGCAGTTCCGTTCCACCTGGAGCTATCAGCATGTAAAGCGTTTGGAAGGACACACCAAATACAGACCTCTGATTCCCTCCAGATTTGAAGATACCCCTCGCGTCGATATTGACTACAGCGTATCCGTGCGCAGTCCACTCGGCAGGATCTGGCGCCTCGAAAGACTCAAGTCCGGAGAGCATGCTCTTTGGGATTCCCACTCGGCCTGGAACCAGGTCTAGCCCTAGAAAGCCTGTGTGGAAGCGCCCAAGGAGGTGAGTGACTGTCTCCCAGACCACAACACAGGGCTAACGCTTACCTGTCCCAGACTTCCCATAAGGACTCCAAGCTATCAAGGCGGGGACCTTCTCACTGACGTCCGAGGGCCGGAAGACATCAGCGCGGAGGACTGTCCCATCTCGCATGGGCACCTCAATGTCGCGATCCCAAATCGTCGCGACGTCAAAGCCTCGACGAGAAGGATCCTTCTTGTAGCCCTGGGGCAACGTGGTCGACGACGGATTCAGGCCGTTGTAATGCGCATGCGGGTCATCGATGGACGAGATCTTCTTTTGTGCGACCTCTATGCCTCCGACGGAGAAGATCTCTTTAGACGAGGCCATGCCGTGTTACAGAGCTTGGATGGCAGGGTATCCTTGTCCTTGTGCGAGGTTGCGCTCTAGAAATTGATTGCGAGACATGGCATTGCAGCAGCTGACAGATTGGCCCTATTTATCCTTCTCCTCAGGCCCTCGCCCGTTGATGTGTTCAGAAAGGCTCTAGGTCGTCCGTCGGTCGAAGGCTCGCGGACGACAACTTGGCTCTCGTGTGTGGATGGGATTTGGCCGGTCAAAACGTCAGCATATCAGTGAGATGCTCTGCGGTGATAGTAGGACCGGGCATCCTTAGCTAACTCTTCAAATCAATAACTCGCCCGTATCCAAAGACGACCAATGGGAGTAACCCCTGCCTGTGGTACATAGAAGAGGCTTCATTGGACGCAGAGGGCGTGTCAGAACGTTAGTGGAAGGAAGGACTACGGCAAGCAAAAAAAATACGAAGGCCACTCCATTCCTAGACTGCCGGCCTGGCTCCCAGCGGAGTCTGAAGGTATACGAAGAGGCATATCGGTGCAAGGCCCAATTATGGGCACGCGGGGGTGGTTAAGCGTCGCGTTATCGCCATTTGTGGCAGTGGGCGCGTTTGCGCCAAAGCGTAACCCTGCGAGTGCCTTCTCCACGTTATATGAGCGAAGACAAGTGGTTTGTATTAAATTGGGAGAAAGGGGGGCCGTGTTTCGCAGTCTCGGCCCTTGGATCGAAGCGGCGAGGCTGAAGATGCTCGCTGCACAGCTTAGGCCGAAAGACCGAAACTTCAACGGAGAAACCTTTGGTCTTGTCGTGAGATTTTGGCGGGTGCGAGTACATAATCAAAGGCCCCAGTCTCCGCTTCAGGTGAAGGACGGGGTTGCCTGAAGGTGAGGACCAAAAGCTTGTCCTTTTGAAGCTTGGAGTGGTGGTGAGGCTGGACCTAAAAGGGGGTGGTAGCTTCGAAATCGCACAAATCCCATGCCTGGTTTACTCATTGGTCACACTGCCAAGGACATACTATCATGAAGATCAGTGGAGGCTTATTTGTGTTGCACCGACGGGTTTGTCTACCGTAGTCGTCAAGTGTCGAATACTATCAGGCCTTATTGGAGAGTCGAGGTCTCGAGGGCGAATAACGTGACAATCCCCAACCACACACCCACGCACGAACATCACACCATGGCTTGGACGGCGACCGATGGAGGATGCTAGAAGACGGTACTTGTATACTGTTCTCGAGATACCCGGCATTTTCTTTCGGGCTAATCTTTGAGTGCTCTGTACGTACTTTACCAAGTATGTTCACTGTGAAGCCACGGTGGCTAGAGTTGGTACAACGGGAAGCGTTTCAAGACGAGGCGGGTGGCAGTCAAGAAGGCCCGACAAACATCTAGACACAAAGCCTCCAATCACCGTCATCAGCTGTTGAATGAGAGCAGAAGTTGATAGTCCGCTATTCGCAGCACAAGCCGCAATCGGCCGGAGTCCACAATGTGCCCGCAAGTGGTACCTGTGTCGTTTCACCAACCACCCTCTCCTGTCTCTTACGCCTTGCGATCCCTCCACTTCTCCAAAAACACCTGCTGCATACAAGTAGGGTAGGGAGACTGGCAAAGGACCATGCGTCGGAGACTTGGGGATAGCGGACAGTTAGCTGTACGAGTACGAGGATGCGGAGACTTGTTGATCGTCTAGCTGGTTAGTCGACGCTGCTGAAGTGCCTCTTGTGGTCAAGACGCGGGGAATGAATGGTGTGCGAAATGCCAATCACCGAGTCAAGGTTTCAAGCGATCCCTCGCTCATAAGAGGACCGAGACCCGGGGATGTACTTGTAGTGTTTACGCGTCGTTGACGATATGCGAGATTTCCGGCGCCGAAGATCGGGGGCAAAGATGGGTGGACGATGAAGAATGATTTAACCGGAAAGAGAGGATTGTTTTGGACGGGGAGAAAGAAGAAGGGAAAGTCTCCAGAGAAAAAAAGCAAAAAGGCAAAGCTGAATAAATGGCGCAGGCGCAGGGAGGGGAGGCGGTTGTAAGGGTCTTTTAACGCCGGCGAGATTCCATGCCAACCACGAGACGCCCAGAGATGCGAGATGCTTGGTCAGGAATGGCCAGCCCACCACTCCCCAAACAGCCGACCCAGCCTCTTCGTGCACACCATGTTGCTTGTACTCGGTACTTGTACCTGAGCTGGACAAGCCCCGTCCCAGTCACGATCGGCAAACACGGCCTCTTTTTCTGCTGGGATTCGCTTCTGGTGATTCCTCGTCTCAGAATGACGTCGGCGATATCGGCATGGCCTGTCCACTGCCGTCGCCATAAAATCACCCAACTCCCAACACCCAGCTCCAACACGGCCGCCATGGCACATAACACAGACTAACCATGGCCGATATACACGTGCGTGACCATGTCAGGTCGCCGACAGAGACCTCGACCTCGGACCTATCCCGCGAAACCACAAACTCGGATTATGGCGATCTGGACCACGACGAGGAAAAGTCCCAGGACGGCCGCGGGCCTGCGTCCATTGCGACAGGCCGGTCCGCGAGCCTCACCAGGACAGTCACTCGGAGAGAGACCCTCTTGTCGCGGATCAGGTCCCGGCCGCCCATAGGCACTTTCACCCATCCGCTCGAGCACCGCCAGACGACGGTCGAAGATCTGGTTGATTTCGATGGCGCGGATGACCCCTACAGGCCCGTCAACTGGACCATGAAGAAGAAAGTAATCACCACTGCCCTGTACGGGTTTACCACAATGTCCGCCACCTGGGCGAGCAGTAGCTACAGTCCAGGGACGGAGCAGGTCTCGCATGATTTCCACGTTGGGACCGAGGTCTCGACGCTGGGGACGACGCTTTTTTTGATTGGGTTCGGTATTGGTCCGCTGCTTTGGGCACCACTGTCGGAGGTCTATGGCAGAAAGAATGCTGTCCTCCCACCCATGTTCGTTGCCGCCTGTTTCTCGTTCGGGACTGGTGCAGCCAAAGACATCCAGACCATCATGATCACGAGATTCTTTGCCGGCTTCTTCTCTTCGGCGCCTGTCACTAACACTGGCGGCGTTCTCAGTGACTTGTTCCCAGCGTCCCAGAGGGGTATTGCAATCGCTTCCTATGCAATGGCAGTGGTCATTGGCCCAGTATTTGGACCTATCGTTGGCGCCGCCCTTGTAGTTCAGCCGAGTCTCAGATGGAGATGGACCGAGTACCTCACGGGAATCATCCAGCTCTTCGTCTTGGTCTTCGATGTCATCTTCCTGGACGAGTCATATCCTCCACGACTTCTGATATACAAGGCGCGGCGCCTGCGACATCAAAGCGGGAATTGGGCACTTCATGCGAAATTCGAGGAGTGGGACGTGTCTGTCACAGAGTTAGCAAACAAGGTGAGCAAGGCTTTATCTCTTCTCGGAGCATGCAGTGTGCTGACCGACTGCAGTTTTTGGTTCGACCTTTCCAGTTGTTGATGACCCCGATCTGTGCACTTGTGGCTCTCTATGCGAGCTTTTGTTATGGTATCTTGTATATGCAACTTGGTGAGCATTCTTCTCCTTCAGCGGTTGGACTCAAGACTGATCTCGTATAGGTGCGATTCCGATCATCTTTGGCGAACACCGCCGTTGGAAACTACTTCCCTCTGAACTTCCATTCCTGGCGATTCTGCTGGGAGCCATCACTGGCGCCATCATCAACGTTTTCAACCAACTGGTATATAACCGCAAGTCGGGAGGCAAAGTGGCCCCCGAGTTGCGTCTGCCTCCGATGATGTTTGGATCTTTTCTTTTCTCGTCAGGCCTCTTCATCACTGGGTGGACATCCGACCCGAAGTTTCCGTGGATCGCCCCTGTCATCGGGTTGTATATGACGGGGCTGGGGTTCTTCACCATCTTCCAAGCGGCACTGAACTACCTCGTCGACACATTTCAGAAGTACGCTGCCAGTGCGGTGGCAGCCAACACATTTTTGCGATCATGCTTTGCTGCAGCGTACGTGTCAGCCCTTTTATTATTCCCCCTCAGTATTCGACCGGTGCTGACGTGATGGCAGGTTTCCGCTTATCGTGTCTCCCATGTACCACAACATTGGGGTTCCTTGGGGGACGAGCATTTTTGGGTTCTTTGCCGTTGCCTTGATACCCGTACCGTTTGTGTTCTTTGTTTTTGGAAAGCGGATAAGAGCGAAGAGTAAATGGAGCAGGTTCTAGATTTTGTCAGTTTGGAATACAGATGTGGGATACTTTCAGGCCCTTCTTACGATATACAACACTTTAGCAGAGGAGTTGATCGGTGGAGGCCTAAATGGCGGGCTGGCCCTTGACTTTGGCTGGTCTGACAACGAAGCGTACGAATAGACATGCGTATCATATTATGCCAGTGTCTTGATTGTTTCGGCCAATATCCGGTTGAGCCCAGGGGAGCAACCACACGGTGCATATTACCTATACGGAGTAGCTATTTAAAAAGCTTGATCCGGGCCGAAGATGCAGGCACATCATTAATAACCACCAACACCTTTTGCCCCTTTCATACCTACAAGTTGGTAGTTGTTCGGCTTACACAATTACCCTTTGGCGGGTATTATAATTTTTAATGGACAGAGGCCAGTACTAAGGCTCGTTTCCATATCACCAGCTATTTCTCCAGTGCTACCAGAGCCACCAGAGAGCCCAAGGAACGAATAACTTGACCCAAGACAGCTAGGAGAGATTATCCACCTGAAACAGACGGACGGGGCTGATTATTCCGTCATGGCGAGTGCTCAGCTCCCCTCCCTAGATGGGTGTGTCTGACCTGCCCATTGAGGTTCAATCCGCGTTATCTGTTCCTCCCTGGTGTCGATGGCTCCCCAATGGAACACCACTCTGTTATTCGATGGCGGATGCGAATGTCGGTCTAGATGGCGTCAAAGTCTCCTACTCGTGCATAGATCAGCATGGAGGTTGAGTGATTGATTGATTGCACCACCACTCGACCCATACATACCAGGCTGCAGCATTTCTTCAGGTCGAGAAATAACACCTCTGGCCCCTCACCGCAGCCATCAGGCATCCTCGATTTCTTCCTTATTAGACCGAGTCCGCTTCTCTCCTGGACGACACTCCATTGACGCGGATGCATGTGGTGTTATTGCGTCGCTGAGCACCATGATGTCGCCTGACGCCGTTCAATTTGAGAACAGCCGCGAAGAAGGTCTTGCAGATTCCGCGCCATTACTGGGCACTGCATCCAATGTCGGCGACGACGGCGAACGAAAGAACCATTCCAGGCTTCTCCTGAAGATCTACATCGTCGTGTTCTGCCTCAACCTCGCATTCCAGATCCTGGCTCCCGCCCAGACCCAGATCTACGAGTCCATCTACTGCTCGCAATGGTACCGCCGGCACCCAGTCGATTCCTTGCCACCGTCCAGCGAGATCCCAGAGTCGTACTGCAAGATTGGCCCTGTGCAGACGCAGGTGTCCACACTGAAGGGATGGTACGAATTCTTTGCCGCAGCTCCGGGGCTTCTGATGAGCATCCCCATGGGAATCCTCACCGACGCCATCGGTCGACGACACCTGCTGATCCTCAACATCACTGTCCTTTGCCTGACACAGGTGTGGACGACGTTTGTCACCTGGTTTGAGGGCCAGATTCCTCTTCGGGCTATCTGGCTGGGGGCTGGTCTCAACCTCGTGAGCGGCGGGGTTGTCGTGACAGAATTGGTTTTTGTGGTAAGGCCGCCTCGCACCTTCTCCTGCATGGCACCCAGCTGATGATCCCACAGTGTGTCTTGACCGATGTCAGCCCGGGTGACCGAGTGTATGTGGTCGAGTTTGAGGGTTGTCGACTGGATCTTGCAGCTGACTCTGATGCAGGGTAGAGACATTCTTCCGCTCCACCGCGTGCGGATACTTCAGCAAGGTCATCGGGCCCGTCCTCGCCGCGACCCTCATGCGGCGTGATCCGTGGCTCGCCATTTACCTTGGACTCGCGCTCCTAGTCATCACGGTGATCCTCGTCGCAACCGTCCCAGAAACGGTGCACCTGCAAGTCACCGCACGGAACGAACAGGCCGAAGCGCATGGTGACCAGGACCCCACCGCCACAGATGCCCGAGGGCGCAGCACATGGCGACAACTCGACCTGTCCCGCCTGGTCAAGATCTGGAGCGACTGGCGCCTCATCTTCGTCGCGCTGACGTACCCGTTCCGGCTGATCTGCTACGCGCTGAGCGACCTGCTCCAGCGGTACGTGTCGGACCGGTACGGCTGGACGCTGGCGGACGCGACACTGGTCTACTCGCTGCAAGCCGTGGCGGCGGGGCTGGTGCTGTTCACGCTGCTGCCGGGCGTCTCGGCGCGGCTGGACGCGCGGTACGCGTTCAGCCCGGTGCAGAAGAACGTGGTGCTGTCGCGGGCCTCGCTGGCCGTGCTGGCCGTCGCCTTCGCCGTCATCGGCCTGGCGCCGCACCCGGCCGTCCTGGCCGTCGGCCTCCTGGTCGAGACCCTGTCGACGGGCTTCCCCGCGACGCTGCGCGCGCTGGCCGCCGCCCTGATCGACGCCGACGACAAGGGCCGCGTCTTCTCCGTGCTCGCCATCGCCGAGACCCTCAGCGTCATGCTCGCCTACCCCGTCACCGCCGCCCTGTTCAACGCCGGCCTCGACCGCGGCGGCGGCCCCTGGCTCGGCTTGCCCTACGACGTCATCGCCGTGGCCGCCGCCCTGGCCTGCGCCGTCATGTGTCTTCTCCGTTTTGAGCGGCCTGTGCGGGTTGCGTGAGGGTCATTTCGTCAGTCGGGACAACAGTCGGATTACTCGCCTAAAGGAACGGAATCGACATTTCGATGTATCACACACATACGGTGACTGGATTTTGGAGATCCTTGGCTACATCAAAAGATTAGTGTTTTCTGGATCAATCAAACACACCCTAATGAGATGGATGAAGTGGGCGTTCTAAATTTTGTCGTTGATTAGCTTCTGCGGACTGGGCCGCTGGCTCTGATACACACAACACATACAGTTACCCATAGACACACATGTAATATCCGTAGAGTATATAGTGCATGCCCAGGTATCTTAACATCCAGCTTTGCCTGACACTGATCCAGGGTTCATTCAGGTTGAACCTCGATGCTATCACACCGGGGGTATAGATGCAAGGGCTCCGATGTAGATATCTCGCTACCTAGGTTCATGCCAGCGAGTCGGAACCGCCTCGTCCTCGCTCTCGGTATCGATTACTTACAACTGTGTACCTACCTGCATACCTAGGTATGCAGGTACTTCTGGTGGTTCCGCAGATGTCCAGGGACTAATATGAACCAATCAAACCCCCAATGGCAAAGCCAAAGCCCACGGTTGCATGTTCACAAATCAAATGCAGTTCAAACCGAGGCTCCCCAGGCTTATCCACGTGTGCAAAAGATTCAATGGGCATAACAGCTCTTTGAACCCCCAGATCCTCTCTCCGGCAAGTGCATCTCTCTTCTATATTCAAGGTGCTGCTATCGGTGGAAATCCGTACCGTACGTCTAATAAGGCTGTCAGCCAGTAGGTGGTCATCATTGCTGCTGTCCCCCTGTATCTATTCCACAACTTCCACCATGTTGCCGGATCCAGTCACGGTCAAAATCCCCACGTCCTACGAATCCCTCCCTGTCAAGGATATCAAGGTGTCCCATTACCCTGAGAATACACCGGAAGCTACCCCGGTGGTAGTGGTGACGTTGAACCGTCCAAAGCAAGGCAATGCCTTCACAGTCCAGATGATGCGCGATTTCGAACTGGTCTACCCCATGTTCGACCTCGACGAACGAGTCAAATGCATCGTCATCACCGGAGCCGGCAAGATGTTCTGTGCGGGCGCGGATCTCGAAATCGGATTCCCCAGTGGAGGAGAGAGGGAGAGACTGGTGGATCATCGCGACAGGTACGTTTATCGTAGTTGGAGCGCTGTGTCGTTTGCTGACCCAGCACTACAGCGGTGGTCGCCTCAATCTGTGCATCTATCGATGCCGGAAACCAACCATTGTCGCGATGAACGGATCCGCTGTTGGTCTGGGTATGACCTTGAGCTTGTCGGCTGCCATCAGAATCGCCCACGCCTCGTCAAAATATGGCTTTGTCTTCGCCAGACGGGGAATCACCATGGAGTCAAACTCGTCCTTCTTCCTGCCAAGGCTGATTGGCTACTCGAACGCCCTGTACCTGC
This sequence comes from Cladophialophora immunda, assembly GCF_000835495.1. Lineage (NCBI taxonomy): Eukaryota > Fungi > Ascomycota > Eurotiomycetes > Chaetothyriales > Herpotrichiellaceae > Cladophialophora > Cladophialophora immunda. The sequence continues at coordinate 2,708,990 of NW_015622547.1, read as the reverse complement.
TCACGACAGGCGACGTATACAGAGGCGATTCGAAGCATTTTGGAAATCTTTTCCAGGAGGTCATTGAGGATCAAGCCGGTGTCTTGAGGCGAGCACTTGAACTCGCTACCACCATTGCAGAGAAGACAAGTGTGTTGGCTGGATTCATGAATAGAGAGTTGATGTGGAGAGGAAAACCATCAGCTGAGGAAACTCATCTTCTCGATAGCGCCGTCCTCTACCACATGTTTGCCAACCCCGATTGCAAGGAAGGTGTACAAAGCTTCATGGAGAAGAGACAGCCAGAGTTCTCTGCAACTCTCGAGAAAGACGGCCCGCCCTTGTATCCGTGGTTCAACGAGGTCGACACTGGTTCAAGACCTCGCGTACACCCATCAAACAAGGCCAAGTTGTAGACTGGCTCCGAAATTGGGAAAGAGAGGGATATGAACCCTGCAATGTCTTCATAGCTTGGCCCTAGTTTGCTGTTCGTGCCACTTCATCAAAGCTTGTGCCTCCCTCTTCCTTGCATGGTTCTGCATTGTATTTATCGCGTCCGTCACCTCTTGGTCACTAAGTTTGCTCAGCTGATCTGGGTCCAGCTCCTCGGTGCTTGATGGTTTGGAAAAGGCCTTTACCCAAACAAATCTGCTCGAAGTAGGGCCAGTGCCGTCGACGACAGCCGAGCAGAAATTTGTCTGACGTTCAAAGCAGTCCCTGCTTTTCGGAGTTTTGGGGAACACCATGGCAAAACAATGCGGCATCCCCTCGTAGCCCACGAAATCCACCACTCCACCACCCTGATGCATTCTGCGAGCGAGAATCGTGATCTCGTCCTCCAGTCCTTCGTTACCCAGGCACAGCCATGCTGGAGGCATCCCCTTCCAGAGTTCCGGGCCAGCAGCTAGAGGTGACACGAGAGGGTGTGCCATCACTGATGCGTTACAGAAGATGTTTGCTCGAGGAGGGCTTGCCGGCCATAGATCATCCGGAAGAGGATCTGATTTCGACACGCCTTCTGGAGTAGGTGGATCCAGATAATCCAGGTGAGCATTGTGGTTTATAGAGGGCATGGACCGAGATATGTCGGCCCACGCACTGTTGGGGCAAATGCCCGCTGGAAGCTCAATGGGGACATCGACACCATGGAATTTGATGCTGGTCACACCCATTCTCTGCAGTGTCAAGAGGAGCTGCAATAATGCCACAGCAAGATTCCCGCCAGCAGAGTCCCCGGCAAATACGATATGTTTCGCAGGTACAGGGTCGTGGGGCAGGCCCTTGGGAGGCGCCAGGAGCGACAAATAAGCCACCAATCCATCGAGCAACTGAGCAGGGAAAGGATTTTGAGGGGCTAGACGGTATCTGACAGAATAGCAGCGACCTCCAGTCAGTCGTGCGAGACGGGAAACAGGATCTCTATGCGAAGCCGGGTCCATCAAGAAGTAGGCACCGCCATGGAAATACAGAATCGTGGTGTTGGCCGAAACGCTTGCCATCAGAATTCTATAATGGTCGTCTTCGGATACGTCTGGTCTAGATTCATGAGCAGGCACGCCTTTTCTGAAGCCAGTCCACTCGGCTTCCACGCCCACGACGTCGGGAAGAGTGTATGTTTCGCTACCGTCTCCAAGCTCTTTTATAGCCGCCACAATAGCTTCTCGCGGGCCGGTCTCGTCAAGAGGTGGTGGAATGGTCACTTTGGCGATGCAAATCGGTCCCTTGATTCCAGGGTCCTTCTTAGAGATGTGTTGCAGATATCCCATGGGCTTTCTGACCCTCATGATAGATCGCAGAACAACCACAACCACCTCTGTTGTCAAATCTTGCTTTGATGAATTAGGCGACAAGGAAAGCGCGTTGAGGACGATCGTCTTAAGCAATAGTGGCAGTCGCGGCAGGAGGAGCCTGACAAGGGCTCGCGGAGAGAGATCCATCACAGCATCAAAAGCAAGACTGTCTAGTGAGGTCTATTGCAATACCGCGTCTCGGAGGAGCGAAGGAAGAACAGCCAAATGGCAGACAGGACCCGACGGAAAACAAAGCTCAATGAAAGAAGTGCATTGCAACAAATCTGAGGGCTTACGCACCCACCACGAGAAGCGCAGTTTCGGCGACAAGCGAAAGGCGGCGACCAGTTTTGGCCGGCGCAGGCACTGAGCGGTCGACGACGTCATAGACGACAAGGCAACAGCTTCCTTTGCACGAGCATTTGGATCTTCTTTTCTCTTCCATCCTGTCTAGATTTGTTTTATATTCACCTCTCGTCCTCTGTCACCACAGCAGCTATGTAAATCCTCCTTCACATCGAAATCACCCGCCGAAGGAGACACAGGATTCTACTCACCAAGGCTCTGGGCGATCGCTGACTGTACAACGTCAACTAACCACTTGTAGGGTCCTCGACCTCGGCTACTGTCCAGCAACAGTTCCTCCCTCCCTCCCAAATTCCATTGTGATCACCAAGAAACCCATCCGTCTTGACGGTGGTACTCCCAAGACAACTTGCGGGAAGAAACGGCGAGATATTGTGCCGAAATCTCTCAATCGATCACTCAGCTGCTCCCTCGTGACCCTCCCGTCGACCCTCCTTACACAAAATTCTCGAGACGTCCTGCGCCGATCATGTCCTCGAAAGAGTCATCCACAAGCCATCCTCCCTGGAAATATTCGTGCCGCGGGTGGACCCTTCTCCTATGCCTTCCGCTTCTGCCTGGCTTCGTCCCAGATCATGGATGATTGTCGATGGCATTAGGCTCATTTTGGTAGGGCTGTCAATACGACCGAACAAACAAGAGGTTCGCTATTTTTGGCTGCCGATACCCCGGGTTCACCTCCTATTGCAAAAATGGATAACGCTCTTTACTTTGTCCTCCCCCCCGGGAACCAGGGCCAACAGCACCCAAGCGCACGTCGGCTACTTTCTTTTTCCCTCATACTATTATTGCGGGTACTTTACCCTCCACTACGGTACAGTCACAGCCCCCCAATCGACGTGTGTTGGAGGGCGGGAAGGGCGTGCTCTAGAACGCTGCGAATGGCTTGGGAATTTTCCCATTGGGTTCGTCAGACGCCTTTGCGTCACATTCTCGTGTTTCCTATGGCTTGGACATCTTTGGCTCCAGGCTGAAACGTTTCGTTGCATGCTGATCCCCTGCAGAGTACCGGGCCTTAGAATCAACCATTCGACCATTTGTTCATGTTGTCTGCAGTCACTTCACACCAAAACAAAGCACACCCTAGTTAGTACCTCGAGTATGCCTGTGTCTGCCTCGTTGCTTGGCCGACTATACCCGAACCTGTCTCGTGGCTCCATTCTGGCGCTCGTTACCGACTTCTCAATAATCCGTTGTCGAAGAAATGACCTGATTTTTTGATAGCTCTCATGCCCAAAACCACTCCAGCAACCCAGATGTCCTGAAACTGTTTGCTAACCACATACACGATCATGACTTTGGACCACAGTGTCTCCAGCGACCTTTCGGCGGATATCACGTCGATAGCTTCATGGGATTTCTCGTCAGAACCAACCACTCCGGGAAGTAATGGTTCGCGACGCAGCACCCAACCAAAGACCCGGACGCTGGCTCCCAATCTCACGCGACGATCGCACAAAAAGTCCCGCGGCGGTTGCTTTAGCTGTAAACAAAGAAAGATCAAATGCTCAGAGACGAAGCCTGCGTGTGGGAGTTGTTTGATGAAAGGACTTAGTTGCGTCTATCCAACGGAGCCAGCAGTGCGCAAGTCGAGCAATCTGCCGCTGATAAGGCGGAATCCCAGTACTTCCCCATCCTTCCCAGCTGCCACATTTTCAATCCTGGACATGCGATTCTTCCATCACTTTCTCACCATCGCCTATCCACACCTACCAGTCGACAATGATCATGTCTGGATCAACGATATCCCTCAATTTGCTGAACAGCACGAATACCTGATGCACGCGTTGCTTTCGCTCGGAGCCTCCCACCTCAGCCGCCTCACAGGCGTGGACTACCGAAGAGAGTCTCTGATTCATCGCGGCCAGGCTATTGCGGGCCTCAACCAAGCACTCAGCCAGACCGCGCGTTCCTACGGAGAGGCGGACGCCATGCTCGCTTCTTGCTACGCCCTTACCTTTCAAGCTTCATATATGAGTGACGGCCTGTCTGATTTCATCACCATGGTGCGAGGCTGCGCCCTTACAACGGAGAAAATCAAAGAAGAGCACTCCCCTACGGCGTTCAACCTGCAACCAGACTGGCACTTCAAATACATGGCGCCTCGTCTGCAGAATCTGCCACCCGTTGACCCTCGATTGCTGCAAGATGCGTATACGGCCCTCGAGAGCATTCGGCCGTTTTTGACTGGTGGCACAGAAATCGATTTCCACGCGGCACTCGTCGATGTAATCACCTCGCTCCAAGCCTCGCCAGCATCAGGCTATATACAATTCATCGGCGTGTATGGCGTATGGTATGAACTATGCCATGACTCATTCAAGACCTTCCTGGACCCAAACAATCTTGTCGCTCAGCTCCTTCTTGCTTACTTCGTGGGCGTGCAGTTGTTGATGGTTCCTCTCGCGGCGCATGAGTGGCCACACCGTGCAGATGTAAGCCGCGTGCGCGTCCTGCAGGGCACAGTCGAGTGGGCTCAAGGAATTTTCCAGAGACTCGAGGATTCAGAATGGGAAGCGCACCTTGATTGGCCAAAGAACGTGATTGCCACTGTTCTTGCGGAAATCAATGGTGATGTGCTCCAACTGCCACCTGTCCTGCAGCTTCATCTTACAACGCGGGATATCACCCCCCAGTCGACGATTCTGACACCTACTTGATGTGGTTCATGAGAACAGGATGATATCAGTCATCATGGAGACGAGCATACCCGAAGGGTGGGAGAAAGACAGAATGACAATGCCATCATATAAAAGTGCAGGTCAGTATTCATTCGCTAGAGAGATGCCGGTTGAAGCTCGAAGCATCCACTTACGGTCGATTTCTGGATCTTCCAGGAAGGCTTTTTGGAGGGTTAGGGAAATGCCTTCCCCCAAGTGATTTCTCTTACAAGTATTGTATGTTGCATGGGGAGGTTTTGTCCAGATGGGTAATTCAACACCAGCAGATTGAGCGTCGATTCAGGCTCAAATACCACACCTATAGGTGACTGAAGGTAGTCTTTCCAGGGCGAGAAATTGATATCCTCTTCTCCCAGATCGCACTCACCCATGGTATACGTGAATCCCCAAGCAATATGTCAACATTCTCGAACCAGTGAGCGTGACCGAGTGGTTCACACCCTGCGAACCGATACGTCCAAAGCCAGTCATTGAAAGAAAGATCTGTGCGACGGAGCTGGTTTAAGCGCCACGAAGTTGTAAGGCCGTCCTCCTGCAATCCCAAGTCCATTTTCGATCCTCAGTTATCCCTCCTATTTCTCAACGCCTTTGCCCCCCCCAAAGTCGTCCTTGCAACGCCAGCGACCGTCCCATGATTCTTCGCTGATCGCATCGAATGATTACCCAGCCGGCGGCAATTGGAACCATGTATTTCCCACGACCAACACCTCGAAATAAAGTTTTCCACCTCTTCGCCGGGTGTGCCATTCCCTGTATTATCGACTGCAGCATGCTCCTGGATTGTGGGTGTCCCTGACTTCCTGCCCTCGCAAACGCGTAGTTCGATCGATCGAACATGAGCAAATTGTTGCATACCACTGCTTGACGACAATCTATTTCCCCCTTCATCACCACCCATCTCTTTCGACACAAGCCGCACCTTTACACTGCATTGTCCACGACGCCGCCTTTGTTCTTGTTCAAGGAGAGGTGGATATCGCCCGGTCGTCGTCGGCTTCTCGCGTCGCCCGTGCTTTCTTGTAGGGCGTACTCTGCCCGCGGCTTCTGCTGCATGAACTTGACCGGGTGGTAGAGCGCCAGGACCGTGAGGGCGATGAACATGGGCACCGCCTCGAGGACGTACAGGCACCACTCGTGGGTGAAGGGGTATCCGTCGATGCCCATACCGAACTCGACGACGCGGTAGACGGAACGGACCTATTGCGTTTGGGGCAAGTGTTAGGGAACTTGTGTTGTCACCGTTACTGGAAAGGGAGAACAAAACACAAAAACAAGAGAGAGAGAAGGAGAGAAAATAATATAGAAGGGAAGGGGGAAATGCAAGTGAGGGGACATATCTGGGAATGGGTATATATATACTCACCTGCACCCAGAATCCCGCGATCCAGACCGCCCACACAACCTTCCTCACGCGAGGATTCAACCCTGCGTCCTTGTCCCGGCTCACCCTCTTGACATATTTGCCCAGCACGACGAGAAAGACACTAAACGTTGCGAGCTGCAGGCTGAGGCCGACGAGCAGCACGTTCGTGCCCACGGTCTTCAGGTCCCCCTCCCAGTTGCCCGAGCTGGCGATGCCGGAGCCAGAACACTGGGTGAGGAAGCTGAAGATGTCCGAGGTGATGAAGATGCGGCCCAGCCAGCGGGGTGGGATGCGGAAGAAGACCTGCTGGTTGTTATTGTCGTTGTGGTCCGCAGCCGGCAGGGTCGTCCGGATCAGGCGCGTGAGCAGCAGGTACAGCGTGGCGCAGACGAAGATGGGCGAGATGACAATGTACGACGCGCTCACGGCGTACAGCGGGATCGAGGCCAGGTTGTGGATCGACGCGATCCGGATGGACCACCCTGCCGTGGAGATGACGCAGGCCACGAACAGCGGGATCGTGTACTTGTGCTTGTACGTCGCGCGCCGGGTCGCGATGAAGTTGGTGTACCCGTGCCACAGGGTCAGGAGGAAGTATAGCACCGAGAAGATGACGGCCGCCGCGGTCGAAGGGGAGTAGAAGTACAGGTTCAGGTCCGAGTTGTCGTTGTTGTTGTCGTTCGACATCTTGTGTTAGACAACCTTCTGGGAGAAACAGAGAGGCCTTTTTGATGGTTTCCTTGCTTTGGAGATGTTATCTTGGGATCGTCGTCCAAGTTCTCGGTATATATGAAAGCGTAAGGAGAACAATGATTACGAGTCAACCGGATTGGAGAAAAGAAGGACCTCGAGCATCAAGAGAAGAGGGAATGAGGCATCTATATATACACGCCATCTTCGTCCCATTCATCCTTTCACATGAAGCCCAGGAAAACAAATAGCACCAGAATACTTCGTGACAAGGGAAGCGGACAAGAAATGAGAAGAGTGGAGTGACCCGCATGGTCTTCATATGCCTGGGTATAAAGAAAATCTTCGCTCGCGACACTTTTCTGCACTGAAAAAAGTTGTAAGATAGGGTGCACGCAACCCACGTATTCGGATCGCCATCGAATCAGCGACGGCGGACAGCGTTTATCGGCTAGGGGCTCCAAGATTTCCCAGGCACGCCAGGACACTTGATTGGAGGAGGAGACATCTTCGCTTTTGTCGTCGCATAGCTTTGGAGACACGACAACAGTCTCGATACGTCGACGTTTGCTGGGTCTTCGCCTCGCTTGGCGGTAGATTATCTATCCCACTCTTGGAAATATCGACACTGCAGCGTATAACGAATGAGGCAACTTTCGAATTCGGGATGTCGGATTATCGAGAAAATTGGGGAGGGGAGGGTGGACACGAAAGTCCTTTTCGGGGGTTTCAGACGTTGAGAGAGAGTTCAAGGAAATGGTGCTGCCTTGTGGGCGTCCTTGCGGGCGGCAACCAGGGTGCAAGAACAGCCAGACCAGGAGGCTCAGTTTGCGGCGCGCGGCGACCAGGCAGAAACATATCTTCCCCCCATTCCAGTCCAAGATGGTATGGTTCGTATCTGGGGCGAATCAATTATTCCTGAGGTAATGGGGTAGGAGATATGGCAGGAGATCACCATGCACGTCCGTGGCTGGTTTGAAGGAGGCGCTGTGTCTGACCAAGGCCTCGCCTCTCGGCCTACCGTTTCTTCGTCCCCCGTAGGAAGATGGTTACCCAAAGTTTGACAAGCCAAGGGAAAGCGTACTCGGGTTCAGGGACGCCCTAAAATGACCCAAGATCGCCTGGCCTGATCGTCGCTCTGTACGAGGTTCGCTGTCGCGACAGGCTTTCCAGATGCAGTAACTCTCGTATTCTTACGGCCACCCTGCTGGTGGATCGAGCCGCTGCTGAGACCTTCCATTTCCAGGGACGCTGGAGCCCAGCCGCAAGACACACAGCCGCAGCGGAGTGGCAGGAAATACAGATGGGGTAGATGGGGCCAAACAAATGGGCAAGCGCGGAAAGGAGAAACTCCAGGCACCAGGGATATTCAAACGATGAGGTAGGTGGAGAGAAGTCGTCGGTTTGCAGGGCGAGGTCGAGCTGGCCAATCAGTGCGCACCAATTCTCGCGAGGCTGCTCGTATTCGCATGGCAAGGCTTGGCTCATACTAGGGCGAGGCTGAAGAGGCTTCTCCACTCCCAGGGTGCAGACAATGTACCGAGTACCGAGTACACATGTTGCTGGGGAAAGACTTATGTCTCTAGGGAGCCAGGAAGAAGCGAAGGAGTTTTGCTTGAACAAGAACTTCATGGCCGATCGTAAAAACAAAGGACATTCGCTGCTCGAGACGTCTGAAATTCGCCCACCACGCGCATTTCAAGCGAACACTACGAGGTAATACTAGCTCAACCCATCCTGGAGCAAGTTGCTCGCCTTGCGCTTGCACTCCATCCCCCGCTGAGTTCCAGATGAAAAAAATACCCATATTTTATGAGAGATCAAAAAAAATATAAAGCGATAATCGAGTTGCGGCCAAGTTTAGTGAAGATTTTCAATTTCATGTATTCATGTCAACATCTAATATACATTGACCAAGGTGTATAAATGCTAAATGCTCCGAGAGTCATAGTGCCGCCTATCAAGGTCAACTAACCGTAAACCAATGCACGGACCTCAATGCTCTCCCGGCCCTTGGCTCCCACGGGCGTCCTAGGATCCACGAAAGCCGTGTGAGGAACTCTTTGGCCGACGCCTTCCTTGCTGTCATAGCACTTCAAGAACAGCCTCTCATCATTGTCCATACCAGACCAGTAATAAAATGTCTGGTTTTTGTTATACCTCACTGCAGCCGTCTCACCCGTCCGATGAGGGTATCTGTGCTCAACAGGTACAAGGTCGTTGTCATCGACAGTATCGGCAGAGGCAAAACCAAGAGGATGCGCCTGAACGGTGCCGTTGATGGGTCGCCAAACGTTGATGATTCGGTATCGGCCCTTCAAAAGCTCATCTGCTTCTTCGGGATTGTGTAGCTTCACGCGCCACTCGGTTGACCGCGGCGTCTGATCAACGTGCACTCTGGTGACAGGGGCACGAGGAGCCTCAGGGTTCGACCGACGGATGGTGTGGTCAAAAATGGTGACTTTATGTGCACCCGGAACGTTCTCCAGCAGCAGTTTTTCTACCTCGGGATAATAGACTTTCTTGATATGTTCATCGTCGACGAATTCCGTCTCTTCTGATGGGACGCCTTTGATAGCTTGAAAAGCGTCTTTGTCAAGATAGAATTCGGTTTCTCGGCCGCGGATGTCATTCATCTGGACGTCAATCACGGTCTCTCCGAAGTTCCGTTGTGGTTCGCCTTCAGGCTGTTTCTCAACATAGTTGTATGGCTTTGAACCATCCTCAGGGTCTCTGAAAAAGTTCAACTTTGTGTGCACCGGGCCTCTCGGGACATATGAAGAATCTTGAGCCCCAGAGAGGGTGGTGGACACGGAGGTCTGAGTCGTTGTCGCAGACATGCTCGTCAGGATTTGCAGACGTTTGAGGTAGGAAGCGTTTCACTGTCGAGAACGGAGGCGGGAACCAGGACGAAAGCGAAGCTATCATAAACTGCGTCGGATGCAGACGACCAAGGAGAGAAACAATGTCTGACGGGTTATATATGCGCGGTGAGCCGAGCACGCAATGTCGTATATTAGAAATCCATTGGAGTCACGTCATGGCTGAGCCGAGGGTTCGCCGCTTACCCCATGAATCTTCACCAAACTTCGTCCCCGCATTGATCTTCCAAGCCAATTATTATGCCCTGCTGGGATCAAAAAGTAATCGGAAGTGGCAAAACCGGTACTTGAATTCTAATCAAGAGGGCCCAGATACCTGAACGGGCAGATATTACCTATATTGAGAGCAAAACATCACTCCAATAGCAATCATCGTGCCCGCCCTACCCGTGCATCTCGGCGAGTTCTACAGCTCGCCTTCTTCGCTGCCGTAGTCGACCTTTTCGGCATCGTCTAGATCATTGATACCGTTCAGAGGTGGTTCTGGTTGCGGTGGCTGCGGTGGTCGCTCATCTGCAGGGTAAACCAGAGGCACCCGAGATGGCATTCTCCCGTGGTCGCCGCTCTCGGGTTCAGTATACATGCCATTGTCTCGACTTTCCGGTCGGTGTTGTGATGGAGCTTGTTCTGCATGACCATTGCTATAAGACGAAAGTGGACCGTTCCAGTTTGAGCCTCCGGACGAATGTCTCCGAGAATTGCTTTGGTGTGAGTTTTGGACCGAGGGCCTGCGGTGCTGATTAGATTGCGGTGCTCTGCCCGACGACGCATTTACGATCTCGTCAATTCTCCTCTGCACATCGTCGCCGGCGGCTCTTGAATCGTTGGAAGGACGATCGTCCGACGTTGTCGCAGGGGGACGGTTCGTCATCCTTTGAGGAAGGTTGATATTATCATCTCGTGAATCTCGACGAAGTCTCTTGGGTGAAGGTGCTGACTGCTCCTCGCCGATGGGTCGCTGTGATGGCATGCCTGATCCCCACTCACCAGAGTTTGGATCGTCAGTGACGTCTCTGTCACGTTTGGCACCTTGACTCCCGCTCTTTGCACTGTCGATGGGCGACAGGTCAGGCTGCGGCGTAGCGGGTTGGCGGGTCCGATCGAACAATGCCAGGTCGTCGTCTTTGGTATATGCGTCTTTTTGACCTTGACGCGGTAGGGTCGGGTTCTCGTAGACATCTGCCATAAGATTGCAACCTCTTTGGATATCGTGGAGATCGATGCCCAATTGCTCCCACCACGGCCGGCCTTTTTCATCGTCGGGAAGGCTGATGCCTGCATTCTTGACCCCCATGTACAAGGCGCTACCCGCAATTGCCGAAGGCGTCAATTGGAGGCACATGGTGGTAACAAGGGAATCATTCAAGAACGCCCACGATGTGTTTCGCAGTTGTTTGTTCGCTTGGACATCATAATACCGGAGATAGTCGAGGAGAAGTCGGTAGGGCTGCTCAAGTTGCAGGTCAAAGCACAAGGCTTCTAGTAACAGGTCCTCATTATGCAGAATGGTGTCTCGCCATTTCCAATACTCTTTGCTCTGTTCGTCCACCACCAGATTCGGCTGTTTTTGGGCGACCCGACAGCATGCGACCACCAGCTCCTTCATCTTCCGATAATTCTCCTCCACCTTCGTGGCCAAGAATATGGCAGTCGCTGCGACTGAGTAGTGGTGGAAGCCGGGCCTGTTGTTTTGAACCATAGCGTGGCGCATGAAGAAACGATGCAAATAGACAGAAGCCGTAGCGAGGGTCAACTGAGGCAACTTCAACATGATCCCGACCTGGGTTATGAAATTGACACCTTTCTGTCTGTTGGCCAACTCTTGAGTGACAGCCATTCCATCAAGGATACTTGGGGTGAGAAGGAGTTCTTCGGCGGTGAATAGCCATTGCGACTGGGTCCTTTCCAGGACGGCGTTCTTGGAGAAGGGAGGAGAGGCGTCGTGGCCGGTTGTATCTTGAAATGAGGGCATCGTGGGTATTTCGGTGGCAGTTAATAAGGCAGGGTCGAGCCGCAAAATTGACCGTCGGATTGAAGTCCAGTCGTTGAAGCAGCACCGGCTAACCCTTATGGCCGGGATGCGACTGCAACATTGAGAAAGAGGTGGAGACACGGCCGGATCCTGGCAGATTGGGGGTTTGCAGATGTAGGAGCACAATGTCAGGAGGACACATGTAGGGGGGAGGGCAGGGGTTCTTCTCGGGACTGGCCGATCCAAGGTGAGAGATCGATGGCAGGTGAGGTGACGAGGGATTGATTTCTTGAGTTTGCGGCCCTGAGATGTTTACTGCGGGTCAGGACAAGGCTACATTACCTAACTCCACACGTGCGAGGGGAGCCGATAAGGCTGGTGCAAAAGGTGCAGCGTGCAGTAGTGTTGCTTAGCTAACCGACAAGAGCCGTCTGGTGCCGTCAGCGATGAGGACGTGGACTGCGAGGCAGGTAGACCGAGCCGATTATGGCCGAACCGGGGGAGCTAAAGTTGCAGTATGACATCATGACATCATGGCATCACCACCAGTCACGACCTCTTCGGCGCCGTCCCACCTTTGCGTACGCACCGTGGTCGACTTTCAATCATTGCTCGACCCCCTGCAATATCTCTCAACGCCGTTGTGTGTTCTCAGGCGCTTCTTGGTTCCGGCGACCGAGGGGCCAGTTTGGGTGAATTTGTCTGGATGTCTAATGTCATCAAGAAACCGAGTCTTGGCCGCACAACTTACCTAAACACCTTGCGACACCAATCAAAGACGCTAAGCTGGTGCTGGGCAAGATACGGTACATTGTACCTTTGGGTGACACTGTGCATAGAGTTTGAAGGGGAAGCGATGCACACTCCATTTTGGGCGGATCTCGAGGATCTCGAGCCCAGCTCATCCAATCATGGGACACCAGCTGCGTCCCGAACAAACTCCTGCAAGGCTCAACTATCAAACCGTGGTGGTTCTGGCTCTCTCGTATTTCAATTTTTGATGAGGGATGGATCTTCGAGCAGCGTATCTCAAATAGTCCTTTGGCTGGACGTGATGCTGCTCAGTAAAGACCAGTCACTATGATATTGGCGAGTCATGCCTGATAGTCAGCATGTTCTAGCCTCTGCGTTATCCTGTCTGTGAACTAATCTCGCTCCTCTCCTGCAAAACGTTCACAGCCTCGGCCCCTTGGCCGCTTCTGGTTCGTGTTGGGTGATTTCGGAACTTGTCCCCTCCGGCTAAAGGGTAGGAGCAGCACGTCTCGGAGCCATGGGATACTCCCGACACCACGAAGACAATGAGTGCGGATAACAGCAAGGACATTTCAGGAGGGGGGTGGAAAAGAATACTCGAATATGCTAAAGGTGTAGCACACTATGCCGAGGCCAAGCGACATCAGTGGCAGTAGTGTATGAATGACCCGACTTGGTCCTCTTGCCTTCCGATAGCTACTCGAGCAGTTGTGCGGCTAAGACCTTCCTGAAGAAGAGTGGGAAATCCATCTTGCGGAGTCGCATCACCGAATTTCGAGACGCATAATTCCCGAAAAGTTGCCAGGTGTCAGAAAGAAGAATGCGGCTCGCTGACTCAGGCATCTCGACGCTGTGGCCGCTGGTGTGGGTGGTGCGAGAAGTCGTATGTTGACGGGGTCATGGCGGGCGTAGGTCATTCATTCATGGGCTGTGTGGTGCGCGCCAACTGGCAGCTCCAACGAGCACCTTGCATAAGCCGGGTTTGGTTAAGCGGCATGGTTAACATCGGGCCCGAGCTGGTCCATTAAGTCACCTACCTAGGTCGGTAGGTATGGAGGTACAGTAGCCCTTCGCTCTGCGGGTACGCGAGCAGTGCCTGCAGCGTCCGTAACGAGTGCACCGACATGCAGCTCGGGAGATTTGAATGCTGTTTAATGCTTCCTTATGCTTTGGCTAGTAACCAGCATTTGGGGATCCGGGTGTGAATGGGCTCTAATTACACAATGCTCTCATACAGTCGCAAAGAGCCGTATTGCACAAAACCATCTGCAGCAATCAATGAGGTACGGAGATTGTCAGCTGCAAATTCTCTCTCTCCGGCTCGCACGACGGGCATCGCTTGGACGTTGGTCCGAGAACGGAGTATGCAAATATGCACCTCGTAGGTCCGTACGGCGTACGGAGAACAGGTACAAGATCGACCCGACCGAGCGTCCAGCAGGCCCTGCCAAGGGGCTTGCAGTCCGAGCCTCCCCATTGTTTGCCCCCAAGGCACCAAGGTTACAGGGGCCCTCACCCGGGCTGGTGGGCCTAGTCCACCCCCAGTTAAGCGAGTCAATTAATAGTTGGTCAGTTGTGCCCAAGGCACGCACGGGGTGGTTAGTCCCGCTCGCTGCAATAACCATGGCTACCCTCACGACGCAAGCTGACTTTCCCATCCACACTTCCATGCGCCCATGCGCCCATGCGTCCTTCACCCTGGCTTCCAGTTTATTCCTAGGTTCAGTTAGCCCATATCATCTTCTGCCAGTCAGGGGCCCTTGTTCAGGCTGATCAGATTCTAGCGCTTCCATCACTTCCCTGGCGCCATGACGCCTCAAACACTCACATCACGGATTTTCTCTCTCTTTCTCGCACTGACTGACAACTCACTCACACCCCCTCCCCAAACACTCTCGACCGCCTGCTCTCCGTCTCCTGCGCTATTCTCGACCGTTTCTTCCTTTGCCTCGACCCTCTTCGTATGATCCCGATCGCACCATTACCTCATCTCACTCGCACGGCTCAATGGGAGGCTGCTCCCACTCGTGCCTCAGCCGCTCGGGATGTTTTGTTCGCAATGCGCCATATCCTCACCTTTCCGTCAATCACTCTTCGTCCCATACTATCTCGCTTGCAACCGTCGTGGCTATACTAGACCAACTCGAGTTATGTCTTCTCAGGTGAGTCTCCGGACCAGAGGAGCCCACTTCCAAGTCGGTCGGTCTTCGCGAGGTGCAAGTCCACGGTTGAGGCTTGGATCGTAGGACGTCCACAAAGGGCCACCATACAGGTCCAAATACACTTTGCAGGTGGCGATTTGCCATTTCAAATCCCTCTCGACCGGAGTAACTATGGCGCCTTGTGGGTTTCTCGCGATCAGAGCTCTCCTTTATCCAGACCATATCCCTGGTGAAGCTAACATGATATACAAACACCTCGCCCTCTCCCGGAGGCAAAATCCAGACTTGCCCTCGTTGTGCATTAACCCTACATACTAGAGCTTCTGTGTCCCGCGAAAACAGCGCGAGAGGTCAACAGAACGCCATCGGTCGTGACTCAGCTCCCTTTGGACATACCTCCCTTCACAAGGCACGTACCTGCAGCAAGGCGGGCACACTTATAAGCAACCCAAGATCTCGTTTCAAGGGACGCACGCCTACACCACGTCTCCAGCCCACTAAAACAGCTTCCTCCACGCGAGTCCCCTGCCGAAGCGCCGCGGCGTACTGCAGTTCTCCGGGGGTCCCCATACCAATAACGTCTACTGCCGATGTATCAGCAGCGACCTAAACTCAATCAGGAGAAAGCCACGAGCACCCTCCCCAGGCCCAGCTCCTGCGATTTCTGGAACGCGAGCATATGCATGGTTGATTGAACTGACGCCATAGCCCTGTCGCGGTCCTCCAACCTGATTGCCGGTCGCCGTTTTCGAATCATTTGCGCACAGGGATCTGCCCCGTCAGCAAGGTCTGTGAGATCAGCCTCGCCTTTTACCTAATCTGAAGACAACCTCATTGCCTACGCCTCAAATCTGTTGCGCCTACTCGGAAATTAAGTCGTTCAGCAACGTGTCATGCCACCAAAAGCAAAACGATCAAAATCTCCCGACTCCCAGTTTCTGTTCGTCAACGAAGATGCCTCGACCGTAACCCGGACCACCAAAGACGCTGAACTGGACAGGACAAAGCAGAGCCATGTACAGCGTCAAAATTTTGCCCGCAAACGGCGGTTGCGAGAACAGTCAGAGTCTGCCCCGCAGCAAGCCAGCAGCCAAAGTTCAGTGTCCTCCAGTCCTGCAGTGGCCGGTCCGTCGTCTTCTACAACTCAGGAAGGGCCTTCCCATGGCGCAAATTACTTCGACATCATCCAGAACATCGACCTTGAAGACCCGTTGTTCCAATCAACCAGCCCTCCGTCCATTTCGCAAACTGCCCTCGACCCTCATCTCTCGGCACTGTTCTCGGACCCTTTCGCTTCCACGCCTGCGTCGCCTCCTATACCTTCACAACAAGCCAATATTTTTGGTCCTTCCCACAGTTATCGTCCGGGTCATTACTTCGACACGTCCTCCGCGAGCTACAATCTCTCCCAACCGACAAGAAACGTGGCTAGTGTTGTGAGCCCATCAATACCGCTGAGTGGGGTGTCCAGCCCGCCGACCAACACTCACCGCGCCTTGGAACAATGGGCACCGCCTCTAATCAAGCATTATAACACGGTCATACTACCAGAAAAGTTCTGGAAAGACACCCAAAAGGTACCGATGGGTCAATTCCGTCATGCCCCCTTGATCCACGCGGACATGCAGGCTTGCATGACGGAACCGGCACACATGTATGCATTTCTTGCTTCTGCCGCGGCCCAGATGATTGCTCGGGAAGGTAGACTACTGTTACCGAATGTTTCGGAGGAAGAGATCCAACGGGTGCCCATGTTCTTCAAAACCAAAGCCCTACAGGCTCTACAGGCCAAACTCGCCAATGGGCAGCTTGATCATCATACGGCTGCGGACCTTCATCGACTCTACGCTGCAGGGATACACTCTGACAACTACGAGGCGGCCGAACCACATTTCCAGGCTTTGCTCTCCATGGTCGATGCGCTGGGGGGCCTGAGTACCTTCGATGACTATCAGCTGGAGAAGATATTCATGCTGGACTGCATCGCCGCGCTAAAGCGGCTCGGAGTCCCACGTCTTGTTGTGACTTTAGATCCCGGCCCACTACCGGAGGGGTTGTTGTTGAGTATCGAATCTCAAGGACGACTGCGTTCTCAACCAGGGTCACTGCTGGAGATCTTGGTGGATACCTTCAATGAATGTCAAATGTTGGCCGACAGCTTCACCGATCTTGTCCAAGTGTTGAGAATGTCAGGCTTCTTGGCTGCTTCCCCTCGCTACGTCCACGAGTACTACAAGTGGTTCAATTGGCGGAGTTTAATCATTTTACACCGACTTCTCTCTATGCCTCTCCATTACGACATGGACGACAGGACTCACAGCGTGAGGATTGCCGCAGCCTACTGCGCTGTCCTTCTACGCTCCCCAGATCTGGGCCGGCGAGCCGCATCGACTTCGGTGAACTCCCTGCGAGTGAAGCTGGAAAGCACCGACCTCGGGCTTTTGTGGCAGCCCCGCACCGATTGTCTGCTGTGGGTGGCTGTTTTCGGAGGCGTCTGTTGCACCGGTGGAGAAGACCTGGAATGGTTCGTGCACCTCGCGAGAACTGCGGCAACTGAAATAGGGGTTGGAAATGTGAGGGAGTTAGAAGACTTGCTGGCGGCATACCTCTATGATCCTTATTCGCAGCGCGAATTGGTGGTCCAATTCGCTGGTCGGGTTTGGCCAAGACGAGATCCATAAGTGCTCAATAAAAAAGCAGATGACCTCAGACTTCCAGCAATCATCCTCTCAGCATCAAGTGATACTCTCACCAAGCCAAAGCCGCAGCTTTGCAACTCCGAGTATCCGCCAAACAATACTGGACCACAGAACCAAGTGGGATACCCCCCACTTCTCAATTTTTGTGAGTGTCCATTCCACTTCTCATCCACGACCTCTTGCTTGAACGGGACAAAGGCAAGGGGTAAAATTGAAAGCCCACTCGGCGAAATACTCAGGCTAGCCTTGCACCCACCGGTCCCTCTACAATTGGCCGGCGGTACCTAAGCTTCAATGCAGGCGAGGCTTGAACAGATTACGTTTCTGTTCGAGAGATGCTGCGACTTTGTGTGGGCTTGCTTACATCATCTATGGATTCAGTCCGTCATGCAGGTCTTGCGATTGCTTGGACGAGGTCATGCACCTGCCCTGCGGCTGAGGGGAGCACAACTCGAAACTTCTAGAGGAAAGACGAGGGCCAGCTCGGCGATCAGTAATCGCCCCGATTCGTGGGAAGATCGTCTCCAATACGGCATGATATGTCAAGCTCAGCCAGTCGCCGAGTCATACATTGATCTTGACGACAGCAAGTCGCGTCCGGTGCAAAGGGCGGATCTTATGGTGAGTTCCGAAACTTAATACTGATCAAGAATAGTGTGAAGCGGGTGGGACATCACAGGCGAATAAGATGACAGGTAAAGTGATGGCGAGGGTGCCATGGGAGATGCCACTCACGAGGAAATGAGACACTGACATTCCATCAAAACGAGAGGACGGCCAACGACCAGGATCATGGATTGGTCCTCCATCTCGTGTGATGCCCGATTAGCTGCCGGTGGGAAGGTGCGCTGAGGTATGATTCACGGCGATGAGAGCACCATGACCAAGAGTATAGGACGGGATAACGAGCGGAGGGCAAGCGCGAGCTGATATAAAGAGTGGAAGATCAGGCTAGGTGTACCGCGACCAGGTGAGCCTGGTGATATATATGCTTTGTGGACTGGGATACGGTGATGAACGGCACGACTGATCAGCCCTGCCAATGTTCATGTTTCGTTGTAGAAATGACAGCGGTCAGAACTTCGAAGGAGCAGATGAAAATGATAGACCATGAACAACCCTTCCCCTCTTTTTGTACCGACGCGTATATGCATCGCAGTCGGTCCTTGGTGATCCTTCCCCCGAGCATTGCCAGCCCAATGGTCCCCGATTCCACAAACCTTAGCGAGTCCAAAAAAAAAGGGGGCAGCCTCGTCCAGGGGGAAGGGGGGGGGGAGAGAGAGAGGCGGCATCTTTTTGCCAAGTTACTCCGTCCTCCGTACATACACAAGCCTCACAGCCAGTCGGGAGGCGGCACGCGCCGCCGCTTTCGTCGCCTGCGGTTCGCGATTTGATAGGTGATTGATTTGATTGATGACCTAGCGATTAAGGCGGCGCTGTCCGCAGATTGCGGCAGGGCTGGGTGGCTGGCCAGCTTGTCCAGGTGGCCGCCCTGCACGACGGACCTGGGCTGATGCATGGACATGGTATTATTGTGAGGACGAAGCAGAAGGAGGGAGAGTCTGGTAGGCCATCATACTCATCATACTCCAGACTCGTCATGCTCCAGACTCGAGCTTTGATCTTTGAAGTTAGGTCTTGGACTTGGAATTGGACTTGAAGATGCATTTGAGGGCCTGGATATTATGATGTCTCCTCATACCAGTACCCGTGGCGCCGCCTATCCATCGGCGCACGCATCGTTCATCTATCTGTCTGTATGTATCATGAAGCGTCTTCGCTTTCTCTTTCTTGTTTTTGGATTCTCCCGTTCTGGCAGATATCCAGTGCCATGTCATCCCCGTACCACGCAATTTAATGCGATCCTATGCAATGCAATGCAGAATGTGAACACAGCGCTATGCAGACGCCACGCCATGACCGATCGATACGGCGGGTTGAAATCCCACCAACACGCCCCCCCAAAAAATGGGAGGAGGGAACAAAAAGTTAATTCGTCCGCGAGTACTCCCTCCTCAGCACAATCGCCTCCTTCATAAAGGGACTCCGCTCCCGGAGCCTGCGGCCCATGAGCAAGATGCACACGGGGGCAAAGGAGAGCAGCAGCGCCAGAAACCCCAGCAGGCTGCTGGCCCAGTGGAAGCCCAGGTTCGTGTACATGCTCTGGGCGGCCAGAGGGAGGAAGGCCGAGAACAGGTTCTCGCCCAGCACCACGGCCGCGCACGCGCTGCCGGCGTACTTGGCGTACGCGTCCACCACGTAGTCGGCGATCGCCACCACCACCACGTTCACCCCGTATCCGACCATGGCCAGGCCGATGGCTGGCGCGATCCAGGGCATGGAGGGGGAGGCGGTCCATCTGTGAGGGCATTGGTGAGATGTTAGTCTCTTGGTCTGATGAGGGAGAGAGAGGTTTGAGAAGACGATGGGGGGTTTTTGGTGGGGGTTGGGCAAGAGTGCCGAATGTCCAGGATTGTGTTGTATGGGATGAGGAGGAAGACTTACCCGTACACAAACATGCCGCCGGCCACGCCGACAAAGCTTCCCACGATGCTCACATACAGCCGGGCTTCGGGGATCGGTGTCCCTGGCACTTCCGTGTTGCGGGACACAGAGCCGAAGTACAGCTTTGCGTTGATGAGAACGCCGGTCCAGCCGACGCACTCGCCGATGACCACGGCCGCCTGGACATAGCCAGCCTGCGAGGCCGTCCAGCCATACAGGCCAGAAAAGACCTGTTCGACGGACTGGGTGAAGACGTAGACGGTGCCGAGCATGAAGGCCGACCACACCGTGAAGACGAAGAGCACCGGCTCGGTGAAGAGCATCCGCAACGGACGTTTCGTGCTCCGGACCAACTTGCGCGGCAGACTCAGATGGTTCCCGTCGTGGGGGCCGAGGATCGACACGCCCGCCTTCTGCAGTTTCAGGGCACGTTTCTGGAGGATGATGGAGCCCCTGCTCTCCTGGAAGAAGAAGACGTAGATGGGGAAGAGGGCGCCGTACCAGATCAGCTGCATGTACGAGATCCACCGCCACGATAGATTTTCAAAGATGACGCCGGCAATCACAGGTCCCATGCTGCTCCCTGCGAGGTAGAGCGTGACAAAGAGGCTCACGGGGATGGTGCGGGCCCGGTCGCCTTCCCAGATGTTTCCGATCAAGGCGGCGGCGGTGTTGGAGAGGACGGACACGCACCCGCCGGAGAAGAAGCGCGAGACGATCAGCGTTGCGAAATTGTGCGCCACCGCCTGCGGGACGATGAAGCAGATGAAGACGAGGTACGTGGTGAGGAAGGCGGGCCGCACGCCAAAGTCCTCCATCAGAGGCAGGACGACCAGGCCGCACAAGCCACCCCCCAACGCCCAGCTGGTGACGGGCCAGTACGAGTTGGGAAACCTGGCGTCGCTGACGTGGAACTCGTCGTTGATGGCCTCGTGGGCGACGGTGATCATGGTCCCGTTCAGAATCGTCGTGAAGGTCGCCATGATGCCGACCGCGGTGATTGTCCACTTCTTTCGCAGGGACCAGTTGTACGGGTTCTCCGGGTCGTCGGGCCCGTACCAGTCGATGGCGACTGGAGCAACTCCGTCACCGGGAAAGCCGGTAGTGTGCCCATTTTGAATCGGGATGGCTACCTTCGACTCCTCATCGAACCCTGTCATGAGCGAGTCGGAAGTATCTTTTGCGCGAGGCAGGGAAAAGGAGGGTGGAGAGTCTGTTCGAAAGGAACGAAACAACCTGGAGGAAGTAGTTGCAACGAGCGGAACGGAGGGGGGCAAAGATGCACACAATACTGACAATCCTGTGTAAAGAAAGACAATATCCCACCGAGGCAGAAGGACGTAAAAGAAAAAAGACCTACTGGGTATTTCTATCCCGGAGTACCAAGTGGCGGAGGACCAGGCCAGCAAGTACGAGGTACTGGATCTCTCCTCACGTTTTTTCCGGCCCATTACCAATGGTCGAGTTCTGGAGATGCCGGACTTGGGCGGACTTGACAAAGTGTGCAGCGCTTTCGAGTTTTTGTATGACGACAAAACCGTTTGGACACCGCGAGGGTCAAATTTTCTCCAAACTGTTACCTAATGAATTGCCCGGAGAATGCGACGCCCCAGCTCAGAAAGTGACCCGAGTGGCCGGGTTGTGCACAGACATGCGGCTCGTGGAGAGAGAGGGTGATGCGTGCGGGAAGGCCATCGATGTTCGGAGCTCGTTCTGATGATGATGGACCAAGGCTCGATGTTGTCCGGTGCAATGGCTGTTGGACGAGTAAGAACGTGTTTGACCGGAGCCCCAGAGCCTTGCACGTGCCTCAGGAGCTGGATACGTGGGACACAAGGCTGACATATACAGTAAGGCGAGTGAGTGTCTGACAGAATATTTCTCCTCTCCTCCAGGTCATGGCTTGGAGTCAAATGTGTCATTTAATATATTTTTGGTTTGATCTTCACGTGGTATGGAATGTGCCACGACCACCACGACACATCAATACAAGGGTGGCTGCCGTCTATCGATATCATAACCCTGATTCCCGCTTTTCTTCATAAAATTATTCTCCCGAGCACTCGACTGCCCAAACATCGCCCTCTTTCAGTCAGAGATGCGGCACCCCCAAACTCGCTAACACCAGGTTCAAAATACTAACCACGCCTTCCCCCAGGATCAACCCACTCGCAAGCACAATGACCCTTGTCTCCCCCCTTCCTTTCCATCGTATCCACCATAGAGAGATCACGCCACCAACAGTTCGTGCCAGTGTGAAGCTGGGAGTGTTGTACATTCCTACTGCCACCGCAATCCCACCCGGGATCCATGGGTGCAAAGCCTTGCACCAGGGCTTGGAATCTCTGTATGCGAGGAGGTATATCCGTAGAGTGGTGGTGAGAACAAATACTGCACCAAAGAGGAGGGCGAATTGCCAGGCCATTGCCGGGAGACCTTTCCCAGTCACCAACCGGGCAGTAAAGATCCAGACATAGGCAGTGGGAATCTCAAACAAGTCCCCTGGAATCGGGTACACCGAGACGTAGAGCTTGTACACTGCCGCAGAGACAAAGGCTCCCACGACACTCCCTATAAGCTGACCATAGAACTGCGCCTTGGGCGATGCCCCGATTAAATGTCCCGCTTTGAGGTCTTGGAGAATGTCGCCTGCTTGAAGCGCGCCGGCTTCGCTTACAGCTCCCGCCAGTAAGTTGATGATTATACTGTGGTTCGCATGTGGTCCAGTCGGTGTGATCAAGGCGAAGACCAATTGTGTGAGTTTTGAAATCCCAGACACGGGGTTTAGATCTGTTTCACCGAGAGCGCGCACGCCCATGATCGAGAGGACCAGGGCAAGAAAGATAGCAAGGATGTTGAGGCTGATAGGGATGTAAGCGCCGAAGGTTATGTGGATGCACACAACACAAAGTATCAGCGTGATTGGAAGGAAGATGGCGACGGTCCGGTTGGACACAAGGTGGTGCGGCGGCGCATCGTCAGGAGGCTCGTCGGGTGCGGGCTTCCGTGGATTGCCAGTAGAAGAAGACTGAGACTCTTGTGGAGACGTGTAGAGGGGAATATAGCCCGCTAGTAGTTTGCCGAAGTCGGACCAGGAAGAACCATCTCTGTAGTGCGCTTGGATGGACTTGATCCAATCTGGACCATAGTGAATGGTAGGTCGAAGGAACAGCCAGCCTAGGTTGACGACTGCATCAGCCAGCATAATTGCCAGGCTGACCCAGACGATCCAGCCTTTGCTCCCTGTTTCCCAGTCATCCACGGGTCCTGGCGCCCACCCGTTGTTTTTGGCTATGGGACTTAGTATCGCCCAGCCTACAATAGCACCGAGAAGCATGTGGAAGGTGGTGGCAGGACCCATGATGATACCTTGGCCAACATATGCCGGCGAAGGATTGAGCGTCCATTCCCAGGTATTGGCCAAGTATGTGCCAAAGACGGGCAGTTTGTGGAGAATAGGGAGGAAGTATTGGATCAGCGTGTATGCACCGGAGGCGAAGAAGGCAACCACAAGAAGTCGGATTTGCCTTTTCCAATCCCCTCGCATATCACGGTCTTCCGCCGGCTCCGGCGGGTTGTCTCGATCGCTTTCCCTCAATAGTTCCTCGCGCTCCTCGGTCCCTTGGGTTTCTATCTCTCGATCCTTTCCCTCTTCGCTCTTGGCATTGCCATGCAGAACACTTATCATGAGGGCTGTGGCAGTCCCACTGGGAAACTTGAGGCGCTCGCGGATGATGACCTGTTTTCGCAAGGGTACTCCGAACACGACGCCAAACAAGCAAAGACCAATGCCCCAGACAATGAGCCTCCACAGACTCAGATCGACCGGCGCACCCTCGCTCTTTTTCAACAAGAACTGTATGCTCGGCATCACTCCGACAAAACCTAGTCCGAGCGGCATAGTGCCCACCGCGCCAGCCACCGTCTGGACAAGGACATTTTCCACAGGTGTGAATGGAAGGACCAAATAACGAGACAGGGACTTGAAGACCGCAAATCCGATCAGCGAAGCGGGCATTGCCATCCCAGAAACCCAACCAGTCTGCAACCCAAAATATGTGTTGGAAAAGCAAATGATGATGCCAATCAATGTCCCAACTGCAACACCCCGAAATGTGAAATTTGTCCCATCCGAGGCCGAGTTGTGTGCCCCAGGGGTGGCATAGCAGGCATGGTCGGATCGAGTGCGGGAGGTGTCTTGCTGTGGACTAGCCTGCGGCAGCAGTTCATGGTCTTGGACGTCGGACGTGGAGGGGGAGTGAGTGTGAGAGGGTACCCCTCTGTCAGGAGCCATGTCGGGCTATTCGCAGGGTATTGGATCTCGATATGGTATCCCAATCCAAGAGATCCATGAGGAGGCAGGAAAAGGGACGTGCTGGCGCCGAATTCGACTTGGGTTGGGCTAATGCTGATGGAATGGCGTGCGAGTTGTAGTGCGAAAAAGCGAGGCTCAAGATTATCAAGATAGTCTTGTAACTATTGCCGATTCTGGCGTCATAGCTCCGTTGATTCTCCGGGCATCACGTGTGGGTGCTTGTGTCCCTACAAGTAGGGTGCCTGGGCTGTCCAACCCCCCTTGCCCCCAAGTTCCATACGGTTGGGTACCTGTAACTTTGCCTGCGGTGGGCTGATGGTGGGGGTTGGAGCCCGAGATGCACCTCGAAGTCACGCACTGCTCTCGGGGCGGCCCAGAGGCTGCGGCCAGAGCTGCCTCCAGCTGCCTCCAGCTGCCTCTGGAGCGTCTGCGCTCGTGCACCGGCCCATCGATCGGTCTGGACTCCCCATCTCCTCCAAAGAATGCATCCAGCACTGCGGTCCACTGCCATGCATCTCATTCCTCTCGTTGATTCTGCCATGCGCCACGAGTTCCCACTTTCCGAGGCCATGGCGCTCTTCCGTCCAATCTCGTGGGTTTCGAGAAGTTCGATGACGCTTTCACGTCTCCTGCCAGTGGAACAAGCGGGCATTTCTGGCAATACACCCATTCTCGAGTCCAAAACTCCCAACGATCATCGCACTTGCCGATCTCCCATGGCTGCCCTTTTCGGCCTATCTCCAAAGTGTTCCTGTGACTCTCGGTTATTCCGTCATTCTCGATCCTCTTGTTACGAACTCGAACTTGGGTCACCCAACCCCGGTACCTCCTCACCTATACTACCATGTCTCGACCTTGACTTATAGCAAGCCGCCATGCCGCTTCATCTCGCGTCACAGCTATGAGTATGAGCGGACACTGTGCTGCCTTTCGGTAGAAATTTTGCAGTCTGAAAGCGCAGGAAACTGGGTTTGTGGGATTGGTGTATAGAGGGGCAGACTCCTCTACCTCCTCCAACTATGGCTTCAGAAGCGGCGCGAGAGCGCGAAATGCACAGGTATTGCTCTTCTTGGGGTTGCCCACGATTCGACACACTCACGCGACCTATAGGTACTATCAACCGTGGCTCGAAACCTTTCTGTCCACCGACTTTGAACCTGCCTCGAACTTCCCTCCTTCTGCTGACCAGGCCGAAGCCCACCGACCACGCTCCTCCAGAGACAAGGCGTTGACAGCCTTCGCGCAACTGGGTTGTCTTCGCCTGAACGCCAAAAGATGCGTAGTCACTTTGCTAGGCACTACGAAGCAATATATCATAGCCGAGGCCACGAAATCTCTGTCACTATTGAGCGACGCTCACCACGACGATGGAGATGAACTATGGTTCGGAAATTCTTTCATTGAGCGAGAGGGCGGCATCTCGGCTGATGCCATGTATCCTGACAAATATACTGCCTATGATCCAGATGGCTCTTCCTTCACCACCCCAGCGTTGGTCGTCAGCGATATCTCGACCCATGAGAAATATAAAACTCGAGGCTACGCTGGTCGGGGCGTTTCCTTTTATTGTGGCGTACCAATCACCACACAACTGGGCCACGTCATTGGGGTCTATACTGTCACCGACGACAAACCCCGTCAAAATCTGTCGGCAACGGAACTTCATTTCCTGTTCGACATGTCCGTTATCGTCATCCAACATCTGGAGAGTGTGCGAAACGATCGTGCCAGGAAGAGGGGAGAGCGCCTTATCCACGGGATCGGGACATTCATCGGGGGCGACAAGGCTGGAGCGACCGAAGATAGTTCCATTCCCCAGCGCAATAAGTCCAGTGAGTCCAGATCGAGCCAGAATGCCTCAGAGAGCACCAAGACCGCGGAATTTATGGGCTTGGTAATTGGCGACGCAAACGTACCTGCGGAGGACTCCAAACGTATGGGAGTTTCAGAGCGCGGCCGTGCAAATGGCACAACGACAACGAAGTCTTCTGGCTTCAGCCAGGAGGGCATCCTCAACCACGTGTCCAGACACACACAGGCGACGCATCCTGCAAAAACAGCCAAGAATAAGGTATTGCAGGAGTCTCAGCAGGTGTTTAATCGTGCCGCAGCTGTCCTGCAATACTGCCTCGGCGCTGATGGGGTTGCGTTCCTCAATGCGAGCTCCGCAAACCTGAGTTCGGGTTCGAGCATGAAAACTTCTGGAGCTGCTATATCTAAATTCCATCATGCCAAATCCAGTGGAAGTAGTCACGCCGATCACCAGAACGGATTGAGGGGCTCAGACTCGCAGGAGGGGGCACCAAGAGACGACTCCTCGACCTCCAGCGATGATACTGTGAGTACACGCAGCAACAGCGACTCGTCCGCTTCCCAAAACAGAAGACAAAAGTGTGAAATCCTGGGCCTTTGCGCAGTTGATTCGGACCAATCCATCAGCATTGCCGACCCGACCATGCGCCGTCTAGTTCGCCGTCATCCAAAAGGGAAATGCTTTCTATTCGACCAGTTTGGCAAGCCGGCATCTAGTGATGAGAGCTCCGAGTCTGCATCTGCTGCAGATGTCTCCCAAGGCGATGCTGATCAACTGTCGAGAGTGGGAAAACATGTCCCCACAACCAATTTTCTACAGAAAGCACTCCCCGGCGCGAGGAAGATTGTTTTCCTGCCCCTGTGGGATTTTGCGAAGGAACGGTGGCACTCTGGACTGATAGTTTGGTCAAATGATACAGGCGGTTTGACTAACGTTGAAGAGGATATGGTTTATCTGAGAGCCTTCAGCAACGCCATTGTGAATGAGCTCAACCGAATCGATCTAGCCCTGTCCGATACTGCCAAGTCGACATTCCTTGCCAACATTTCTCACGAGCTACGCTCGCCCCTTCATGGTATCCTGGGAAGTATCGAATTCCTTCACGATACTGCTATGGATGATTTTCAATCGTCCATGGTTATAAGCGTTGAAACATGTGGAAAGACACTCCTGGATACAGTTAACCATGTCCTTGACTATGCAAAGATACACAGTCTGTCCAAATCTCAGCGTCCGGATCCAGCGTCTGCGCAAGGGCATGCGCAACGGAGCAAACCCGAAACCAATCTCACGGAGGATTTTGATATGGCCGTTGTTGTGGAAGAGGCCGTTGAAGCGGTGTACGCCGGCCAAGTCTTCAGAACCGCTAATGCAGATGCGTTGGAAGGCAAATCGCCAGTTCAGACTGCTGCGAGTCGAGCCATGCAACAACGGCTGGAGCGAAGAGCTAATATCAGCAAAGGCTCCGCCAAAGCATCAAGTTCTGTCCGCCTTACCTTGAACATCGACGATCATACCAACTGGTGGGTCCGATCTCAACCTGGGGCCGTCAGACGGATCGTCATGAATATCCTTGGGAATGCATTAAAATATACCACCAAAGGAAGTATCAATGTTGGGCTCGAGATTGACAGCTCCCGAAACAAGGGTAGCTCAAATCTACACATGCTGCTGAAGATCGCCGACACCGGCCGCGGCATGTCGGGTGATTTCATGAAAAATCACGCATTTACTGCGTTTTCTCAGGAGGACACTTTGGCAACGGGGACCGGCCTCGGGCTCAGCATTGTCCGACAGATTGTCGACTCTCTCGGAGGCAAGATCGACTTGTCCAGCGAGAAAGATGTGGGCACTGAAGTAAGAATCTGGTTTAGGCTTCCAAAGAGCCAAAAAGATGTGAGCTCGATCGCCGAGGCTCGCGTCATTCCAGAGATGCGCCAGCGCACCACGGGCCGGGAGATGTGTATGCTTTTACCGTATGATGAGAAGAACAGCGAAACCGATGTCCGTTCTCTGGTTCCGATGCCAACCATAGAGAGCTCAATGCGGAATTTGGTGTCTCAGTGGTTTCGAATGAAGATCACCACGACAAAGACCATGGATGGTATCTCGCCAGACTTCTTCATCTATCCTGAGCCCCCTCCGATTGACTACCTCATGGACTACCATGGGAAGCCAGAAACGGAGAGAGAAGTCCCCGTCATCATCTTGTGTACGAATGCATTCGAAGCTGCATCCCTGAGGTCAAACGGTATACATTACCTTACCGATATTGGGAGAGTCATTGAGGTAATCGCGCAACCTTGTGGGCCGCAGAAACTGGCCAAAGTCCTTCATCGATGTATGCAACGGTTGGGGCTGCTTCAAAAGGACCATGCCAAAAAGCCCCCAAAGACGGCTTTGTTATCTTTCGGTCGAGACTGGAACGCAGATAAAGAGAGCATCCGAGCAAGGGAAGATATAACCGGGCAGGGTGGTGAATGGGTTCAGGACGTTGATACCCCCTCTACGCCTGACGGTAATAGTGCAGCCAAGCCCAGATCGCCCGACTCTTCGCGCAAGGTTTTCACCGAAAACCAATCACGGTCTCAGAAGCCGTCATTGATAAAGATGGGCGCTTCGGAAGAGGTCGTCACGTTAACTCAGTCAGATGTCACGGAAAGCTCTGCTTTGCCTCGAAAACCGGACACAAATAGCCCACGGGTCCTGGTGGTCGACGACAATCACATCAACCTCCATCTCCTCGTAACTTTTGTTCGCAAAGCTGGCCACCCCTATGAATCAGCCACCGATGGTTTGAAGGCTCTAGAAGCATACAAGAAGAGTATCCGGGAAGATGGTGGTCGAAATGCCTTCAAGCATGTTTTTATGGACATCTCCATGCCCGTTATGAACGGGATAGCTTCCGCCAAAGAGATTCGACGATTCGAAAAGGACAACAAAGTTGATCCACCCGCCAAAATCATTGCTTTGACGGGGATGGGGAGTGAAGTTGCCCATAACGAGGCAATAGACGCCGGATTTGATGAGTTCTTAAGCAAGCCGATTGTAAGTCAACCTTCACGTGGCCGTACTTCCACTGAGAAAGACAGCAAAGCTCCCCCTGTGTTCATTTTACTGATGTGTATCGTTACAGAAGTTTAAGGACCTACAGAAACTACTTGTCTGAACGGCATTTTGCGTTGGACGAGCTTCAAGCAACCAGGTTCTGCGTTGTGGGTTGTGGGTTGTTGGATACTGTGATACCTCTATGCATTGCTTCTGGCATTTCCTTTGATGTAGGATGAGAAAAGCTGATACCAGGAAACAAGGATTTGCTTCGAGCACCAGCACACAGATCTTGTCGTGCTTGGGAGTGTCCTCCTAATTCTCTGTCCTGGCTTCAACTTTCTTACCGTTTCGTTGCTTGTTACATCCGCGCGACATCCAGATCTCGTCCTTCGTCCTCGGTATATATGGCGTACCTTCACAAGCCAGGCGAGAAGGTGGATGGGTGGGTGTATGTGTGCGAGCATTACTACAGTTCCAGGTCATTCACGGTTGCCGGCCCTGTCTCCCTTCCCGTCTCTCTTCCTTGAACTCCTTGCTCGTTTGCGCCGCTTTCTCGTCTACCGAGATGCCTTCTTTGCGCACTGGGTTTGTCTAACGGCAGGGGACGTGGTGGTGATGGGTTTGATGTTATTTGCTATTGCTATTGCTAGCCGCATCTGTCTGCTGTGTTTTTTGTGCAATTGCTTCCCTTCCAATTACCCTCGTACGAAACTCAACACACCTACATGTGCTTCCTTTAGAAGGATTGCGTCGCCCAAGTCCACGCCGCCTCCTACCCGTGTGTGCCGCAGATTTTCCCCCTCCCTCCGTCATTGCAAACAAATCTCTGTGTGTGCCGGAACTGTTGCCCTGTGAAAAAAAAAGGAAAAGGTCGAGAGGAAAGAACAAGATGGGGTATAGTGAAGTCCAAGAATTGCTTGAAATGCATTCAAATTGTTGTACAAGGGTTTCGTTCAGTGATGGAGATCGAGGATGTTGGTCGATTCTCCTCAGGCGAGGAAGAGGCCGTGGAAGTTGGGAGAACAGGTAAGTATGTTCAAGACGTTGAGCTGTGGCTGGGTGTAAGGGAATATGTGGTCGGGAATCGGATATTGAAAAGCTCAGCGAGTAAGGACAGGCTGAGACGGCTTTGACATCCTGTTACGAACTTGGAGGTTTGAAAGCGATCAATCTTTGTTCGTAGCATCCAGATATTCAAGTGGTCTGAGATTTGAGTCAGGCGTGCGTAACCAAGATGTCGCTCCTGATAATCCAGCCTGCCCACAAACCCCTCAAGGAGGAATTGCGACTTTCCAATACATACCAAGTGGTTGCCAATACGGCGAGGTCATTGTTTGCACAAGTCAGTGTCAAGGATTAGAATAGTCCGCTGGATATGTCGAACCCCGAATGCCTTGGGTCTGAGATGTACTCAACTGGTCACTCTCTTGATCCAAAGCCCAGTAGGTTGCTCGTAGTAGTCGTCTTTATCCCTGCGTTTCTGCGCACGATGCAGCCTCAGTTGAACATCGTGCTCCTCGTTCTTGACCTCCTGAATCTCCAAATTCAGATTGGTGATCATCTTGTCGACTTCCTTGCGCTTTCTCGAGTCATAAACAATGGCGTTCTTCTTTAGTGAGTCTTGAAGCTCCAGGATGATTTTGTTCAAATTTCGTTTGCGACGAGAGAGGTCTTCCAGTCGGGCTGTGAGAGAAGCGATTTTATCGGCGGCTTGAAGTTCGACAGGTGTTGGAGGAAGGGATTTGGTGGCCGAAAGGGAGGACATCAGAGACACAGCCCGTGGTTTACCATTGCGGTCGTTGGCGTTCGAATCGTTACCGACGGCTTTTCTGAGGATATTGGATGATTTTCGGGAGGAGATGGTGGAGAAGGGGGAGATGCTGCTGTAGTTGTCATAGCTGCGGTGGCCACTATTATTCGCCGCGACACGTTTGCGGAGGACGATCGGTTCTGGAACTGCTGCAAGGGGGATCTGTGCCATGGGCACAGGACTGCTTGTTAGTTCCTCTCGTGCGATGGGACTTGAAGGAACATGACCGCTATCATCCGTTGCGTTGGTTCCATAGGTGTTCCAACTGGATGAGGTGTCGGGCTCGCGCTGTAACGAGTTTTGGTGAGTGGCAGGATCGAATGAATCCTCGCTCGAGCTCCTCTCGAGGCCGACAAACGAGGGGGTATTGGAACCCAGTGTAGGACTGTCAGCTCCATACTCCTGGACGGTACTGGGCGCAGGGCTTTGAGCTGGCTCGACGATGGATGGACGTGGACCAGGGCTCTGAAATGGGCTGTCCAGTAGCCGGGTGTATTCCAGCTGCTTGGGCGATAGTGCTTGCGGCGACAGCGCTTGTGGTATCTTTCTGGTTTTGAGCGGGGCGACTGGCTTCAGACTTTCTTCCGAGTCCACAGGTTTGAGCGTTGGAAGTTGTGAAGCGGCGACAGAAAGAGAGTCGATGGGGGACATGGCAGTCTTTTCGAGAGAGTCGGTTTCTTCGGGTGTCTCGCTTCTTGTCTCTTGGTCGGGTATCTTATGCCGCTCTACCAGCTTCAACGGTCGGGTACGAGCTTCCGGGGTGTTCTTGACAGGTTCTACTATCGCGTGTCTACCACTTGCTCCTCTCCATGGTGGCCGCTGGACGGGGTTGTCCAAAGGATCATCTGCTGGATTTGGTGGCGGAGACTTCACCCAAGTCGACTTTTTGACTGCTTCCCTTTCCTTCAAACCAGCCAAGATTTGCCGCGTTCTCTCCTTAAGTTGGGGGTATGGCTGGTCGCCTGCGGATGATGTTGCCACTCCAGGACGGACGGAAGAGGGCTTCCCTGCCTGGCTGGGTTCGCCCGAGTATTCATCCCACCGGGTCTCTTCATTTCCCTCTTTCCGTAGATTCCATCTCTTTTTGATGCCCTCTTCGGGTGTATTCTGTGAGGCTGGGACGGGTAACTTCCGCGGTATCTGACTTTTGAACGATTTGTCCGACTGCGTGGGAGTTGGAAGTGAGGGTTCAATGGGAGAGACCAGGGAGGCATCAGAGCCGTTAGGGTGGAATGAGGTCTGGCTGCTCAAAGGTGAGACACTGACTTGACTGGCGTCATGTTGATGTCTCGGCTGAGTCGAGGGCTGTTGAGGATTGTAATCGGAGATATTAGGAGAGACTGAATCCTGGTCAATGGAGTAGACCGACGTTCGTTCCTCCATGGGAGGCACAGGCCGACTGCGGCAAAAGTGGTCAGTGTGAAGAAGGGATTCAGGAAAGGACCCGGACGTACAAAGGGAGTTCTGGAAGGGCAGTGGCCGCGACACTACTGCGGCGACTGTACAAAGACTCGACCTCGGGGATTGTCTCGAGATATCTTTCGTCCATTGTTGGCTCGGGATAGGGATAAGCTTGGTAACCCATCTGGTAGTCTGGTATGTTGTTCCGTCTCCACATGTTTGCACTCTAACTCGGGGACGCTGCCACGGCACTGGAGAAGGGTTGCGACGCTCTGACAGAAGGAGCGTTCGTCATAACGTGGGCAGTCTCGACGAGTTCGGCGTGACGGAGCAGGATGTGTGGGAGGAGTGATGGTTGAAGGTGACAGACGTGAGTTTCCAACGGGCGCGAGCTGCGTGAATGGATGGCTTGTCGTGGGTGTAGGTGGTCGCTTCTGGCTTCTGCGGGCTGTCTTGTGCAGCAACAGACTGTCGAGTCGAGTCCAAGTCGTCTTGGTGATGGAGCGAATATTACGGGGAGCCAGGGGGTGAGATGCGTTGTCTGATTTTGTTTGTTCAGACTCAGAATGGCCGTTCGACGAGCTGCCGATTGGCTGAGGCCGAGTTAATCAGTACCCGGAGCTCAATGTGGCAGAATAAAGGTGAAACAAGGAACGACGGGCGCCGTTGATTATTTCAGGGTCATCACTTTCGAGACACAGCCGCAGTCCGAGCCACCTACCTGGGGTATCCCTGGTGCTTGGGGATCTTTGTCTCGATGTTCCATGCGGTCACTGGACTACCGAGTTCCTCTTCCACCACACGTGGTTCCTGCCAGCTATTTACGCGTTGTTATAAACTTTTGTTGTCATTGCCAGACTCGTACTGGGTGGTGTGGAGATGGCACAACCCTCGACCAGTCAATAGGGGTGGCCTTTGGGACACCCTGAAGGAGGAACCCGGTACCGGCGGCCCGGTAAGAGTGGCTTGCAGTGTTGGCCGCACGCGAGGACTTCCCTAGACTTCCCTAGAATCCCTACGAGCACTCGGAATAGCAGGTCAGTGCCCAAGTGAGCCTCGCCAGCCTCATTAGGTGCTGATGGGTGCCTATGGGTGCCTAGGAAGCAATAGCGGAGGGGGCCCAACCCGACGATAGCGATAGGGAGCGCCCAAGTAACCCCTCCTGCCCCTTAACCGAGCCACTCTACTAACCATGTTCTTTTTGGGGGGGGGGGGGGGGTTAGGTACACCTCACTAGCACTGCTTCGGGGATCGCACACTTCGGAGATGATGTCCGCCCCGTCACCAAGGCTCCTCCTCCCCCCTCCCCTTCCCCTTGCCTACGGCCAGCACCGATGTGATCCTCCGACTAAGTGTTGCGCACCCGATGAGGACTATCCAAATATGAATTCAATTGGTCGACGCCCGAAGCAAATTCTTGTGTCTCTCTATCGGTGTTGTATACCTGCTCGACACCATTTAATCCTGATGTCCCCGATTAACATGCTTTTTTCGCCCTCCTTGACGCCCGATGGTTAAGAAAGGCACCAGAAATACTGCCACAACCGCGCCCGCCAGAGACACCCAAAACGTGGCTTGATACGGCCGATATCTGACAGCCCCGACCCCTTGTGCGGCCCCTCCGGCGGTGTTGTAAATGCTCGTTTGGATGCCCAGCCCAACCGTTGCAACAAGCCGGGTTACCGTGTTGAACAGGCCTCCTGCCACCGACTGCTGCTCACTGGGAAGAGACGACATGACGTACATATTGGTGACCGTGAACTCCAGGTCCTGGGACAGCACGCTGAATAATAGAGCTGGAAACGCAAGAGCCCAGAACGATATCGAGGTATATATCGCACTGAAAAGGGCAGAAGCGATCACGGCACTCACAGCCCCGATGATCATGATCACCCGGTTTGAAACTCGGTGCATAATCATTGCTGCCAGCACGTTGACCAGAATTCCTCCGATCCCCGCTGGGAGGAGATGGACAGCGACCATCAGCGGCGACAGCTGGTTGATCCTTTGCCAGAGTAGCGTCAACCAAAACAGATTCCCCGCAAAGCCATAAAACCCAAGGCAGAGCACCGTCACCACCAGGGTGAAGTTTCGATCTTTCCAGACTCTCAACGGCATGAGTGGATACCGGAATACACTTTGCCAATAGATGAAGCCAGCGACCAGGACAAGCCCAACCACTAACAAGGCAATCACGTATGGCGTCCCCCATCCCCGTGGAGCGTCGCCCGCCAGAGTCAGGGAGGCGGTAAACATGGCAATGCCACCCACGGCGAGAAGGGCTCCCAGAAGGTCGAATTTCACAAAGGTGTCCATGTTGAGTCCTCCAAGTGTCTGTTCGGTATCCGGTGGAGTGGTCCACAGGGCCGCAAAGAAGAAGAAAGCATAGATCACCGCCATGACCCAGAATGCTGCTCTCCAGCTGGCAACTTGCATGGTCACGCCACTGATAAATGCCCCAAGCACGAAACCGACCGGATTGCCTCCGGAAAAGCAGGCGAAGGCTCTGTTCTTCCGTCGACTCGGTCTGTCATAAACCGCGCCGAGCTTGCCAATGGCTGGGGGAACGGAAGCTGCCGAACTGAGGCCCAGGAGACCACAGAAGATATCCAAAAAGTAGGCATTGGTGGCAAAGCCCGTGATGAGCAGGCAAATGCTGAAAAAGGCCAGGCTACAAAGGAAGAGCAGTCTTCTGCCAAACAAATCCGCCACCCGGCCGAAGAAGAGCAAGAATGTGCCTGCTGCGAGGGTCTGGGCAGCACTGATCCAGGTCACTTCAGCTGCTGTCATATTCAGATCTTTGCCGATATAGTTGGTCATGCAGAGGATTGCCCCGGTGAAGATCGAACTCTGTCCCACAGCGATTGTCGTGGTAAGAACAAAGAGGCATTCTTGGAAGAGACTGCTGAAACACGCCGGGCGACAGCCATAGGGGTCGGATTCGGTTTGGGCGAGTGATGCTCCGATTGATGTTGTCGGTTCGACCTTTGGAAAATCGACGGGCTGTGTCCTTGCTTCGACATCGAGGTCCTGTGCAGGACAAACCTGGGTGGATTGTTTCTCCATTGCCACACAGCCGCTGGCCCCCCCGCCGCAGCGCTCAAGTACAGCAGTTCACCCTCAGAATGTGATGTCGAATAAGGGCCAATTAAAGATGGAATGCAAGCGAACAAGTCATCGAGGAGACAAGACTCTCGCCCACCCAGAAAAATCTAGCTCGAGCGAAATGTGGCAGCGGCGGAGGAGAAGCTCAAATACATGCGAGCTACAAGGGCCGAGAACGAGCGAGCCGACTAAGAGCGACGCGCCGTCGGCAATCGAAGTTTGGTGGCGTCTCCAACGGTCGACAAGCACGAGTCAAGCGTTGAAGCATTATCTAAGCTGCTCTCCGCTTCTACGGACCTATTTCCGCATATTGCGGGTTGCCGGAGATGCTCGCCTGCTCGCCTGTTGCAGCCTTGTTATCGAGTCCACTATCCGATGGCTGTCCAATGTGTAAACAGCTATCCGGTCATCAGGTTGGTCAGGGGAGGCTCAAAGTCTATCGGGTGGTTCGTAATCCGCTGCCGAGCTGCCTTTACTGGTAATGTTCCCGTAGCTTGAAGGTGAGTGGTGTTTGTGGTTCAAGTTTTGTTGCTCTATTTTTCTGCTCTCGGCTGAAGTCGTGCTGTACATTACACCATCCCATTGTACACTTCCGTCACTACCCCTTCTCGAGACGTTCCCATCGAGGTACCACGACGAGGATTGCTCGCCCTGCCACTTTCTCCCCCACGACCTGCACCCTCCCTCAACACTCTGATCAGTCTACCCTCTCGTCTTTACATGTTCCGTCCGCCCGTCACTTCGATGGTTTGTCCGTTCACATAGCTGAACAGCGGGGAACACACGGCCAAAATGGAACCTGCGGCCTCGGTCGCTGTGCCAGGTCGTCCCAGGGGGATGTCTCTGTAGGCGGCATTTGGGTCCTCTCCTTTGCGGTCGGCAATTTGCTTTCCTGGGATGCCCAGCGCGACACGCTGGCCGTCGGCGGTGGTGATGAAGGCTCCGATTTCCTTTGCACGGGTCAATCGGGTGTCGATGTGCCCGAAGGCGATGGTGTTGGCGCGGACGCCGAACTGCCGCAAGAGTAAAAGTCAAGGTCAGCATCAGTGTCTCAACTTATCAGACAGTGCGGTATCGCCCTTCGCACAGGAACAAACCACGTACCTGCGGTCCCCACTCCTTTGCGATGGTCTTGGTCAAGCCGGTGACGCCCGCCTTTGCCAGACTGTAGTTGGCCTGCCCGGCGTTGCCATGGGTGCCAGACGTGCTCGAGATGTTGATGATGACTCTCTTCTCGCCGTCCTTGACGCGGAAGTACGGGGCCGCCTGCCTGACCAGCCGGAAGGGGGCGGTATTGTGCACATTGATGATGGTGTCCCACTGTTTATCGGTGATCTTGTGGATCACGCCGTCCCAGGTGTAGCCGGCGTTGTTGACGATGATGTGGATCTTGCCGTTGCCGAACTCGGCGGCCTTGGAGACCAGCACAGGGAAGTAGTTTGGGTCGGTGACGTCGCCGGGCACTGAGATGGCGCGCTTGTTGCCCGGGGTGGCATCGTTGATGGACTTGGCCACGGCCTCGCCCTTGGCCGCGTCGACGTCGCACACGACCACTTTGGCGCCCTCGTTGGCGAACAGCCGCGCGCACTCGGCCCCGATGCCCTGGCCGCTACCTGTGATCTGTGGGATCTTCGTCAGCTTGCGGTGCTCGTGGATCGCACAATTGAGACCTCGACGGAGAGTCACTCGTGCTGCTGCTGCTGGGGTGAACTCACAATGGCGACCTGCCCGGCCAACATGCCCGAGGGGTAATTGAGATGGGAAGCGATCTGCTGAGCTCTTTGCGCCATGGCTTGCTGTGTGTATCCGAAAGACTTCAACCAACAGTCCGACTAATGATTTTCGCAGGTGCAGAAGACCAGAAAAGGAAGTCAAAGAAGAACCGCAGTCGACTTATTGCAGATAGCTATGTAGAAATGTATGGAAAAAACCATCAATGATCTTGAATTGGAGAGCCATCGGAGAGTGGTGGTAGTAAGACTCGTAGCGCAGTCGCACCGCAGTCAGATTTGCCGAGGCATCTCTGCGCCGCCGCCGAGCCCGTAACCGAAAGGGCGTTTTCTGCCGCCGGAACGAAGCCTGCGCCGAGAGAGACAACCTCCCCCTCTGATTCAGATATTACTTATTACACAGGTACTGTACATGTTCCTACGGCGGCCGAGTACGTTTGTGCGAGTCGTCCCTCCGTCGCAAGTGGCCGGTTTGCTCCGACTGGGAACCGACCAACCACCTGTGCCCGCGCCCTGGAGATGGCCAGGACACAGCACAGACTTGTGTGAGGATGAGGATGAGGACGGGACTCTAATCACGTCGTGGGTAAATGCCTAGGACCTACCTACTAACGCGGAGAGGTACAAGAGGGATGTTCGACCCATGCTATCTCTAGGATGTTTCAATCCGAGATCTGAGTTTGAGATTATCCATCCCATGGACCTAAGTACCCAGTAAAACATTACCACCCATCCAAAAGACGCGAAGGTACCAGCTATTATTTCCTTGAGAACCCAACTTTTTTTTTAATCCTGAACCCGTACTTTGACCTGTTATATTCTCCCCAAAATCCATTATCGAACTTTTTTTCCCTTCTGGAGTAGGATAGCATGGCAGATGCCGTATACCATGAGAAAAATGACAATACCCAACCAACATGGACATGCTCCGGGAAGGGGGGGGGAAAAACTCCCCGCGAGTTCCTCTCATTGTCTCCCCTCAAAGTCTTGGTCGGTCGCCACCTCTTCCACGGGGTTCTTGTTCAAACTCTCGAAGAGCTGGAGGTAGCTGCCGATCAAGAAGGCCCACGAGCCCCTGTGCACGGTGGCGTTCGGTCAGTGAAGGGTAAACGAAAGCCTCGAGATATCACGTGCACTTTTGTTGGTCTCTTCAACGGGGGAAGTGTGGAAGGGGGGGCATTACGCTGAAGGTGGAGGGAGGGAGAGAGGGAGAAAAACGTACCAGAATGTAGCCAATCCGGCCTGGTACTGTGCTCCGGAGTTCTTGTACGCCATGCCCAGACAGCCGCAGAGCGTGAAGCCAAACGCGCCCACGAGGTTCCAAAACGCGATGTGCCACCCCAGGAGATGCGGCGCCGGTTTGTACCACTTCTGCTGCGTCTCGAGCAGGTACAGCGTGCTGCTGACGATGAAGCCGCTGCCCCCGATCACCTGCGGGATCCAGTACGCGGCATTGAGCCGCCACTCGGGCGTCAGGTGATTGAAGATGCCGGGCAGGGCGGTGATGCCAGAGATGCCGAAGACGGTCGCGCCAAACAGCTGAGCCGACCCGGCAAGGAAGCCAAACTCGTGGAGGTAATGCGTCCGCAGGTCGTGCCACGAGGGGAACCACTGCCAGGCCCTTTTGCCGCCCTTGGCCGGCGGTTGCGCGTCGGCGACGGTCAGCTTCGACGGCTTCCCGACGAAATTCCGTCGGTTCTGGTGGAAGTGGTGACAGTGGTGGCGGTTGGCGACTACGCGGAGTCTCGCCACGCCTCCTTTCTGCTCGTCGTCGTCGAACAGTTGCTCCACGGCCCAGCCGAAACAGCCGGTGTTGTTGGCGTTGATGGCCTCAAAGATCAAGAGGATCGAGCCGGTTTCGAAGAAAAGGATGGCGCCGATGAATGCTGTGACGCCTCCTCCATAGTAGATCTCGCCGTCAAACTCGGTCGAGGGGGCTGCAACCGGGAGCCAGACGAAGAAGCCCTACATAGAACCGCAGAAGTGGTTAGTCGAATGCGTTTGCTCGGCCGTCTGGGAGGTTTCGAGAGATCAAAAGCATACGTTCAAAACCCAGACGATACTCCCCCAAGTGAATATAAAAGCCACGAGCCACGAGATATCCCAGACCGGATAGTACGTAAAGGTTCTGACAACGGTTTTCAGGACCTCTCGGGGATCCGACGTTCGTCTCGGGGTCACAAAATAGGCCTCTTCCCCCGGCTTCGGCCTCTGGACGAGCAAAGGATGTCGGCCCTTTCGATTGTCTCGCGATCGCCACAGGAACCTGACATTTTTGGCGGGGACGTCGGATTCGGAATAGCGCTTGGGGACTTCCTGCTCGGTTTCATCATGGCCGTTTTCTTGCGAAGTCTCAACTTCATCCGGGGTTCCTTTGGAGACGGACCCAGAATGGTTGAAATGCGCCCGCGTGGGATTGAGGCAGCTGAAGGGTCCCTCGGCGCGTTCCAGCGTCAGTCTGGTGTCATGTCGGAATGGCTCTCGCGTGTGGAAATGCCTGTTTCGAGGCGGCATCGTGGTGAGGAGGGCTGTCGCGAACAGGTCTCGCAGAAAGTCCGAGTGTTATTGAGAGCTGATTGTGGCGCCGATGTGTGTTTCCATTGAGGGTGGTCCGAGGAATGCTGGATCTTGGACCTGGACCTGGACAGAGACATGTAATTAGTGAAAAGTTGGCCCCCTTTGCTGCGTCGCGGGTTTAAATTCAAAACATGATGATTCCCGATGACGACGCCGCAAAGTTTTAGGCTGATCGGGCTCCCCAGTCGCCCCAACTGCGCCAACTGCGCCCGCTGCGCCAGAAATCAACCACCACCAGTCATCACCTCACCAGGCCAAGATTGTGGCTTGATGCCCCCTTCCAGTGGCCATCAAATGGGCTTCCAGAATTGCTTCACTCGCCCGTCACTTTTTGCTTGATTCGAACAATGGCCGCCATCCCTTTCACCTCCTCGTGTGCTGACCGAGCCACCCGCTCATGCTTACTGGACCAACACCCCTATACCACTACAGTACTACATGCACTACAGTACTACATGGGGAGTCGCGAGCGAAAAAACCTATCATCCATCAATCCTATTTTGATTAGCCGCTCGCCGCTTTGCTCACCCTTGGCTCACCTTCCGCTCCCTGAGCGCTCCCTAAGCAACTTAGTCCTTCTTCAACTCGTGTCGTGTCCTAACATTGGTTCGTCGTTGTTGATCGTGGCCCTCCGGAAGAAGTTCTCTAGACACTGCAGCATTTGGACTCATCACCACCAGTGGCTGTCTCAGCCGCCGCAAACCCCGAATTACTTTCATAGAACGACTTCTTCACGCCGATGCCGGATTCTGCGGACGTCTCCCAAAATCCACCAACCGAGAGTTCTTTCGCCAGTGGCCCGCCTTCTTCCGTCGACACCTCCCTATTGTCGAGTAGGTCGCTCTTGTGGCATACGAACACGATCGGAATGGGCCGGCCGAGGTGGGACTTCCATTTGCGGCGGAGTAAAGCAGAGCTAATTATTTGACTTCTTGTATTCGTGTCTGAAATGAGTTGGATCTCTCGAACAAACTTCGCGGCGTGAGGCTGTACACCAAAACATACCCTTCCCCGGGTCTTGGTCCACTGGACGCGGAAGCTCGTGCAGTCTTCCCGACCGCCAGTATCGAGAATCTATAGCTTGCATTTCTGCCCATCAATTTCGAATAGCTGTCGGTATGAGTCTTCCATGGTCGGATCGTAGCTCTCGACGAAGGACTTAGAACACAACTATCGGTCACGGTGATCAATGCGACCTTCATACCTGGATGGTTAGCGCCGTCTTTCCCGCTTGGGCATACCCGGGGACCACCAATTTGAACGAGGGTTGCTTTATCGCCATGCTAACACGGTGGAACGACAGGCTGCAACTGCACCTCTCGCTGTGCGGAGGCGATAACGACGATATAATATGAGAAAGCAACAGGCGTCGAGACGACCGTAGCGGGACCAGCGGGTGACCATCTCATCGCTCCGAGATGGGCACTGCTGTATTTTGCATATTGTAATGGGGGAGGTTTGAGAGGCTTGAGGTGGTAGGTAGGTAAGCGACGAGGCTGGGTGATTTGCCTGTACAATGTACAGGCCGACAATCCTGCCTCCTGATTGGTCAGTTCCGGGCACTACCCCAGGTTAGGTCCTTCTTCTCCTCGGCCTGGCGGGAGGCAGAGTCCTCAGAGAGAGATTTTCTTTCCTTGTATAGTTATTCAAGCAATCAACTAGTCTACAAGATGTGAACGTTCCTGTTGCCTGCCGCCGTACGAGTTGATGCCCATGGCTAGAAGCCTCGTCCCAGTTATGATTGGGTTACATTATACAAGAAAGAGCTCAAAATATGACCCGGTTAGGGAACAAGGGTGGCGAGCGAACAAATGGCAGTTACTGCAAATGGGGGGCCGTGGCGAAACATGTTAACGAGATACGGACGATTTTGTCGAGAGCTTAGAGATTAACGTACAGTGGGGATAAGGTCTTTGCAGCTAAGTGGGCCGGAGCTGGATGTTCTCTAAGTCATGAAGGTTTGGGACTGGAAGATCGGTGGAGCTTAAGAAAATCATGTAAGATCTGATGCAGCCAGCAGCCTGATCGCTGTGAAGGATTCGTGACACTTCTTCGGTGCATAAAGCTATATCCGTCCCCTGCTCAAGAATTTCTCGGGGATATCGACGTATCGTGCCCTGAGGAATTCGCCCACATTCTTTCCAATAATGTCGTAAGTACTAGAGGCGCCAATCCCTCGATCAAGATGATCATGAAACAGGAAATGGATCGCCCAGGCATTCGGGAGTTCAAATCGGTCCTTACACCACACAATTAGTAACAGTTGTAGGCGCGTGTGCTTCTTCTCCTGGTGGAAGATCTTACAATTTTCTTCCCATTGTACTCCTTTGCCAGCAACTCCTTCATCTTCTCGGTGCTGAGAAGACTCCGAAGCCAGTCGTACTCGTCCTCGTGTCGGACCCAGAAGCCGCAGTTCGCATCACTGCCTTTGTCTCCACTCCGTGAGTGCACAATCCAGCCTAGCGGGCCCCTTGTCGTGGGACCAAAACTTTGCAGGCTGGCGGGATCTGCGGTGGAGGGTTGATCGGGCTGCTGTTTAGGGTACTCTCGTGTGTCGCCAGGAGCTTCGATTTCAAACGCGGGGCCTTCGGGTGGGTGGACGGTATGATGGACCTTGCTCTGGGGCAGAAGAGTCACGTAGTACTCGAAATAGGGTTTGGGGAACGCCGTCCGGTGGTCGTTATGGAACGTGGCCCCGGGATATGCCTGCATCTGGTTGTTCCATATGGGTTTCATGAACTTCTCGACCGCAAGGTCTTCTCTGCGGGGCGCCTGCGCAAAGATTCGGAATCCGACCGTGGCGCGGTCTTGGTCGACAGGGTCGTCGGGGCATGTGCCATTCATCATGAACTTCAGCAGACTAAAACGGTGCGAGTAAGGAGAGAGCTCTCGTCGCAACTGTGCTTCCCACATTTGTGCCTTTTGCTCGATGTCCAAACCGGTCATATACCACAGGCTTTCGGCCTGGAAGCCTCCTTGAGCCGTGATTCCGACTTTGGTGGTGGGAGGAGGCGGCGACGACTTGACCCCGTGAAGGGCAACGCGGTTAGGCGCGAGTTGTGTGAAGCCTACTTCATCGATGATAGCAGTGACATCGGAGTTGAAGTACCAAGGTCCCTGTATCTCATAGAGCAGTTGAGCTTTACAAGTGTCGATCGTCACAAAGCCTCCACCCTGTTTCGCCTTGGTGATGACGACGTCTCCAGCAGCTGAGATCTCCGCGATCGGGTACCTGCATTATCAACAGTCAGTCTTCTTCATCCCACCCCTGACGATATGACAGATGACTAACCCGAGGTCATCCCATCCTTTACCTGCCAACAACGTCTTAAACCCCGAGAAGTTGCCGCCACAAATGTAACTTGAGCACTCAATCAGATGGCCCGCGATCAAAGCGTTTGCAAGTCGATCAAGGTCTGAGCGCTTCCAATCGTACCACCAGTAAGCTGCGCCCACAGTGGGAGAAGCATCTGAGACGCGTCCACAGAGGACTATATCAGCCTTTTTCAATGCCGCCGCAATACCCAGGCCGCCTAGATAACATTGCGCGCCGATCGGTTGAAAGTTCCAGTCGTCCAAAACTTGCCCCGTACAAATGTTTTCGAATCTTGACTCCTTCCTGGCTTGGGTCTTCTTGATCGCTTCAAGGACATTATCTCCCTCGATTCGCGCGGTCTAAAGGGTGCTGATTAGGACGCGCCCTGCTTGAAGTCAGGCCAGCATTAGACAGGGCATACCTTTAGCTGCAACCCTTGCTTCTGGATCAACTCGTTAACAACTTCCTGTAGAGCCTGGACGTCTGCTCCGCCTGCATTCACCGCTACTTTGATGCCGTACTCTGCGATGTAAGGGAGCGCAGGGACGAGAGAGTCGACGAAGTTAGACTCATATGCTGGTCCGGACGTCGGATCAAGAACTTGGGTTGCCTCTCCATTGGCCATGT
This sequence comes from Cladophialophora immunda, assembly GCF_000835495.1. Taxonomy (NCBI): domain Eukaryota; kingdom Fungi; phylum Ascomycota; class Eurotiomycetes; order Chaetothyriales; family Herpotrichiellaceae; genus Cladophialophora; species Cladophialophora immunda. Next base: position 2,665,403 of record NW_015622547.1, on the reverse strand, counting down.
GAAGCTTGCGCGAAATTGCGGCGGGCATGTTTCCTTCCGACATCCAGTCTCCCACAATGACATTAACAGGGTCGTTAGGATAGTTTTTGGCGATGTCATGCAGCGCTCTCCCCCTGTCTGCGGTCGAGCCAGATACACCTGAAATAAATCTTGTTAAAAGGATTGCGTCTTTGCCTTGGAAAGCGAATAAAAATACATACTGGCGATTCGTATGACATTTTCTCTTACGGCTACCATGGTGGCTGGAAGTAAAGTAGTACAGGGATCCTCGCGTGTCAGTAAGAGACTGCAGTTTTGAGTGAAACGTCCGCAGCATTCATACTATTCTCATGAGAGTGTACTACAGCTCCCCGAGGAAGGTTAAGTACCTGCTCGGGAATCTTGACCTTTGTGCAGGCTTCAACTCCTGGGGAGAACTAGGAATGAAATCCGACTACGGAAATAGCGTGCTCCGCGGAACTGCACAGGAACTTGTATCGTTCAACCACTGGAGCAACCGACATTAGAGCAGACTTCCACGGAAGTCATGCAGGAACCGCAACCCTGATCGCTTCGATCGGAAATCGGAGAGACTCCTCATCTGAGGAATCTCCCCAATATTATAGAGCCCCGTACACAACGTATTGAGGCCAAAATAGTCCCCTAAGTGCCCGAGCAGCATCGAAGGGTTCGTGGAGATATTCCAAGAAATAGTTATCAGTGCCGAGGCGCAGACACGTTTTAGACCTTAGACAGGATTATGGCCAACATATTCCAAAACAACTGTACAAATCCTTAAGAGCTACTAACAGTTACCGACAGAGGATTGACGTGAGCACAGGTAGTTTAGTTAGTCGTGGTCAAGGACAAGATCTTTTGCAGACATCCAGTACGCTGCCGCACACCTTCATACGGATAAACCCAAAATTGGTCGTTCTTCTTCTGAATGGCCTTTCCAACAGTTAAGCTTTGTTGACAATCTCCTTGATTTCTGGGATATCACTGCCAGAGTCTTTTGACCCGTCACCGATGATCGCCTCGAGAGACAATTTCTGTGATTCCTGGCCAACCAGGTCTCTCTGATAGAGAACGACCAGGTCGTCGTCACCAAAGATGGCCGCAATCTCTTCCAGAGGCTTGTGCAGCGTATCGGGGTAGTAGAAGAAACTCAAGACACCGCCGAGGGCGGCAAAGAAGATGAAGAGGATGTAGAAGCGCCAGCCAATGTTCGCGAAAGCGGTCGGTGCTGCCTGGAGCCAGCAAAGGTTGATTCCACTGTAGACTGCCATTCCGAGTGCAAATCCTTGAGCTCGCAAGTGACTTGGCCATATCTCCGTGATGTAAAAGAACTCCGGGCCATCCAAAAACAGCTCAAATGAACTGATGTAGAGAAATAGCATGGACACGGCCGCGGCTTTTGCATTTCGGTTGTCGGATTCCAGATAGGTTGCGATAAGACCCGTGTAGACGATCAAGGAGACCATGGACATGAAAAAGCCGGCAGAGATGAGATAGTTTCTTTTCACTCGATCCACGTATGTCATGGCTAACACGCTTGTTATCCACGACTGACCGATGTATCCAGCGGAAAAGGCCAAAGACTTGACTCCAGTGTAGCCAAGTCCCTTGTACAAGGTAACTCCATAGTCTGTACACATTAGCGTAAGTTACGGATTGGAGGAAAGAGAATGCTCACTCAGAATTGATAATGTACCATCACTCATGATACAAAAGCAAAGAGACATACTAATAATGGCCCTTTTTCTGTATGATGGCCGACGGAAGATTTCGGCGTAGCCACCTTTCAAGGATTTATCCAACTGGATCTGCTTGTAGATCTGCAGGAACTCCCGAGTTGCAAAGGTGTCGTCGGGATCCCGTGGGTCGGAATGGAGCCGATGAATCACACTCCAAGCTTCCTCGTGTCGGTCTGTTGATATCAAATAGCGCGGAGACTCCGGCAGCCAGTAGATTCCGCAGAGTAGGAGAGTTGGTGGGACCATTGTGATGCCTAGCGATAGCCGCCATGCATCCGGGCTTTGATAGTAGTAGTACCCAATGGCACTGACCCCATTGATGAGGTATCCGGTGTTGATGAAAATCGCATGAATGTCCGAGAGCATTCCACGGTTTTTGGGCGGTACAATCTCTCCGATCCACAGCGGAACTCCACAAACGATTTGGAAGCCACTAAATCATCATTATCAGTTACGCCGAAAAAGGGGAAGGCCACCATGGAAAAAGAGCAGACTCACCCCCAGCCTGAAAAGAATCGAAAGACAATGAACATAGCAGGGTGAACAGACCCTGTCAGCAAGGCTTGTGAGACCAACAACATCACTGCGCCGAACGTAATGGACAATTTCCGTCCAAAACGGTTTGCCATCCAACCGTGATTGAATGAGCCGAAAATCCCGCCAACGTAGAAAAGACTGTTCATACAGCCCTCGAGAGACTGGGCATGTGGCCCGTCCAGTTGCATGGCAGACACAAACGTGGGCTGGCCCAACAAGGTGGCTATGACAGCAGCTGCCATTCCAAACCCCAACGAGCCGAAGCTCATGAAGATACAAATAAAAACAGTGTAGGCCTTGAAGTGGCGTTTGCGTTCCAAGTCGTACGATGCATCCTCCACATGAGCCTGACTCATATTGACGGTGAGTGTATCGTACTCTTGCTACCAAGCAATGTCGATGATTCTTTGGCGGGTCGAAGTGAGGACTCCTCAGTCCTGCGCTGGTGCGTGTTGTGTTGTTCCGAAATCAACGGCGCTTAGTGTTGTAGGCGCCTTATATCCCTTTATTCCTGGACCGAGAGAAGCCATTCTTTTGAACACATTTCGTAGTTGATATTTCTCCCCAACCTCACCCCCAGATTTGTCGTTGGTAGATTTCCGTGGAATAGTTAGTGGTTTGTAAAGATGCCAGCCATTCGGCTGGCACCTACCCTAACTAGTCCAGGAATGCACCCACACCCCGTAACATACCGCCATTCGAACCAACCCCAACATGGCGGTGAATTTCGTTTAGATGAGCGAGCCATCAGAGAATCAAGAATTGTTGGTAAATTCCTACCAGTGAGGCCGTTCACGGCTTATTGGGCTTCCATCGATGCATTACTGGGGACTGCTATTGTTCATTGAAACGCACCTCAGATAGTACCCCGTAAGCTAGACGTCTATATTGCATTTTGTCCGTAGAGCGGGGAAACCCCCGCGAGGCAGAGTATTGGGGTAAGTGCGGGGTGACAATGGAGATGCTGCTTGGAGAAGCCCAAGAAGCACGCACTGCGCGGTTCGGCGAAGTCGCATCATCGCATTTCAGTCATATGTATCCTGCATGGCGATGTGCGCGAGTGAGCTAAGACCTGTGATTATATGAATACGAGATGAGCCTTTCCTCCAATCAAGGGCCTGAATCCCGCGGAGAACCATCAAGAATGTTCACCATTCAGCCCACAAAGCGCAGGGCCGCGAGGGCTCAACTGGCGCAGCGCAAACGGTCGGGTTCGCAAGCCTGCTGCCACTGTCGCTCACGGAAAAGCCCTTGCATCTGTACGGCTAGGGCAACATCATCTCTGGCTAGTGTAGTCGACAAGGTGGGATATGCTCCTCTTACGGCGGGAGGAGAGACTCGGTAGGTGTGTGCTTTATACAGGACCCTGGTTCGTCATTCACGCATTTTTGATTCGTGCTGACAACTTCCCTGGATTTGTCGCAGGACTTCTGAATGTCCACAGGATCATCAGCACCTATCGCAGAGCTTATACAGCCCCATAGAATCCGACATTCCCTCGTCTCATCCTAGAATGTCGATCGGGACAAAATCCAATCAGCAGGGTGCGCTTGCTGAGACGACCTTGCTCCCACATCCGACGGCACATCCTCTCCCGGAGTGCCCACAGTGGACTTTGCCTCCTTTCATCAGGCGTTATGTACACGACTGTCATGCTCTCGATTGTGGCTACCTGGCCGAGAAGGGTTGTTTCGTAGTTCCTTCACAGGCCGAGATCAATGGACTTATTGAGGTCTACGTTGAGTACATCCACCCTCTTCTGCCACTCCTCGATCTGGAAGAGTGGCGTGATATGGTGGGCAACAACCCTAAAGACCATCCTCAGAGTGAGCCGAGAGCACTTAGCCTTCTGGTGCTGCAAGGACTCTTGTTCGCGGCCAGTGCTGTGAGTTCACTAAGCAGGCAACGAGACAAAAGCACATGCTGATCGGGCAACCAAAACAGTATATCGACCATTCCACACTAGAGAAGTTAGGTTATACCTCGAGGTTCAAGGCACAAAACACTTTCTTCTATCGGGCCAAAACTCTTTACGACTTCGACATGGAGACCGACCCGATAGCCATTATCCAATGTCTTTTGCTCCTCACGTACCGAGTACGAACTTCTCTCAACCAAAAAGATGCCTTTTATTGGGTCCGTACGGCAATTACACATGCTCAAAATGTCGATCTTGGCGGGATGTGTAAGAGAGCTCCGGAAGGGAGGCAAAAGAAACTGCTCAAGAGACTCTGGTGGTGCTGCCTGGTTAGAGAGGCTCTCGTTGGTCTCGCCATCCGCCAACCCTTGTTACTCAGACATCGCGAACACGAGCCGGCCTTCCTTGAGATCGATGACTTTGGGCTCACCTCAATTGACCAAGAAATCGACGTCAGGACTACGCATGGTGGTGACCTTGCAGGCAAGCGCACACTGGCAACCATCTGCCTCGAGATGGCCAGACTCTGCGTTTGTATCGTGCAAATCCTCTCTATGCAGTCAACGGCAGCTGCCTCTGCCAATGCAGGACAACCGACCGTCTCCCTTTATGAAACCTCAAGTAGTACGGGTAGATCCCGAGATTTTGACGACCAGGAATGTGCAGCACGGCTAAAGAACTGGTTGCGAACATTGAATCCCGATGCTCGCATCCCAGGCCGAAGCATTGCGCCGGAAGGAGATGCCACCCCGCGTGTCGTCATGGCGTGCAGGATCATCTTACATATGACCTATTTCACTGCCATTGGCGGTCTCTACAGGAACCAAGCTGTGGCCCCCCGGATCATGCGTGGGCCAAATCGCTCGCTGAACATGACCGCCAGGTATGCCGGCAGGCAAGTTCTTCGCTCGGCACACCAGATCGCGCTCCTGGCCCAGAGGACCATTCAGGACGATTTAGCAGGGTACATGGCCCCTCACTGGTACGTTGGCTCACCTTCTGTGGTCCCGGGTATATGCTGATATGCAACAATCTCGTTCAGTATCACCAGTCTCTTATCGTCCATCGTTATCCTGCGAGTAGAAGTTAGGTCGGCGCCAAGTACCAAGTCCGAAGAAGCACATTCGGGGTTGAGACACTGCATTCACCTCCTCCAGCTTATGGGCCAGAGGTTTGAAGGATGCCAACGCTTGCTGGATGCCTTGACGCCAATCCCTGATGGTTGGGGAACGACGGGCCCTTCTCATGAGAATCCGTTAGACTCTGCACACTATGACAACCTTGACATCGATTTCGGATCTTTTCTCGACGATTCTCCGTTAGAATACACGGGACAAGACAATCAGGATCAAGCAAATGCAGAGGATACATTCCACTTTGATATTCCCATGGACGAATCGTTCGAGGCCTTCTTCAACAATCCAGAAATCGACGCCGAGTTTGCGGCGCTTTTATAATGATAATATGAATATCTATGTCCTCGATTTGGACAGCACCCGTGCCTCCCTATCCCGCTTGAATGATGTGACCATCTGTAAACCGTGCAGGCTACTCTTGAAGGTCGAACCCAGCTCGGCAAGAACCTGGACACAAGCCGAATATTTTTGTAGTGCCTCGTTCTGCTCCATGCCCGAGACCGTGCAGCTATTCCAAACGTGGACGATGGCAGCAGTGACCACCACAAAGACTACTCCAGGATGGACAAACCGCAAGCTATAATGTCTGCGGTAAGCAGTGAGAAGCCCGCAGATTCGAGAAGCGGAGTGGGTGCATATTTCGGCATGATCCAAAACAACAGTCGGATCTTCTTCCGCTAAGAGAGGTCGATGGAGTAGGATGAAGGCATGGTAATAATGCATGCTGTAGCACATGAATCAGATTATGTCGCAAACAAAGATACCAGCAGAGGGGAGCACACAACAAGAAAGGGGCATCTGGGGTCGTTTTGCTCACTGGAGTTGTAAGATCGAGGAGCCGTATATTACCTGGGTCTCCATGTTGCCATTTTTGTCAAGGTCGATGTCCACCTCAGGTGGCAAATTCTTCTTCCATTGTTCCAGCTCGCTGGTAATCGCTTGGATTGCATTATCGTGGCTGCGGATTGTACTCGGAACTCCACCATAACTGGAACACCTGTCAACGTCTCTGGTGTCACCACTGACTGCTAGCCAGCCTAAGCTTACACGGTGTCGGCAATCTTTCCCATGATAGAAGCGAGACGATATATATAGACTGCAACATTGTAGGCAGGGTTTTGACAATCCTCTGGTTGTCGTTCCGACCGGTCTCGAGCTGGTTCGTGGCGTGGCATATTCGGTATAGATACGACTTCCGGTTTCCGGGTTGTGCATCCAAGCTTCGTCATCAGTGATGGGCGCCCCAGATACAAGCTCCACTGACTATGCGATCGTCATTATACGTTCCAACTTCGCGACTAGCAAGCGGCGGTGCTAACAAAAACAAAATCGGCTGCTTACATATTAAGCCAATAATTAGCCCAGAATATCTCTTGAGACAATTTTCGGGCGCCGGAAAGGTCGTGGGGTTGGAGAGAAGGTTCGAGGTTGGGTTCGAGGTCAAGATGGAGACCCATATCAGTAACCAGGTGGACAGATATACCTCCTATAATTAGCCATCTTCTCAACATTGACTGGTGTAGCGGCCGTATCGAGCATACCAGAGTAAAGCCATCCTGACTATCTTAGCAACAGATTCCAGAAGTGGGAGGAGTCTTGGTGTTTCAGGCAGTTTAGCTTACCACTTGACTCGCGCGCGTTGACCATTTCGTGCGACGAGATGAGTGAAATTGCTTCCAGCGTGGCAAAGGTGGGTTTATCCAACTCAATTTCGAGCAGTGTTTTCGCCCTCTTCGCAAAGAACTCGGAGCTATCTCCCGGTATACCAGGAATAGTACGAGTTGTGTAACAGGCGCCGATGGCGAGACTTGGGACAGAATCAATCCTTTAGCCATAGTCTCTTGAGCGTCATTTGAAAGGGACACTTACATAGCGTTCTGGAGAGTAGGCGAGTAGAACAAAGAGTCCTGCCCGTGATCGTATATTTCCTTCTCTCTCCGGTAAACACATTCATTGACCTCATTGCATATGGCATTGTGCCACTTGAAAAACAATTCCGTCAATTGCTTTTCGATCCGAATGTCACCAGACCATTTTAAGCCGGCCCGTCGCAAGGAAGGATCTCCGTATTGCCGTACACTCCGGAGGCTGGGTTGCAGTAGGTATGATGTCGAACTTTGTGTGAAGGCATGATTGCTAGAGGGTCCATAATAATGTGGCCGTCCGTTGTCGTCATGAGTGGTTCTCCCTCCTCCGTTTTTCATTGATAATGGTCGCCCACCCCCGTAGTCAATCCTTCCCGCTAACCGCCTGACAGAATCACGTTTGTCCATGGGCGCGGCCCAGGCTCGTTGTTCTCCCGTCAAGGGCGATCCAGTGCCATGGGTCAATAAAGAGCGTGACTCTTCATGAGCTGGCCGGTCTTGCTCTGAGCTTGGTTCGAGAGTTATATGTCTCCGCGATGTCTCTCCTGGTGATAGGGGATCATTAGTTGCATCGCCAAGGGGGAAGTCAGACATGTCCTCTTCCGACTCTGATGCTTCATCGTAGTGTTCCAGCAACTCAGCATCACTGAATCCAGGTGCCTCTGCTATCTGCACCCAGTAGTCAAGAACGGGCTCCCGATAATGTTCAAGAGGGCTCGTTTCCAGGCTTGACTGACGCGCCTGAGAATCATTATGGACTCTGGGATGACGAGTCGTATGTTGCCTTGTTGTCGGATGCAAAGACGCTTCGTCAGATGCAGTGACCGTGGCTCGAGGTTGAGCATTTGGTTGGAGAGCAGCCAGATGTTCTGCGGGCACCTCAAGCCTGTTACGAGCCGATTGACTGGAACAGTGTGTTCTACCACGGTAAGAATTCCGTCATGGGCAAATATGGGGTATCAACAATATTGGAAAGGTTCGTCTAACACCTACTTTCGTCTATCTTCACCGAAAACGCAAACAGTTCCATAAAGTTGACAATTGGTGCATCTGGGCCGGTCGTTGTCGCACTACATCAATTCATATGTCCAATGTGAGCTTCGTTGCCGGCCTTTCGGTGTGGATTTTACTTGGGCTCACCTTGGTCTTCCTCTTCCGGCAGGGTGTACATGCCGTTGATATGTGGCGCCGCAGACGGGTCATCCTTGTATTCCGCTCCCGGTTGGCCATGATCAGTAGAATGGGATTATCTCCGTAGGAGTTCAACGTGGCTGAACTACAAATCCCGAATCTGGACGGTGGAAATGTAGATGGTGATGAGCCTCGCTGTGCTGAGGCTGTCACTAGGGCATGATCAACAGTCTGCGATCAGTCTGTCAACAATTCCGCGGAATTGGGGAAGATATCCACGGAAATCCGGGATTCATTATATAGTGGCCCTAGACAAGATGCTCCCCACAATAGCTGGCGGTTGTGTTATGTGTACAAATGAGGGAGCTTGAGCGAGGATAGGATTAAACCGTATATAGCAATTTGGTTTTTCGTTCTCGAGTAATAGAGGTGGTTAGGCGAAAGGAGCCAGATTACGGAGGTGGCTCCCCGCCTAAGAGCTCGGTACGGCTGACTTATTTGCACGGCGGCCGCATCCCCTAGAATTCCTGCCTTGGAGAGCCTGCGCTTTCAACTCGAAGGATTCGTTGCAGATGGTTCCTGACATCCTGCCGTGGTTGATGATTTGAAGGCTAGAAGATGAAAATCAAAAGAGCAGCCTTCCAGGCGAGGGATCTAGCCACGCAGGTTGCGCGGTTCGCGAAGATCCGATTTCAAGTTCTCATATGTCCCGAGAGACGCGCAGGACGAAGATTTGGTCGAGCTGAGACTGGGACGTCTTGAACAAATGCCTTTGGCCACCCTCTTTGAACAGTACATGCTGCCCCTGACTGCTGGCCCTGTGATCAGTGGCGTTCTAGCAGCACGTCGCACTGCCGGCGAATTGAAGCACCCTGTCACGCATTCAGCGCCCTTCGATCATGTTGATAACTTGGTGCAAACAAGCACATCTGCCAATCTGCTATGTGGACATCGCCCACCTTTTAGCTCCCAGCATCATCCATTTCCTCGTCGATTCGGTCAATCGTCATCAGATCACTGTTAATCGCTAACAGATTTCCGTTTTCCAGAGCCCCCGAAAAGGGACTTTCAGCCACATCGAGATCCAGGCCGAAGGCCGGCGTCCCGGAGCCTTTCTCAAACATGTTGCTTCCTCGGGAGCCAATCGACATTACAGTCGAACTGTTCGTGTATTTGCTCCAAATTGAGAGCATCGACCGGGGCCGGTGCTGGCGATCCCTCGTTTCGAGCATTTGCGCGAGCGTCCGCTTGGTATCCCAGCTCATGGAAGACCGAATGCTGTTGATCGATGAATGGAAAGAGCTTGCGAAACTGTTTCGTGAAGAGCTGTTTCCAGATAGACGAAGCAATGAATAAGCCAACAAAGCAGACTCTGAGAAGGACGTGCGGTCGATGCTTCGTGAAGACTCACGCGTTCGAAAGGCCGCTAGAATGTGTTCCTTCACTAAGACTGAGCGTGCTCCACTCATTGGTTCTCGACAGGACGGCGCGGTGGCAATGTCGTCCATCCGTGAGAGGTAGACTCTAACGATATGAGGACCCAGTCCATGCCAGTTGTTGATCGAGGCATTGATCTCAGTCTGGAGATAGTTACCGAACCCGACCCCAAAAGTCGACGCCTGGTCTTCTCGATTCCGGAGCTCAAAATACTTTCGCAGATCACTGCAAGTGCCAGTAGTGTGTCAAGTTTAAATGGCTTGACCCCATGTGAGCATAGCGGCACTTGACGTATTGAATCTGAATTGTCGACAGGCGAATTGAAGGGGAAGATGACGAGGACGCAGGAGCAATATAAAACCCAGACTGCAGATACTCGGGACCAAGCAGCAATTGGCGAGCGAGCACCGACGTCGTTGAAGGTGCGCCTGTTCTTCTTCACGAAAGCTTTGCACCATTCGAGTATCGTCCTTATCGCCATCCTGGCATCTCCACAATCGAAAAGATGATCATGAAATGCCACTTGCGGTTCGAGACACCGTGCCGACATATGCAACGTACCGCGTGGTAGACCGTCTCTGAGCATTCCCTTCAGAAAACCTGTTATAAGAAGGTGTTCGCGATCTTGAATTTCAGGCAGAATAACCTCGAAGCGTTCTCCAATGCAGCTGACAGCGAGGCGAAGCGCAGTGTCCTTTGGATCTTGAGATTCTGACCCCAAAGGGTGCCTTTGCAAATATGACAGGTAGAGATTGAGTAAAGCCATATCAAGATTGTATGCAAAGCCGTACGTCCGCAGTAAGGCTTGGACGTTTAATAACGCGTGGTATGCAAAGTCTGCCCGGCGGCCAGGTCTCGAGGTTCGGCCGCAATTGATGGCTGCAGTGACCATACACCGCGCGCAGTTGTTTATCGACGTGGCTGACGGGGGGTACATCTCGTCATTCGAGATATTGCTCGTGCAAGCCTGCCAATATTTGTACTCGACATAAAACAGATCGGATGCATCATCGAAAAGACCAGCAGCGGCGAAAGTGGCGGCGACCCCTCGGATTTCGCACACTTCTGATGCTGAGAGAGTACACGGGTCCTCAAAACCTGGCCAGAGAGGAAGCAGTGAGCAACGGATCACCTTGGCAATCGATAAGTGTGACACCAATAGTGTGGGTACAGATCCTGGCTCAAACTCGGAGTTCCGGGAACTGTTATAGGGACTCCATTGTGAGGACGAAGCTTGGTCAACTAAGCGAGCTGGGGCCTCTTCACTGAGCTTTCTATTCGTAATCGACGCATCGTCCGTGGAAGCAGTCTCCGCGGGCGTGAGAGGAGGAGTCGAGGAGAGCTGCGATGATCGCCTCTCATAACGGCCGCTATTGATACTTGAACGGTCGGAGGGAGATGACATAATGTCGTGAGAGTTGATGTAAGGAGCGCGTGTCTGTCGCATTGGAAACATTGCCAGTGAGTTCCCAGAAAAAGAATCGGCAAGTGTGCCTTTGGGACCAGTCCGTGCAGCCTGTTGCTGGATTTCTATGCCTCCGTCAGATGAAAGATACTGTTTCGCTAGGTTCGTGTGGTCTGCTTCCTCTCTAGACGCATAGTCACGTTGCGTCCTGAAAGAGCCACGCCGAGGCAGTGACTGGGCGTCGGAGCTTGCCTGTAAGTTGGGAGCTGGGGCGGTGTCGGGCGTGACGACCGGTGCATAAGCCGGTACAATGTGTGGTTCGACCGAGCCGTCCTCCTCGAGATTCGTACCCATCACAGCCTCCGTTGAAGGCATAGATGGATCTGCAAATGTTGTCTGGTCTGTGTCGGCGGTCAGACCCCATCTTTTCATTTGGAGTCTGAGCTGGGAAGATCTGATTTGGTCAGTCCCCATCTCGAAGCCCGCGATTTGACATACGAAGGCTCGAATTTTTCGCTCTTCAATACTTCCAGTATTGTCGTCCTCCAGTACCCTTCACGATGAAGTGTAGTGATCAGATCTTGGAACTTTTCCCAGGTGGCCTGCGTGATGCGGGGGGCATTGCCTGCCTTCCCATAGACCCAGCGGTGTGGCGGCTTGTCATCATCGTATTGACGCGCAGGCTCTCGGAAAGACATATCGATCGTAGGGGCGTCTAGGAGGTCGTATGAAGGTGTCGGCAAGCACTTCGACCGAAATCAACATCAAGCTGAAGGCACATTGTTCGCCGAGAGCTCGCAGAGGAGCAGACTCCTACTTGAATGAGAGACCGAAGCGAGAATGGTGCTAGTACTTCAGAAAGGAGGCAACAACGGTCCTCCCCTATGATGCAACTAGCTACAGTTGGCCTGCGCCCGATCACGGCAGTGATCGAGGAGGCTGAGACAAAGATGCAGTCGTGCGAAGGCCAATCAGCATTGGGCGCTGGATCCACGGGTGGCCCCCGCATTGTGTTTTCCCCAAAGGGTTTTAGGCGATGGCCAGCTCCCGAACAAGTGGCTGACATCGTTCGGTCCCTGAAACCCACAGAAAAGACACTCACGAGCGAGCTCCTGTGGACTCCGATAAGGCGCCCAATCTCAGCTACTATCATTGTCCGTTGCTTGCTCGTTACGACCTCGTTACGACCTCTCTAAAACCACCTTACGACATACGATAGTACAAGCAGGACTCTACTCCAAGTCGTGAGTTCATGAAACCTGAGTTCCGGGGATCAGGCGCAGCGGTAGCCGAATCTTCACACCCTCCAGGCCTTGGTCTCTCCTCCAGATGGTTTGATTGGCCTGAGTCAAAACAACCCGCAGACTAATGCTTGAGCGTGCCCTACCGTGCAGAATCCAAGCCTCCTAGTGCTGCCCGTGGGCGTTGATCTATGCGCTTATCTCGATTTGGGAATTGACAAGCCCGAACATCCATCCGCATAGGTTCGTGGCCCGAGAACATGGACCAACATGCGCATTCTGTATGCACGGACAGCTTGCCCCTGCACAGCCAAAAGAAGTAATTGTCAAGGGCACCCATCGTGCTCGACTTGACCACAGCTATAAAATGATTGTGTCTCAGGATGGCAGAGAGGTGGGCAAGCTCACGAACTCCTTGGTAGACAATTCCAGCTTTCCTCGGGGAGACGTTCCTTCGTCGAGTAAGCTGTCGCACTCGAACTGCCCAATCTTCTCCAAGGCAGAAATATACTGATTGAAAGCCAATCATCTTCACCAGCTGTCAGTAAGTGTGCTCGGGTTTGAGGAGGATTCCCGCAGTCAGTTTAGTACTAACAGAAAGTCACCACCAGCAATGAACAAAGAAGACTTTCAATACATGGGTGACCACCACCAAATCGCCGACGGTGCCCAGTACCCCGCTCAGACTGTCGAAGGAAATGGACAACTCGTCGACCATTCTCTCGAAAGCCCCAGCTGCAAGGAAGCAGAAAAGTGGGAGTATACCGAGCGCCCCACAATCAACCATGGCCAGACAAAGTCGATCAACGGTAGTGCGCCATGGCATGCTCTCGCTGCAGTCAAGAAGGAAGAAGTTCCCAAGAAGCCTGTCAACTAGGCAGTGAATGGTGAAGGAAGATGGGGGTGGATCAGTGTCTGAGGCAACGGCATGGTTGGTACCTTGGCCAGGTGCAATACACACGACATATAGGCGCTGGTAGAACCAGTCTTCCCTTGTTCCAAGTTCCGTTGCTTTCAAGGTTCTTCCGTGCTATTCTTCAGACAACGTCTTCGTGGCCAATATCGTGACGCGTGGGATGGAGACACTCAACTGCTGCCTCGCGACTGCAAGCAGCTGGCCAAGCTTCATTTTAGCTAATGTGCTTCTCGAACTCTCGTCTTTACTGCGTCAACCTCTCACGGCCGGAAGAACCTCATCGTTGAAGCATCGACGGCTGAATACTGCGTGGCGGTGAATGGGGGCTGCTCATGACTGTCGTGTATTGTGGCAAGATGGTCGCGACAGTTGCCCTCCCACGTTGGATCACTGCAAACAAGATAAAGCAGAGGAACAGTGTCGGACTTGGCCCGCAGCTCCTGCTTTTGCTGTGAGACATCTGCGGCGGCTGAGCTGACGGATACACGGGTCTGACGCCGCCACTGTTCTGATCATTTGCCAACATTTGTCGGTATTCTACACAGGCTCCGTCGATAGGCTCTCGCACCCTGACGATATTTCACCTCACATTTCCTCTGGCGAAGCAATGCGTGATTGGCAATATCGGACGGCTCTGGTGTCTGCGGAGCTTGCTGACGAACAGTCTGCCAGTGTTCCGTGAACAATCTTCGTTCGATTGCCATGTTTTCGTCCGCAACCCCAAGAGGCAGCACATTGCTGTCGAAACACTGCATGCAGAAACTATACATCGGGTCAGTAATGCGACATCTGCACACAGATTGACTCTAGTAGAATATGTCCCTAATCGGTCCAGTCTCCTGACTCTTGCTCGGGAGATACTTGGCAGATAGATCCGAGTCAACTTATCAGCCAACTATCCACGCCTTCTGTCTAAAAGCCTTGACTCTCTGATTGGATTGACCTCTGGCTTCGGAATCAGAATCGAACACGGCCGGCCGTCTATTCAGGACGGATCTGAGAGTCGTACAGCTTCTCCGCCGAGGATGCGGACGACAGTGCTTCCTTGGATCTTCTTTCAAGGCGACAAACAACGTCTGATGCCCGGTTGACCAATGGCAGCGCAGAAGCTTATGGGGACTCCTTATGCAGGGCAGGGATTTCTTCATTCCGTTTCCGGTATAGGCTGGTCGCCGCGATATGGGATTCTCCACAATAGCCTTTTATGCTAGCAGAAAGCAAACACCGAGATGTCTTGTTTCACTGGCGGCAGGCTCCATCCTCGGGTCAATCAGATGTGGGGTTGAAATATGATCTACTGGCTTCGGACGAAGAAATAGACCTCGGTGGAACACAAAGAGCCGTTTCCAGGAGACGTCGCCTATAAAACGAGGGTGTAGCCTGCCAGGTACCGTGTCCTTCCCAGACATTTCTCTCAGATTTCCTTTCCCCAGAAGAAGAGAACATTCGCTCTTACTTGCTCAGGATCACCATTGCCCTGTTGACTACTCTCTCGTGGTCATGTCGCCAGACACACTCGCTCTAAACGGCAAGGTCGCCATCATTACCGGATCAGCCAAAGAGAACGGCATTGGCGCAGGTATTGCGTCTGCCCTGGCGCGTAATGGTGCCTCGGTGGTCATCAACTATGTCTCCGAATCGTCTGGCCCTCGCGCCGCAGAGGTGGCCAAGAAGATTGAACAAGCCGGAGGGAGAGCCGTTGTTGTGCGAGCAGATGTATCGACCCCGGAGGGAGCGAAGCATCTTGTTGAAACCTCCCTCAAGGCTTTACAGGTCGACAAGGTCGATATCCTAGGTATGTGGCATCTCAAATCGGAACTCTTACCCTCATTTCTTCCGGCTCGCATCGTTGGAAAGTTGACATGGGATCAATTATGTGTCATAGTGAACAATGCAGGGGGAGGTCCCATCGTCCCAGTAATGCAAGCGACAAAAGATGACGTGGAAAAGACCTTCGCGGTTAACGTCTTCGCCTCTCTGTACATGACGCAAGCCGTGGTTTCTGTGATGCCTCGAGGAGGGCGCATTATCAACATCGGCTCCATTGCGTCGAAAATGGGCATGGCGCCAATTCCGTTGTATAGTGCATCCAAAGCCGCCATGGATACGCTGTCATATGCAATGGCAATGGAGGTATGTAGGATCCTCGTCGATTGGTTGTTGATGGCTTTTCCACCCAATTGCCCTCAATCGCAAGCATCTGAGACGACTATTGACGGGTCATGTTGTAGCTCGGACGAGGACATGGGATCACGATCAACACAATAGCGCCGGGACCTGTTCCAACAGGTGAGTAACTCCCAGCCAAGAAAATCACTCAAGTTTCGCGAGTATTCCTCGACTCTACTCTTGGTTCTTGGGTCATTCCCTGAACTTGATACTGACCTTCGAGGCATTGCAGATGGTCTGCCCAAGGGGCCGGTTGCCGACGCTGTGCACAACTTCCTCATACCACTCACGAGAGCCGAAGAGAGAATGGGAACAGTCGACGATATCGCCGATGCGGTGCTTCTTCTTGCCTCGGAAAAGAGTCGATGGATAACTGGCCAGTTCATCTCAACGAGTGGCGGAATTACCGGAGGATGAGACTTGACGCTTTGCAAGCCGGAGCGAGTTCGAGAGTTGAGCGGCTCCCTTGAAGTTGACCAGCAAGCGTGCTAAATTCCAAGTCTCCTGAATCTGCCTAGGACAAGCACGAAGCGTGATCAATTGCAACGATGACGTTTGGGGCTCTCATCTCCATCAATTCGTCAATCCAGATCAAACCTTTCGCGACATCAACGGCAGCCTTGCCACTTTTGATTCTCATAGCTCTCATCACGTTGACAGTAGCACCCGCATGCAGTCCATTGTATTGGTTCAACCGCAAGGAAGCGACCATGATAATAGCCCAAAGGCTGAGTTCCGGAAAGCAAGCGCCAATAAAAGGGGCTGTGGAGACGAGAGCCGAGAATCGCTGTAGCAGTATGGTGAGCTCATCTGCTATGAGTGAAAATGCTTGCTTCACGCTGGCAACCAAGATGAGCAAGGCGAGTCTGACCAGCTCGCGAAGCACTGCCTCCGAAGAAATATCGCTAGGTGAATCTGTATCGGTCAGGCGTCGTAATGAGAGTACAAAATGAAGGACCGGCGTGATTCGTTTCGCCGCCCTGGCGCCATCTTTCCAGAACGAAGGATCACCCCCATTTTCATTCACGAATGCCGCCAACTGTGCCCCTTTTTCGAGGGCGATTGCGCAGTCCGCAAGTCCCGCTGGGGAATTACGAACCCGTACGAGGAGATCCTGCATAGACTGAGAGAAAAGGTTGTTTCCAAAAGTCGCAGCGGAGAAGCCAGGAGGAAGCGGGAAGCGTGGCTTGCGATCGAAAACGGAGGCGCCAAGGATATCAAACCTGCAAACAGTCAAAATGTTGCTCATTCGAATCACTGATTCACTCTCGCGCTCTCCCGTACCAACAGGTGAACATGACGATGTTGCTATTCAGAGCTTGAATACCGCCGCGAAGCCGGACAATGTTGTTTAGGCCGTTCATATGGACATTGTATCGATCCCATTTGCCGACAGTAGACTACTGCAACAGTTATCATCAAAGCCTGAGCCTGGTTTAAGGTTGAGGGAACCGACATCATGGCAGAGAAATCCTAGGACCGTTGTGATGACACCCTCACTGATATTGTGGGATTCCCTTCCAAGCCTCTGAGCGACTTGATTGAGACACAAGCTGAGATATTTTGAGGACTCCTCAAAGTCACTGTACTCACAACCTTTGCGTTCAGTCATCTGGTGGAAGAACAACGCTGCGTTTGCCAATGAGAGGTAGAATGCGGTGTTATCGATGACGGCCATTGCAAACCACTCATGTCGGAATGGTCGATAGAGGTAGTCCCCCTCGTTGTGCACTATGGCCAGTAAGCCAGAGGACTGAGTCAAATGCTTTGAGGAAGGAGCATACTGAATTGGATCAATTGGCGGGCTCTACCATCGGTTTCCACAGGAAATAACGCATAGGGATGAAGCGAATTAGGAACATGCTCATAGCAGCCCAGGTCTTGATGTGCCCTATAAGCACCTGTCTCCCCGTTGCCTTCCATAGCAACGCTATCGATTCTCGCTGGAGGAAGCCTCAACTCGAAAGTAATAGATTTTGGACGCTTCTTCCGCGACTCGGCAACGCGAGCCATGACATGGTGCCGAACGATTCTTTGGGTTCTTCTTTGCTTGGAGTCATCTGGACGGGATATGTGGACGAATGTGAAGTCTGCACAGGTACCGCGGCTCTTGGTCTTGGGCACCATTGGAGTTGAAGTGGGATGTAAGTATGGCTTGAACAGAGGCTTTTTCACTGGAAGTTGGGGAGTTCAAGGCTAGAACAAGCAATGTACTTATGTGGCAGCGATTGCGTCTGACAAAAACTCCTACGCAAACTCCTATTAGATCCTGCTGGTAATCCTACATGTCAGACGAAGTCATTTCTCTCCCGAGTGGCCGCCAATGGGCGTGCACATTGAAAACTCCATCTGGCAGGTCTAATATCGCGCGACCTGAAAAAAGTGTCGGCATCATTGAACATTCTCCCTCCAAGCCATCCAGCCCTCTTTTCACCTGGCAAATATATGGCTCCTTTCACGTATTACCCATCCTTCCTTTGCTGCACCCAATGATAGTGCGCTGTCACATGTCTTCCCAAACGCTCCGTTCTTCGGGTCATGCGCAGATGCTTTGAGCAGCTTCCATTCAGAAGTCAGTTGTGCAGCCATCCAATTGCTCCGCGTCTGTCGTTCTTCAGGGCTGGATCGAGTCAGATAAGCTTTGTCCCAAAGCTTCCGTCCTATATTCCACCTCTGCCTGCGACACGAAAATCTCTATCGTACTCCTTCCGAAACCGACGTCAAGATGCCCCTAGTCCTGCACCCCAGGATGTCTCCGCTTCCACCCAGGCGAGAAGTACAAGGAAGAGCAAGGCTATTCGAAAGAAGGACATCAATACAGCGAGGCCGTCGCAGAGAAGCCCCGAGGACTGGGTCGCCGAGGTGGAGAGATTTCTTCCGAGACGCTTGAGTCGGCCAGATGATCTTGAATCTCGAGCCGTCATCCCGCCTGACGTAGATGTTGAGGATGTGCTTCGGACTCTCACCAGTGCTCGCAATCAGAGCGATGTGGATATTCTGGGCTTCCTGGCGCTCAATCAACGCAGATTCAAAGCGGTTGTTGGTCTTGTCGAAATCTTGCTGAAGGCTGTTGCACTCGCAGCTAATGAGCCATTCAAAGACGAACTACCGTCCAACATTGACTGGCCACATGGATCGTTTGCGAAGCGAGATGGTGCTCCCATTGAACTCGAACGCCCTTTGCACGTCAGCCGACGGCCTCTTGGTAGCTCTCGGCAACCTTTCGACTTCGCTTTGTCAGAGAAGAGTCAAGAGATCACAATGGAGCTCATCTGGTCTCTCCTCGCCGACCTTGTTCTGGCTTCTACCAATCGCCCTTCAGATGAAGGGAAGCAGATTATGAACACCGTACATCAGATCTTGGCACTCATTCACAATCTGGGACTCGTTCCCCCGACTATCTACACCTACTGCCTCCCTCAAGGTACAACGACTCTTCAACAGTCTCCCATCCTTCATCTGCTGAATTCGAGAATTTTATCGACGCTCTCAGACGCTGTTTGGCATGCCTACCAGGATGAGGTTACTGCGCGGTCTGGCAAAACGGAGAGCAGTCCCTGGAATATCTTTCGAGAGCCGCCGCCTAGTCGCTTGCGACCTAAGAGGCGTGAGCTTGGGCCGGAAGTGTGGCTGGAGTTCATCCTCTGGTGCTGTGTTGAGGCTGGATTTGCCGCGACCGGAGCTCGAATCATCCAGTCGTTGCAGACTGACGCAGGCGGTCCTTGGCAAGCTATTCATTGGCCTGATAATCGAGTGCCGTCAATAGACTGGGACCAACGAACTCGCAGGGGTGATCTACAGAGTCAAGGCGAAAGCTACCACGGGGAACAACTTGCAGTCGACACTCCTCGAAAGTTTGTTAGCGCAGAAGTTGTTCTGGCGATCGCTGACTGCCTGATCAACAACCTCAACGTCTCTGTTACAGACGGCGAAGTGCCTGTCACAGAAATCCAAGATGATATCAAAGGGCTAATATCTTTTGCGGAACCGCATGGTCTGGCACCTGCGTATTTCGACTATCTGGCTGTTCGTCTACTCCAGACTGAAAGTATGTATGATATGGACAAAGCCAACTCTCTGCGAAAGCTAGCGTCTACTATCTCTCAGCTTCGAGCCATGCATTATGTGGAGGGAACCCATCTACAGAGTTCCGGGCTTGACTTCGATTCCATTCTGGATCACTCCGAAGTGCATGCCGGGATCCTTCACCAGGGCCTGCAAGCCTGCATTGAGGCGAATCTTGTCACAAAGGCTGTCGACACGTTCACAGAAATCCAGAAAATGGTTGATGGTAACAAACTTGAAGCTATCGGAGAATTTTTGTCGCTTTCACTCAGTCCAGAGGATGGTTTCTTTACTTCCAGGCATGCCAAAGGTCGAGGTGAATTCCTTAATACCTACGGACAGCTTCCTATCTACAAATTGCCTCCGTTCCTCGATCTGGTGAGCAATGCGGGGTTGTTTGGCTTGGGAGATTGGCTTCTGTTCTCAGAGGATATCGACGGAGCCATCTTGCCTCCTTCCACTTGGGCAAAGCGGTCTGTTACGGCTGCGGTAACGCGCTATGCATCAGCCAAGAACGACCCTATTCTGATCAAACGCATCTACAGCTTGACCAAAAGATCGGGCAGAAAATTGACCGTAAATGTCATCAGAGCTTTGGTGGTGTATCACGTCAATGCGTGCGACTGGACAAGTGCTGTTCTCAATCTCAGGGATCTGCGGCGCGCTGAAGGTGGCGGTTACAGTCCCAAGATCGTCGCAAGTCTTGCAGCCAAGATTCTAGCCCTAGAAGTCGATCCGGCGGTCATGCGACAAGAAGATGCTGAGTCCGATCTTTCACAGGCAATGCTACTGCTCTGTAATATTCTTGACGGTATCTATGACTCTCCAGCGGCGAGCTTCAGGATCGCCCAAAAGAGGACCTTCAGACAACAAGTGGGCTACCTCTTGCGCCTCTTGGAAAACGTGGCGGACGGCGAACTTGCAGAAACTGCCACTCGCTTCAAATCGAGATTCCCAGTCAGTAACGAGCCGAACCTTGCGACGGACACGTTCAATGTTCTATTCTCCGCAATCGTCGAAACCAGGGGTGTACTAGAAGGGCGAAATATCTGGCATTTATTCTGTAAAGATCCAAGGGACTACCCTTCGTCAGTTCTACTGGTCGGTGGCCACGACTCTACATCCGACGACCATGCCACAGACAAGGACGAAGATGAATTCTTTGAAGGGCAAACAAATGATGCACGCAATGATGTGGTCGGTTTCGGCGAACCTGACAAAGATTATCTTGGCTCAAGAATGATTACGGTCGACTCGCCTCAAATCTCCGACGCCATCCAGCACGCGGGTTCTCAAATCCCCGTTGCTTCCCCTGCCTCGCTCAATATAAATTCTGCATTGCCACTCGATGATTTGGACTTAGCCGGCAACCCAAGTTCCAGCACCTCTGACGTAGGAAGCGAAGACCCAGATATTCCTGTCGAGATGGTCGGTATGGACATGGATTCGGCACCGCCGCTTCTGAATCCAATTGTCGTTCCCAACATGCGCACCTTACAAATCATCGTCAGAGGAGCTCTGTCTGAAATACAAGACAGAAAGGAGCGCAAAAGAGGCCATACTGACCTCGATGCAATCCTCAGATGGGCGGAACAGTTCTATGGGGCGTTCAACCTAGCGCGTGAGGATATCGAGACCGAATTGCGCATCTCCGAGTCCTTACCGGGGAAACTGAGGATTGCAACCAAACATCGCCGAGCAGCATATGGATTGCGACGTGAGAAGTTCAGACTCGACGTGGGCAAGCTCTTTACCAAGGGAGTCTTTGTCCCTAGACGTCCTGGCCCTCAACAACCGGGGCAGGAGACAACCCCATCGAATGGGACAGATGATATGACAGAAGTTGCCGTAATTACGACGCAGGGCGAGGCTGAGGATGGAGGTGAACAGATTGAGCCGCCTTCTCGACCGACTTTCAAGGTCCGGAAATTTGCTACCTCTGTCCAGCATGCATAGCCTTGACATACGGAGCTGGTGCTGGTTGTGAGATCTGGATAGTTGCCAGGCATGGTTACAATGTAAATTTAAAGACCTGTACTTTCCATTGTACAATATCACCTACATGTTCTACTTGTGCAATATCTGCAAAGCAGGTCCCCCCAGTCGTCGTTCTATCTTAATAACCACAGCGCTCTGCGTGGAACGAGCTCGAGTGAACGCAGTGACCGTGGCGCCGACAAGGCTGGAAGGACAGGGGCACCCAGTACTGCTTGAGGGGCATATTGAAGTAGATGGCCGATCGCGGACGTTCACCTCTGGTGAAGATCACTCCGGTACCACTCCTGCATATGCATTATACGTCAGAGATCAGCGGCCCAGGCGGGCCACTGGAGCCCTAAAGCCAACCAACCTCCGTTCTCGATAGGGTTACACGAAGAGTTCGATGCCAGAGGCACAAAAGAGGGAGGGAGGGGAAGTCTCTCTGCCATGCATCGGATGAAGGACTCTAGAGCCTAGAATCTAGAATAGGTCCCCCCCCTCTCGCTACCTCACTCTCCAGTCTCCACGGAGATGAGCCGGGGACTTTTCATCCGTAAGAAAGACAAATATATGACGATCGGCTTGGGAGGCCTAGCAGCAAGGGCAACAAACACCCTGCCCCAGAACCATCCTCGTATTGCGTACGGATCCGCATCCCCCGCAAAAGCCACAGTGCAATAGTAGTAGTCCGTTGTGGGACGAGACACGATGGGTCAGCCGTGATGCGCTGATTTCGTGATCTCCCCCATCCCTCTTTCGTAACGCGTCGAGGACGCAGCGATCAGCGTCCAGTCCGGTTCTGGGGATGTGAGGAGTGTTGAGAACTCTGATGGGAGTGATGATGTATATTGCTCCGTGCTCCATGGCCAGAGCAAGAATAGGAGGGAGGGAGGGCAAACCTAAAGACGCAGTTGTGACATGTGCGATTGCTGGGTTCCCTATGGCTTATGGCTACCTATATATATTTGGATGCACAAAACTTGCGGACAAGCAGATAGACAGGCAATGGTCCAGGCGAGGAAAGACAAGAAGGAAAGATTCCTGTTTCTCTCCCCTCCGTACAGCTGAGTGCACGACTTCCCCCGCTACCTGACCGGTCAGCATTCTCCTCTTCGCTCTCTTCCCCCCTTCCTCAGGCCCAATCAGTTGTCAGGGCTGGGCAAAACGAGTAATCATTACTCCAGCATCATTTTTGAGGAGACGCGGGGGGTGGAGAGGAGAGAGGGCGAGGAACGCAACAAAAAGCGGCCATGAAGGTCTCGTCTATTCTCACCTTCCTCACCTCGATCGTACCCGCCGCCATGTCCCAGCAAGTCAATCGCAGCGCCACTAACGGCTGGGGTTCGACGCCCTCGCAGCGCCACTATATCAACCATACCCAAGCCTTGCAGGTCATCAATGCAGGAATCCAGCGTGCAGAGGCCATAGGGTAAGTTGTTTCCCAACCCAACCACAAGAAGGATTCGACGCCTAGGGCGGACCAATTATGCAAAGGGACCATGTTTCGTTGACGAAAATTATGGGCAATAAAAGTGTACCGCAAAACATTGCAGTGCTCGATCCGTCGTCGTGGCTTGTGGCTTTTGTCCATATGGATAATTCTTTTCTGGGAAGCATTGTAAGTCGGGCACAAATCTATCTACCCAACCCCCTTTAGGCAATGGCAAGATCCCATCATGTGGTGGTCACGCCACAGAAAGTTGCCCCTTTTGGGTGGGCCATTTCACCAGGTGCGAAACGGAGGGCCAATTCTTACAAACATCCCAAACCAGGACATCTCTCAGAAGAAGGCCAAAACCGTGGTGCTCTACAACGGCATCCCGAACAACGCCTTGCAGAATCGCAGCGAGCCGGGCGGTGATCTCTGGGGCATCCAGGAAACCAATGGTGGTACGGTTGTCTTTGGCGGTGGTCAACCAATCTTTGATCCTGATGGATACTTCATCGGCGCGGTGGGCGTGAGCGGAGGTACCGTGGAGCAGGACATTGATGTGGCGGTGCATGCGGCGCAGAGCATCGGCACGACCGTCACCTCGTCGTCGTGATTGCGCGATAAAAGAGGGGAAATGTGTGTTGCTCACCGGGGGGTCATGGAAAGTGACGCTCTTTTTAATCTGGCAACGAAGTCAGCGCTTGAATTGGAAAGGTCCAAGATGAACGGCAATTCGGTCCGCACAAAGTAAGCATAAGTCCTCGTATATACCCCCGTACAGGGTAGCTTTACCATTCAAGGTACTTGCTCCAGATCCTGCATTCGTCATTCAGATAATACGGGTACCGGATCTGACATGGTCGTCAGGCCGCCAAACAGTAATCATGTGGTTGCACTTGCATTGGTGCCGTTGTCCCGGAGCTGAGCTTGCATTGACAAGGCAATTATATAGGCAAAGACGTGGCGGCCGATGCCTGAGGGATTGATTGTTCGTCGATCTCTGGCTGGTTGTTTTGTGCATTTTGTATGCTTGCTGAGTTTACGCCTCACGTGAATAAACAAAGAGCTGATCCACCATTCGCGCGAACACCTAGTCTGAGAGCGCGCACGGCATTACTATTATATCACCATTATCATCATGAGTTGGACCTCAGCATTCGCCCAGAACAAGGCCACCCCGAGCGATGCTTCGATAAGGGCGAGCGGCGAGTCCAGACCGCGGCGAGCCGAGTACAACGTCTTGAGGAAGAAGAGAGACAAGCGACAGAAGGACATGCACCGGCCGAGCAGAGACGCATTGGTCAACAACGAGGACGATGACGACGACGATGAGTCTGTGGGACCTTGGAAGGAGAGTGCGCAGGAGCAGAAGGTGTCGAGGTGGAGGCGGATGTTCAGACGCCGGCGTGGGATTTAAGGATGGCGGTCACTTGTGAGGGACATCCGTTGCTGGGCCAGACGCTGTATAAGACACTATCCCTCCTCTTGTATGGGCCACTGGTATGGTGGAGGATGGCGGTGAATGGAACAAGGTGGCTCAACCCAGTACGGAGTAACGAGACATGATTTGCGCTTCCCCCAACGCGCTCAATTTGCGGTGCGGAAGCCACTCGGCGGGCTGGTGGCCGGGACGTCTTTACAATATCCGATTTCTCCCGAGCTGAGGCTCATTGTATGGCTGCGGCGACTGCGGTGTGTGTCTGACAAGTGAATAAGAATAGCAGCTGGCTTCCCGCCTGAAGGATTGGCCTGCAGTGACAATGATTGCGCTTAGAAAGACAACGAAGTCGTAAGTCGCTGCCTCAACTCGAGGCCGGTCTAGAGAGCCAGTCAGGCTCATTGGCCTCTCGCTGGGGGAAATGTTTGGTGAACATTCTCACGGGGACCCTATCATTTGCACGACCCCTTTCTTTCTCCCGTACCCATCGAGTTCAGATTTCGAGAAGTATCTACTGGTCATACTCGTGGTCATCTCCTTTCCTTAAGTAGAAGCTGCAGCGGAAAATACATGGCGCAGCTTGAAATCATACCACCGGACCACCAGCCAATTCGTCATGTCATCACGCGTTTTGTTAGCAGCCAGGGGCCACGTTCCGAAATCCAAGCCCAACCGCCGATAACAAAGCATCCCTATCCATCAGACTGCTGCGCGGCTCGACCCATCAGATCTCCTCGTCGGGATTCGACTGAAACATCTTGCTACCCGAGTTATTTTGCGGGCGCTCCTCTCTGCACATGAGACCTTAACATGTTGGGCGCAGTCTGCTACTTATTGTGATGGACGTCCGCGACCTCGTCGACGACGACGCCCTCCAACGATTGCTGTCGACAACATGATGGATTCAATCGAACAACCTTATAAGATGGAGGAGCCGCCCTTTGTCGAGAACGGCTTCCAGCGACTGAGACATCTGACATGGGTAGGTTTTTGGTCACCATGAACATCAACAACAACATTATCGTGTCAGTCCATACTGACGAGCTTCGTCTATCAGGCATGGTTCACCTTCCCAATGGCCACGGGCGGCCTAGCCCTGCTCCTGTCCCCCAAGAACCAACCACACACCTTCACCGGCCTCGAGACCATCGGTGAAATCGTCTACATTTGCGACCTGTTCATCTTCGCGTTCATCGCTTCGGCCATCACGTACCGGTTCGTACGATGGCGGGGCACCCTCAAAGCGAGCCTGGTACACCCAACCGAGTCTCTCTTCTTCGGCACGGCATTCCTGTCGCTTGCCAGCATCATCGCCGGCATGGCCCTGTACGGCATCGAGCATACAGGCGATTGGCTGGTGGTGACCTACCGCGTTCTTTTCTGGCTGTATTTCGCCTGCACGTTCATTGCCGCCGTCGGGCTGTACTGCATGCTCTTCACCAACCCTCGACTGAAGATCCAAGACATGACCCCGGCTTGGGATCTTCCCATGTTTCCATTCATGCTTACCGGCACCATCGCCGCGTCGGGGATCGAGTTCCAGCCTCGCGACGCCGCCATGCCCATGCTCTTCGCAGGGCTGACCGCCCAGGGTCTCGGCATGCTCATCTCGATGGGCATGTACGCCAGCTACGTGCGGCGGATGATCAACTACGGGTTCCCCTCGCCGGAGTCGCGGCCGGGCATGTTCATCGCGGTCGGCCCGCCGAGCTTCACGGCGCTGGCCATCATCGGCCTCGCGGAGCACTGGCCGCGCGGGTACGACTACTTTGGGCCTGACGACATCACGGCGCAGGTGGTGCGGATCCTGGCGCTCCTGACGGCCGTCTTCATCTGGAGCCTGTCGTTCTGGTTCTGGGCCATCAGCGTGGTCAGCTGCCTGGCCGTCTACCGCACCTTCCGCTTCCACCTCAACTGGTGGGCCTTTGTCTTCCCCAACGTCGGCTTCACCCTGGCCACCATCAACATCGGCAAGGCCCTGCGCAGCGAGCCCATCCTGTGGGTCGGCTCCGTCATGACCGTCCTGATGATTATTCTTTACTTTTACGTCCTGTGTAACCACATCCGCGCCGTGTGGCGGAGAGACGTCCTCTACGTCGGCAAGGACGAGGACCACTACCACAAGGAGCGCATGGAGAAGATTGAACGCCTCGGCGGCGACCCCGAGAAATGCAACTGTGCCACCACTGGCGGTCGGTAGATGGACATTCTGGTTTTTTTTTAAAAAATAGATCGATAGAATTATGATACCCCCAGATAGATCGGCACTAGATCAATAGACAGACGGGGCTTGTGGACATTCGTGTATATGTTCTCGGTTCTGCCTTTTGCGGTGTCTCCCTGGGTAGAGAGGAAGGGCGGACACATGGAGTTTAAACTGGTATCTCCCCTGAGCCCTGAACTTGACTTTGTTCTCGACGCAGACACACTCACTCACTGACTACGGTGCTGTGCGGGAGCCTTTGGCCTGAGCAGCGCAGCACAGAGCAGCACAGAGCAGCACAGCGCAGTGGGTGAGTGAGTGGTGGTCGGCAAACTTGCTATTGTAATTTAGCCTCGGTAAGGGTCAGGAGCTGCGTGCCAAGACATA
Organism: Cladophialophora immunda; assembly: GCF_000835495.1. NCBI lineage: Eukaryota > Fungi > Ascomycota > Eurotiomycetes > Chaetothyriales > Herpotrichiellaceae > Cladophialophora > Cladophialophora immunda. Next base: position 2,638,407 of record NW_015622547.1, on the reverse strand, counting down.
ACGACATCTCCATGTCGTTATGTCTTGGCGTGCATTGCGCTGGAGGTCTACGCCGTACAGCGAGACCACGAAGGGGAAACCGCAGAAATGGAGCAATAGGAACACTCAATACATTGCAGCCAGAAACAGGCTCGTCCTCCGTTACTTGTCCAAGCTAAAGGAGGGACGGGAATAATATACAAGAAATCACCCAGCATACCCTACCCTGCCCGGCCCCCATCCTCATCCCCATCCCCGTGCAGAAAGACATCTCCTCATTAATCCTCTGGCCCATGCCCTCCAGATCCGACCGTTCACAATGCATGCATCCCAGATTCGCTAGCTAGTCCCTTCGATGCTCTCGCGTGTGCAGACAAGGCTAGACGTTTCACAAAGAAAGGCTTTACGCCTTCTGCTGGCTCCTGGTGCGGGATCCGACACCGTCTGTTGCGCGCGGCGTTGGTTGTTTCTTCTGCTTGGCTGGTGCGCCCTCAGCCTTCTTGGGCCGGCCGGCCGTCTTCTTGTTGTTTTCTGTGGGCTTTGTTTCTTCCTTCTTCTTCTCTGGTTCTTCTGCTTGCTTTTCCTCCGCCTCTGCCTCCTTCTTCGGGGCGCCCTTCTTCTTCGCGGGCTCCTTCTTCTGCTTCTTCGCGGCGGGCTCCTTGGCCTTCACGGTCTTGCCCTCGGCATTCTCCTCGAGAGGCCCCGCCTCGTCTGGCTTGTTGTCTTCCTCCTTGTCGTCCTGCTCTACCTCGTCGCGCTTCCTCTTCTCGCCGTTCGTGGTCTCGGCCTCCTCTTTAGACTCATCCTTGTTGTCGGCATCGGCGGCGCCGGCGTCGCCATTGGCTTTTTCCTCGACGTTGAGCTCGGAGGCCTTCTTGACCACGTCTTGGCCCGACCGCTCGATGTGGACGGCAGGGTTGTTTGGCTCCGCGTTCTTCTTGATCTTGTTGCCGCGCTTGGAGGTGATGGCGACCTCGCCTTCGGTCTTCTTCTCAGCGACGGTGCCTCCAGGCTGGCCTCCGCCCCAGTTCCATGTGACTGCGGACGAGATGGGTCAGCGCCTTGTCTGGTCATCAAATGTGCGGTGCAAGTAGGACATGATTTCACGCGGTGCAGCAGCCAAGTCCGTCGCGTGCTGTAAGCGACCACTGCACCATCTGTGCGCAGTTGCTCGAGCTTATGGCTGCTGCTCAGCGTGGTGGGTGGTTCGTACCTTTGTCTCCTTTCTCTGGCTCTTCGCCGGGCATGGTGACGTCAGCGATAATGACTGTTCGAGTAACTCAATGGGGGCGTTCTTGGAATGCAAGGAAACGAGGGAAAATTGATCGCCAAAGCTTCACGACCAGAATACAAGGTGTTTAGAGATGAAAATGGGGGATGGAGGAGTGAGAGGAGGATAAAGAAGTCTAAGGAAAGAGGAGGTGTCTAGGTCAGCTCGAGGGAGACCGCGCAGAGAGAGACATGACTGCCTGCAACGCGGCCCATCAGCGCCCGGGGCAGAGCCAGTGGTTGCTGCTGGGCGAGCTTGGTTGGACTTGTTGCGGGCTGCTGGGCTCGTAAGCGAAAGCCTAGTAAAGGGCCCCCCCCCTTTGGCCACTGTCAACCCCCCCAGTCCCCCAGCCTCTCCCCCCCCATAAACCCATCAGAGGAGCCGCCGCAGCCCATAGCCGGCGCAGGCGGGAGGGGCAGCGTGGCAGCTTAGGGAGCTGGCTGCGTCTTGTTTCAAGGAGGCTTGCTCCTAGCCAACACGACATGTGCCAAATTAGACGCCCATTGTCGCAAACCACTTGCAGGAGGCTTCCATTTCGGTTCGCAGGCAGCGTGCATCCGTTCGATGACAACCAGTGGCTTGCTTTTCTTTTTTAGCTTGGGAGAAAATCAAGATGTGCATCTCAGATGCCCGCCCCAAGCCACCCTCTTTCCTCCAGGTCCTTGCCTGAACTTTGCGGTGTCGTGTCCCCTGGACTAGCTAGGGTGCCAGCCAGTCACACAGACCTGGTTTGAAGTGCGATGGATTGCGCGGCCAAAGCATAAGTCCTATGACATCGCAGAGTGAGCACCAGGGCCATAACTGGTTCAGACACTCAGTCTGGAATGTAAGGCATGGAGAATATTGTATCCAAGGAGCTGTAGGGTAAGACAAAAGAATGTTAGAAAAATTTATTCGGAGAGCTGGTCGCGGATGCACAAAAGGGGCATAATTAAATGACCCGGAAGCCGAGCCTTTCGTACATACAGTTACTTGCAGCTTTTGCTGTGGCAGCCACGATCATCGAAATTAACCATGAACAACCAGGCCAGTCTTAAACATCTAATCTCCGGCAAATGCATCCTGGATGAAGAGCCGACCGAGATCGAGACATATTACATGATTAAACTATTTGGTGATTGCGTCCTCCCTCATTCTTGCTGTCACCCGCCCGTGCCAAAACCCTGTTGCCCATGTTTGGCAAGATTCAGCTATGGATTTGGCCCGCCACGGACTTGGCTGGTGCCGTCCTCTGGTCCTGGGAGGCCTTCTTCGTCGCCCGGCTCACGGTATGCCCCCGGCTTAGCCGCTCCACGTGTGCGCTCGTCGATGATGTTGCTTTCGTCGATGGCATCGGCGTCGTCGCGAGCTGTACTCGAGAGTCAGTGCCGCCGGACTCGCAAACGTTGAATTACAGCAAACGAAGTCAATAGCTTTTGTTGGGGGTTACTCACCCAGCTGCTCATCCGAATCAGCCTTGCTGGCATCAATTGGATCCTCGACTGCAGCGTCGTCGCTTTGGACGGGGATGTGGCTCTGGCCCGTTCGCGACTTGTAGTCGTTTTGCATCGTGTCCGCGGTGGTGCTGCCTTCAAGACCCTCACCGGTGGGTTGGTATTCGTCTCCTGGAGCTGCCGACATCTTGAGATGGCTTCAGGTGATTTGTTACTGGTGATATCAATGGAACGAGAGATATGGTTGAGTGGTGAGTAAATTGGATTAGGGAGACGAAGTGGTTGGAAATGTTCGATCCTGGTTTATATGCTTCTCGTGGTGCCATTGAAAAGCATCCTCACAGCATCGACCTCACAACGCCATCACCATCTCACCCATGCTCTGTCGTCATGACAGCGGGACATTTCGCACCCTTCATGCTTGGATCCGGAGGTCCATCTATGAAGTCGTGAGGTCATGAATCCAAGTCGCTCCCAGCTCTCTTCGGACCGGTGACGAGAGGCTTGATCGAGGAAGCTAGGAGGATCCAAAGGAACCAATCGCTATGATTCCACAAGGGTCTGGAGGACTTCTGAAGCAGTTGTTTAGTTCAGGTACGATCTCGACTAGAGTTGTGCTACTCGCAGGCACAACGCGAGAGCAAGGCGCAAGGCTGTGGATCGGTAACCAATCATGTGCAAGGGCCCGGATCAAGCAAAGTCATAGACGTCAAGACTTCGGACGGCCCATGCTTCGCCTTGCCGGACTTGTCGATCTGGCATCCAAGTTCTAGATATGCGACATGCTTTAAGGAAAAGACCATCGAGATCTTGCATCGTCAAAGGCAGACCAGCTGCGGAGGCGTAATCCGGGCCATTACGTGTGAACATGCTCGGTCTGGAAATCTTGCCCTAGAGCTCGACGTGAGCTACGAGGATGACTCCGCTGGTGTGACAGGACGCCTTGCATAATACTACGGAAAGCAAAAGGTAGGCTCTGCTCCGGAATGGTGTGTGAAGTTGATGCGAGCTTACCTGTTCCGAGCAGATTCTTGGAAACTTGGTATCTTCATCGAGGCGATGCTTCAAGGCCGACATCTCCTCGAGCTATGGATGGGGGCCGAAAGACTGTCTAGAACTCCCAGGGGAACAGCGTCATCTACAAGATAACTTGCTATTATTTGCACTTGCTGGAAAGGGAAAAATTCCTCTTTTTCGTCACGACAAATTCCAGGCTGTGGAGGTGGTCAGCACAACGTACTTGTCCCTAACCTTTATTTGGCATAGCAGCTGCTTTTCGGTGTGACCGAGTAGAGCTTCATCAAATGCGTTCTGTAAACGATCAGAAAAGGAAGAGGCACACTCCACATGTACAAGCACAACTACCCCTGGGTGGCATAAGAAGGCCTGGTGTAAACTTGTGTACCTGGGATTTCTGCGAAGTTGCAATGAGTCTTCGAGCAGGGTCACGATACGCAGTAGCTACGATTGAAGGTTAGTGGTGTCCCGGGCGAGTACTCCGTACTTCAGTATGGTTCTTCTGCTTGGCTAAGCTCTGGGGAAGCGTCTTCCCCGAATTGCCTGGTTTTGTGGAGAGTGTCGGCGCCGCCTAGTAGTAGCTCCCCGGGCCAAGGGAATGTGATTAATGATCCGTGATCAACGTTTCTCCTTGTTGCGTAAGGAAAACTGTGAAGTTGCTGGACATAGAAACTGTCAAGAACCCAACTCCTCCCAAAGATGCTCTGACCGCTACCCTTCTGTTGTAATCTACACGACTGACAATTAAGCACCTTGTCGAAGTCCTCAAACCATCCCATGCCCGGCTCATCTCTTTGGCTCGTCGCCCGCAAGGACGATGAGCCATTCAACAAGTCCCTGAAGGAACTGATCGGTAGTACCCTGCCATCAGACTTCCCCCATGCGCCCAAACGCAATTTTATCCCACACGTGACGATAACCTCAGACATTGATCCTTCAAAGACCTACGGATCATCGTCGCCGCAGGAGTGGCTTGACGGCCTCTCCCTGCCCGAGTTCAAGAAGGAGTCGAATGAGGTGAACGTTGAGCTCGAGCAACTCGAAGCCGGGGAGCCCTTCTTCAAGAAGGTCACCCTCCGAGCCGCCAAAGATGCCAACTTGCTCAAACTCGCTGCGGCGTGCAGGCAGCAGGGCCTCGTGCTGTCCGAGGGCGACGCGCAGGGGTGGGCGGAGCACGAATACCTCCCGCACCTGAGCCTGTTCTACGGCGACATCCCCCAGAGCGAGGTGCAAAAGAAGATCGGCCTGATCGAGCTGCAGCTGGGCTTCGAGTTTGGGAGTCTCTTCGATTGCTGTGGGGGCACTCTGGCCATGGGCGCGAAGCTCGTGCTGGTGGATACCAGCCAATCCCTCGAGGACTGGACACCCCTAGCGGAGAGAGACTGTCCCTGGGTCATGTGGAAGATGGCCAAAGGTCTGCTGTGAAGGGTCTGCTCAGGATCCACTTTTGCGCCCCGACCGTGCATCCAGTGTTGATTGGGTAGGGATCGCCTTTCGAGGGATTACCGACCTTTCTCGGTCCATGTATTTCTGCTGAGGCTATAGTCCCAACTAATCCTCCCCAATGAAATCATCTTCACAGTGTGGTGACGACCTAACACGTTTCAATACTCGACCAGTTCCTGTGTCGGCTGACTCCGTTTTCGTGCTGGTGGTATCATGCTCGGTCCCTGTAATAGCATTGAGCTCCCTGTGAAGCGATCGGGGCTCATTCGAACCCGTTGTCCTCACGGTTGAGCTGACTTCAATAGCCATGACCGTCTCCTTTCCAAGCCCTTGAGACAAAGACGAACTGACCGCCCAGCTCGATGTCATTATAAGTACGTCTAACAGCGAGGATTAGACTAGAACAGCAGATGGAGGCAGACGTCTAGTTCCAGAGATGTGCAACGACGTTTGTGGACGGTAAATCTGTTTTTCCGTCTCCGGCAGCGATCAAGGGTGCCATGTTATGAAAACGTCGAACGTTAAGCAACCGTGAAAGACGGACAGCTTTCCTCATGAACCGTTGTACACGAATCATGCACACCGTATGCCCCGGGCAGCAGCGGATCTGCCTCTAAGAGCAAAGCAATTTCGAAGGATGCCGTGTACAAGAACTTGGTTGCGGTCACCGTAATAGGTACCTACGAATCTAGCTACCGAGGTATCGACCACGCGGACGAGAGGTATCCTGCAGGGCAATGGTTGGCAAGTACTCGGCAAAGCAGAGAACGACTGGACAGCTGTGATGACAGATGAAGCATCAAGGCAGCATGTATCGATCGGTGAGCTTTTGCTGATTAACAGGGCAGTCTGCATGAGAAGACTTCCCTCTAGCCTGCCGCAACCCGAATCGCGCTCTGAATGCGGCTGGTATTGAGAGAAGAGCCCTTGGAGCTATGAGCTTCCCCTGTTGCCGCCAACCTTGTTTGTCAGATATGTCCTTGTCAGCAACAAATCGCACCAAATGCATGGCATGCTTCCTCCATTGGGAAATCCCCACCACGTCCTAAATCGGTTTCCTTGTTTAGACGGCCGAGTGCTGTACTCAACCTCGGGTTGTGCCCTTTACTGCTGCAGCTGTTGACAGCAGCCCGACCATGCCAGCTCAGTTGCCGTGTCTCACAGCTGTCAAGATTTGTTGCGATCTCCGCAAATCTCGTGGTTGCACAGCATCCATCAGCTGCTGGCATAGATCTCCCACGACCACCCATGGCACCTTCACAGGTTCATCAGCTCGTCGACAATGTCAAGTCGTGCATGCAAAGCACAAGATCGGTCGGTATGGCTTTACTTGTGCTGGCATTTGTCGGTCTTATGGCCACATTCGTTTATCGACTCTACTTACACCCGCTCGCACGATACCCTGGGCCTTGGTACATGAAAGTCAGTCCGTTGTATGATTTCTACATCGGCGTGCGGGAACGCAGGCATCTTCATTTCCAGTCTCTACATGAGAAATATGGTATCATCCCCTCCAATCGCGTAGATGGGACAATGAACTTGCTGATATGTCTGGGCTAGGCCCTGTGGTTCGGTACAGCCCGAATTCCCTGGCCTTTAACGAACCCCAGGCTTTCCGAGGTGAGATTGAAACATTGTCAGCTCCAATGACGCTTTAATGAGGTCGAGAATTGCAGATATCTATGGCTTCAAGCGCAATTTTCGGAAGGCAGATGCAACAACCGTTGGCGCCTCTAGCCACCCGGACGCGCGAAACACTTTCAGCGAGCCACTAACGGAGAAAGCCATGAAGAAGAGAAGGATCCTCTCACAAGGGTTCTCGGAGTCTGCACTGAGAGACGCCGAAGGTTGGAATTGCCATCTGTGGGGGCCTGATGAGGACTGGGTTGCTGATATTTCACAGAGTTCATGATCGAAAAGATAGAGACCCTCTGTAGACAGTTGATCAACCCCTCCACGGAAAAGGTAAAGGATATGTCGCTGTGGTTGAATTATCTGGCCTACGACATCATGGGAGAAGTCGTCTTCGGGAAGAGTTTCGATATGCTGACCAACCCCTCCTTGCGCTATGTATTGGACCTGATCGATTCCATGGTGTTTTCTACATTGTTGGTAAGATATCTATATCTCGCCATAAACGCCGCTACTGATTCAGCTAGGGTGGCATCGTGCCATGGATCTACAGGAGCGGCTTGATCAACATCTTCTTCCCGCGACTGCTGCGTACACGGACCAAATTTATTGCTTATGTGGCGGGTGTCGTAGCGAACAGGATCGCCGCTGAATCCACTCCTACTTCAGGAGGACGCAAGGACTTCTTCCATCATGTATGTTGCGAATCATTGCTCTCGACTCGACCGTCAACGGCTGACAAGAAAGCTGCTCAATGCCAAAGACGCAGAAACGGGCAAGCCGTTGCCGATGGAGTTCCTCTTCTCGGAAGGCGTGCTGCTGGTTGTCGGTGGGAGCGACACCAGTTCTACAGGCAAGACTTACAAAGCTTGAACCCTGAGGAGGTGGGCCTGACTAGTTCCGCCAGGGATGGCCGCCACACTCTTCTATCTGCTCAAATGCCCCGAGTCGATGAGCAAACTACGCCAGGAACTCGACAGCACGTTCAGCAGCGTCAACGAGATCAAATCTGGAGGGAAGCTTGCTCGTTGCGTCTATCTGAGAGCTTGCGTGGACGAGGCGCTACGCATGGCACCCCCAGGTCCTGGCATACTGCCGAGGACGGCTTTGAAGGTGAGGCTGCTAATCCTCCTTCCTCGCGAGTCAGGTTAGACCCCATTGAAAGGGCTTACCGAAGTCAATCGACAGGGCGGAGAAACCGTGAACGGCGAATTCATACCAGAAGGCGTAGGTTATACCGTCGGGGCCAGCCTTGTGCACAGGAGTTGACGAGGTCTAGATTGACGTTGGGGTCGGTTGGTGGGCTCTCGCCTACAACGAAAAGTACTTTCCCGAGGCAGCGACGTTCCGACCGGAGCGGTACATCGTGAATGACGAGAGTGCGGACGAAGACGCCGCGTCGGCCAAAGGTTGCTATTGGGCGTTTTCGATGGGGCCTCGCAAGTGTCCCGGCATCAAGATGGCGTATCAGGAGATATACCTCACGATAGCGAGGCTGGTCTATCTCTTCGACATGAAGCCCGAGCGTCCGGAAGAGATGGCGAAGAACTTTGAGCTTCTGGATCATTTCAGTAAGTTTGCAAAAGAGGACTCTCGTATGCGCTGAAGCAAACTGACAAAGTGCCAGATGTCAAGAAGTCGGGGCCGACGGTGTCATTCACCCTGCGTTCAGGGAGAACTCTCTGAGTCGGAGCAATCATTCAACCTTCTCAAGATGTTATCGTGAAACTGTTCATGGCGGAGACGAGACGCACGACGTGGTTGAACATTGAAACGAGTCCGGACCTGGTGCTCTTGTTAGGGTTGAGGTAGACGCCCGACCACTTTGGCATACTATGAAATGCTTACAGTGCGACCACTCCAAGGAGATCCGGAATACGGATCCACGATTTCTGCGATGGTTGAGGAGGCAGTTGTGACAGGATCGAGTGTCGATAGTTGCTCAGGTCTAGTAGTTAGGGCAGCTTGCCCAATAGTGGTATGAAGGGAGGACGAGGCTGCCGCAACTAGGCCATCCCCTGAAGCCATTCCAATCTGCTGCCTTTACCTAGTAATTGTGGCCGGAATCGACAACGGTCACAGTGCGGATTTTCCACGGGTGGCTTCAAGTTGAATAGCCGGAATCGACCTTCTTTGGACTCCAAGTCCCATCTATCCAGGACAGTAGCTAGTTTTCTTTGCTGCCCGTAGCAACCGCTAGAGCAGCTCTATTCTCAGATCCTTTCGGATGTCACCAGACCTCCAGTCTCCGATGACCCGCAACCAATCCTCGTATCCTTTCGCCCACATGCTTCCTCGTGCCAATTTCTCCAGGGCTTCCGGCCCAGAAGCCGCCAGCTTGTAGAGGTCGCCCTCGGCGTTGAAGTAGCTGGGGGGACAATTGGACATGGCTATGAAAGCCGGTGCTCCGGCGACAATCTGCTCGGTCCAGGCATCTTCTGCCTCGACAGTGGGCTCGATGGTGAAGGCGAACCGGTTGCCAGGCCTCGGGCCGTTGCCATCTTCCTTTTTCACGCCTTTGGCCACCTCGGTAATGATGAAGGCAATATGCTGCGCCAACTCGTCGACCATGGCGGTCTGGTTGGGGGTGGCCCCGGTCTGCGTGAGGCCCAGCCAGAACAGGTTGGGGAAGCCGTTCGATTGCACTCCGTGCAGAGTTGCGATGCCCTTGTCCCATTTATCGTCGAGTAATTGGCCGTCCGGGCCGATCACTTGCAGATGCAAACGTGCCCCAGGGCTGTTGCCCAGGGGAACTTCATAACCCGTACTAAAGACGAGGGTGTCCACGGGATATTCGCGTCCGTCAAACACGATGCTGTTCTCCGTGAGGCCGTCCACTCCTCGGCCGTCGGTATCGACGAGTGTTACGTTGGGAGCATTGAAACTTTGCAGATACTCGTCGTGGAAACACGGCCGCTTGCACCAGCCGGGGTACCAAGCCTTCAATCTCTCCGCGGTCGCCCTGTCCTCGACGATGTCGTCGACCCGGGCGCGGATCTTCTCCTGCCTGGTCAGATCGAGCTCGTTGAGCGTGGCCAGGTATGACGGGGCGTCATCGGCCGACCGAGGCGCATTTGGACCCCCTACCAACCCACTGTAGGACGGGAATTTCGTCCACTCGTCGTCGACCATGTCGACATTCGGCCGGGGAACAGTGTTGGCGGTGAAGGTGCTGAAGTTCGTCCGTCGCTGCTTCTGCCACCCTGGCCTGCCATGAATCTCGCGCGTCCACCAGTCCACATCGGTCTCGCGTTGGCCTCTAACATCCACCGCCGAGGGCGTCCGTTGAAACACATAGAGGTGTTTCGCCCACCTTGCGAGTTCGGGGACCAGTTGGATGGCAGTGGCGCCGGTGCCGATGATCCCGACGGCCTTGTTGGCCAAGTTGGCCATCGCTGGTTGCTCTTCGCAGCCTCCCGTGTAAGCCCAGTCCCAACGAGACGTGTGGAAGCTGTGTCCCTTGAAGCTGCCCAGTCCGCGAAGTTTGGGAATCTTCGGCCAGTTCAACGTTCCACCAGCGAGGATCACGAACCGAGACGACACGGAGATCTTGTTACCTTCTTGTCCTCGGCGTGTGGACTCCAGTCTAGTGACCCAGTCATTCTTCGAGCTGTCCCAGGTGATGTCAATGGCCTTGACCTGGAAGAGGGTTTTGTCCCTGAGATTGAAGTGGTCGGCGATGTTTTCTGCATGCTGTCTCAACTCGGGCCCGTAAGAGTATTTGTGTTTGGGCATGTACCCCAGCTCTTCCAGCAGGGGGATATAGATGTAACTTTCCACGTCACACATCAGCCCAGGGTAGCGGTTGTAATACCACGTCCCACCATAACCGCCGGCAGCATCAATTAGACGGATATCGTTCACATCAACGCCGGCTTGGATCAGTCTCGCGGCAGCCAGCAACCCGCCGTAGCCGGCACCGACGACCAAAATCTCACAACGTGATCCGTCTGTGAGTGAGTGGACTCCCGGGTCCACGGCATCTTCATCTATCCAGATGTCTCTGAAGTACGTTTGGTACTGTGACGTCGAGTACGGGATAAACTGGCCCAACCCGTCCTTTCGGAACCGTTTGGCACTTTCTCGGCTGTACTTGTCAAGGACAGGGGCGGCGCCAGGGACGATGCCGTTTAATTCCTTCTTCGTCTCGAGCTCCAATTCCGTCTTGATATCTTCTGGCAGGGCGCCCACTGGTTGTAAGACATCTGCCATCCTCGTGAGTAAGGGGAGAGGGTCGATCCAGAGGGGTAACTCTGCAGCAGAACAGATTCCCTCGGCTATCACCTTTATACCAGCGAGGACGAAATGTACACCTTAAGAGTATCACCAAGGGATGTGTCAGGCTGCTGGTAGTCAGCCATTTGCGTAGATCGGAGCCACACACTCCGCACCCCTCGACTTCGATGGGTACTTGTCCAGGCCACACATCTGGGGTTGTTTCATCGTTATTCGCTGTGAGGGTCGTAGCATCCAGAGAAATGATTTTGCTCTGTTGTTCCACAACTGACGAGGTCAAGGGGTGATGGGGTATGTAATGAGTCCGAAGTAGCTGGACCTCTGTACGAGTCGGTCGTCTGCCAAGACCCTTTGGCCATTCCAGAAGCCTCTATTCATTCCCTAGCGACTAGCTGCATCTCTTGGGCCCTCCGTAAAGAGAAGTTTGAAAGTCCAAGTAAGTCACCTTGGAGGCTTGGACGCAGCCCTCTCCTAGTCATGAAACCTGCGATCGATGTCAGCAAAAGCATACACACCAGGTGCTCGTCAATACCTGGGTATCGTCACAGAATACTGACACGGACTGCTCTTGGTAAAGGTGCCATTCTCTGGAGTGCCCATGACTCGGGATTTCCTGACTCTTAAAACAACACCCCGCAATCTGGAAGCCTATACAGAGCCTAGACGAGGTCGCGAAGTACCAGCGAGAGGGCGTTGCCAGTATTGATCGCACAGTATTACTCCTTGGGTATCCGGACGAGATACCTTCAAATCGTTCTGCACAAGTGCCACCGATTAGTTAAGAAGTTGGCCTTCTTTTCACGTGTTGCGTTGATGCCGATCATTTACGGTGCACAACCCATCGGAGGTGAGCGTAGTACAGGTATAGCTTGGGGGAATCACTGCCCACTGCGTCGGCATGTATAAATCGTAGACAGGTGACGTCTTATCTTGCCACTACTTAGAAACTCTGCTGTCCGTAGAGCCAAGCGTACAATCGTACATCTCCAGTGGTACCCCCCCAAAGGCCTCCACGCCTCTTGAAGTCACAGCCTTAGGCAGGGGTTTTCTCAAAGTCTCCTCCCTCGTGCTTCTGGTCGACGACTTGCTCAATGTTCTCGACGTAGACAGACATTTCGGCGCCTTCCGAATGCTTTCCGGCTTCTTCCAGGGTTTCAGCAACTGTTTCACCGAACAGAGCTTCAATTTCTTCAAGTGTCTTCAACCTCGTTTCCGGGCAGAGGTAGTAGAACAGAACAATGCCGATGCAGTCTGATATGAAGAAGATTAGGAAGTATTTCCAGCTTATAGACTGCAGCGCCAAGGGAGTCACTTGGACGAGCATAATGACAATGGCGTTGAAGGTTCCATAGAAAGATGCGACGCCAAAGGAGCGGATGCTTGTAGGCAGGATCTCAGGGGTGTACTGTTGGAGGGGTAACACCGGTCAGCACAACTCATAAAGGTCCAGGTGGACCCGAAAATACTCGAGAGAAGAATATCTAAGAGCGCTGGATACGTACCGTTGGTACAAATGTGTTGATGGGGCCAGAGTAGCCACACGAAAAGAGATATATGGAGACGGCCACACCGACGCCTAGACCGAAATTTGTGTTCCCAGAGGCTTCGTATCGTGCCCATAGGATAACAAGTACGAGAGATGCAGGGATCATGAACCCATACGCCACGTACTGGTTCCACCGTTAGCCAATGCTCAGGACAGCTCAGAACAGTGCAAAGAGGCTCTTACGATAAGTTTCCTTCTTCCGATTCTGTCACAGAAACACATAGCTAGACCTGCCGAGGTAGTAGCAATAGTGCCATACACACCGGTCAAGACCAAGGACAGCACAGTCGAAAAGCCCATGGTCTGGTAGACAATCACTTGGTAATTTTGAATTGGGATGACTCCGGTCAGTCTGATGAGGTCAGTCGGCTTCCAGGGCAATCTTCTCAGCTGTTCCAAACGTAGCAATCGCAGAAAGAAGAAAAGAAGAGCAAGACTCACTGTGAGAAAAGAGCAATTCCTATCACCATGATAATCCTTTTGCGGTACGATTTTCGTGTTAGAATCGTCCTCACTCCAGCCTTTTGGGACTTTTCGAGCTCAATCTGTGCCTTGATCTGGTGATATTCCCGCAGGTAGAAACTCTCGTCGTGCAAGCCACCATGCATCCGCTTCAGGACGGCCAATGCTTCATCGTATCGGCCTTTGAGAGCAAGCCATCGCGGAGAAAATGGCATCCAGAAAGAACCAACAATCATCATTATGGCCGGTACAATCTGTAGACCCAGCAGTAATCTCCAGGATACATCGGAATTGATGAAATAAAATCCCAGACCACTGGCCATGATTAGCTTCGTAAACAGGGAAGTCGTGCCCTTCCGCGACTCACATCCATTCCGTTAACATGTACGATGCGTTGACATTGAACCTACGTGCGGATTAGCTTTTCAACCCGAATATATGAGCCAGTAAGGAGTTCAACATACCCGTATAATCCACCGATGAAGCCTCTGATCTCAGGGGGACTGATCTCGCTCGCATAGACCGGGCAGATACTGAAGATAAGTCCTGAGGCTATACCACCTATGGCACGGCCGGCACAGAACACGGCAAAGCTTTTTGCACCAGTTTGTAAGGAACTTCCAAGGATTGCGATGACACAGGAAAGCTGGATCGTTCGCAGGCGTCCAATCTTGTCAGGGAGATACCAGTTCAAGACGCATCCGAGGAACGAACCGGCGTAGTATGCAGAGCTAAAAGCCCCGATTTTGGTTGCGTCCAGGTCAAAATACTTGAGGAAGCGCGAGTAGCCCAGGATCGACGTGGTAATGCCTACAGTAGATGATCAGTTACCATACACGACTTGGAGATACGATGGACATTGAACTCACCGGAGTCGTACCCGTAGAAAATCGACCCAAAGGTGACATACCCGAGACAGAGGAATTGATATTTGTTGATCGCCATTGTGAGGGAGAATGACCGCGACTCGGATATCAGGCAGAGAAACTTGAGGTTGTGGCTCTGAATCAGACAAGCGAAGGCAACCCATCCCATGTTTTAAACATAGGGAATATATGGGGTCCCCACATACCCCAGCCTTGGGGATTGCAAGTGTACCCTAGCTGTGTCAGCAGTGGTGGTGTGTCATCGCTCAGTGACACGCCCTCTCGGTATGTGTACTTTGGGCCGCAGCCCGCCAGAAAAGCCGGCCCAGATCTCCCGTCCAGACCCAGGCAGTACACATTTCCTATCAATTCGAGCTTGTCTTGCTCTGAGCAAGTCCTCAAAGTTGGTCCGTGTATATCTTTCGCAATGTATTGTATACGCAGGTGGTACCGATTTTAGGGGTTCTTGTAGCCTCAAAGATGGGTAGCCTTGCGTTCAGGACATTGTATTCGCCACGGGAGGAGCTCGTGGCTTAGGCAACGCTCTTGCCGTATCTTTTGCCAAGCAGTGAGGTAAAGAGATCGTTCTTGTCGGTTTCCAGGATGATGAGGCCATAAGCAAACGAAATGGTGTTGGAAGATTTGGGGTCGAGGTAAGAGGACACGGATCGTCATCCCATGGTTGGGATGTACTCCTTGACAAAATGGCAAAAAGAAGCAAATATGAACACGACCGGAGTAATGCCTTAAGAGCGAACTCATGTCCTGTCCCTAACGAGGATCCTCGTGATCAGGGGTAAAGACGGAACCAAATTAGAATGCATCATGATCATATCGCCATTCTCTTCTGGGTTGTATCCAATTCGTCGACACAGAGCCCGCGATTGAGAAGTTGAGATCCTCGTGGCAATGAATCGAATCCTTTTACACTTCGACGGATTCCTGCTTGATCCTTTCGCAGCTGATTTCATACAAGGCATTACTCCGGTCGTGTTCATATTTGCTTCTTTTTGCCATTTTGTCAAGGGGTACATCCCAACCATGGGATGACGATCCGTGTCCTCTTACCTCGACCCCAAATCTTCCGACACCATTTCACAAGGTCACCGTTTGGGCCGTACTTTCAGGGTTAAGGCTGGCTCGCGACCATGGAACAACGAGTCTGGGCCCACGGAAAGTAGATAGGCCCTTGTAAATAGACTGTGCTGCCATGAGCGAAAGAAGTGGACGTTAAATATCAGAGTTGGCTGCGGGGACAAGGCGAGAAGGAACCAGGAGTGTGTGTATCCGGCCCTAGCCGAGGTCAACCCCGTGGGCACGAAGCTACCAAACGGGAGCGCCTCGGGAAACTTAACTACTGAGCATCCTCCATATTCCTCCCTTTCACCTCTGTATAAAGAACCTATAAACACTACCATCATTATTGTAGACCAAGGCACTGGTATTGGTCCGTGTTCTCTAACCCAACTCAATCGACGCGTCAAATGTAAAATGTCAGCGCCGCTCACAGGGCATCGAGGTACAGAAAATGCCCTAAGCGGGGTGAAAGATCAGAGGTATTTGTGGACATGCTCATTGAAGGGCTGGAATGGACACTAAGACGTCCCAGGCGAATCAGAAATCGTCTTGCACAAAGAACGACCAGAGAGCGGAAAGCCGCATATATTCAAGATTTGGAGAAACAAGTTGCGTCCTATCAACGAGACAATGCAAACTTGCACGTGCAGGACTTGATGAAAGAAGTGGCCGAACTCCGGAGAGCACTGCAGAAAGCGCGAAGTAAACTTCTCAGCATTGCTACGACGGCGAATTCGTCGGCAGAATCGTTGGCACCGCATCTCCTTCGTAAGGGTTGGTCTCATCTGAAGGTGGTGTAATGGTCAATGTTGAGAGCTGATGCTGGGCACAGCCACGAAGCAAGATCAGAACGTGCTTCAACCTTCGAGTGCAGACCCGGAGGGTATTATCGAGGACAAGGACGACTTTTCAGATCGCGAACAGTCCGAAGCGTCGGAGGGAGTGTGCTTGACCACAGCACACGAAAATAGAGCAGACTCCGAGTCTGTTTGCTGCGACCAGACAAGAGCTACTGCCCAAAACAACGACGTCCTGCCACAGTCTGTTTCCCCCTCGCTCAGACACCAGACGGCCCAGTCAAACTGTACAACGATACAATGTCAGCGCGACGGGGTTCCAGAAGCGTTGGAGCCATCGTCGTTTGATTTCTCGGAAGAAATAGCAAATGTTCCTTTCCCGAACACATCGGATACTTTAAACACATTAGATGCAGAGATGATAGGTACGGCTACAGTTAGCGATGAGACCTGGAGTGCTTACGATACCACCTGCTTCGATAACAACTTCTCGCCTACCACCCCGATGACAATGATGAGTGGGAAAGATACAGGAATCTCAGCTCCCACTTCTGTGTTTTCAGCACACTTGGATTGCATAATCAACATACTCAGACGAGGGGGAATTGCACGCCAGCATACCCGGTATATATCTCTCAATTTTGCTGTCCTGGTCAAAGTTTCCCTCCTGAGCCGGCGGTACTAACCAGGATCAATAAAACAGGGCTCCGCAACTAATCGACGCCATGATAGACGGATTCTTCGAGGAATGCTGGCCCAGCATGAAGAACTGGCTTGAGATCACAGATTCCTACACGACAATCCGATGGGTGCTGTGGTGGCAAGTCACACGCACAGCCGAAGCCGCGGCCGATATTCCCGCCACGAACACGCCCACGCCTGTCCAGATTGCGCTCCCACACCTCTCTGCCATTGACTGGATTCCCTTTCCAAGTATACGCAACACTTTAATACTGTCGGACGGATATGATGTTGACCAAGTCTTCCGAAACATGCACAAGTCATTTGTGCTGCAGAAAGAATTTCCCGTTCGAGATGGGTCCGCTGACCGGTCATATAAAAGCGTGACCGGACTTGTTCAGACTGCGCTACGAGCCACCCTCGATCCATCCGACTCAGCAGGCCACGGACCGGCGCAAGACCTGTGGAGCGAAGGACCGCTGAAACGGACAAAAGCAGCAACGAGCGCCTATTGCCAGCAGCTGATAAACTTTGGCCGATGGGTGCTGAAACTGGATCCTGGTTTCTTTGTGAAATACCCCGGCCTTTACGATTCGTCTATAGTGGCAGATGGACCTTGTTTGGAACTGGTCAATGCACCAGATGTGCCGCCGCCGAAGCCTCTCAACATGAACGCAGTAAATACTTACGCTAGTCTACTGCTGAAGGACCAGAATTACCACACGTATGGCATGGACTTGAGGATCCAGCACACGCCAGCGCAAAGAAGGAGGTAAGGAAAGGGAGACATATTCGTTAGATTGTACATTGTCTTCAACGTCCGAGATCTAACCCGAGTTTCCCCCTATGTAGTTACACTATTTCCCCGGTCAATTGAAGTACCGCTACATATCGTCCGGCATCGACGTCGACGTATCAGGGTGATCATTCCTGATCTTGAGGTACTCTTTTGTAGTACCAACAACTCCTCCGCGGAACATACTACCTTCGATATATCGCCTAGCGTCGACCATCTCTCCTGTTTCCCGCCGTCTTAGTGAGCTCTTGAAGCGCGTCCGCATAGGACGGAATGGCACGCGGCGTTCAGGCTGATGGTCTCAACAGCTGGATTGGGCTCTCGCGTGTTCATTATCGTCCCGTCTATCCTGTTCTCTTGCAATCGAGAGTGCCAGAGTCTATTCACCGCCTTGGTTCGAGGATACTTCTTCAGAGAGCGGCCTTATAGCACCCAAAAGATTTAGGCTTAGGAGCATTTTGCTCGAACATTTTAGTCGTTAAAAAGTGTCTAAGATGGGCTTCATAAAGTCCATGTTAAATTGAATGGGAAAGGGGAACCTGCGATTCCTTGGTAGGTAGGCGCATTAGCCCGCCCCTGACAATCACATGACACCGCGTTTGGAAGCCACGGACGCGTCCGCGGGGAACGTCGATGCGGCCACTCCAGCTTCAATTGTGCCAGTCGAGTAAACACGACAACGCAACATCGGACCGAGACTATTTTTCTCTTGTGTATCGGCATGTTATCGCAGCATACATGACTGATTCTGAATTGCGCTTTTCTTCTGGTGAGGATGGCCGAAGATTGTGCAAACCCGCTGCTGGCTGGATGGCTGAAGGAATGGATGGATGAGGCAAAGGAACGAAACAGCAAAGGTTATACTGTGTATTCCGCCCTCTCCTTTGACATTTTGTGCGATTGGACTAACAACCACAGTTATAAAAAGGCCTATCAGTCCATAAAAGCGTGCCCCTTGGCTTTCAGCCACCCTTCCGAAGCTCAACAACTCAACGGTCTGGGCCCAAAATTATGCGACCGACTTACGGAGAAGCTGAAACAGCATTGCGAGCAAAACGGACTGCCCATGCCCAAGAAGAAACGCAAGAGAAACAGGACATCGGAAGGCTTGCCACTAGATACGGCCGAAGCAGTCGAAGCTGAACAGTCGTCGCCAGTCCGGCGAAAGCGGAAGACCCAACCATACGTTCCAAAATACAAATCTGGTGCATATGGGTTGATAGTGGCTCTCGGCAGCTTAGACCGAGAGAGCAATCAGGCTATCCCGAAACCTGACCTCATTGAATTGGCACAACCTCACTGCGATGCGAGCTACACTGTTCCGAGTGATCCTACCAAATTCTTCACAGCATGGAAGTCGATGCAAACATTGGAGTCAAAAGAGCTTGTCTGTACTAAAGGTCATCCGACGAAAAGATATTACTTGTCGGATGAAGGATGGGAGGTCGCCGAAGGTATACAGGCAAGCGCTGGCGGTCGAGTTGTTGCTGCGAACAAACCGAACCAGCGAAAGTCTGCACCAACTCGTGGCCTAGATGGTTCGAAATCAGTCACGCCAGAACCTAGGAAGAAACAGTCTGCTTCGGCCGCTCCACCACAGCACACCCAGCTTAGTGGCGCCCCAGCTCACGGGGCGTTTGACCACTTGGAAGTGTTATCGATCTCTGAGAACGACTGGCCAGAGCCGGAACCGGAGATGAGTTTTGGCCGCCCGAGGAGCGGAAATCTTGGGCAAAGACCGACTAGTTCCAGCTCCTCTGTGCAAGACACCATTATCCTGCCGGCAGGAAGCTTCGAGGTAAAAATGGTGCTTGATATGCGCGAAGTCCGCACAACAACTGACCGAGATTACATATCTGGGGAGCTGAAAAAGCAGGGCATAGCTCCAATTATCCGCTCACTGCCACTAGGCGACGTCTTGTGGGTTGCAGAAGTAAATCCACTCTACGCTAATAGTCTCAAGGCAGCAATCGTCGGTGAGGAAGCCGGCGACAAAGTGGAAATCGTTTTGGAACATATACTAGAGCGCAAGCGGCTCGATGACCTGATCAGCAGTATTAAAGACGGGCGCTTCCACGAACAGAAATTCCGGCTGCACAGGTCAGGGATCAAGAATGTGACCTACCTCATCGAAGAGTACTCAATCTCTTCAGAAAGAAGTGAGAAGTATGGCGACGCGTTGGAGAGTGCTGTCGCTAGTATGCAAGTGGTTGACAACTTCTTTGTCAAGCAAACGTCGAAGCTGGATGATACGATTCGTTACCTTGCCAGAATGACCAAAACCCTGAAGGGATTGTACGAAAGCAAGGACATCAACGTCATTCCAGCTCAAAGCTTCGAGGCCGAGGCCGTATCGTTATTACTCGAACGGTTCAGAAAGACTTCACCGGGGAGAGCCTTTGGCATGACATTCTCCGTATTTAGTGCCATGTGTGACAAATCGGAGAGCATGACGCTTCGAGATGTCTATCTCAGGATGTTGATGTGTACAAGAGGTGTCACTGGAGAGAAGGCCATTGAAATTCAGAAAATCTGGCCGACACCGCGTGCTCTGGCTGAAGCTTTTGAAGGGCAAGAGAAGGGCACTGCGAGGGATGCGATGATAAGCGATCGCCTCGGGTCTACTATTCCTCGGAAGAAGGTGGGAAAGGCCTTGAGCACCAAAATCGCAGAGATCTGGGGGTGACTCCCATTTGGTCGATTGGCGGACTGCGACGATGTTCATGAGTTACGGCACAATTTGTTTATGTAGCAGTACACTTTAGGATCCCATGTTGAGGGCAGCCTTTGCAGAGCTTGTGGAGAGAGGTCGAACACTCTCCAGCCACATTGTGCGCAGCGTCTGCCACTCCACCAAGCCGCAATGTTCGTATTCGCGCAGAGCGGAATCCGGCACCAGAGCCGATGGAGCACAAGACCCAACAACGAAGCCTTGACCAAGCAACTGCAAGCCTTGCTCGCCTTCCCTTGCCCACATCGAATCAAGGCTTTGCGCGGGCGACGATCAGGCCTTCCTCTACATATCTTCCCCACACACGGCACGATGACGGAACTCGGAGGTACGAGGACTCGTAATTGATCGACATACTACACTGCACGCTACTACTAGTACTGCGACATTGAGATCTGCGTAGGTCCTTAAAGAATGAGGGGCCCCGGCGACGATGATTCCACTCTTTTGTCGACCACCCCAGACGGGCTTTATCATCAAAACCCTTGAGGTAGCCTTTCCTGGATTGTCGTGATTGTCCCAAGTCTACAAATTATCCCGCTCTCTTCGCGGCCGACATTCAACAGTAGCGTGTGACCGACTCAGGGTTGCGATGTGGCGTTGCTCCTTGAGAAGGCAGACGACGAAATCACAGAAAGGAGTTCCGATCTTGTAGGACTGCTTCTCGAGAAGAAGTGAAAGGGGGCCCACCACTGCTACGACCCCTACTTTCACATCGCTGCAGCTATCCTCTTTAGACAACACAAGTCGCCAGAAATAAAGCCTTCTATCCAGCAATGCTTGGGATTGAAGGCCTCTCTGACGCCTCCTTCCGTGGCGACGAGCGCTGGAGAAGAGCATCAAAATGGACAGGCTATGCACCGTGGTTTGTACTTGCGATCGGCCTTCTGAGCATGGCCGAGATTGCACTTGGTGCGGTATGGATCGCTTCGCTGACCACCGACCTGAACTTGTAAGTCGCCACTCATTCCAACTTCGCGATGCTTTCGCCTGGGGATAATACTAACACCAGACCTCCTGCCAGCGGCCAAGTCATTCAGCCTATCCTCATCCCAGGGCTGGCCTTCTTTAATGCCATCCCTTCTCTCCACTTACACGTGCTCGCCCGGGTCAATCCACCTCGACTGGCATTGTGGTTCTCCACAACACTATCAATCATCCATTTTGTCAGCTCTATCCTCTTCATGGGCGCCTGCGTTGGAAATCACCCTCACGGGTCGCTGCAACGCAATGAATGCCCGTCGGCCACCGGTGGGAATGAAAGTATTTGGGATGTCATGGTTGCACTGCAGTTTATTAGCGCGGTGCTATACGGCGCGGTTGCAGCCATGGCTTGGAAAGTCAGAACAGTGGTCGAGGCGAGGGATGAGAGGATTGCTCAAGGCGTGGAAATGGTAAGCGAGGAAGAGAAGCAGAGAAGGGAGAGCGAGGCGAGGGAGAGGTGGAAGTATCTTTCTGCAGGTTGAGGAGAGGAAGTTGCATGGGTTTTCTTTCCTGGTCGTGGAGCCCGGCATACCCCGGCATTGCAGAGGAGCTTTAGATGTCAATGTCGGTTCACGATACACATGATTGCGGTGTTAGAGTCGGTGGGATCTTTGTACTTTACTCGTACTTTGTGGTAGGAGTCAATTTTGTCGGAGTTGGAGCACAAGAGTGTGTGAGTAATACAGCGGAAATGTGAGGGGAGCATAATAGAGCACCAGGAACATGGTCATCAAAGCCAAAGACCTATATACTAGAAAGTCCTCCGGATCAGAGGAGAGCCTTGCTGATGATGAGGAAGTCCAATCCAATTCTCAAGAGCCTCGAGCTATGCATAGAAGCTGGAAACCATGCCGCTTTAGACTCACATGACTAGAGATGATTTATGCACAGAGCGGCGGGATATTCACCCCAAAGAAGTCACGCCGTGAAGCGAAGATGCGCATCACCACCAGCCTCAGGCACGACCTTTTCTCCACTCGTATCTTGCATCCGAGTCCCATTCCACTTTGGGTGTTTGTTTGCAACTTGGCCCAATATCCACGCTCAAGTCTCCGCGTGTGCTGCGCTGGAACGTCCTTGCCACATGGCCTCACAACAATTGCATCTGCAGAACTGGATCAGGTAGCATGCGACGACTAAGCATGCAACTCCACGCGCCATGTCTCGGAACAAAGAAAACAATCCTCTTTCAACCGCCCAGCGCAACGCGGCGATCGCTCCCTTGCACAGGACTTTACCAAGTGACGAGTTCTTCACGGACAGCTTGATTGACGACTCCCGTATCTCAGATGTCTCGCATATTCCGTCTCCAGTCAAGACGGGGCCTGTCAAACCTCGACGCGCCCTGGGCACAAGCAAAGCGTTGCAGACAGGCAAAGATTCCGGCAATCGGTCGACTCGCACTTCATTGTTCGACTATACTGCGGCCCGGACTAGCAGACACTTGAAGCCTTCACCGAAGCTGTCCAGGAGGAAAAGTCCAAGCCCTGCGCGAACGAATGGGCTCACGACACCGCCGCATTCCAGACACGGCCCGCCTCTCAATAGCCCTACCGAGTTCTCCAGTCCCCCCGGCGGCCTGCACGAGTCCTACCAAAGAATAGCGGACGAGGAGGATCTAGCCGCGACGGAGAGGGATGTGGACAGCGAAGAGGATGAGATCAATGGCGGCAATCAGCAGGATACATTTGAGACAAATCTGGACATGAGCCCCACAAGAGAAGGAATAGTTTCAGAGCCTGCACATGTTTCGCAACAACTGACGCCGGTTCAATCTTCATCGCCATCGCGCGCAAATATGCAGAGTCCCGTAGATGATCGAGTCGAAAGTCTCTCGGAACCGCCTACCTTGGATTTCCTCAAGAACGAGCTGACTGATTGGGTCCTCGCTGCCAAATTGACGCCCCACGTTGTTGATCGCGCAAAAGATCGAGCAAGGCTTGAGAAGTTGAGACAGAGCCGAATACCGATCAACTTTGGAGAAAAGTCCAACGAAGACCAGCTCAATGGGGAGCACCGACGGAACGGTCTTGCCAGCGTCGCAAGCCGTGGCCCGATCTCCTTCGACAATGTTTTAGCCGTACATACAAACGGATTGCACCGGACGTACTCAGAGACGAGTGCCGACCTCGACCCTCAAAAGAGGGTCAAAGCCTTCAGGCGAGCAACGCGTCCTGGTGTCAATAGTATCGCACCCGAGGATGATGATGGTAGCGATACACCTCCGGAATTACGGGAAAAGGAGAGATTGGTCGCATTCAGCAAATCCAGTCGGCCGAAGAAGGAAAACAACGAAGACAGTGAAACACAGAGACCAGCATCCGTACCAAAGGTCTTAGCGTTTTCGCGTGCCTATGGTCGACCCCGTCCTCACGGGACGCCTTCCGAGACGATGGAAGATCAGGGACTTCCCGATGACCCTACAGTTGCCTCTATTGCTTCAACAGTATCCGAGCCTCTTCCCGGGACGACTCCGCACCCGGACGAGGATCGAGCAACACGTTCATTCCTTGCCAGGTGGCGCAAAGAGACAGCGGAGAGACGTGCTGCAAAAGCTCGAGAGGATACTGACCCTAGCGAGTCCCAAATTGACTGGGCTGCTGCAGCTGCCGACATCCCATTACCATCTATTGAAAAGTCTTCAACCCCCCAAGACACCCCGCCAAAATCCATGCCATCTTCCATTAAAACACAAAGGTCCATGGACCGGATGCGGAAATGGGAGAACGACTTCACAGGCCTTTCATTCCAGGTGTCAGAAAGCCCACCAGTGCGTACGCGGACGAACCTCAATGACACCCTCAGAGAGAAAGAGATAGAAGACCTCGCCAGACAGGCTGTCACTACAAACAGACTGGACAAGATCCGTGAAAAGGATCCGAATGTCATTGTCCGTAAGACTTCTCGGAATTTTAGTCCGCAGGAGCGCAAATCAGCACCGCCAGAGCCACAAGAGACGTCGCCAAAAGCCGATAATGTCGACCTGAAGGATCTGGGAGAAGCAGTACCCAATACACCAGTCGTCGTTTACAGGTCGTCAAGCAGCAGTACGGACAAGTCCAAATCGTCCCAGCGATCAATGCCAGATTCTTTGGATCAATTACAGAGGCTAGCCCGGGCCGTCAGCACTACCCCAAGACCAAGTCCAGCTACACATGAGTTGTCTCTTGTTCTTGACGATGCGTCTGCAGTCCCGTTGCCCACTTTAGAAGATGACTTGAAGTCTCAATCTTCACTTGCAGATCACGACAACATCGACAATAAGAAAAAAGTAGCCGAGACTCCAAGAGTCACGGGCGGATGGACCGATACCATTTTACCAGATACCGTCAAGACAAGAAACCAAACTCAAAGGGTTACAAAGTATGCGCAAACGCCTCATGTCAATGCGGGAGGCTGGATAGAGACGCCGCTACCTAACGGAGATCGAGTTCCGAATATCCAGATACCGAGGATTGTCGAAGAGGAGACGGAGGAATTAGTGACTGGAGAGACTCCAACAGACGTTGCGGCAGCGGATGGCATGGAACATAACGCCCCTCCGCCAGCAGCTCCGGTGGAGGAGCCAGGGTCAAAAATTGCCCCAAAGAAAGAAGAGGTCATTCTTCCCAAAAGCGCCTTGACTAATGTTTTGAATGAAGCCAAACAGAAGCGGCTAGTATCACACGACATCACTGATCCTCCTCGAGACGAGAATGACACGCTTAACCTGGGCGACGCGACTATCCAGAGCTTTGAAGACCTCCTTACCGATGCTGCAGATATCACCGCAGACCTCACTAGCCTTATCAAAGCTGGTGCTGAGGAGGAAGTCCTAGCTCTCAGAGAGAGGAATAAATTGACTGCTCCTATTGCCTTAGATGAGGATACCTCATCAGCATCTGAGGTTGCATTTATTGGTCATTTGACAAGTCGGATGGAACGATTGATGTCAAATTTGCATGAAGCTAGAAAGGGCATCGCCCGGCTAGAACAAAAGGTCTCTCACACACCATCGATGTCTTTGACAGGACCGGATCAACAAATGCAGGCGCTGGTGGCTGTCGAGGATCCAAATCAACCCTGCGTGAGATGTGGTCGAAGCAATGATGACATCTCTCACCTTCCTCACCAAAAAGAGCCGGTTGCCATCTCGTCCTTCATGGCACTACCCATTGCCTACACAACATTCACTCTCCCCATTCCCCTGCTGTTCCACCCGCGCACAGCATCTCAGGACAACAAGCGCCGGAACCGTTTCATCGACGTTCTTCCGGGTAGTCCCACGTGGCTCGGATATCTCACCTTCTCCATCTGGATATGGTATATCCTCGAATGCGTCCTAGCAGAGATCTACGCAAGGCCGCTCTATGCAGAGCGGTATATCTGGCCAACTCAGCCAGAGCCTGAGTTTCCTTTCGTACTTCCGACAATGCTCTACAGATGGATCCTCGGTGGGAGCTTGGGAAGTATGCTAATTGCACCTGTGGTGACGGTCTCAAGCGTGGTTTGGAGACTGATTGTGGCTGTGTGTAAGGTTATGGGAATGTGGTTGGGGTGGTGGGATGGCTTCGTTGATGACGACAGGACCAGGAGCATCATGGCGACTGCTACGAAATCCGCTGCTCAAGCGGTTAAAAGTCTCATTTCCGGTCCCAGTGGCGCCAACCCTATCGAAATGGAGGGTTTGAGTATGATGAATGACGAAATTTTATGAACGATTCAACGACACGGTTGTGCAGGATACTGTGCGGATACTGATTGCTTGGATGGGCGACTACGTTTCACTTCGTGCATGTCGGAGCCGGGTGACATTGTATGGAGTTGGCAGGGTGGATATAAAACGGATGGGAAAACCAGGTCCAGGAATCCAAGTCTGCACGGCGTTGGCAAGGCACTGGTGACGGCCATGGTTCGGTCTCTGCTTTGTACCCTGTGTGCGAGGCACCGCACCGGAACCGCGTTACCTCTCGAGTTTGTTCGCTTCTAGGACGCTGGGCTGTATCTTTGGATCATGAAGAGATGGGAGGACAAGGACAAGCCTTGCTGTTCACAAAAGGAGTCAAAGTTTCGGCATGTTTTCTGCCCAGCAACAGTGGTGAAGTGAAGCGTACCTGGGCTTTTACGTCGTTTGGTGGGAATTGCTGCTGCAAGTCGAGATTATGTACTCGGTACCGCTGTTGACTGTACTCCTAGTGTAGGGACCAACGGGTGACTCTTGAGTTGGCAGCTCTTTCATGACTGCTGTTGTTCTGTTTCTGTCCTGCTCTACAGTCTGTGTCCCTTTGGGTTTCTGCTTCGTATTCATTAGTGGAGCCAACGAGACCAATGTTCGTAAGTGAGTTGCGTTCTGTCCGCGAGACTGCCTCCATCATCCAATTCATTACGACCAATAAGACCCATAAGACCCCGTAGCAAGGAGTAAATAGTAAGTAGTAAGTCGCCCGTTATTCCTTTTTCCCGTCCCGTTATTTTCCCTCACCCCGCCCCGCCTGCTTCTTCTTCTTTCTTCGCACCTCCTTGTAACACTCCGTCTTTTCACATGCGGGCAATCTCCTTCCCCCACACGCGGTTCAGGACCCAGGTGAAGACAATGACCACCCGGCTGCGCCAGTTGCGGTTCCACATCAGGCTGCCGCTGCGCCAGGCCAGCCAGGCGCTCCGCCCCGTCCAGCCCTCGTGGTTGGGGCCCTTGCCCGCGATGACGCCGTCGTGCGCGCCGATGTACGAGACCAGTTGTTTCTGCGAGTACGCGAACGGGCTGCTGAAGGCGGTGCTGCTCTCGGCGGGAGCGTTAGCGGTAGCGGTAGTAGAGGATAGCTCGGAGGGTGGTGGTTGTTGTGGTGGTGGCGGCGAGCCAGCGGGCTTCTTGGCCCGGGATTTGGCGAGCGCGTTGAAGTTCTGCACGAGGTACTGCGCCTTTTGGACCGCGACTTCGGCCGTGGTCGGGAGGGACGCGCCTTCGACGTCGGCTGCGTCGCCGAGGGCAAAGACCCCGTCGTGGACCTGGCCGATGTCTCCGTTCTGGAAGACCCGGAGGTGGTCGTCCGTCAAGACGCGCTTGAGGCCCCGCTGGGACAGTTTGACGTCGATCTGGTCCAGCAGCGGGACATGCTTGTTGCCCGTCGCCCAGATCAGCATCCCGTAGGGGACACGGCCTTTGTCCTTGATGTACAGCGCCTGGTCGTCGACCCGCTCGATCCTCGTGTTGGGCGCCACGTCGATGTGGCGCCGCTCCAGCTGACTCGCGGCGTACTCGTGCAGCTTGTTGTCGTACGCGCTCAGGATGTGCGGCGCCACGTCGTAGACGGAGATGCTCACGTACTGCGCGACGAGTGGGTAGGTGTACCGCAGCTCGTCCTGGCACAAATCGTCCAGCTCGGCCGTGAGCTCGATGCCGGTGGGACCCCCGCCGACGATGGCGATGTGGAGCAACTCGCGCGCCCGTTCGGGGGACACGTTGGGAAGCGAGGCCTTCTCGAGCAGATCAAAGAGCGTCTTGCGCACTCTCATCGCGTCCGAGACGTTCTTGATGAAGATGGCGTTCTCCGCTACGCCGGGCGTGTCGAACGTGTTCGGCATACATCCGGGCGCCAAGATTAGATAGTCATACTCGACGTCGAATTCGTCGTTGGCGAGTCGCGGGTCTTCCTCAAAGGCCGGCGCACAGCAACACGTCTTGGTCTGGAAATTGACGTCGAGAACGTTGGCTTTGATGAAGCGCAGTGCGGACCGCGATTTGCTGCGGACCGGTTCCTCGGCCAGGTAGAAGTTGAACAGACCTACCGCCGCAGAGGCCAGGAGCGGCGTGTATGCCGACGTACGACGCGGGGAGATCAAGGTGATGGAATAGGCATTGAGATCGATGTTCTCGGCGAGGTAAAAGCCTGCCCAGCCAGAGCCGACGATGACGATGCGAGGTTTGTTCGGGGCCGCCATTGCTTCAACAGGGCGCCTGATATAGTTCGATTCTCCCCGGGGGACGAACTTTGTCTTGGAGATGACGGAAACGAAGATATATATCACCCTCTAGAGTGCTCGAGTCGCAACCAGTTGGTCTTACTCACTTACTAACTAGCAGATCACAACGCGGTCGCCATCGTTCGTCTCGTCGATGGACTAATGTATCATCAGGCAGCAGTCTGGACTGGGCGAACAAGGAAGCAAAGGGCTTACCTGATGGCCCGTGCTTGATAGGAACATTGACTTTGACAAGCCTGCCTAGAATCTTGGGACGCCGTGGCGACGCGCCCAGTTCCATGGGTCTAGGGGAACGTTGCAGAGCAGCCAATCAGAGGAGAATTCTTCCAAACCGAATCAAGGAACAGGTCGGGAACCGTTGCAAGCCCGGGGTGCATCTGTTCGGTCATACTTCACCTCAGCAGGATGCAGGAGCCTTGGTCAGCGCTCCATACATAGAACGTCATTTGGCCTGCGATGGACCCGAAAGAGGCATCGTCAAAGCGGTGAGAGAAATAGAAAGATACGAAGCATTTGATCCCGTACAGGAGTAGAATACGAACTCGCTCGATGTTGCCAAGCCGGAACCGGGAGTTCCGAGTTCTTCCGAGTTTCGCAGATACAGCCTGGTCACATGATCCATACGGCAAAGGCAACACCAAGCAAGGCTCGACGACGACGACGACGGCGGCAACATCACCAACGGCAGAACAGGATACGACATGACACCTCTCTCTACTGCTGTCGGGAATTTCATTGATCCATTCAACTCAGACAGTGCCCTTCGGGGCTGTTGCTGCCACCATGCAGTAAAACCCCCCGGGCCTCCCTTGCCGGTACTATCACGTATCACTTTTTGCTCCCTTCCTATCCATGATGACAATTTCGGGAATGCACACCCTCCCAGAGACCTAGTGTTGCTTTCATCCATCCTTCAATGCTATCAGCCTTTTGCCGGCAAGAATTTGTTTGTGTACAAGTACAGTCGCAATTAATGAAGAAAAGACCGGGCAATTCAGATACCCCTTTCCCCCGCAACAGGCGCATGGTCTCGACGCAATAACAGTTTTCGACATTCTGTCCGTGCTTTTCGCCATTTTTTCCTTTCGCAGAAGAATCGAATGCCCGACTCCGTGAGATAAAATAGAGGAGAGACGATGTTGCTGAAGGCTCGTGTCGTTTTACTTCACCCATGCACTAATGGCCAGAACCATAGCTGCCGTTCCATCCTCGGCCGCCACCGTATCCGCCATAAGTGCCGAATCCAGTATTCGAGCCATAGCCTCCGTATCCAGTGTTCTGATGAGTGTTTTGGTGGCCGCTGCCCAATCCACCTCCATATTGAGGATACGCGCCGAAAGCCTGTTGACCCGAGTGCTGCGATGGAGGAGGCAAGCCACCTTGCTGCTGACCGGGGAAGCTGTTCACGGCAGATCCAGGGCGGCCACCTTGCATCGAGGGACTTGGTCCTGACGGTTTGGCGGGGTCCTCGGAATGAGCCCCATGCTGCTGAGCCAAACCCTGAGCCTGTCCAAAGCTGGAGGATGAACGTCCGAACGGGTCAGGCATGCCACCAAAGCTGGTGCTGCCCGCAGCACTCTGCTGAGCCTCAGAAGGCTGAGCCGACCCTGCTCGACCATAACCACCCTCTCGCCCAAAACCGCTGACATTCGCCGGGGACGACGAGTGCTCATAGGAGTAGCCTTGCTGAGGTTGTCCATACATGTTCGACTTGTACGTATTGCCATAGTGGTTTTGTGCACCATAATTGTATTGACTGCCATAGTATTCGTTTTCTTGACGTCGTACATCATCAAACATGGGTCGATTCGCTCCGTAACGGTGGTTTATCGAGCCCATATAATTGGCACCATACTGAGGATACTGTTGGTTGTATGCGCTCGGGTAGCCGTAACCAGGATATCCATGACCTTGATTTTGCTGCATGTGACCAGAAGGTTGCTGGGTCGGGTGACCGGGAATGCCAGGTGCCGGAGTATTTTGTCCACTGCCTTGTGCTTCCTGTTGACCCATTCCGTGTTGGGGACGTGACGTGGCATACTGCCCTTGACTGTCCGGAGCCGAAGTACCAAACGTGCTGCCAGAACGTTGAGCATCTTGCCCATGGCCATATCCATAGTAATTGTAAGCGTCGCGACCGTAGTAAGAAGAATAGTCCGGCTGAGAGGTCGCCGTGCTAGGTTGGCTCGGGACTTGGTTGGAAAAGGGCTCTTGAGTCTGGGCCTGAGTGGTTGGAGGTTGACCGAAGGGATCGAACGGTTTCTGGCCTTGACCATATCTGTACTGCTCTGCATACGCCGAGGAAGTCTGAGGTGACGGTTCGTGAGCCGGCTGGGGGGCGGAAGGCAGGCCAGGTGCTTGTCGTTGAGCAGTCGCTGAAGCCTCGGCCAGCGGTTGAGTCGGAGCAGCAGCGGGTGTTTGCTGGGCTTCGGGCACAGCTGGAGGCAATGAAGCACGGGGAGCAGCGGGTGAGTCGTCTGGAAGTTGAGTACGTGTCTCCGGCTCCTCTCTGTCTTCGTCGACATCAATATCATCCGGTCCGTTCAATCCCAACTTGCCAAATTGTACAGCCGCCTTTTCAATGGCGTGATTGCCGGGCATAACTACTGCCTCTTGCTGCTCCATAACCTTTCTCGCGAAGCTAGCAGATCGACTGGTGCCTCCGGTGGCTTTCAACGCGGTGGCAGCGTAACCTGAGACTGGTCGAGCGGCGGTCTTGGAAGCTTCCGGTGCAGCGAGTGGATCTTGGGTGCTTGCGACGGTGCTAGCTGCAGTGGCAGATTCAATGGGGTGGGACGTGTCTGGGAGCTTCTCCAGATTCTGTTCTGTGAGTTCATCTTTAGGTGGTGTTAGATCTTTTCCTGTGTCCGAATGCGGCGCGGATGGCAGCTCACTTGGTCCTTCTTGGTTGTAATCCACCGCTTCGATCGGGGGCGGGGCGATTGGCTCAGTAGGAGGTACGGGCTCCTCGATGACCGGCTCGGGTTCAACTGGTAGTTGTTCAGGCTGCGCAACAGCAGGGGGAGGGGGTGCGGGAGCCTTCTTGGGAGCTGGAGCAGGGGGTGGTTTGGCAAACAATCCAGCCCACCCGCCGGGTTTGGCGGTAGCTGGCGCTGCAGCGGAAGCGGGCTTGGGCTCTTCGGTTTGCAAAGAAGTGAGTGAGTCCTTCCCAGGCTCATTTGGCCAACTCTCTGTGGCTGTCGCATCACCATTTGTCGGGGCAGTGTCGACCGCAGCAGCGTCCGCTGGAGCGGGGGTGGCAGAATCCAAGCCGTCAGTCGTCTGTGCGGGTTTTGTACCATTTGTGTGTGCGGCAGAGACTGATTTTGCACCCCGGCCACCTCTAGCACCACGTTCAGCACCGCGACCTCTTCCTCGACCTTCGAAATTACCACGGCCACGACCCCGAGTAGAAGCGTCGGTTGATGCGGGAGGAATCTCTTTGGGCTTGGGGTGTTTCTTCTTGACCTCACCCCATTGTGAGATGGTACCTAAAGTAGGATGGTTAGCGATTTCAGGCATAGGAACATAAATATTAGCTCTCTCACCACTTGAAATGCGATCAACAGCAGCATTGACATCGCCGTCGGTTTCGTTCAAGGCATAGACCAAATCTTCATCGCTCCAACCGGGACAGATTTCTTTGAGGAGAGGGACCTTGTCGCCAAACTTCTTGAGCAGTTCACCGACTTCACCCTGATCTTCTAGCGGCGCGGGAGGGAGGTTCTCTTGGTCGTGATCTGGTTTGTGTTGTGATCTCGAAGGATTGCGAGTGCCACGGAAACCACCTCTGCCACCTCTAAATCCGCCACGACCTCTTAGGCCGCTTCCGCGGCTTTGGACTTCTGCCATTGCTGTGTAGGTGTGAAGGATGTGGAGGGATGTTGAAGAAGAAGGATGGAAGGGAGGTGTGGCTCGTGGCGGTTGACAAAGGGAGACGGTGACAATAATCGTAAATTAGTGGAAGTCGCAGCTACTAAAAGAGCAGCCGGCCCCGCGGTGAAGGGAGGTTACAGGGTGAGGCAAGTGATGAGCGGGTGAGTTGGATCTAAAAGCACAGTGATGTTGACATGAAGACAGAATGATTGTGGCCGGAACACATTCAAGAGGCTTGTTTAGTTTCAAAAAGGCAAAAGCAAAGGCGGCCACAGATTCTGGGGGAGGGAATTGCCAAGCACCTGAGACTTGGACGGTGCTGAGGCGGCTAAGCCCAGGGACAAACCAGGGCTTCCAGGCACCACGACTAGTTGGCTAGTGGTTGCTAGCTGGCTCCCTAGGGGGAGTTAGTGAGGCGTCTCAGTGCCCCCACACAAGTACCCAGCGGCGAGAGCAGCGTCTACGACCTCATTCCACTCCGTCAGTACTGCGATACCCAGAATACACCTCAGCATACAATGATTGTGCTCTAATCGGGAGTCCAACAATGAGACTCACTCCTTCTCTCGCCATCCGCAAGCTGCTCGCCTCGATTCACCCTCCTCTTTCTCCCCAATCGCCTCGCGAATCCAAACAGCTCCTCAACGTCCTCGAATCCGCCTTCCAGCGACGACTCGACGAAACCCATCCCTCCCCGAGAGCCGCAGCAACAGGCATCGAGATTCAGCATGGCTCTGAATTAATCCCAGATCCGGCCCAAAGAGTCACCCATTCCACCCATTCTCACCTAGACACCATCCTCGGTCATCCGCTTTTCAAGCAACAGTCGCTTACTTTTCTTCAAACCCATGGTCTAGCTGCCACGGCGGTCAAGACATTCGACGATGCTTTATTGAAGCAAGGTCTCGACTCCGATCTTGTCCAGTCCTGCGCTCTGCAATATCTCAAAGGCCGTGAGAAGCGAGGCAAATCTCCCAAGGATGAAGGACTGGGACCGAGGCTGGCTCGTTGGTTCAACGCCATGACCGGCTCTGAGAAGAAGGATTTACTGCTCAATGAAAAATACATGGAGCCCTTGGTCTCAGTCATGTACGCTGACGGACTGGAACGCGAAGTCTGGCAATGGTTGCAAGTTCTCTACGAACGATCTTTCGCCAATTTCATCTTCATCCCCACCGACGACTGCGCCCCTGATGCCGTTGCTTACCTGCGCGCGGAAGATCGTCTCGTGTCTCTGATGATCAAGGAAACCGCTCGCCGCGGACGGCTGCAGGAAGCTGTACAGCTATATACGCAAGCATACGAGTATCGTCTCAACTCCGGAAGATCCGTCCTCTCAGAGGGAAAGTCTTCCCCCGAGCCTCTGCAACGGTCCTGGCGTCAAGTGGCTGGGGCAATACTCTTACAAAACAAGCGCAGCAAAAGAGGTCTACCAGCAAGCCTTTACGATCTAATATTGAAATACAGCCTGACGATCGATTATTCTCCTTTCGACCCGGCTATTCTCCATATCTACCATCCGACAACTCCAACGGCTCATCCGCTGTTTCAGAAACTCCAAGAATCATCGTTCCTAGAACAATTCGCCAGATGGCAGAAGAACCCCAACAGATTCGTTCGGAGGATCTTGCTTGTTTCCGTACTAGATGCAGCCGAGCTATCCTTGAGCCACGCTCATCCTCGTGAAGCCAGAGAGTTCCTCGACTTTGCCGAACGAACATATCCCGACTTTCTGCGCTCGCATGAAGAAAAGACCGACACGGCGGAAAGATTGCAACTGGCTCGACAGGAGATCCTGGTGAGAAAGGAGTTCCGTTCGTCGGGCTATGCCACTGCCCCGGAACTGCAAGTACTAGTGTGAGCAGAGCCGGAAGCAGCATGACCTCCGACCCAAAAATGAGAACTTGATACTCCACTAGTCGACGAAAATGATCCGTGTCGTACGCCAAGCTGCTGTTGAACAATAGGCGAGTCTGCAACAGCCGACTGGGCCAACATCCAAGGAGACACCTCTCCAGCTAGCTTATAACACCTCTTAGTCAAGATCGGGATTCGAGTCGAATCGCGTGACAGCACGGCGCAATACGCAATACGCAATTCGCAATACACAACACGCGCGGCCGAAGAACGAAGATAGGGCCATCACTGTGGAGACTATCCATCAAATCAGGTGCAAGAGAGCCCGCCCTGGATGAAGAGGTACTCTGTCGGTTCAGCTCGAAACAGGCGGACACGTGCAGTGACTCTTCGAGGGACGCACGACACAAACCGAGTTATTCGCAAGAGACGCGACGGATGTACATAAGTGCTCCGCCATTCGCGGGGCACACCAGAAGAGCGAACAGAAGAGCTCGAGGTTAAAAGACCTCGCTTTTCGTCGTTATGTGCATGCGACATAGTCGTTAGGGCCCCTGCTCGGCCCAAGAAGTGGGTTATATACTGTTATTCCGCTACTGGGATCTTTCATTTCCAGACTTTTGGGAACCCTAGAGTAGCATACAATATGCAGCGTCGTTAAAGACAATCTGTTCCGCCAGTGGACCAGACGAAATCGAAAAGATGCAAACCCCCGTGTTGCCTACCTACCTACCTGGCCTATTCCACATACACATGCGTAACGGCACCCTCCAGCTCCTAGCCGCAACATTGCAACACGTTGATCCCCGACCCATCTCATCGCCCTGCGGACCTTGGAGGGGGAAGTAGTAGGGCCGCAATCGTCCGGCTGGAATATCGCCGTGAACCGTCGCGAGCGGTGTAGATGTCGGAGAAGCTGGCTGTTGGAAAAAGAGCAGGTTGGATGGGTTGCAGGTGTCTTCGGGGGTCCTTGGGTGGGTAGGTACCTGGGTATCTATCAGGTTGTCAGCAGTGAGACAGACACGCACCCAGTCACGACTTGTCCATAGCCGTAACATGCCACAGGATCGGCATTGCTCTGTATTCTGATCGACAAGGCTGTGCTGCATGAGAGGTAAAAAAAAACAAACAGATTAGTCTTGAGCTTGAGTGGGAGAGTGAAGGTAGCAGTCATATTGGGCTGCGGAAATCCCATGATATGTCCCTTCCGGTCAGTGTCGCCGCATGAGTCCAGGCTCGTATCTAGTATACACCCACGCTTCCAAGCGCCATAGATCCTTTCTGGGGTGCGGGGTGCTTTCATATCTTCGAGGGCTCGTCCTTGTCCGTGCCTTTCAACGCGTCCACGCGCGCCTTCATGCCTTCAATCATCTTGGTCAACTCCTCGTCCGTACGGTTCGAGTTCGGGATCTTCCTGGCGCTCTGCACCGCGGGCCTCTCCTCGATGCGCTTCATCCACTTGTCCACCCCCGGGAACTCGCTCATGTCGATGTCCAAGAACAGCGGGCCCGCTCGGACCCAGGCGTAATTTGCCATGTCGGCGATCGTGTACTTGTCACCAGCGAGCCAGTCGGCCTTGGACAGGCGGATCTCCAGCACACCGTACAGGCGCTTGGTTTCGTCGAGATAGCGCTTGATGCCGTAGGCAGAGTACACCGGTGCCATGGCGCGGAAGTGGTTGGCCTGTCCTGTTTCACTGCTCAGCCCCTTGAATGTCTCAGTCACTTTTCCTCGACCGGGACGCACCTTGCATCGGTCCAATGCCGCCCATTTGGAACATCAACCAGCTCATCATCTCATAATAAAGCCCGCTCCCGTACTCGTATGTGAACTTCTTCTCCTTGTCATACATGTCGGTCAAATACAACATAATGGCGCCGCTTTCAAACACCCGCAGGTCACCGTCCTTGAGCGCGGGGATACGGCCATTGGGGTTGATTTCGAGGAACCACGGCTCCTTTTGTTCATTGGTCATGATGTTGATGCCGCGGACATCGTATTTGAGACCCAGTTCCTCGAGGACAATGGTGGGTTTCAAGCCATTGGGGGTTCCTGCCGTGTAGAGCGTGAGGGCATTGTACGGAGGAGAGGACATGTTGCCGGCTTGCGTTCGAACAGTCTTGTCTGGTGAAGGGTCGAGCCTGAGGAGTCTCTTCTGGTGTACCTGGATCCCAGATTGAAGTAGTGGAAGACTCTTTGTTTTTGACCTCGTACTCGGGTTCGCAATTGCAGCGGTGCGAGATGTAAAGCTGACGGCAGGTGAGAGGCTTCCCAAGCTTCTTATGGCTCGCGATGTGGTGTTGTTTACCGGCGTAGGGAGGGAGGCTGTCAATCCAATGACGTGTCGAACTGCGCGTGTTCTCCTCATGGATTGGATCTTCCCCCTCGTCTATGCTAAGAACCGAGGGGTGTCTTGCGGCAACCTATTCTCGTATCATTATCGTTGTGGTGACATTGAACGAAGCGTCTAGGCAGCCGGCCCCAACCTTCACACACACCTGACCGTGATAACTATGGCGATAATGAGCCAGCAAGCGGCAGCTTTCCTTGATGCTGTCGCAGTGATTGGGTGGTTCGGTAGTCGGCAGGGTGGTCGCTAAGGACTTGCGGGAATCGACACGCTCTTCATCTGGAGCCAGTGTCCCCAGAATGGCCGCATATTTCCCCTGAGCTTATAAAGCAGGGTCGGAACACTGTGGTGCTGGGGACGCCGATTCATCTTTGTCCCTCTTTCACATCGTGCTAGCCGTGACCTTCGGGCGAATTCTGGTTCCGGGCCTGATATCTTGATGCCTTCTCGGCCGATACATGCCTTGATGTGTGGGATCATATCTGCGACACGTGGAAGAGACAGAAGACGCGCCTCAGAAGTTTTGATTACCAAGGGCAGGGACATGTCCTTACCAGTTTATGTCTCACGAGAACGCTAGTAATACTGCCCAGATCGCCCAAATCATGACTGTCCTTCCCTGCTGCTCCCAGAGCTCCTGTTGACGCTCCTGTTACTTGCCTTTAACATCGACTCAGTTCGCCGGGTTCCCGCTTTGGTTTGTCGGGACCCTGCTCACCGGCGCAGAGGTTCCATCTGCGTTCTCCCCAAGAGCCAACAGTCCCTCCTTGTGGAAGGGCTTTTGGGCCCTGGCAGCCTTCTCCTCGCTATACCTCCATATTCCAGCTGTTTTATCGGGCACGACGCCTTCCCAGCTATAGACACCAAAGCTGGTCACCACCTTTACCAGGTCCTCGAACGTCTTTTCAAATCTATCCTTTGGATCCGCTTGGACGAAAAACATCCGTTCCCAATCTCGCTTTTCTTCTTGCTCCTTCTTGCGCAACGCTCGCTGGGCATTCTCGATTCTGGACTTGTAGTGCGAGGCAGCCTCCATTTCACCCTTCTCGATGCTTTGGGCGACCCGTGACCACGCTCTTCTACTCTCAAAGACATCTTGCTCCTCTATAGGGGCGACGTTCAGTTTGGACAGTTTGATGTTCGATGGCTTGAAGGTTTCGATCTCTCTACCCTTCTTGCTGTCGCCCTCTCTTATTGTAAACGAGTCCGACCATTGCCCGTCCGCTGTGTAGAGGGGGTTTTTCTCTGAGCCTTCGCCTTCTTTCCACAACGACGCTGTGAAGCTGTTCTTCTTCCCAGATAGCCAGCCCTTGCCAGTAAAATCGATTTTGGCGACATATCCACTGCTCGAAGCGATATGTATGAATTTACTCAACTCGACAAAGGGTGCTCCGTAGATGAGACTCTCTATGTGCAGAGCAGGCAGAGTGATGAGGTAGGTCTCGGCATGGTCACTGTTGGGAGGATGCAGGGTCAAGAGAGCATGTCCAATCTGTTTGACTTGGATAGTTCGACTAAAACTGGCTTTCTGACCGTTGTAGCCCTGCAGCCGTATGCGATGCCTCTCGTTGGTAATGCAGTAGGCTGTGACTGGAGGGTGGTGGCTGACTTGCTCCGAGACCAGCGTCGTCTCGCCGAATTCGTCGTCCCATTTCCCCAGGAACAGCTCGCCTAGGAATGGGTTGAGTGGCTTCTTCTCCGAGCCAAGTTTCTCTGAACGCGAGCAGTATTGTTGTTTGAGAGTGTTGAGCAACCACTTCAGTACCAGTAAAGCGCGCCTGGCAGGATCCTTCTCTTGAGTCGGCGCGATGAATAGCGACGTGTTTTCAGCCCAGTATGCAGAAAATTCGACGAGGGATTGGGTAGAGAGGATGAAGGCCGGGGCGGTTAGCGAGGACAAGTCGCCATTGAAAGAGGCAATCGACTGGGTGCATTTGTCAGTGTCCGGAGCATGCGCTGTGTTTGTACCCTGCTCTCAGGCCAACTTATGGACTCACCTTAAGAAATGAAGACCACGATCCCTTGCTTTGATTTGGCACCGCGCCGCCTTCGACTTCGGGCATCGTGTACTTGGGTGGCCGCTTTGTGCAGTACTAACGAGACGATGGGGCAGTCGCGTGCTCACGGACTTCTGTTGCGTGTTATGGTGAAGAAGTGGAGGGAATAGCGTAGAGACAATTCGAGGAGCAAAACAAAAAGAGAGCGACGATCTTTGTTAAACAAGAGAGGGAACACTCGTTGATCCAGGGAAATGGTGGACGGGCGCAATTGTTGAATGTGACAGCGAGGGTCTCAATGTGGTTGGAGGGAGCCAAAGTCCCCTTCAATCTCGGTGACGTATGGTGGTTGAAGCCGAATGGAACCACCACTCAGGCACGAGCAAGCCGTCACTGCCACATGGAAAAATCGAGGTCCCACTGGAATAGAACTATTCTCCTTTTGGCTGGAAGTTTTCAAGGTATGTAGGATAAAGCTAGGGTACAGGGGAGCTATTCCTCACTTAAAAAGTTCTGCTCTCGATAATAATGGAGGCAGGCAAGCGTCATCTCTCCAAAAGATATAAGGATGCGCAGGAACCCCTTCAGCGGCATTCCCAGTTCTTGATGTTGAGACCGTTTCACAGAGTGCCAGCAGTGTTGAAGTCCTTCAACGCCTCTGCCACACGAGCGCTCATGGTCTTCTCACCTTCACGCACCCACACGCGGGGATCGAAGTACTTCTTGTTGGGCTTGTCCTCACCATCTGGGTTACCGACTTGCTTCATGATGTAGTCTTTCTTGTTCAGCACATAATCACGGATACCAGTCAGGTAGGCATATTGCAAGTCGGTGTCGAGGTTAACTTTGACCACACCATAGCTGATGGCATCGGTGTATTCCTTCTTGGACGAGCCGGAGCCGCCGTGGAAGACAAGGAACACGGGCTTGTCCGTCTTGGTGGACTCCTTCTCCTTGACGTATTTTTGGTGCTTGTCCAGCAGTTCTGGGTGAAGACGGACGTTGCCGGGCTTGTAGACACCGTGAACATTACCGAAGCCTGCGGCAATCGAGAAGTAGGGAGAGATCTTCTTCAAGGTGGTGTAGATCAAGTGGATGTCTTCGGGCTGGGTGTAAAGGGCGTTGTTGTCGACATCCTCGTTGTTGACACCATCTTCCTCTCCACCGGTAATACCAATTTCCTAAATACCCCTTAGTCTTCTGATTGCTCCGGACCTTTTGGGCATACGTACCATTTCAAGCCATTGCTTCATGGGTGCCGCCCGCTTGAGATATTTCGCCGTGGTCTCAATGTTCCAGTCAACAGCTTCTTCAGACAAGTCAATCATGTGTGAGGAGAACAGAGGCTCGCCATGTTCCTTGAAGTAGGCCTCGTCCGCGTCCATCATGCCATCGAGCCAGGGAAGAAGCTTCTTCGCGCAGTGATCGGTGTGCAGGACAACAGGGACACCGTATGCGGGAGCGACACAGCGGATGTAGTGAGCCGCAGCTACCGCACCAGCAATAGATGCTTGTTGCTTATCATTCTTGACACCCTGTAAAAGGTTCTCAGTTTGCCGTTCTTTGCACCGTGCTTGTGTCAACGAACCTTGCCACAGAAGTACGCAGCACCTCCCTGAGAGGCCTGGAGAATGATGGGGGCATTTGCGTCACGGGCAGCTTCCAGAGCGGCCACAACGGTCGAGGAGGAGGTCACGTTCTACACAGCAAAGGTCAGTGACAGTCCCATTGGGTTGGGGCTGGGCAGCTTACAATGGCGGGAATTGCAAAGTTGTGCTCTTGAGCGTATTTGAAGAGATTCAAGACATCGTCACCGACGATGACGCCCTCCTTTCGCGACAAGATATCCTTGACACCCATACTGGCGATTGCTGTAGTGGGGCTTTCGGGGGTTGGTTGGAGGAGGGGTGGAAATCACAGTAGCAAGGTCTTTCTCAAGAATCTGAGCTATGGATAAGCAGCGGCAGTGTATATCACAGGAGAAGCCAAGGGCAAGGATGAAGGAGAAATCTGTGAGAAAAGAATAGAATCGAAGTGAAAATGAGTTCGGCTTGTGGGAGAGGAACAAAATGAATGCCGCTGGCTGGCTTCCGAAGCGGCGATGGGAGAAAGTGGTGAGGGGCAGCAACTGGCGCAACCAGCAATGACATCGAGCTTCTTTTTGCCCACTGGTGCCACTGTTGTTTTCAATTCCTCGGCCAGCGAGTTTTCATTCGCTTTCCCGCCAAACCCCCACAATCATGCTCTGTCCCTCGTCCCGGTTCTCTCCTTACTATCGATGTCTCATCTACGGATCTCACACTGTTCCATCCTTTTGCCCTGCGGAACTTTACGGGATTTGCCGCCCACAGCGCAAGTCCTTTCCCCACGATGAGCCAGTGGACCCGTTGGGGATGCACCTGGCAGTTACTTGGGCAGAAGAAACAGCTGACAAGAGGAGAGTGCCCAGCTTTTGTGCAGAGAGTATATTCTCACATTGACGGTCGACCATATTCAGACAGTCCTGTATTACTCGGGACCAACCCTTTGCCAGATTCTACGTCCTCTACCACAACCGTCAAAGATATTCCAAACGACACCTTTACTGCGTGAACTCTTCCACACCGAAAACAAGTTTAACATGTCTAATCATGGAAAGAGCTCAGAAAAGGACGCCAAAGGATGCAGACTGCCAGAGATCCCAAAAATGCCTGACGCAGAAGCCTCGGGTTGGCAAGCCAGGGGCAGTGGAGCATTCCTGCTACTTCAAGAGTCGTTTTCAAGTCTGCTCAGTGGGTCCGCTCTGAGAGAAGAGGAGAAGTGCAGTTAATGAATGGCCCAGAAAGATACCTTGGACGGAACGGGCTAAGGAGACCCGGTACAGATTAGGTGCTACGGAGACAACGTGAGCTGGTGGCTGCTTGAGCACAGTTGCAATCCCATGACGAAGGTGAGTTGACGGTAGAGCTGGAGCATGACGGGGACATCGAACAGCATGCAGAATGAAGGACTTTTCGACCCCGAGATTATCCACCTGCATGATTCTAGTCATCTAACCCCGGCTTAATAACACGAACATAAAGAGAAACCCTTGACCGAGGGGAGCAACCTCACTTTTGCTCGGCCCATTCATCCGCGTACTTCTTCAGCCTGATGGTCTGGATCTTGATAAACCCTGTGGTGTCCTCGGGGCTGAAGTTCTCCAACGAGTCCATCGACGCCTCCTCCATGGAGTACAGCTTCTCGCTGCTGCTGGTACGGCCGAGGACGTACGTATTTCCCTTGTAGCAGCTCAACCGGACCTCGCCGTTCACGTTCTGCTGGCTGTAGACCAGGGAGTTCTCTACGAATGCACGCTCCGGGGAGAAGTCTAGAGGGGCGGAGTCGTTAGTACAGGTCGACAGGGGAGACGCAGTGCCTTCAACAGGGGGACGTGGGAAGGGTATTCCTATACGTACACATTCCGTTGTAGACTAGAGAGAAAATTAGTATCCGAGAACGTAAATGGTAGGGGTCATGACTTACGGTAGTTACTCCAGTTGTGAGTGACGAACTAAGAATCGAAGCATCAGCTGCCGCTGCAGGTAGACGGACAGGGAAGATGCGGGACTTACCTGGTCTCGAAGAGCCCTAACTTGGCCATCAAGAACCAAACCTTCGAGGTCAAGGTGTGCGAGGCGAAGAATGGTCATGGCCGGGGACTGTAGGTGGATTAGTTAGAGTTGTGAATCCGAACATTTGCGGCGTGATAGAGAGACAGGTAATCAGCCCAACCGGGCCGGTGAGAAGCATGAGATCCCGACAAAGGGAGCTCAATCTCCTACCACATGCCTTTGATCTGGCTTGGGAATCAGGGATGGAGAGTGGAGGGGAAATAACTTACGTCGTAACATCCACGAGACTTCAACCCAATGAACCTATTTTCGACAATGTCAATTCGGCCGATACCGTGGACTTTTCCGATACGGTTCAGCTCCTTGAAGAGCTGCACAGAGTCTGTGAAGGTTCCCTTCGGCGTGACGACCTTGGTCGGGATACCCTTCTCGAAGCTGATGGTGATGTTGCTTGGCTCGTTGGGAGCTTTCAGCGGGTCGTCAGTCATGGTCCACATGTCGCTCGGCGGCTCCTGGTTCGGGTCTTCCAAGATGCCAGCTTCGTAGCTGCAGTGGGCGAGGTTGGCATCCATTGACCATGGCTTCGCCTTGGTGGATGTAACCGGAAGGTTTGTCGCCGCGGCATAGTCGAGCAGATCGTTCCGACCCTGGAATCGGTTGAAGAACTCGGGGTCCCTCCATGGAGCAATGATCTTGATGGTAGGCTGGATCGCGTAGAAGGCGAACTCGAAGCGGAGTTGGTCGTTGCCCTTGGAAGGATTAGAAAATGACCACACCTGAAGACACAAGAGCTCGTTACCTTGGCGGTAGCACCATGGCTCACGGAGTCGCAGCCTTCACGCTGTGCCACTCGCATGAGAGATCGGGCAATCACTGGGCGTGCAAGCGACGTGCCAAGCAGGTACCGCCCTTCGTACTGTGACACTACATTAATTTCTGCGAACCAGTCACCGGCGTCATATAGGTGTAACTCACTTGAGCATTGCACTGCACAGCCCTGAAGCACAGTTCTTCCACAAACTCCTTCTGCAAATCCTCAATTACCATCTTCGTGGCACCAATCTTGAGGGCCTTCTTCTCGACGGCATCCCAATCTTCTTCTTGTCCAACATTGGCAAGGAAGCACACGACCTCATAGCCATCGTCTGTGATTCATCTATCAGTCATTTGTGTTGCAGTGCAGAGAACCCAGGACTGTGAGGATCTTACCGAGCAGCCACCTCAGAATGCAGCTTGTATCCAGGCCACCTGTGTATTCAAATCAGCAATTCATGCTCCCATTGTCCTTCTGACTCATATCTAACCGCTGTAGGCCTGTATACCATTAGAGAGACCAAAGTTGTTGTTGCTGGGCTGTCACTTACCAAGCAGACTTTTCCCTTTGCCATGTTGTCAATATGTGTGTGAAGAATGAGCTGGACCTATCTTGCAAGCAGTAGAGAGGCTATCAAGGTGGCTCCAGCAGCTGATAACCGCTCAAGGATGTCACAAATTTTCTTTTCTACCCCACGTGAGGTCGAGAAACTTTTTTAGAGTGTGGCGCATTAGAGCATGATAAGGCTCTGTCAGTCCACTAGTACCTTGGCGGGGCATTACCCTAAGTCGAAAGGAGTCAGGCGCAGCGCGTCGCGAAAATACTGTAAACATTTATCCCCTCGAATCAACCACGGCAACCAAAAATTTCTTGATGTGCAGGGAAAACTCTGACTGCATGATGGGCAAAGATAACCCACCAAGAGCCAACAGAATTCAAAAGGGCCACATGTAGACGACGACTGGGGTGAGTTGTCTTCAATAGTTTATTTTGAGCCTCAGTCCAAGGCTCAGGGATCAACAAGCAGCGACTCTAAGGATTGAACCATATCTTACG
Organism: Cladophialophora immunda; assembly: GCF_000835495.1. Classification (NCBI taxonomy): domain Eukaryota; kingdom Fungi; phylum Ascomycota; class Eurotiomycetes; order Chaetothyriales; family Herpotrichiellaceae; genus Cladophialophora; species Cladophialophora immunda. The sequence continues at coordinate 2,594,951 of NW_015622547.1, read as the reverse complement.
GACCAGGATGAACAGCCTACTTTGTCGACATTCTAGCACGGGTATTGACTAGTCCGGCGTTAGAGGGGTAAGTTCATCCTACAGTGACTTGTTGGAGCGAGAAGGTTCCCCTGGCTAGAGCCAAGTGCCGCAGAGCTGGGTGAAACCTCCAGTATCTGCAGCCTTTGTGTCGATATTGACCAGGATATATGCAGACGTTTGCAGCTCCGCTCTATCCAAGATCTAGCGATATGAAAAGGGCCAAAGTCGTGTAACCAAACATCTATCAAATTCCGTTTTCCATATTGCACCAAATGTCCGATTTAACGAGGGTTTTAAAGTAGTCCCTGAGGTTGGCGGGAAGTGGGCATACTCCCAAATGGCGAGAGGTTCAGGCAGAAGAATCGTCGCCGGGCCGTTCGAGCTCATAGAAGAGTAAGTACACCTCCCGCTGCATCGAGAGCACATCCGACAGGCGTGCCTCCTTGATTTTGTCGTCCGATATGCGCCACCATCGATCGTTGGATTTTTTCCGTCGCCGGAACTTTCCTGGTATTGGATCTTGTGTTCTAATCTGTTTCGATATTTGGGTATCCGTTCTTTGTACCGGCGACATGACACTGTCTTCTTGCGTGGGTGGACGGGAATCCTTGCCATCTACCCCATTAGAAGTTGGTCTGCTGTTGCCAGTCGATAGAGAGGCTGTCGACAATGATGTAGTCGAGTTCCCATTAGGAGGTGCGGCGGACCCGTTGAGTCCGTCACCATGCGTGGCCTCCATCGTCGGACTAGGCGTGGCCGACGAAACCAAGCTCGTATAGCGACTTGCGATAGCGTATGCGCTGAAAGGATCAGGTGTGGCGAAGGGAGCGTAAACATGGTTTCTCCGGAAAGACTCGTAGTGTCCGCTGTGATGACTGCCTTTGTGACATACCACTCCCAAGAGCTTGTACCAATGTTCATTTAACAGCCCTCCCAGACGCAGTCTCTGCGTATATGACACTTTGGCCATGTTTTTGGTGGAGTAGCTGCCTGGATCGAAGACCGACCGAGACAGGTGAATAGCGATCACTTTGGGGAACACTGTGATGCGGGTCGATTTTTTGATCTTGCTCTTTGGCGCCAGACTCGTGTCGGGTAATGTGACACCCTCGGGGGTCTTCTCTGGATCATCACGTAGCGCCTGCTCGATGAGACCAATGTCTTTCTCCAGAGATTCTCGGTCCTTGTCCGTCGTGGATGACGACAGCTTAGATTTCTTCCACTCTAGAGCATGCGTCAGCCGGCATTTGTCGCATTTAAAATCGTCAATTTCTTCGCTTTTGAGTAGGATGTCGAAGCAATTATCTAAAGAAGTGGCGCTCTTCTGAGGAACATTCAAGGTCAGAGAAACAAAAGTTGTGACAGTCGGTTTTGTCCGAAAGCCGCAGCGCTGGCACTGAATATGGGATTCGAAGCGGCCTTCGAATGGAAAACCTTCGCGAGCTCCTATCGTGACCTCGGTTGATGCTGAAGTCATATGAGAAGGCTTGGAATCGGCCGTAGAGGGATCCTCGGTCTGACCTGGGTTTGCAAACCTGAGCCGCGCCCGCTGTGCTGCATGGTATTCGTCGCAGAGCCGTTCGAGGACAATCTGGAGAAATTCCTGCGCATCTTGCTGATTCCGGCTAATGCGTGTATTGAATGCCCTCTCCAACGCCTCTATCATGGGTCTTGCACTGATGGTTTTCTTGTATATGGGACGCTCGTTCAAAGCATCCAGCATGTCCTTCAACGCTTTCGTGACCGGCCCTTTTTGTAAACCCACGATTCTATCGGCCTTTTCACCCTTGCGCAGCACGGGGGGGATGGATTCATAAATCTCGGGTCCTTCAAGCTGTCTCCTGTGCAATTCCTTGATCAGGTAGAGCCTGAGGTCACCGAGGCCAGCAAGTGCTTGAAGGACCGAATTGATGAAGCAATCGTTGGCCGGGTTGGACAGACCAATAATTGTGCGTTTGCGGCCATCATTGGTATTGTAGGAATTCTCGCCGTCGATGAAGAAGGTCGGCGCAAAGACGTAGAATGCAGCGATTGCAGCAAGAGAAGCGCCAGCCGCATATGCGACGACCGTGGCAGGCTTGTCAGGCATCCGGATAGTGTTCTGGTGTCGGGGTCAGACCCATGGCGCTTACGACGACTGATCACGACATTGGGACGAGAAAGGGTCGGTCGCGTTGACGAGAGAGGTAGTTGAAGGACTGCTGGGAGGAGGAGGTGGTGGTTGCTTGCAAGAAGGTTGAACGGAAGAGAGGCAAATCTGGGGGACGGGACAAGGGGGGTTGCTCCGTATCTTTTTTTCCCAAGTGCTTCGGCTCGGGGCAGGTACGAGGATTCGGTACAAATCAATTGCCCAGCTGCGGGAGGGAGAGTCGGGATGGTTATTCTTAGTGGAGGAGAATTCCTAGGCACTAGGCCCCAGGCAGGTGCCCATCGAATCAGCGAGGGCGCCTAGGGCCTGGCGAACCTTGGGATGGAGGGACCCCGGCACCCACCGGGGCCTTCAACTTTGGGGACCAAGTCGGCAGATCTTGCCTGATGCATGGCCGCCCGGCAGGTACCCGTTGAGCCCCGTTTAACCGGAACTTATGCCGCTGCACAAACTCAAGCTCACACATCTCACCTACGAGCAGGTATATTATACTTGTGGATGGTACTCCAAGAACAGTCTGTAGCCGCCGTCAATCGGAGTTTCAGGACGACAAACTGACGGTTTGCTAGGATGCTGGTGGCCTTACCGGCCGAGGTAGGTGTGTGTGTGGTCATCGAGTGAACATGAAACGCTGAGAAGACCTGGTGAGAGGACATTGTTACTCGTGTCTTCCAAGAACCTCATTCTCCTGCGAGTTATCACTTGTCTTCATGAGGTGCTAACCTACAAGATATCCTGCACCTTCATCACACGCAGCCTGCGCGCCACTCCCAAGGGCAGCACCCCCCTGCTTGTTATTGTGCCCGACAATGTCGACAACCAATAAATCCCCTTACATCCCACTCCCCCACTCTGGAGATTTCATCAGGCTTCTCGAGTTAGAGCCAGGGCAGCTAACAGACGATCTTGTCGGGAGATTCATGGTGCACGACCTCAAAGATGCGCAACCCGAATACACAGCGACCTCGTACGTCTGTGGCGATGATAATCGCTCCCATCATGCCATACTCATGTCGGGCTCCAAGCTTGGTATCTACAAAAATGCAGATGAAGTTTTGAGGAGATTCCGCTCCGCAGTGGAAACTACATACCTGTGGATTGATGTCATCTGTATAGATCAGGACGACGCGGTAGAGAAGGCTAGAGAGGTGAATTTGATGTACAAGGTATATGAAAATGCCAAACGGACCGTGATATGGCTGGGCCCAACGGACGACGCCGCCACCTTCGCGATTCAATATGCCAGGACACTCAACGCTAGCACTTACCTCGATGAGTACACACCTACGGTGATGTACGCTGGACATGAGACACAGTACTTGCAGAACAAATCTCATATACTCGACGTCTTGGACACCCATCCACAAAAGGAGTCGCTGATCAACTCCTGCGCAAAACTTCTCCTCCGCCCATGGTTTACACGGGTCTGGACCCAACAAGAAGGTGCCTTGAGCTCTAATCCTGTGGTGGTCTGCGGTGCAGAAGAGATACCCTGGATTCAGATATTTTCGTTGGCGTGGCTGTTCTTTCCTAGGTCCACGATGCGGTGGCCTGAGTGGTTCCTCTCCGACGATCCCTCGAAGACATATGCGGCAGTTGAACAGAACATGATGTTCATCCGAAGCATCCAGAGGTACCGGCTTCGTCAGATGCAGATTGCGAACCACGAGCCAGAAACCCGAGAAGTCGGCCTGATAAACGCCATGTACGATGCGTCTCGATTAAAATGCTATGATCCACGGGATAAGATTTTTGCCATCCGAAACATTGTCACAGACTTGGCTCAGGATGACTGGGCGCCTCAGCCCGATTATATCTCCCCCTGGGAGGAGGTTTATACCGATTTCGCGGTGCGTATGGCGGAGAGGGAAAGGCGCGAAGTGCTCGGCTGGTCGGGGGTTTCTCAGCAGGAAGAGTACTCCGGTTTGCCCTCTTGGGTGGTTGATTGGAGGTCTCACCCGCGGACCCAATATATCGTGTCTGAGGAATGGTGTGCAGGGGGCAAGGTCTTTCGACCAAAGGCAGAGCGCATACCCAAGAAAAAGCAGCATTATCTGACGAAACTGCTTGAGGCAGCCAATCAGCCGAGGAAATATCTGCGATACGCCTTGTCAATCACGGTCGTGATGCAAGACACTGTTGCCTTTCTCAGCGGCGTTCTTGACAATGGAAAAGGAGTTAGTGACACTGCACAGTCTTCTCAAGAAATGCTAGCATTGGATCAAAAATCTCAGGCCTTTATCAAAGCCCTGTCCTCTACAATCTACATCAACTCCGAACATGTGCTGGACGCTTACAACGCAACTCTCATTGCCAACACTACCGAACAAGACACCGTCGCATCACCTGCCTATGTTACCTCTGGTGTGCAGCAATGGCGCTCGTGGCTCTCATCCAGGGCACCATTAAGGACCAACATCGAGACTGATAACGAAAGTATCGCCCCCGGATTCTATGAAGCAATTGACAACATGGACACATTCCGGTACAAACAATTCTGCTTGTCTACCTTTGGTTACTTCTGCCTTGTCCCGGACCTTGCGGGAGTGACCGATACCATTGCTATTGTTAAGGGAGTGGATATGCCGGTCGTTCTCCGTCCGATCGGCGACGTCTACGTGTACCTAGCACAATGCTATATTCACGGCATGATGGAATTGAAAGCCGGCACACTCATCGAGGAGTTTCGCGTCAAGTTCAACGCCAAGGAAGGGAAGGTGGTTGTGGGTAGACCCGAAGGCGACATCAGGAAGAACGGCTTGAAGATGGATGCGGGTGAATATGTCAGGGTATTGGGGACCCTTGGGGAAAGGAAGGCCGAGTTGATATGATGTCTATCTACCTAGGTAGTTAGTTTCTGGTGCCGAGCAGGCCTTGGTGTAGATGCTGAGCGTCATGGTTGTTTCGTTGGTGTTGATGTAAGGACAACTCTCCGGTACTGAGAGGACATAGAGGAATATGTACTTGCGGACCTGTGAGTGCGAATGACTTCTGTAGCAGAAACAGCCTTTGCGATGAATTTCTCGGCCTATATGTTATGCCCAACACAATATCTTGTCCGGCATGGACTGTAATGAGCCAGCCGACCACAACGGGCGTTCATCCAGTCTCAAAACTAGACGTCGCAGGCGCCGGTCGAATACGAGATACGATGCAACGGCGGAATGGCTTGCAGTGACTCATGAAGTCAGTCCTATACAATGCTCGCTTCAACTGACTACGGCGTCTCGAACTATAGTTCACTCCTCCTCCCCCACACGCGACGATCATGAAGGTTGTGGTCGAAGAATACAACGCCGAATGGGCGCTCCAATTCCAGCAAATCAAAGGAGAGTTGCAGGACATCCTCAGAGGGGTCAAATACATCGGCATCGAGCATGTGGGCAGCACGTCCGTCCCAGGATTGGCCGCCAAACCCGTCATCGACCTCTCTATCATCAGCAGCCGAGCCGACATGGAGGCCGCCATCGACGCATTGACGTCAAAGGGAGGATACATCTATAGAGGGGAAATGGGCATCCCGGATCGTCATGCGTTTCGAAAACCTGGGGCATTCCCAGCGAGGCATCTCTATGTCTCTGTGGACGGATGCCAGTCCATCAGAAATCAACTGGGGGTGAGGGATATTTGTCGCAAGGACCCCGCAGTTCGAGACGCCTATGGCCGAAAGAAGCTCGAGCTGGCCCGACGAGACTGGAGAGACGTCGATCAATACTGCGAGGCCAAAAACGATATTCTAGCCTGGGTGCTGGAGAGGGCCGGAATGAGCAACGAGGAGCGGGAGCAGGTGAGGCAACTGAACACGACGGCGACCTCCTAGTGGGCAGGTTCTCGCCGTTCGAACCGCCGGGCCTTTCCTTGCCTCTTGTGGTGGTGCGGAGTTCAGCTCGTCCATTTTGTTTTGAGTAAAAAGAAACGACATGGGCTTTGCTACTCTGGGAATCCAGCCAGTGGAGGGTGAACAAAACCTCTCTTTCGGTATATCCTGGCCCTCGGGTCGTTGTGACGATCGAACAGACGAGGGCAGATCTTGACTCGCTATCTTATCACTCCACCGACAATACACCCACAACAGATGTCATGGGTGGAACATGGAATGCAGGACGCTGTGATGGGTATTCGCACATGTGCACAGGGACGGTTCTCGAAGGATCGACATGGCAGGTGTGCTTCTCGCAGGGTCTGCTTTCGCGTCATTGTGCGTACAGTGTGGGACAGTTTGAAAGTTTCTAGTGAGGCAGCGTTCGAGGGAAGCAACGATGGATCGCGATGAAATTGCTGAGTGAGATGGAGAGAGGTGTTCGGGTCATCCACCGGGCGGTGGTCGATGGGGAGGAGGCTGCATGAGACCTGGCGAATGGGCGAGTTTTTTTGCCCTTCGAATAGGCGAAATGGATGGAAAATTCTGCGCAAGCGAAGGAAAAACGACGAAACTTAGATGCATGTAACTTTGTGCCGCTTCGGTTTTTTTTGTTTCTCATGCATGTCGCAGTGGTGCGGGCGCTGTTTGGAGTCTTTCGGGGCGAGGGTTACAGGCGCTCAAGCACGCTGGGGACAGCATTGGGGCAGCCCAGTTAGCTGCAATAGGCTAATAGGTGGCTGATGATGGGCATGGATGCAGCTAAGTAGCCGAAGGATTCGGCGGCGGCCAATGGCCAGACGGGCCCGCCCACGTCGCCTGTCCCAGGGGTACGCGTCTTGGCTGCCATCATAGGCCAGTGACCGCGGTGGGAAGATTCTCAATCGGGCGGTTGAAACACAACAGTCTATGTAGAGCACGGAGTAATTACAATCTCGCAGTTCCCTTTCTGAAACAACGCACCCTCGTCTTCTGTACATTATCATTTCCTCCTCTCTCACCCAAACACGACATATTTTCATTCTCAGTGCCTATTTCCCTTAGACCATCGCTTTTGACCCGTCTTTGTCGTTCGCTAATCATCCCCCCGGATTCGAGATCACCATTCCGCCGAACCCTTTGTTCCTTGATCGGCATACTTCTTTTGTTCGCAGAGCCACATAGACTTCTTACACCCCAACTGCGCTGGCCGGTGAGGTTGCCTTCCATCGTTTCCATCGGCAACACTATTATGCAAACACGCCTGTAACGTCTTACTTTACGAAGACGGAAGACCACCATAGCAAAATGTCCGCCGCTCAAGCGCTTTTCCCGCGGCAAACCTCGTTCACGCCCGACCCCAGTCTATCAAAAGGAGAGCAGGTCCTCCAGTTGATTGCCAACCCTTTTCAAGCTTCAGTACGTATACTCCCAAAGTCAAACACGTGAACCCATGCCCTGACCCTTCTCAGCTTCAAACAGGTGCCTTTTGGGCCTCCCTTGGCACCTCACTAGGACTCAGTGCTGGCCTCGCTCTCCTATTTTGCCTTATCCGGCCTCGAAACAATGTTGTCTATGCCCCAAGACTGAAAAATGCGGACAAGGATCACGCTCCGCCTCCATTAGGGAAGGGGTTGTTTAGCTGGGTCGCACCCGTTAGGAAAGCATCAGAACCATATCTGGTGGAGAAAATCGGCATGGATGCGGTCGTCTTTCTGCGCTTCACTCGAATGCTGCGAAACATGTTCCTGGTTTTGGGCATCATTGGCATTGTTGTCATGATTCCGGTGAACGTTACCCAGGGGAACAAGGCAATCACACACGGTCTGAACGCCTTCGCCATCATGACCCCTTTATTCATATTCGGAGGGGGCTTGTGGGCTCAGGTGGTTGTGGCATGGTTAATTGACGTGGTGGTGATATACTTTCTATGGCACAACTACCGCCGAATTCATCACCTACGACGAGTATACCTCGAAAGCCCCGAATATCAGAGAAGTCTACACGCCCGGACAATATTGATTCGAGATATTCCGACCAACCTTCGAAGCAACGAAGGCATTGCTCGAATTACCGACGACGTCAATCCGACGGGCACAGTTCCGAAAACGACCGTTGGACGCAATGTGAAGGTACTGCCAGAATTGCTTGAAGAACACGAAGAGGCTGTCAGGGAACTAGAGTCTATTTTGGCAAAGTACCTGAAGAACCCGGACAGGTTGCCACCAACCCGACCAATGATCAAAGCTCCCAGCAAATACAGGGGTCAAACGACGAATGGCAAGGTCGATGCTATCGAGTACCTCACGGACCGTATCCGGTCCCTCGAGATGGAAATCAATGATATTCGGGAGCGCGTGGACAATCGCGATGCTATGTCTTACGGTTTTGCCAGCTGGGAACAGGTTTCCGAGGCGCACACCGTCGCATTCCAGGCACGAAACAAGCGGCCTCATGGCACCAAGATTCGCTTAGCACCGAGGCCCAACGACCTTATTTGGGACAATCTCAAACTGTCTCGAGCTTCACGGAAGAGCAAGCGGATAATGAATGGTATCTGGATCGCTGTCCTGACGATCATCTGGACGCCAATCAACGCTGGAATTGCGATCTTTCTCTCCAACCTGTCAAACCTGGGTCTCGTTTGGCCAGCCTTCAAAACTCAGCTGGAAGCACACCATACAGGCTGGTCTATCGTCCAGGGTATTGCCGCCCCAGCAATCACTTCGCTCGTTTACCTCCTGCTTCCGAGCATCTTTCGGCGCCTTCAAGTTCGTGCTGGTGATGTGACGAAGACCGACCGAGAACGACACGTCTTTCGGAACTTGTACGCTTTCTTCACCTTGAATAACTTGATTGTGTTCTCCATCTTCTCGGCAGTTTGGCAGTACGTGACGATTGTGATCCAGTACAACAAACAGAGTAACGACCTCTGGACCGCTCTCAGACAGGGCCAATTCTTCCTTGTGATTACGACGACTCTCTGCCAGATCTCACCATTTTGGGTTACTTGGATCCTCCAGCGAACTCTGGGCGCCGCTACTGATCTGGCCCAACTGTGGCAATTAACCTACACCTGGTTTGCAAGAACATTCTTAGCCCCGACTCCCCGGCAGAACATCGAGTGGACTGCACCTCCAAGCTTTGACTATGCCAGTTATTACAACTATTTCCTTTTCTACACTACGGTGGCCCTTTGTTATTCGACGCTCCAGCCGATTGTGCTTGTTGTTACCGCATTATATTTCGTGATCGACGCATTTCTGAAGAAATACCTTCTCATGTATGTGTTTGTCACCAAGACCGAATCTGGCGGTCAGTTTTGGACCACCATGTTCAACCGAATTATATTTGCAACGATCCTCTCCAATGTCGTTATCGGTGTGGTCGTCAAAGCCAGAGGAGAATGGACCCTCGTTGCGGCGATCGCGCCACTGCTGGTCATCATGCTTGCCTTCAAGTGGTATTGCATGAAAACCTTCGACTTGGACTTGAAGTACTACTCTCGAGGTGGTATGCACGATCAAGAACGTCTGGCGGCGGACGCCAAACCAAGGGAGCCCGAGAAGGTCTCATCCAAGTTCGGTCATCCGGCATTGTACCAACCCCTTATGACGCCGATGGTGCATGCCAAGGCCAAGCATGTCCTCGCTGAGATCTATCGTGGCCGACTACAGTCTGATGGGGGCCAATCGATGGCATTCTCAGACATAGCCATGCAACCTATGGCCCAGCCGAGCAAGCCGGCCCAGGACGTTCCTTTCGAATTTGTCCCTGAGGCCCAACAAGACTTCCAGTTCTATAAAAATCGTGAGGACTTCCGTGAAGACGCAGGTGATATGCTTTCCTCCTCACGAAGCCAAACGCCTGCGTCGTCGTTTGTCGGGCAGAAGGATTCTTCGCCATCAAGTTCTCGGGACACGAGCCCCGCGCCCCAGGTGATAGCACAACACCAAACACATATCCATCGCAAGGAGTTCGACCAATCCAATGTTCCGAGCCAGTTCAGACACGGTCCCGCCGCTCCTTTTGACGGGACCGCCAGTGGAGGTCTAGGACCGCGTCATGGTCCGTACACGGATCCCTATGATGATAGGACAAACCTGCTGGGGAGTGCGGGCGATGTCAGAACACCGAACGGCGAGTTCATGTCCCTGGACCGGTGGCGGACTCCCGGGGTGAGTCGGGATGGAAGTGAAGCCGATGGTTATCGGGACGTGACGCCCGGAGAAGAGCTGAATACGAATTACGACTATTTCCGAGGGAGGCGGTGAAAGAGGTGGCATTTTGTGGGTTTCAAATCTCGGTAAAACTGTACTTGGTAGATTAAAACCCTTTGTATAGAGAAAAGTGCATTTATGAAGATACGAGCTGGTACATGATCGCGATGACTGCATATGGAAAAATGAAGATTCCATTTGAAACCATTGATCACTTTGAGTTATGGGTGCTTTCTATTGATGGGTGGCTGCCCCGTTCGTCGTGTCAGAGACAAGAAAAAGGGGGTATGTCTGTTGAGAATTGACTATCAACTCATCCTCCGTGACCAAAATGACCAAGTAGTCATAAAAGAAAGGAGACAGATGAATGATGACGCAGACAGGGCAAAGGTCTCATGAATGTCAGACGAACGGCTCAGAACGCGTGAAAGCGCTTCTTGACGAGGCAAAAAGGAGATGAGACCGGGATGACGCCCATCTACGTACACAGCTCTCCTGTATCTCCTTTGCTGGGAGGTTGCGATTTTCGTCGCATCGTCACAAAACAGTCGTCCGCGTAAGACGTTAGTCTCTGCCCTTGCAGGATCACGCCTCCACTCAACCCATACTCAACTCAGATCCGATTCATTTGGTAGTCGGACGGGATCCGCGTATAGACCACGGGAGGCTGCTTGTAGCCCCATGTGTTTGGCGGAGCGAAAGCCGCATCACCGTACGCCATGGGTATTCCGTGCTGCATCATTGGCGGAGGCGGGGGCGGTGGTGGTGGCAACAGCTGCTCTTCCTCGTCGACGGGATTCGGGATCCTGATCAGGCCGGCGATGCAGAAGAACATGACAGCCGTGGTGGCGGCGTAGACGATGGCGTAGACCATGCTGAACATGTCGTAGGGGCCCATGTTGAACCAGTCGAAGACCATGACGGCGGCGAGCCCCAGCATCGAGCGGGCCAGGAACGCCACGATCAGCGCGGACCAGTACCTCCGATACTTGTGGAAGCCGTGGTGCTTGCCGTCGCCCGGGTCGAAGCCGAGGGCGATGACGGTGCCGTAGATGCCGGCGACGGCCATCACGCCGTAGACGCCGATGGACACGCCGATCAGGATCGTGTTGGCCGTGGTCAGCGTGCGGCAGCTGTCCGGGTCCTCGCTGCTGGATGGGTCGAGCGCGTTGACGAGGAAGTACTTGTGCGCGAGGTCGACGCCGAGCCCGGCCAGGAAGGCAAGCATGGCCAGGAGGACGATGGTCCACCGCGCAGTCTGTCCTATCACCCGCATGCCACCCCGCTGGGCGACGTTGCCTAGTACCGCCGCCTCTTCGCAGCTGGCGAAGATGGAGATGAACAGCCAAAACTCGGCAATGCTCTGCGGCTTGTCTCGCACTTCTTCTGCCCACAAATACACAATGTCGACAGTGTAGTGGCGGTACCTGAGGAAACGAAAGACGGCGTCCGCGAAAAGAAGAAGCTATGTTGACGTATATAGTCAGTCTCTAAGGAGTATACCCGTGGACATGGTGAGAGAGAGCACCCACAGCAGAGTCAAAATCATGATCCCGGAAAGGGACGACCACCCTTTCAGCCCATGGTTCTTCCTGAACCACAGGCCGTTTTCCTTTGGGGGTCGTCCAAAGAAACTCCAGATGAAGATTAGGAGGACAGAGACGAAGCCGACGCAGGTGGCAAGAAACGAGATGAAAAGCAGTGTAGGCCGACCCTCGAGATGGATTACCTGTGCAGCTACATCGACGGTGTTGCCCTCGGGGTGTAATTCATCGCAAGGACTCGCTGGTCCTCTGGCCTGCAGGTTGAAAAAAGATCCATTGCAGGGTCGTTTCCAATGCAAACGAGCAGTGCTCCCAGAACGACGAATGCTGGAATGGATCGATAGCGAAGGGGAAATTGAAAGCCGGCCGAGTAGCACCTGCGCCTTATCAATGAGGCTCCAGAACTCACAACCAAGCATTAGTCGGTCAAAATCAGTGGCAACGGCAGCAGGCATGTCGGGCTGAAGGCGCCTTTGGCGAGGCATGTGCCGCGCCGAGTCAACCTTGACGGTCTTGTTTTGCCAGGTCGACAAGCACTCCAAGCTCAAAGGCGTGTTTCTTTCACGCCCCGTCTGATTCGTGGTGAGTGAGGCTAGAGAGCTTTTAGTTTCTCTAGAATACGAGGTGCCGCAGGCCCAGACCCTTTTTGCCGAACTTACCAACGACTCGGGCTTCATCATCGCTAACTTCGTTGCATTAGGGTTTAGGCAGACCTTGAGCGTAGAGAGGGTGGCCGGAGGTCAGCAGACCGAGATTCGATTGCATCTCCACCCATCAAAGATTGCTGAGTATTTCGATATCAGACATGGGATTTCAATCAGCCCTGGACAATCGGCCTAGCGGTTGATCCGGTTTGTCGGGTCTGCTTCGACACTCGCCCGGTACATCTAGTGACCAATGATCTCGCCTTAGTTTATTAGACCACGGTAAAAAAAATTGCTCCTCCATGCGCTGCTGCCCAATTTCATTGTTGTGTGGCTGTCGCAAAGCTTGAAGGCAGGTCGAGGTCGGGCTTGCAACCTAAGTTTACCATCGCATTGAGGCTGGAGCAAAGAGACAGGGCATCGTCACACGACTGAGCTAAGTGTGGTTTCCGAAAGGTCATAAGTAGGCGAGCCGGGGAGCATCTCGTATTGCTCTTCCCGTGGTTCGGCTAGTGTTAAAAGGCTTCGATCTAGTGCGAGGACATGAGCGAATGGGTTTCCCGAAGTATTTCAGCAGTGGGAGAGATTCAGGATCCAAAGGCGGAGGAGAGTTCGGTACATGTGGCCTGTGATCATGGGCCAGTTCGTCAACAAGAAGTAAGCTATTTCGAAATGAATTCAGCGAAGGACGTGACCGGAGACGAGGCTGTGGGACATAAGGAGTATTCAAGAGAAGACGGAAGCTGTCCACACTCGGAAGAAGCGAAAGAAGGGGCTAGATTTCGCCAAGATTAACTAGTGCCAATATAGCTAGACCAGTGCTCGGCATACTTTCAGCTCCAGACGAGGAATTCGATTCATCGGATGGTGCTGAGAAGAGAGAGGCTCTAACCACTCACACATCGACGTCGAAGATCTAGCCAGTGAGTGTACTGAGCACTTGACAGTGTGAGCAATGTCCCCGAACCCTACGTCCACCGCAGATCCAGAAGCCGTCAGTTGAACACTATGTCTGCGGCCAACAGTATGCTACGACTCTCGGAGGTGAGTTTGGACAGACATGCACTAAACGTACTATCTCCAACTACAAGTATATATATGCGGTCGAAACAAAGATACAGGGCCACGTACCTGCGACTCTCTTCGGCCTTATTTATCATTTTGCCGGGCACAACGTCACAGCTTGTCGCACGCAGAAGAGCTGCGATGTGTTCGTCTTTGTGGTTCTGTAAGCCGCTTGAACGACTATTATCTCTCTGGTACTGGTTACTAGTATATGAGGGCCTATATCGGACAGAAACGTACCATACTGAGATTAGAACCCTCGACTTCATTAAAGCAAGCCAATAACATGATTGAGATCGGACACCAAAGATGCTCTGGAGTCGAAAGTCCAAGATGATCCCAGTGTACCTCTCAAGATTTCGACTTTACCCTCAAGGCATTCGTACGAGCTCTGCAAAGATATATCAATCCATCATGATCAGCCCAGGCCTGACTTTCATCTCCTGCCGCCACAGGCAGAGGCTCTTTAAACACCAAACTTTGCCTTGTTCTCTTCTACCCACTCGTGGAACGCCGTAGGCGGTCTTCCCCCATACTTGGAGATGTTGGCGACTGACTCCTCGTACCTTACATAGTCTCCACCACCTTTCACATCTTCTACTCTCTTCTTGAGCATCATGATCAGCTGCTGTGCTGCGGGCTCCGGCAGGTGCGCAGCTTTCACAAAGAAGTCTACGCCTTCTTGATCGTTAAGGCGTGCGACTTTCAGATCCTTGCCGATGACCCTTCCAATAGTGTCCACCGCCGCGGCTTGAGACATGATCTCAGGGCCACAAAGTCGAATAACTTTCCTCCCACCGTTTCCGTCGACGGCTTGGGGTCCTTTGGCGGCAACTACTCCACAGACTCTTCCAATGTCACTGGGCGAAATCCAGTCGAAAAGCGCTTCTGGATATGCAATTTTGATTTCGCCTTCCTGGGCCATCTCCTTCCACCGCAGGGAGTTGGATGCGAAAGACCCGGGTCGGACGGTCACGTAACCGTCTGATCCAAAGACTTGATCGAGGTTGAGCTCGACCTGGCCATGTCCCCAGGCGATGAAGTTGCTCGGCGAAATAGTGTCCACACTCAGATTGTCCGGGACAGTGTAACTGCTCAGAAAGACGATAAACTCAATGCCTGCAGACTTGAGCGCGACGATGGAGGATTTCATGTGATCGGGCGACCGAATCGCGTAGATGAACGCACGCTTCGCTCCGGTCCTGCTCACAGCAATTTCAACAGTCTCGAGTTTTGTGAGGTCCGCGTAGACTCTCTCGAAGCCAGCCTCCCGCTCTTGTTCGAGCGTCAAGCCTGGGATCGCCTTTTCCGGATCGCGCATTGCGAGGAACACTTTGCCGCCATGTTCCTGAGCGGCTCGAGCAGCGACGGAGCCAACATTACCAGTTGGGCCGAAGATGATGATGCTGTTCGGGCTGTTCCCTGTAGAGGACATTATGAGTCCCAGATAGGACAGTCAAGAGGATCAGGCGAAGTTTGGAGGTGTAATGATACAATCTGCTACTAGTAGTACTACATAGCAGGTAAATAGGGACGTTTAAGCACAAGCGTCATTAATGAGGAGTAACTAGTATGTATATAGTAAAAATTCAATATTAACTCCGGGAGGTACAATCCTTATCCCCGATCTTGCGACGTACCTGCAGCACTAGCATTATCATTGGCAGCAAACAAGGGCCAGATTGAAACTCGGTCAACTGAACTCAAGAGCGTTACTGATCCGCTTCGAGCTAGCCTGCAAGTGCAACTGGATTATACACACTCACTTGACATCGTACGCAGCTTAGTCACCTGTGGTGGCCGAATCGTTTAACATTACAGAGTCGTGAAGGGAAGTACCATGATAGGGCACCTATTGGGACTACGATTCCTCCCGTCTCGCTCTTTTGTTAGGCACTACGGCCACTGCCACTTCGGACTGGTTTCAACATTGAGCTGAGACCGGTTTCCCAAGACTGGATACGGATCTTTCCGAACCATGTCGACATCAGTTCAGACTAGACACAGGACTGATCCAGCCTCAGGTTGATCGGATCTTCGTCCGGGTTGGATCCGAGCTCAAGATACATAGTAGTCTGCGGCTGTGTTGGGGTGCTTGAATCGCTCCTTAGGTTGGACCGGGCCAAGTCCCAAACCAGCTTTGTTACAGATGCGATCCGACCCAGGTTCAGATCTAACTGATCCAACTCCAGTTCGAATCAGTACGGCTTGGAGATCTCAGATATTCCTGTAGAAAGTTACTGCTGCTATTAGCAATCCTTTTCGTCAAGGTGGGAGGCGGAAATACTACTGTATTGCTAGTACTCCCGCGCACACACTTGATTCTGATATTATATTGAAGAAGTGGCAAAACCGTAGCTTGGTCTACTGCGTAGGATGTGTGGTCTAAACACTCAGATCAATGTCAGGTGGACCACTCGAAGTAGAAGTTGTTCTTCCACCTTTCTAACCTAGTACTGGTACCTTTTGTATGTTGACACACCATAAATGCCATTTGAGTACTCCGTAGCGAAAGCAAATTGGAAATGTAGTTGAAACGAGTCACCTTTTTGTCCGAATCGGGTAATGCCCAGATCATACAAAGCTAAGCCGTTTATGGTGCCAAATACCCCCAATCCATCACTTTCAAGGTTCCCCGTTTTGCACTTCAGCCTCATTGCTCAAACTACAATAGTTCTACATAGTATTATTCCTCCCAGAAATAGACTGAGTTCATTGCAGTAGATCAACCTAACCTGGAGTTAGCCCAAGCCAGGCTCATCAGCGTCTGAATCTAGCCATGCCTACTGAAAGTAGCAGCTGGAGTACTACATAGTACTATGTAGTACTCTTCATTTACTCGATCACACCAAATTCAGCCCAGGGGAGTCCGTTTTTGGAACTAGCGCTAACCCAGCACCTCGAATGAATTCTGCCTTACTGCGAGCCCTCTTGTGCAACTCGGTCCGTGTCGGCCTCATCTGCTGACTGACGTGGCCCAATATATTCTATGTACCACTAGCAACTGCCCAAGTCCTTGGACACGTGCTAGGCATCGAGTAGCCGCCAGCCTTGCTTAGCGAGCAAGATCAATTGTCCACTTCTTGTCACTCCACACTACGATGTTGACTTGAACTTATCTGCGCTATCAATCCTGAATTGTTCCATCACCCCCGACAATGTCGGGTGTCGAGGCGGCTTTCGGCATTGCCGCCAGCGGTGCGGGTCTGCTCTCGCTGAGCATTCAACTCGTGGAATCCGCTGCAAAGCTGAAAAAGATCTACCACGCGGCTCGGGATGCACCTCGAACGATTGCCAGACTCCAGCACAGTTTAGAGACGATAGCCCTAGCCTTGCGGCAACTCGAGCAACGCCGACAGCAGGGAGGTGCCACCGACGCTCTCCTCACCCGCTGCATCGCCGAATGCGAACTGCATACCGCCGACATACAAGAACTGGTTGATAAAATGGATGACCGCCTCTCTGGGGATGCGAAGATAGGTGGCAGGTTATACATTGCATTCAAACAGCGGGGTGTCAAAGAGCTACTTGATGGGCTAGAGAAGGCAAAGAGCTCTCTCGAGCTAGCATATATGATGTACCTGGGCGAAGAACAAATGCGACGAGATCAGGCGTATACTGATATGCTAGCAATCCATGGCACTCTCATCAGCGGTCTTCAAGCTCAACTTTCCGCCGGGAACGCCAGTCTTTTGCAACAGTTAACATTGCTTGGCCAGTCTTCGGTGTTGTCGCCGCAACATCGACAGATGATATTCTCAACACAGACGGATAATACTAACACTGCTACAGCCCGCGGACCTGTTGTCGCTGGGTTTCTGGAAACCGAAACGACTGAGATACGAGGGGTGTCGAATGTTCAAGTGATTCATCGCACCAGCCAATGTGAGCGCTCTTTTGGGATCAGAGGCGTCAAGAGAAAGAACAACAACCCGCGATTCCGGGCCACTTTTCGATTCCCTTCTTGGCTTACTACTCGAATTTTTGATTTTGCCGCCACTCAGGCTCAGTGCGGGTGGTCGATACACTTGCGTACATTCAATCAAGTACCAAGAAACTCTCTCATCTTCCACTATTGCCAAAATGGCAACCTCGAAGGAATGAGGAGACTCATTGAAGGCGGAAAGGCAACACCACTAGATACCCTAGGCGACTGTACGCTCATTGAGGTAAGCACTTCCTCCGCCCAAGACATCAAGGCCTCTGACGATGAATGCAATGAGCCATAGGCTGCTGCACGCACAGGGCAGTTGGAAGTCTGCCGATTCCTCCTCAGCCAGACCACTTGGCTAGACCATGAGAGGCTGAGCAGCGCTCTGTGCAACTATAGCCTGCGCATACACAGCCAGGATGCAGAAATGTACCGCCTTTTCTTGACGGACCCAGGCTTTGAGGTCTATACAGACCTCGACGACATTGGTCGATGTACATGGTTAGAAAACTGCGTGAATATGGACAACCTGGAGATCGTGCTGCAAAATCAACTGCCCGGGTTCGATTCTGGCTCATTAGAGGCGAGATTTGAGCTGGCCTCGCAGCTCCCATTGCTGGATGCGGCTGATTTTATGAGATTCGTCGGACTCCATAAACCACTGGATCCAAGATTCGCTTCGTTGAAGAGTAGCAAGGGCAGAACCGTCCTCCACTACGTTGCTACCAAAAACCCCTTGCGCAACCAAGGATGGTTCGATATTGGGCTCAGCGCCCTGAAGAGTGGCGCAGATCCTTCGACCATTGCCGCTCCTCAATACGACTTTGGCTATGATCCGGCCGGCTGGCAAGCGACGCCATTGCTGGACTTTCTCCATATTCACGATTGGCGATTGCAGGGCTTGGGGACACCACTGGATCGGATTCATACCTGGGCCGAAATGATACAGCGAGCCGGACTGGGCCTGTGAGAGTACGGTGAACACGAGAGTGAGGTTTGGAGAACTCTCGGTGTCCAGAATGGCCCTGGACTCCGGGACCAGCTTCCGGTCGTGGTGCAGCTTGTGTACGGACCAACACCGGCAGACTGGAGTCTGATTATTGACCAGCCTTGGAAAATCAATGTGTACAAACTGCAGCAGCCTCCTGGTGCATTCGGCGATGACCCTCGTCTCCCAACAGAAATCGCCTGGGTCCCAACGCAGGACGAGGAAGACGAGGGACCCTGGATATTTATTGAGCGAAAGGAACGCGTCACCAAAGATGTGGACCTCAGAGATTTGGTATCTGACCAAAGAGACGCCTTTTTTGATCTTGTGGATGATTCTCAGGATGATTCGGGAGTCATCATGATGATGCAATATAGAGCTTCGCGCGCGACTGATGGGACTCGAATGAGGTCACGCAGTCAGCCGCCATGTCTCAGTCGAAGGGGCCGGGCATACAAGTACAGTCACATTTTACACAGAAGCCAATGGCTGCAGTACCATCTATGCCCGCTTGACTCGCGCTGGAGGCTTGGCTGTGTAAGTAGATGGTACGAGGGGCCGTTTATACCTGGCATGGAAATTCGCGGGAGTGTTGTCGATGAGAGGAATTGCCTCAAGGGCACGTGTTCGCGAAGCCCGCCTTCGGCCCAGGAAACATGGGGATGGTATACCAACAGTTTCCTTGCCAGAATTGCCGATTGTCAAGACGAAAACAGCTACAACATGGACTGGGACCCAACACCGCAAGGCTTGAGACACACATTCACACGCAATTGTCCCCAAGGGTGCAAAAACGTTGATATTGGTCGGTTGAATGTGCCAGAACCTTTACGTTCTTACCACCCGAGCCGAAGCTTCGTGGAGGAAGACGAAGACGGCTGTAGCGAGAAGGATTTCAACGAATCAAAGTATTGATATATCACATCGACGCCTGCAGCCGTTCTACCTTCCATTGCTCGCAGTCGGTACCCTTCAGAGGTCCCAGCAGGATGTCGAAGGGATCATCGAAAACAGAGTGATTAATGATGTGTACATTACCATCTCGGATCAGCTGGTGCGGATTTGGGAAAAGGGGGTTGGGGGAATAGGGACAGGGTTGTTACAAATGAAATCTTAGGTTCTATCTGTGGGTAGCTCTCTTCATCCCAATCTGTGTGCCTCACTCAACTCTCTTGTTTGTTGGCTCGCAGCACCCTCCAAGCGTCATAGAATCTGCCGCTCCTGTCGCCAATTCCACGTCCCCCAGTGTCTACCTACAACATGCTATTCTCCACAACTCACGTCGCCGTGCATTCTTTTCTATTTCTCCAATTTCCAATCGTACTCAGCCTCCATTGCTCTGGCTCGTAAGTCTGATCACTCCTCGGTGAGATCGAGGTTGTGTTCGCTGCAGTACGAACGAAACTCGAACTTACCGCCGGCCTTGATGCACGGCAAACACAGGCCCCCGATCCCGCGGTAGACGTCAAACAGCAGCTCATACTCCGTGACGTCCAAGTAACGGAGACGGAAACGGCGACACCCGAACGCGGGGCTGCCGGGCCCTTCGATCTCCCGCAGGCGCTCCAATCTGGTCATGCCGTGAATATATTCCATGAAGAGGTCGCCCAGGCGATACACCATCCCTTCCTTCTGCTCAATCCCCCAGGAGTCGGACTTGCTGATGATCTCGCGGTGCCAGCGCTCTTCGTGCGGGACGAACTGGCAGTCATGGCACCACCAGTCGTCGTCGGTGTGTGGGTCGGGGTAGAACACGGAGGGGAGTTTGGAGACTAGATCCACGCGGAGTCTCACGGCTTCGTTGGTGAAACCCCCGAGGAGATCACACGGGAACAACGCTTCAGGGTTTTGCGAGGTCAAGGTCTCAACCTCCTCGATCGACGACTGCCACATCATGCGTCTGGAAGCGGTTGCAAAGACAGATGGGAGATCGAGAAGATATGCACAGTGGAGGAGCGTTAGATTCGACCGCACTGGGATCCGTCCGGTGTCTTCAAGTATGCGAATGTCATGGTCGACGAAGTTGGCGAACGGCCAGAGTCGGGGAAAGAAGGAATTGAGAGTCTCCTCATACCAGGCGGGAAGTTTGCCCTCGAAGAGGTACTTGTCAAGCAGCATGGCCACGCGGTCCAGGACGTAATCTACAGGCCGCGGACAAGCCTCCTCCTCGCTGGCAATGCGTAGAAAGACCACGAAAGAATCAAACCCCTCCGCCGCCAATACCAGGGGGTTCTCCGGCGTAAACTTACCGCTCGCTGGCATCCAATAGTCCGTGAATTGCGCGCGGAAGAATCGTGTAGTCTTGCTCAGTGCTCGACTCGAGACACGTATCAACACTTGGTCACCACGTGTCGAGGAGTCGGTAAGGTACGCATCACCGTCCGGAGCGAGCTCGTATAACAGAAACCCTGGAGTCTTGATAATCTCGGTGGTCGGGAACCAGATGGATGGGGTGGTGGGGGTTGGCGCATCTGCGGTGAGATCATGAGTAGACATTTTGTATGCTTGTGGAATGATGGAAAGAGATTATGCTCACGAGTAACACGGTAAGAGCAGGTTTCCGTGGACTTTAATAGTCGAGCCATCTGCGGAGGTTTCCCCGCGGGGAAGGCAGTGGCTTTAAGGGGAGGCATCTTTCCAAGCAGCGATGTTAAAGACTTCACAGCTGTATCGACTGTTCATTCATTGTACTGGCAAAGAGCCATAAGGCAGTGAACTACTTCTTTGTCGGTCTGGGGCGCGAAAGTAGTTGTGCAGCCTCCCTGTTCTTTGTTCTCCAGTAAAACATAATGAGGCATCCTCTTTTCGAGCTGCATTGTTGGCTCAGCGTGCTTCGCGCAGCGTGATATTGCAAGGAGGCTGTATACCGTACTTAGTAGGTACGTAGATGGAGGTCGAGATTAACTCGCCAAGGCGGGAATGTCTTGGCAGCCAAGCCGTCATGGATATGCCGAGATGCTAAGCGACTTTTCATATCTTCCCGCCCGAGCTTGTCTTTCGTTTCTGCTTTGACAAGCAATCCTCTTCGTTCCCTACTTGTAGGCCTGTGGCATCGGCGTGTGTACAGTCACGCTCCTTCTTGTCCGTTCCTTGCACCATGTCTCCGAAAACACAAGA
Source organism: Cladophialophora immunda (assembly GCF_000835495.1). Taxonomy (NCBI): domain Eukaryota; kingdom Fungi; phylum Ascomycota; class Eurotiomycetes; order Chaetothyriales; family Herpotrichiellaceae; genus Cladophialophora; species Cladophialophora immunda. Next base: position 2,573,434 of record NW_015622547.1, on the reverse strand, counting down.
GCCCCAGATCGTCGCCATCACCGATCTAGATCCCGCGCAAGCGAGATGGGTGACGCTCAAGAAGGTCGATTTCATAGACCAAACGGGCACTCCCCGCAACTGGGAGATCGCCATCCGCAAGACGACCTCCAAGTCTGGCGTTGACGCTGTGGCCATGGGGAACATCTTCGTGCACCCTTCGAAGCCGCCCAGCACCATGCTGGTCCTCCAGTACCGTCCGCCGGTCGGCAAATACACCGTCGAATGGCCCGCTGGGTTGGTTGATGAGCACGAGACGCCAGAGGAAGCCGCGGTACGAGAGATGAAAGAGGAAACCGGGTATGACGGGAAGGTCTACGACGTGTCACCTATTTTACCGAGTGATCCTGGAATGACGAATGCCACGATCAAGTTAGTCATGGTAGAAGTGAAGCTGAACGCCGAGGAAGACTTTATGCCAGAGCAAAGACTGGACGACGGCGAGCTGATTGAGAGGGTGATGGTGCCGCTGAGCGAACTTTATGAGAGGTTGCTGAAGTGGTCCGAGCAGGACAACTTTATGGTCGCAGCAAAGTTGTTCTATTTCGCAGCCGGCATGCACTTTGCAAAGCACGGAGGATACATTTGAGGCCACCCTCTGTTGCAGATTGACGCTGGGGATGGTGTTCGACCGTCGAGTGGCGCCCGCAATGTGTCAATGTGACTGGCCACACCGCAGCTTTTGTCATAAGAGGACAGAGGGAGGTGAAGAAACTGGCCTGGGTCGCTTTCATATCACATTCGGTTTCTAATCTGAGATTGGAGATTGGAGATTGGATAAAGCCCGAACCAGTGGTGCCGAGACAACACCGTCCAAATCCCTCGACCCGACCCCCAGAGCACAACCCGAGCGAGGACCCCGCGATATACCTGTCAGATAGCATGCATGAAGGTGGCCTGGCGTTGTCATTTCACCGTGGCAGATGGAATGGAAGAAAGAGACGGGGGTTATCGGGCGAATTAGACAATTCAAAGGAAATGCCTGGCTCGATATATTATGGAACTAGATGAATAGACGAAGAAGCTATGACTAGAATTATCAATAACCCAACCACGTAAAGGAGTCTCACAGATCAGATGCTCCGGGAAGAGGGCAGAGCAAAGAACTCAGCGACGGAGTGAAACCATTCACAAAGCAGTGGTACCCCTCCACATAGCCCGAGGATGATTGTGTCCGGAGGCAAACGGTTGGGTTCTCTAGTGGTGCATTGCAACGACCTTCGTTGCATCTTCGTCGCAGGAGCCCGAGGTCCACTCCACCGGACGCAATAAACAAGGGGTCGACTCTGAGGGTGGCCAGGCTGCCCTCAAGGCGTCTGATCGGGATTTGCCGTGAGGCGTTTCTGTTCGTCAGAACGCTTATGCGCCTGTCGGTAAATTATACATGGCTATTTCGCATAGGTTGGCCACGGCATTGACCCCGCAATGCCGTAAACTCGTCGGTTGGGCTGTACAGCCCGGTATCGTCGCCGGGAGGTGCGCAGATCTTTGCGATCTTCGCCACCGGACGTTTCAAAGAGCCTCGTCGGGTATGGAGCAGCAGCTTCCTCGACACCAATTGTCTTTTTCTCTGCAATTCTAGCTGTATACACAGCGCCTCTGTGCAGAGATATTGAAGAAAGAGCCCCTGTCGAGGCCTCGCAAAAGGACAATGTGGGACGAATGTCGATTGATGTGTCGAGACAAAGGCTGTTGGAGAGAAAATTGCCGCAGAGCCGACTACGCGAAGACGCTAGTCCCAATACAGTTAGTGTGCTACCCATAGCTCAACATACAGAAATCAGTCCAAGTCAACGCACACAGACAAATACCAGAGACTGGCCCGCTCGGTCTGTTACTAATGCAAACCGAATACTTCCTGGCCTTCAGATCTGCCATGAAGCTGGTCTGCTTGAACAAAAAGCCCGACGTCTGCCTTGCCTCCGACTCTTGGGAGGCGAGCCTCGCCCTTCTCGTCATCAGGAGAACATGCCGGACACAACGGACCAAATGCGACCTCATTGGCGAGCCTCAATAAAGCCACCCGCGGGGCCAATACCCAATCGTACGGCAGAGAGTCGACTTAGCGTTTGAAGTGTCAACATCCCTGCGACGGTCTCGAAGCAAGCTTTTTCGCTCCCGAACACGAACCCATTTTCAAGAAACCTGACTAGAGGAATCCACCACCAGGGAAGGGCCAGGTTCGGCGGGTGCCTCCCCGCCGTATGACTATTCACACTTCTCCGCATCGATTCCCTCAAAGGAGACATGGACAACGCTGAAGATGTATCCGAAGGATTATCCGACAACCGACGCATAGGGATCTGCATTCTCTTTCCAAAGCCGGAAGGGGGTTTACGTTGAAGCGGGGAAAGAAACAGGAATTTGCCCGCACAGCTTCGATATATTCCCCAGGCTGGGAGTCATACAAATGCCATGGGGCAAAGTCTTAAGGGCTCACCTCTCCTCCTCATATTCGCTGACCCTGTGGGCGGGAAAAGTATTCAACACGTTTGACAGACAGCGCCAGCAAGACTGCTTGTCCTCATCTGACAAACCCACAGCTCGCATTTCACCACCATGAAACGCTTCTGGGGCCTTCGTGGGCGCTGGCTGAACGCCGCCATCTGGGCCTTGGCCATGTTCGCCGTCATGATCTTTGGGTACAACCAAGCCGTGGCCGGCGGAGTCCTCACCACGACCTCCTTCAACAAGCAGTTCCCCAAGATGGACGTTATTGACACCACGGGTGCGCAAAAGCATTACAACTCCACCATCCAGGGTAAGCTGTTTGCCATCATTGATCATGCTGTCTCGTCTTACCTGGGAACCAACCACTCACTCTCTCAGGCACCGTCATCGCTCTCTACACCCTGTGTGGCACCTTTGGGGCTCTGGCATGCACTTTCCTCGGCGACGTCCTCGGACGACGAGGCACGATCTTCCTGGCCACCGCAGTCCAGATGGTCGGCGCCATCCTGATGGCGACCTCGTTTTCCTTTGCGCAGTTTATTGTTTCTCGCATCGTCGTGGGGCTGGGCACCGGCGGTATCATCGCAACCGTCTCGGTCTGGCAATCCGAGCTTTCCAAGGCTGAGAGCCGCGGCGAACACGTCTCGGCCTTTGGCATATTCTGCGGCCTCGGCCTGGTGCTGGCTCTGTGGATCGACTTCGGGTTCTCCTACTACTCCGGGTCAATCTCATGGCGGTTCCCATTCGCATTTGAAATCGTCCTCTCGGTCATCGTCATGACCTTCATCTTCACCCTGCCCGAATCTCCTCGCTGGCTGATAAAGATGAACCGCGTCGAGGAGGCACGGGACATCATCGGACTTCTATACAACGTTGATGCACACGACGATGAGGTGCAGAAGGAGATTCGCGACATCCAGTCGGCTCTCGAGCTCGCTGGGACGGTGTCCCTCAAGGCTTTGTTCAGGATGGGACCTCAGAGGACGTTTCACCGAGTCGTGCTGGCCGCATGCGTGCAGATCTTCCTTCAAATGACTGGTAAGTCGCTGCGCTACATATACTTTCTTTCGATTGGTGTTCGCTTTTGCCAGCAAAATACTTTACCCTGCTTCTTCATCTTGTGGAGATACCTGACTCACAAAACCCACCAGGTGTCAACGCAATCACATATTACGCCTCGTCCATCTACGAATCCGACCTGCACTTTGACGCGACACTCTCTCGGATCCTCGCGGCGGCATCCCAGTTCGCCATCATCCTGGGCTCGTGCCTGTGTTCGTGGACGGTGGACCGCTTCGGGCGGCGGAAGCTGATGCTGTTCAGCTCGAGCAGCATGGCGGTGTGCATGGCGTGCCTGACGGGCCTGGTGTCGAACCCCAACGACAGCGGGGCGCTCAAGGCGGCCGTCTTCTTCCTGTACCTGTACTACGTGGTGTACACGGTGGGGTTCCTGGGGATCCCGTTCCTGTACGCGTCCGAGATCGCGCCGGCGCACCTGCGCGCGGCCGTGTGCGGCATCTCGACGGCCGTGTCGTGGCTGTTCAACTTCCTGGTCGCCGAGGTCACGCCCGTGGCCTTCACGGACATCGGGTACCAGTACTTCATCGTGTACGCGGCGCTGAACGCGGCCTTCGTGCCCATCATCTTCCTCTTCTTCCCCGAGACCGCGGGCCGCAGCCTCGAGGAGCTGGACGAGATCTTCGCCGCCTCCAAGTCCATCTTCGATCCCGTCCGCGTCGCCCGCAGCCTGCCCCGCCGCCACCTCGACGAGTTCCTGCGCCAGGAGGGACAGACCGTCATCCAGGTCGAGCCCAAGGGCTCCTCCTCCGGCGACGGCGACGGCGAGGGCGTCCAGCACGTGGAGAATCCGGAGAATGTAGATCCCCGGGCCACGGAGAAGGGCGAGGTGTGATTTCAGGGGGGACTACGTAACGCCCCCCCCCCGGCTGGCGGAGAAGGTGGAAGATGGGGGTCCATGGCGGGGGATTTGGGGCAGCCGGGCAGAAGAAAAAAAGGAGGGGAAATGTTGGGGAAGTCGGAAGTCAGGAGAGTGACGATCCCGGATGGATCTATCGCTTGGATATTGTTGATATTACAGCATGCAGTAGTAGGTGCCACGTACCGGAGCCGTAGGGTATAAAGCTCGTAAGCTCGCGTCCGGTGGACATGACTGTAAGCTATCTCGAGCTCCTCGGCGCTCTGCTTTGCCCTCTTACAGCCCACCGATGCAAAGTACATCGCAATGACTGCCACACAATTTACAGGACCGTCCTAAGAAATAAACAAGCAGGGAAGGATTACTCGAGGCGACCCGGGTAAGCAACACCCAGATAGACCAAGCCTTGACCAAGCTTCTCCAAGCCTCGGAAAATCCAGGGCGGGAGAAGGGGGCCCTGGCAACCACAAGGTTATGGCTACCTGTTAGCCATGGACAGAGCCTATATTTTTCCCTCTTGCGGTTTGGCTCCGGCTCTGCAGTGATCGACACGCATCCCACGCAACTAATACGGGTGTCGGTAACTCTATACGTCGACTACAAGTAGCCGCGCAAACGGGTTCGTTGCTCTCTCGGGACCAACGGACGTCCCGCCGGTAGAGCCCATAGCCGAGGAGTCGCGGCAGTTGTATTGTCTATGACATGTACAACGGAACGGGGTGTTGCGAAAAGGGGTCAATCAATTGGAGATTCAGAGCATAAGGCTCGCTTCAGGCTGGATACGTGGCACTGTACTCGAACAAGGGCAATTCCAAGGATGCGCAACCAAGGGAACCAATATCCATCAGCCCAACTTCTCGTTGAACTCTGCGGCATTCTGTTGTGCCTCTTTTATGGCGCAGCAGACACAGGCACCGCAGGATCATCTATTCCCCTCCCTTGCAGCTTCAGTGGGGAGAACGCAATCCTTTTACTCTGTCAGTTTTTCGAAGTTTCGTGTGTCCCGGCCTGAATTCATGGACCAGCCCGAGGCGAACCCATCGTTGTGTTCTGTGCACTTGGTCACTATCTTGCATGCCGTGAAGTCCCCACGCCGCAGGCAGACGAGGCATATTCCATGTAGCTCGTTTTCGAATTTCTCGGCCATGTCTTCGATGACCTCGTCCCACGCCGTTTCACAAGAATAACAATTTGTATTGACACATGGCACTAACGTGTCCTTGACATGTGATTTGGCAATCTGCCGGACGATGCAGATGGCTTCTTCAAGAGTCGCAGGCTTTCGGTAGTTGTCAAGCGGAAGACTGAGGCCAAACTCGTACAATGCTTGAATGAACTGTGCCATTCTGTACGCCTGGCCGTCGCAGACTTTAGGGACGCCTTCTTCCCGCTCGAATGTGGAGATTGTCGAATGAGCTCCTAGTCCACCCCAGACTCTTCTATCCTCGCAAAGAACACTAAGGATTTCGTAGCAACAAGTAGTGAGCTCTCTGAGTTGAGCTATAGCGATTTGTTCCAGAATTTCTTGGACATTTGTCAGCAAAGAGGCACCGCGCGAGGGAGACTTGTTCAACAATAAGCTCACCATGAACTTTGGGTAGAGGAGGAATGCGCGAGAGCTCGGAAATGAATACATCGCTCTTGTTCTTTTTCGTGGGCCATCTCTTGTATGCCTCCAGGGTGAGGAAATAAAAGGCTTCGACATCATCCAAGACGTATGATATCTTAATGAGCTGAGCAAGGTCTAGTCTAGAGTATCCACTCTTTTTGGCCGTCTCCCTCAGGAAACGATGATGGAACCATGATCTTGCGATTGCGCTGCAGCCGTATTTGTCTGCCACAATCGCGGTCTCTAGAACGCCGAAAGGGAATGCTTCTAGCCTTGGGTCCCACTTGTGATGTAGGATCCTGCACAGTTCCACCATGGACCGAGGGTCGTCTTCCGGCAGCTCCAGAGTCGGTGGCTCCAGGGGACTCAGAGGAAGCTGGCCTTCGCGGAAGGATCCGCTGAGCATGGCGTTGAAGACCGGTGAACACATCGTCATGAACTTGCTGCAAACGCGAATTCGGAGGGTGCTTGGCCGTTTGTTCTCTGCGACTTCCTGCGTCGCTGCTTCTGGGCCGTCACTGCTGTTCTGGGAGGCGTTTGGTTCGCTTTCTTCCGCAGTCCCACGTTCACTGCCAACTTTTAAGATCAAGTCGCCGTCTGGGTCGACGAGGATAAGTTCCGATTCACTTGTGGGAGCCATGCTGTGCTGGGCGCGATGCGTTGTCCTGGGCCAGTATACTGAAGAGCAATGAGAGACTCTGGGAGGGAGAAAGTAAGCTGAAGAAGAAAGCCAAGGTGATCGAGGAGTGGTGATAGATAAATGAGGACCGCGAACGTCAAGTAACAAGCTTGGCAGTTGGAAGCCAACGTGACAAAAAGTGAAATCAGAAATCAACACAGACCGTTGTAATAAGACGGGAGTGAACGTTGAAAGAGAATCACCTATGATGACTCTCAACAAGATGAGTTGCTGCGGCAAGCACCGAGCAAAGACATACCAGAGGTATCAGCTTCCGCTTTCCCATACTCAAGAGACACTGCTTTCCGACTCGTAAATCAGACAAACTCAACGTCCCAGCCCGCGGACTGTATCATATATGGCTTTACTCATCCCATGACGCATGCCTCTCACAGCGTGAACCGTGGTCGTGAAGAATATCGGACGGTCCCGTCTCGTCCTTCACACACCCAAGGCAAATGCCACGCGGCTTCTGCCTTGCTGCATTGATCTTCTTGTCGAGTTCCGTCTTGATGCTGAAGTCATGGTTGCAGCCGCAGCGAGCACTCTTGGGACAGCACAGCTTCTTGTCGCGGAAGTCAATCTCGCCCAGACTTTGGAGATTGCGCAGCATGGCAGCTGGCGAGCGTCTGGAATTGACTTCTGGATCATTCGAAGGCAAGAGCGACAGACTCGAGAGTGTCGCGCCCAAGACTCCGATTCTGATGGTGTTCCCATAGCACAGTCCGGTGTCTTCAGCGTGGTCGCAGTCATCTGTTTCTGGTGCTTTCTCTTTGGGGATCGGGGTGAAATAACCGTACCATTTGGGCTCCCTGGATACATGTGCAATCAATGCCGGGCCGATGCCGGCAAGTTCGTGGATATACTTGTGCCCAGACGAGTATAGGAGTTCAATCAGACGCGCAGGCACGTCGTCCTGATACACGGTGTAGAGCTTGGCACGGATCGCGGATGGGCGGATATGGGTGTAAAACGTCTTGGTCGCGAGCCCGAACATCTCGGCGTCATTCATGAGATAGCACAACTTGAGCATTTGTTGTGAACTTATCCCCTCTTTCAGAAGAGCGTCCGTATCGAGACAGTCACGGCCAGGCCCGACAAATCCGCACAGCTGGCCGTGAAACCAGGACCGAAGAGCACGGGTACAGTCATACTTGTCTGCGAAAACACCGAGTCCATGAAGAGCCTTGTAGCCCTTGAATTGGTGGACGCCTCGACTGTAGTGTACAATCTCACAGAAGAGCAGTGTTGCTTGGGGATTGTCTTCTGGCAGTGACACCGTTGGCGGATTCCCCTGGTTGAAGCAAAGCTGCCCTTCCGCAAAGCTTCCATGCAGCATTGTCTTGAAAACTGGTGAGCCTATCGTCAACACCTTAGACGACGCCACGATACGGAGGGGGCCGTTTTTGGTAGCAGCGTTGTCATCGGGGCCAAGCGTCCCAGCTTGTTGCGTTTGTCGCTGCTGGGATCGACCGCCGTCTGGTTGCAACTCAGAGACGACTTCGGAAGTATGGCCCTCGTCTGCTCCAGCCGACAAACCATCCCACAAAAGAGCTCCAACCTCAAGAATAACGTCGCCCCATTTGTCAACGACCTTCAGATCCACATTCTCCCGGGTCGACATGCAGATGGTATTCAAGAATATGTGTGAGCAGCCAAATGCGGCAGTGTCCAGAAAATATTGTGGAATGTCGGGCGGGGATAGTTCGAACTTGCAAGGCGATGGATATTCGGCGGAGATCAAGAAGATCGAGGGCATGCTACTGTGGCAAAATATATATCTACGTCTCTCCCTAGTAACATAGAGTGGTGAATATAGAGAAGGCGAAAGTATGAGCGTGATACTATTGTGGTTTGCTCATGACACTGCGTTTGCGCTGGGAACCGTCAAGCAGGTGACAAAGGGTTGGGAGGAATGACACTCAGAGCGTCCGCGGTAAAGACTCTGAGTGAAACACTCAAACAGGGCTGCCATTGTCGTCCTGGCTCCATTCCACACAATCACGAGCGCTCAGTCCCAGTGAAGAATACCTGTCGTCGGGAAGGGACCTAGATAGTTTCTTTCCTGTGAGTATATCAGCGCGATTTAGTCCAATCGCCGTCAGTCGCAGGTAAGAATCAGCTGATTACCGTATTCCCGGGAAGGCAAGTAGAGCTCAGATCCAGTTGTGAAGGTCGTGTTTGTCCATTTGTGAAAGTGTATCTTGGTCCCATTAATGCTCGACATTACCTGCTTTTCCGACCCAAAGCCCTTCTAACAAGGTCGCCGACGCTCTGTTTTACGACCAAATGCTCTCCTCCTTCCCTGCCTCCAGCTCTTGAAGTTGTTTTCTCAGCACATCTGCCCTGAACGACCGAAACGCCTTCTCGATTCTTTCCCGCCGATCCGGGTCTTGGGCAATGGTCCTCCTCGCTGACCATGTTCCAGTGAGCAAGCCGGTCTCACCACCCAAAAATAGGCCCGCAATACCAAAGAAGGTGTACGTCATGACGTCTCCTAACGGTGTGGGCTGGAGCAAAGGGGTGATGTCCGGGATTGCCTCCTCACGGCCGCTTGCGAATCGAACGTGTGTGGGCTTCTCGGCGGCACGGAAGGCTTGATACATAGCATTGCGGTTTGCTCGTAGTCGGAAGGCAAGGAAGCTCCCTAACGCAATACCCGCAAGGGAGCCGATGAAGGCGTGTGTGGAAGCTTTGGATGCGGCGGAACGCAGTAAGTCGCGGTCTTCTTCTCGTAGACTAGGTCGACGTCAGCCGGTCTGAGCCCAAGAAGATCGTCTGGGGGTTGTGTTCTTGCTCACTCATGTTTGAAATGCTCCTCTGCCAGCCTCCCAAGTTCCTCTCCTTGGGTTCTCCGGAGAGCTGCAAATGCATCGACAGACATTGTTCTTTGTCTTTACTGCTTTTATGGTAGAACTGTTTCCTCTCAATCCTGCCTTCGGAAATCCCGGACCACCACAACACGCTTTTAGAAAGAGGTTGGTTTTTCAAATGAATGGAAGTTCTTATAGCTGTCGACTGTGCCGGTCCGCAGCTCGAACCACTTTATTGGTGATCTACGTCATCGAGCGAAGCTCCTGAAGCTTCCACAGACCCGGAGGTGCTGTTCCGACGACAACTAAGGAGTAGTACTCCACCGTATAAACTAGTTCGGAGTAAACTACTGCCTGGCCGCAATTTCCCCTGACAGCACGAGATGGAAGTATTACGGCGACTCACTTCAATAGTTTCATCTATCTTCATATGCCATGGACTTGAGATGAGACACCTTTTGTTATGACAGTCAAACAGGAAAGTGCCCGAGGCCCCAATAAACATCGGCACTCCTAGGCTTGTCTACTTCAAGACCATAGCGTTGCCGTTGTGGCCGTTGATGCTCAGATGGCGTATTCCCTGGCTCGTCAATTCTTGGGCCTCTATTAGGCAGATAACTTGACGGCGTCGGGACATCCATCTTTGCCTGGCCAAGCCCACTTTCTTGCGCCTTGCCAAGTAGATGCCGGAGCGCCGCTACCACAGTTTTTGTTTCTTGCGAAGATTCTGAGTCGTTTGATTGCAGCCACACAATGTACGATGAGCTGAGTGCATGAAACACCGCTTCGCGCAAGTCTGCGTCGTTACTGCTATCCCCGCGAGCACTTGAGGTGTGTCCATCATTGGGAGAAGTGAGACCAGCCAGAGATATCTCTTCCCCGAGCTCGGCACAGAGAATGGCTGTCGCGAAAAGGAAATCCTGGACGAGTAACGACAGGAACTTCCAGCCGTGACGACACAGGTGGCCGCCGACTCGAGTCTCAAGGTATAGAGCCCATTGATGTCGAAGGATTGCGAGGGCTGCCTCGATACAGACCCTGCGTGAGTATGCATATCGTCCATGGGTTCTGCCAATGGACATGTATTTGCGATGTAAAACAATCTGTGCTCTGTGGTAGATAAAGGAAAGAAAGGTGCAACGTACACTGATGGTAGCAGGGGGTTGCAATAGGAATGAGCTGTCCTGCGGGCGTGGTATAGGTTTCCATACGGGAATGATCGAGCCGTAAGTGCTTGTGAGTGCTTTGTCCAGTCTGATGACTTCGGAGTACGGAGAGGGGTTGACCGACATTGTAAGATCATTGATCGTTCCGAAAATAGACAGAAGCTGATTTTTGGCAACGTGAAATTGAGGCACAGTTCGGGAAGATTCTGGCCTGGGAGGAGGCAACTCGAGCATGTCCTCGTGGAGGTCTTCATCAAACAGATTCCTGGGATCGGCGGTGTCGCAGAGCGAAAGACTGATTATGCGCGGCAGTCCGAACTGGATAGAAAGATACATGTCCCACTCGACAAGCATGGTCCAGACTCTGCGGCGCCTCTCAGCTTCGAAACACGACATCGTTGGGAAATGGGAGCCGTCGCGATGATAGCCGGCCCGGAAGGCAATTCGGACAAGACTTCCCCACACCACCCAGGGGCCATGCAGACTCTTGGTCTGTTCTTCCCTCAAGGACTCAATGAACAAATAGAGCAAGATGGTTTCCACTGCGTATCGTGGACCGTGGAAGTATTTCCCCAGGACTAGGCACTGGATAGTCTTCTGACGATAAAGTCGGACGAGAGTTTCCGGCTGGAATTCCGCTACTTGCAGTCGACGTTTCTCATCTGGTGAGAATTGTTGATATTGCACCGCTAGGCACATCAAGGCAAACAATAACCCAATCCACACCGTTGAGGCTGATGTCGGGTCCTCCCAAAATCTGTCATACTGCATCCGCTATCAGCAGCGAAGGGCTGAGAGATGTATGTTGGGCTTCTCACCTCATTTCGAAATGTTGGGGGATGAACAATCACTGTCGGAGTAAGCACAAAGTCTAGGAGAGTCGTGTATCCATTGACTGACTCGCTTCATTGTCGGTGTTGATAAAACACACCGCCATCAAAGTATCGACAAAACCCTTGGAAGGGATGGCACCGAGGATATCTTCCCTACTGGCTTTCTCGGAGTATCCAAGCAGGAGATCAGGCTCTTCCTCTGCTGTTCCATTGCTTGGGTGGTCTTCTTCGCCAACAGAGGAAGTAGTAGTCTGATCTCTCAATGCAGGAATCTGGATGCGAGTTGGTTAGCTCTCGGCGGTCGTAGTTCCGAAAGACAAACCTACGTTTCGCAGGATCGCCAGCCAATGTGCACTCCCAACATAACTATCTCTGCCTTGAGAGTGTTGAAAGTACTCAGACGCATCGGGAAAGAGCCGTGGATCCTGGTGATAGTCGTCATTCTGGTCGTCGTGGACTTGGACAGGGGGCCCGCTGTTCTGCAAGATCGGGGGAACAGGGGTTGCCTGCTTCAAGGCACTGATCAGGCATTCAACCTGAGTCTCAAGTTGGTTGACTCGGTCCCTGACATTGGAGGCGGGCAACTGATCCGGACTCCTTCTATTTGTTGGCCCTGGTAGGCCAGAGTCAGGGAAATTGCAGGAACCAGCGAGCCCCCGACGCGAGCAGTTGTGGCAGGGGTGGCAGCGATCACACTTCAATCTATACAGCCACATGTGAGCCCTTTCAGCATCTTGAGGGGTTAGGGCAGCATTCACTTTCTTTTCCTGCACAAATTGCATGACAACTGAGGCTTCTCTCGACGTCGACGAGCAGCCTTCGCCTGTTGCTCTTCCAGGGACAGGGTCATGTTGCGGATGCCAGAGCTTCAACATGTAAGACATACCTGGTGCTCTGGTAACTTCGAGTACTATATTTATGCGCAATCCTCAAGCTGAGCCGTCCGGAAGAGTGACTATGAGCAGGACCAAGGGGTGACGCTCAATACAAGTAAATCATGATCAAGGCTAAAGTTGCTCCGAGCCCGATCGTCCGACCCTCCGACGGCTGAAAATGGAAAAGCGCGAAATATGACAGCCTCGTCACATCAGCCTTGTTTGGTACTCCTCCTGCGGCAATTATTATCTCCGCCTCGCAGCCTTCCATGTGTAGCTTCCAGTGACTTCATGCAGTCGCTATTCCGACATCAGAATCGTGTGCCGCTCTCTCAATAGAGAACCTCCACAGCTAAAGGTAGGCATCATGGCAGACGGTCTCTACGGCATCAAACAGGCCTCCAAGACCAAAGCCAAGGAAATTTCATCTTCCACTGCTCTCGCTTTCTCTACCAACTTGGCATCACTGATCTCCAGCTCGTCCTCCGCCAAAACCAAGCATACCTCCGGCCGTTCACGTCCTTCTAAAGACAAATCAGATATCTTTACTACGCACAACAAGAATGTCAAGAAGCGATCCGCAGCTGACCTTGAGGATGGCCAGCAACGCCACAAGACCCGGGATGATATCGGCTCGGTCGATGATGCAGAGTTGCATCGGTCCAAGAGAAAGATGCAGGACAAAGTCCGTCTATACAATGCCATGAAGCGTGGCGAATACATCGGCAAAGAGGATTACGATAACCGTGGCCTGGTCGATTTCGACCGCAAGTGGGCAGAAGATCAAGCAAAAGGTGAAAGAGGGGACTCTGACAGCTCCGAGTCAGATGGCGACAGTGCAGATGAAGAGGAACTTGTGGAATACTGGGATGAGTTCGGTCGACTCCGGAAAGGCACAAAAGCGGAGGCTGCGCGCGAAGAAAGAAGGAAACGTATGCAGGCAAACGCTGCCGAAGAGGAGGAACGACTTTCTGCAAGACCATCCATGCCGAGTAACGTTCTCTACGGAGACACTATTCAGCACCAGGCTTTCAACCCTGACCAAGTCATTGCTGATCGCATGGCCGAGATCGCGAAGAAGAGAGACAAATCTGCCACTCCTCCTCCGGATACACACTATGACGCAAGTGCTGAAATCAGGACGAAAGGAACTGGCTTCTACACTTTCAGTAAAGATGCAGAAGAGAGGAAGCGAGAAATGGACGCTCTGGAGAAGGAGAGGCTTGAGACGGAGAGGGTACGCAAAGAACGAGACGAAAAGAAAGAGCAGAGGAAGAAAGAAATTGAGGAGCGACGCAAGTTGATTGCTGCGCAAAGGGCGAAAGCGCAAGCCGACAAATTCCTGAACGAGCTTGATATTGAAGGGATATAAAACGGTGAAGGACAACTCTGCACTTGCGGGAGGATGACCTACTCTCCTTTCAACGTGACAACCCGGCTAGTCATGGCTTTCGCAAGCATCACTCCCGCGGCGAGGATACCCTCGAGACCCGGCGGTATAAATTTACTCTTTGCGTCATCTCTGGCACTTGTCCATATCTCGATACACCATGGCAGAGATCGAAAGTGGAAGGACTGTGTCTAACGGCCGTCAGGATTTCGCAGCTGCCATGCTCAACTCGATGGATCCGATCCTCACCATCCCCATCTATCTGATGACAATCTTCGCTCCCCACTATCGACATGCACTGTCCGGTCGTCCTTGGGCCAAGAGGCTCCTGTCCGCCTTGCTTGGCGGAGGATTTGGTGCTCTGCTCCTCACCAAATCAGTCGGTCGACTCTGGGGCCAATTCTTGTGGAATGGAATCCTCTATTTTACAACCACGGCGGTCCGTGTAGATGTTTCTGACGATCTATATATGGCGTTGTGGTGGCTCTACAGCAAGAAGAGGCTACTCGTGGGGACCAACGAACACCATTTTACTTCTGTCACAAGCTTGATAAATACGTCGCCTGCGGATCACCTCCATATGGATTTGGCCAGTCGTGGCAGAAATGGCAGTCTCGTAATCCTACCGAAACCGGCAAATCAGGTATTCCACTACAAAGGACGGAGCTTCCTCCTCGGCACCGCTTCGCAGGAGAAGGCATGCACGATTCGCTGTCTAGGTTGGTCACCCAAACCTATTGAGGATCTCCTTGACGACGCATACGAGGGGTACCGAGCCGAGCTCGGTAGGTACTCGATTGCACTCTATATCCCCAGTAAAGATACAGGGCAGTGGGATACCTCGATATCGGTCTCTGCCCGGAGTCTTGAATCAGTCGAGACAGGGACTTTGGTGAAGACAGCTCTCCTTGTCGACATTGACAGATACCTGGCGGGCAAAGACTGGTACAGAAGACGGTGCATACCGTGGCGAAGAGGCTACCTATTCCACGGGCCGCCTGGCACGGGCAAGACCTCGTTGGTAACTGCACTTGCAGCGCATTTCCAACTGCCAGTGTATGCAATTACTTTCTCGGAATGGCTCACCGACGGTGTGCTTCAGCAGCTTCTGCATAGGCTCGATGACACTAAATGTATTGTGCTCCTCGAGGATATCGACAGTGCTGGATTGACGCGGGAAGGTCAAGATCTTGATAAAACAGGGCCAACCGAAAAGACGGGCGTGCTTTCCCGTCCTCTGACAAGCCCCAAGCGTCGCAGGAGGAGCGGTGTTACTCTTTCCGGTCTCTTGAATGCGATTGACGGCATCGGTGCTCCAGAAGGCCACATTCTTGTACGTCAGCCTTTTCCCAGCAGAATCTTGCGTGTCGAGAGGAGCTCAACGGCGTGTATTTGTTGATATTGAAAAGGCTAACAAATGCAACAGATATTGACAAGCAACTACGCTGACCGACTTGACCCTGCGCTGACCCGCCCTGGCCGCGTCGACTACCGCTTAAGGTTCGATCTGGCTACAAGGGAGCAGGCTCACAACATTTTTCTCCGGCTCCAGGCGAGTGACAACCCCCATGAAGCACGGGTTGATATGGAAAAGGTGGCTCGGGCCTTTGCCGACAAGATCCCCGAAGCAGTTCTGTCGCCTGCAGAGATACAAGACTTTCTCCTGCACCACCGTGACGACCCTGGAAAGGCAGTCGATGAAGTCGATGATTGGGTTCAGGGCATGCTCGCAACCAAAGCAAAGAGGCAGGAGGAAGTTGTTGACGCCGATGGGGACAACAATGGGAGTAGTGATGAACCTGAATCAACTGAAGGATCCTAGTCAACGTGCATCCATGGACATTCAGGATGGTACTTGAGTTGGGTTGGAATCTTGTCGGATTTCTTCACCCCTGGTGGCCCTTTACTTGGGATTGAAGGCGCATGGAGGCTGCCTGTGGCTTGACAAGGCGGTGTCCTGCACCACCAGGACCTTGGGTTAAGATTGTGGCTCCCACGTCCACAGGGTCTGGGCTGACATGCGTTCGACAGAGCCTTGCGGATGTACCGAGATCAATATTTGGATGCCTTGCGAGACAGTTTTTCAACCACCGTAGGGCCACAATCAAGGAAGCAAACTAGAGACAACCCAGATGAAGATACACGTGTGAATTACAGAACATGACATCTGCATGAATCGACAAGACGCGCTGATCTGCCCTTGCTGGACCATGTGTGCCTTTCTCCGTGACACTGAGCTCGGCTTGACCATGCCGAGTATTAAGTGATGGCCACTTGCTCCCCCGGATGAAGTATTACTACAAGATACTGTGAGCGAAGCATTTCTTCCCGTGTGACTATGACCAGGTAGCCTTGAGCAAAAACGCCTCGCACCTCTCACGGCGGTCAAAAAGACGAATCGAACATCGCCGAGTCGTCCAGTGCCCATCCCGAGTCGTACACGGCGGTACCATTATCCTGCCACGTCGTCCATTCCGTGACCTGCACGCCGCCGCCGCCGCCGGCGTCCTGGGTTGTGTCCATGCCACCCGTGTCCGCGGCCGTGGTGCCGGTGCTGGTGTCGAAGGTCCCGGGATCTGCGGCGCCCGATCCATTGGTCCCGCCGTAGATCGCGTTCGACTCCGCGGCCACGACTGCGTTCGTGATCGACGCCACGGCGATGCTGGTGGCTAGCTCGTTGAGGAAGTTCTGTTGATGGCTGTGCTGGCCGTGCTGGTACTGGTGCTGTGCCACGCCATAAGGCCTCGTCGGCCCCGGCACGTAGCTTTGAGGTCTTGACCAGAGCCCTTGCGGCGGCGCGCTGCTGATCCGCTGTCTCGGCGGGGGTATGCCATGACCTGCAACTGGACGCGCCGGTGCGGCGTAGCTCTGCGACGCGGGCCGAGGCAGCTGAGGCCCGGCACCGGTGAACGGGCTCTGACCCGGTCGTGGGGACGTCGGCGATGGCTGCGCGACGGAGGGTGAGTATGGAGGTCCCGTCAACGGGGATGCCGATCCCAGGCGCCGTATCTGGCCGTGCTCTGATCGGTTGGAGTCGTCGTTGAACCGCGGGATGGGGTGCACGTGCAGTTTGCTGCCGTACTGCACGCAGTGGGTGCACAGCTTGAGGACCTGGTCACACTGCTGACAGTGCAAGGACGAGATCGGGGTCGTCTCTGCAGACAAAATGTCAACGTGTCAACGAAGAGTCTCCTTCCAGCAGAAACGAACAGGGGGGAGGGGGGAGAGGGGGAAGGGAACGTACTATGTAAGCAGAGGCTGCACTGTTCGCCGCCGTGGGCTACCAGCCCGTCAACGCGCATGACTTTCCTCTGGCACTCGCGGTAAGACCTCGCAGTCACGCGGTTCAGGTTCTCTTCGGTGTAGACGTCGATGTACTCCGTGTGGGCGTGTCCCTTGAGCGCCTCGACGGTGCGCATCGCTGAGCCCAGCACCCCCGTCAGCAACGCTACATCTGTTGGCATCCGTTGGACTTACGCTGGGCACACTTCTGGCAGTAGATCCCGCTGGCCAGCCACCCGGGCTTCGCGACCTGGAAGGTCCACTGCCACGGCTCGTGGTGCCCCGGGTGGTGGTGGTGGTCGCCGCCGCCGAGCGAGTAGCAGGCCAGGCAGCGGTACACGGGCTCGTCCATCTCGACGAAGCAGGTCTTGCAGAAGATGACGGGCTGGCCGAGCGCGAGCGCCGCCGAGCACGACGCGCAGTGGTTGACCGCCGCGGCGTCGCAGCATGAACTGGCGGCCGGCGTGGTGCTCCTGACGCTGCATCGCGGCTCGACCACCTTGAACGACCGGTGCGGGTGCGTGTTGACGCCGCGCGAGAACCAGCACCCCCGGCACAGCGTGTACGGACACTCGAGACACGCGTAGCGACTGGGCGCCCGCTTTCGACAGGCCGAGCACGGCGGCGGCGGGGCCGTTGCATTTCTGTCCTGGGAGTCGTGGATGTCGGCGTGCACCATCGACACCGAGGCCAGGGCGTGGCTCGGCTGGTGTTGCAGCCAGCAGTGCTTGCAGAACGGCAGCCTGCAATAGGTGCAGTCGGCGAAGGTGACGTCCCAGGGGATACCTATATAACCCCTCAGCAGAAGTCCCCCGAGATCGATTTTCCTCGAGGCCTTTTGTTACCGGCTTTACAGAGAGCACATGTTCGTCCTGGGACGTTGGTGTCGGCAGCAGCTTGACCAGTCATTGTGGAAACCCAAGCGCCGTCGTTGGGACAGGCTATGCACGGTTTTCTCGCCCTTCACACAGGAGATGCTGTAGCTATCAAGTCGATCCTTGTGGTCCACCGTTGGTCTGCCTGGACGCCTATACAGGTGTTTCGATGGAGAGCAGGCAGTCGGGAGATTTGCAGGTTACAGGAGAGAGGGGTATAGGAGGGCCATCTGGAGACTTCCAGCCTTCAAGGGCTTGTTACCTGTTGTCTGCCACACTGTCTTCCCTGCATCGTGACCCATGTCACTCGGCGTGGGCTGAGGCAAGCAATCAGGCTGTGGCTGCGGTGCTACACGCACGAGGACTCGTCGCTCGCCTGGCGTCCAGACTTGGGACTCTTAGCCTTCCCAGGTCGGGTTCTGGGACTGTCTATTGATTGGGCTTCCATGGGACCCCTGCAAAGCATCCCAATCTGGGCCAAGGCAGCCCTGGTCGATGAAACCGTTTCTACCCGTACGCTTCCTCGAAATAGGGGAGCCTGTGATGAGGCTGAAATGCCACTGCCAAACCCTATCATTCCCAAGGCATTTGGCCCCCGAGGACCTTTTATTTCCAGGTGCAAAGACACGAGCATCAGACTTTGCAGATAAACTCAACTCCCAATAAATTCATCCCGGGCTTCCTTAATTCCTCAAAAGAGGTAAGAAACAAAAGACCGGGCAAGGAGCAGAGCAAACAGAATCAGGCTGAGTGGCAAAGTGCAGGCTGCCTCTCCCCCCCAGCTGGCCCCCTGGACTTCGTGTCTCAAAGACATTATGCAGCCTGTCATGCAACCGTCCAACCAATGAGACCAGGCCCGGCTCGACATTTCCGTGGCTTGGGCCTAGGTCGAGGTCCTGGAACCTATGAGATTGCGCCTGCCGCCTGGCGCACCACCTTTGCGTTCGTATTGGCGCGCGAGAAAGGTGACGAGGGAAGTTATTCTCGTGCCCACTCCGATCGATAGTACGAGATATTCCAGCCATGGGGAGAAAAGGGGGGCCGAGTCTAATCAATTAATTACGAGCAGTTTGGGTCTGACGAGGACGAGTAGTCGAGGCTCTGTGGACGAGGTGGGAATGCAAGGACCGGGCCCCTTTTCAGCCTTACAATCATATGTTACCGGGACGAGGTCTGGCTCTCTCCCTCCATTACAGCCAAGGGGGCTTGATGTGGTTATATGGTAACTGTGAGTATGGATATCTATGTTTGTATGCATGTTTGTATGCATGTATGTATGTATGCAACCGCCAATGCTAACCCTTGACACTCCACAGTCGAACGACACATAGTTGGCCCCCTAGGGCAAATAGTCTCCTCGTATACGATCCACCCGACTCACTCACTCACTCTGGGGGAAACTCGCGACTCGCATGGGGCTGTGGACCGTCACACCTCGTGTTCTACCCGTACCCGTACTGGTGGCTCACGGCGAGAAGGCGTGGTTCCAGCCGTTTTCGCATGGGATGCGTACGAGTAAACTTTGCAGCCCCCCTTCTGCTTCTTCCCCTGGAACGAAAAGTCCCCAGGTCTTGTTCTCGCCAGCCTGCCGTCCTCAATTGTCTCTCTTCAGCACTGCGGCGGGAAGTTGATGGTCGGAATCTGGACCCTGAGCCCGTGCGGACGTTCTCGACAGGCACCTGGTCTCTGTCCAGGAGGTTGTTTCCTGGGAACCTGGGAAGTGTCGAGCGTCGTGTCGCGGGGGAAGAAGCAATATGGAGGCGTCCTCTAGAACCTAGAGTCCAGACGCCATACAACATCATTGGCCGTAGGGGGTGAAGTCAAGGAGGGAAACAAAACCGTTCTAGAAGTTTAAACCACCTCCCCGTACCGCCGTGTGCTTCATGCTTCCTCGTCCCTAAGTATGCACTCGAGGTCGCTGGTAAGGCTGGATCCGAGCCGCGTCTGGACTGCGCCTTTGACAGCCCGCCACCACTATCACCCCGGACGTACGGATACAGAGGTCCTGTCCTGTACCTCGTGGGTGCGAAGGTTTCAGCCCCCTGCTGCAAAGGACCAGATCGCTCGCTGTTTCCGCCCATGCATGCGCGACGGAAACACCAGATGTGTGAGGCAATAGTCGTCGTGGGAGGGTCGTACAGAGATCTTGGCTTCTTGCTCTCACCACCACATGCACCACCCCTGCATCTCTGTCTGTCTCTGCCTCTGTCTCTGTTCGTGTCTGGCTCGCTTGCTTGCCCACTCGCCCAAACGCTCGCGGGGGAGCCCCTATTCGAGTCGGCTGGGTGAGGCTAAATATGGGTCTCGAATCTCGAACCCTTGACACTGGCCAGACTTACCTAGCCACCTACCCATACAGCAGCAAGCCAGCCACGAGTGGTTCCTCGTATATAACAGCGCAGCTCTTTCCCAGAGGAAACGTCGCCCCCTCCACTCCCTCCCACCAACACCCCGGCCTGTCAGCCTGATCGTCTGCATTGCGCTCGCTCGCCATTCAAAAACTGGTCTATACCCATCCTCCCACCGCCCCGTCCTCCTCGAAGAAGTTCCTCCGGCATTGATCATTCGTCATTCTTTCAATACTTCCTCCAACCAAGTATCAGCTCTTGCATTGTCCTGTACTGCTCCCTCGACTCAACCTACAACCATGAATCCCGGCTTTGAGAAACCCTCACATGGTGGTAAGTGCTCCGTGCGGTCCCTTCAAGTCCGACACGCAGGACATGGGTCTAACATGACTCGACTCAACAGTGGACACCCAGGCCACCGAAGTGTTGATGCCCGGGTAAGTACCAATCTCGCGTGCGTCCAGCGCTCGACATTCCCCTACTGATGTGGGTTCAGGGATCTTCGTTTCCAGCAGTCGCCAAATGCCATGGGCAATGCACACATTTCCCCGGCTCCCATGCAACAGCCGACCCACGAGTACCCCGAGAAGGCGTACGGCCAACCTCAGATGCCCCTTCCACAGCAGCGGTCCGTGTCCGGCCAGTTCCGCCAGGCCGTGGCCATCCCCAATCTCGGCATGTCAGCTGCGCCCGTGGATTGTCCGGCATGCGGCCAGCGCGCGATGACCAACGTCAGTTACCACACCGGGAACACCACGCAGTAAGTTCCATCTTCCCTTCACGGTGCATTAGCTTGCACGTGTATGGAGTGGCAAGCTCGAAGAAGCTGACCACCTTCTTCCCCCGCGCAGTGTCTGGGCCGGAGTCGCCTGCTGCCTGACCGGCCTCCTCTGCTTCGTCCCGTACCTCATGAACTCGTTGAAGGACGTGCAGCACCGCTGTGGCAACTGCGGCGTGTTGCTGGCGACCTGGCACAAGAGCGGCGTGGTCGAGGTCCACATGCACGGTTGAAAGTCATGTTCACCGACAGTTGGAGATTGAAAACATGCGATAACTCGTGGGGCGGGCTGGGAGTGAATTACTCACGGATGGACACACGGACTTTGTAACTAGTATATCTTCCTACCTGTTTTTGAGACTCGACGATCGACAAAAGAAATGGGCGTTAGGCCAGGCGAGGCCAGGCGATTGTCATATCCAGCCCGAACTTCCTGGACCATTTCCGAGCGCTGGATGGCCGGGGGCAGAGGGCCATGTCGATGATAATGATGGGGTTGTTTGGGAAATGGGCTGCAGCTTAGTGGCAGACAGACACACGGATCAAGATCCTCATGAGATCAATAAAGAGAGTGCAACATCTATTACTTTCCAGACGAGTAATTGTATCATGCATGGGAT
Source organism: Cladophialophora immunda (assembly GCF_000835495.1). Classification (NCBI taxonomy): domain Eukaryota; kingdom Fungi; phylum Ascomycota; class Eurotiomycetes; order Chaetothyriales; family Herpotrichiellaceae; genus Cladophialophora; species Cladophialophora immunda. Next base: position 2,551,761 of record NW_015622547.1, on the reverse strand, counting down.
AGATAGTTCAATGTTAGGGCAGAAGCCGAGGAGGCCGTTTGTCTGTGGTTGAAGGGAAAGTCAGCCGATGCGCAAGGCTGTCATTGCTGGACGAGGCTGAGTGAGCATCACCAACTCCTTCAAAGGTTCGCCAGCTGGAGGAGTCGTATTTGCTGGCCAATGCAGTCCCACAAGTTCAAATACACAAATATCATTGAATCTGTCCTGGAATGTACACCTCCCATATTCCTCCTGCCAACACTCTACGGTCTACCAAATATACCTCGCCGTATTGATCCCTCTCCTGGCTCGGCCAACTGGCTCCATTCCATGCCGTCGCCTCATGATGACGATCCATAGTTCGTCGGAGCGATGCCGAAGCGATAATTGGCCAGATCAAATGCCACATACGCGTTCTGCAAGAACGTGTCCCCCAGAATGAGTGACCCCCCTTCGTCGGCGGCTTCCATGCCAAAGAAGCAGCTCGTCGAGTCATCCGTATCCGGCAGCACCAGCGCCGTGAAAGGAATCGAGATCTCGAGGTCGTCGCCGAAGTAGAAGTCGACCGACCCCGCAGGCACGCCATCGCAGTCGACATTGCCGTCGGCGACCGTGAAGGGCAGGTAGCCCACGATGCTGGCGTACATGTCCTTGGGGACGACGATGTTGGTGGTGCCCGAATCCAGCGTCATGACGAGATTCACGTCGACCGGGGTGAGTTGCTTGGGCGGCGACGCCGTGGTGCCCCATCCGGTCAGGGTGATGTCGTAGTCCTTGTACGCGCCGTCCGCGCCGGCAACCATGGGCCGCCACATGATGTCGCCCTTGTAGGCTGTTTCGTCGACGTCGCCGAAGAGGATGTACCCGCCACTATCAGGTCCAATCAGGGAGGACCAGAGGCTGAACAGGGGCTGGTCGATGGCACCCGATGTGACCAGCATGTCCAGCAGGTCTGGGTAACCGGGCTCGGCTTCGTTGGTGTCGAACCCCAGGCCCATCACGCCGTAAGTCAAGTTTCCGGTGATCGCGGTGGCCAGGCCCAATTGCACGTCGTCCACTTCCACACCGCCCTCGAAGGTCACGGTGTCGGTGAAAAAGTCCCCCGAAGGCACGGTACTTCCTTCTTCGTACTTGATGCTGAAGCTGTCCGTTGAAACCAGCTTGTAGGTGCTGGATTGATCCGAGTCAAAAGAATACACACAGCCCTCGGTGATGCTACACAGGTCCGGCGGGAACACCCATGTGTCCGAGCTGCCCGTGTCGACGATGAGCAAGATGTCTTGCAGAGGAGTGCCAATTCCCACGGAGATCTCGTACGAGACTTCTGCCGGGTCCCAGGCTATGGTGGCCAAGAACTCGTCGCCGTCATCTTGACGCCGGCGGATAGCTGGCTTGTTGACCCGTCGAGTCTTGAGCAGCACAGACTTGGTGGACCGGCGATTATGTTGCTGGAGCGAGCCGGAGGGTGCACTCGTGACAAGCTCTGTCAGGAAGACGAGGGAAGAAAGTAGGCAGAATGTAGGCAGATGTCGCATTTTGTCCTGGGTGTGCACTGAACAGCAAGAAAGGCCCTCCACAGACTGCTTGCAGCAAAGAAAGGGCTTGTTATTCACTCTTTGCCGTTGACCGCTTCTCCCTCCTGCTTTTATACATACCACGCTATTCTCCTAGATGTCGCAAGCTGGGGGTGTGTCTCAATAGCTGAACCACTCCGCCGCGATCAACTGTCTCTGCAATAAACTAGCAACCCTTCTCAGCCGCGAACTCTAGGCTGCTAGAGTGTCCAGGGCTGACCGCTCCCGTGCTCGCCATTGATCACTACTGCGCGTGACAAGGCAGACTGTCCCTGCCCAAGACCAGAAAGGCGTTGAAAGTTTGTTGCTGCCAGAGCGCCAGCCCAGAGCGACGGGACCGTACTGTGCAGGACGGGGGCATTGGCAAAACGCTCGACGGAAACTTTGCCATGTTTCCCAATCTGGCGCACTGCGCGAGAAGCGGTGCCGTCGGAGAGTAAAGAAACTTTGAAGAAGAGAAACTCCAAGCTTCACCAAGTCATTCGTTTCTATGCTTCGGCCGAGCTTAGAAGCTTTGGCAAGGCTTGGCCTACCTACCAGCCCGCCCTCTCAGGACGACGAAAGGGAGAAATATAGGGCTGAGAGGCGGGATAGACTTTCGTGTCTGCCGCCCTTGGGGGCCTTTTGTCTCGCTTAACCTCGTGTTTCGCGGGGGCCTGGATCAGGTGGGAAAGAGATATGCTTGCTGCCTTCCCCTCCGTCTCTGGACGTTTGCTGACAACCGAGAGACCGAAACGCCTTCATCTGGGGGCTTTGGCATGGCCGAATTCACACCCTCAGGGCGTGTGGAGGGAGTGCTCGTGCGGACCGGAAATCCCTCTACAAAAGTCCCTCATATACAGCCCCCGCCGGCACAATGGTCGATATCAAACTCTGGCGCGAGAAGAAGTCGGGGCTTCTCGCTTGGACCTACGCACGGAATAGCTGGAGGGCCGTTGATCTCTGCGCGAGGTGGTGCACTGCGAGAAACCCAGCTGGATGGCTCAGCTAGATTGAAAGACGAGCTCCGCCGCTGAAGTGATGTTTCGGTAGAGGGCATTAGCGCTCGAGAAGCCATGGGAGAGGTATTTCCCGTGGGTCTATGTATCTCAATAGTAGAGTATGCAACATCGTTCCTTTCCCTTTCCGTATCCCAAACCCTGCTATGCATGCGATTATTACAGAAGTCCTGCAGATAGTGCTGAAAAATGTCCTGTTATTTACCGTGCAACTCTTTTCAAGTCCATCCCAACGCCCCTAAGATATACAGATATGCTTTCTTCATCCTTCCCCCCCTCAGATGCCGAACAAGTTGCCTTGTATCATTTCCATCACACCACGAATGCAAGGAGACCCAATGCCCCAGCAAGAATGCCCCACGCGATGCTCTGCCTGGTTGCTGCGCCGGTAAAGATGTCTGGTGTGATTGAGGGTGTGATGGCGCTTATGCTCGAGCCCGTCGGCGTAGGGACGAAACTTGTGGCTGCTGCTTCAGCTCCTCCGGCTCCAGCTCCAGCTCCAGAGGCAGATCCGCTGGTGGGGGCTGCGGTGGGCATGGGCACCAATCCGACCTCTGCTGGACCTCCACCATTGCCATTGCCACTATTCCCGCCTGCAGGCGAAGAAGCAGGCCCGGTGGGTTGAACCGTGACAAAGGTAACCTGCGGCACCGTCACCGCGCTTGTGATCGTACTCCCAGAAGCAGTGTGTGTGAACGTCACGGTGGTGACGGGGAAGGCCACCGGTGGGGTCGGAGAGGGTGCAGAGACACCATTGCTTGCCCCGGAGCCTGAGTCAGAAAGAGAAGGTCTTGGTCCGCGGCCGTTGCCATTGGTAACCGTAGCAGTCCCTGTCTGCACCTGCGTTCCGACTGTTTCTGTTGCCGACCCAGTAGGGGCAGGCGTAGGCACAAGAGTGATGGTACTTGGCACACCAGTACAGATGCCTGGATTTTGCGGGACAAAATCGGCGCAAATCCCTGCTAGGTAAGACAGCGCCGCAGTGACCTCGTCATCCGACGCCCCCCAAGCGGAGACACATTGTTGGACAGAGCTGATGAATTGCTGGGAAGGGCAGAAGCACGTCGTATCAGAATTTGAGGCGCATTTGGGCACGAGGCTAAGCCACGTGTTCAAGCAGGACGGTAGCACTGAGGGGCAAGGAGAGGTTGGCTGTGCTGGTGGAGCGGCTGGTGGAGACGACGATGCCGAAGATGAGGAAGGCGGGGTAGAAGGCTGTGACGGCGGCGATGACTGAGACAGTGGGGGTGAAGCAGGTGATGAAGATGGCGGGCTTTGGGGTTGCGTCTCTGAAGACGAAGATGTTGGAGGCGTCTCCGTCGTAGCAGGAGGAGGTGTAACTGTAGACAAGGTCGAAGGAGGAGGCCTATTGCAACGAGTGCAGACCGTTGAGGTCGAGGTGATTGTGATTGTCGAGATAGTGTTGGTGGTCTCAGTCACCGTTTCAGTGCCACTTGTGCGCGTGTTGGTTACGGGACATGTGGTGAGTGTCGTCACCACAATTTCCGTCGTGATCACGTCAGTTGTGGTCTCGGTTGAGCTTGTTCCAAGCGTTGTGTCAGCCGTTGTAGTAGTGACAGTGGCTGAGGTGGTAGTCGTCTGCTGGCTCGGTGTGGTCGAAGAGCTCGTGGTCTGTGCAATAGAAGATGTAGTTGTGGTGGTGTCGGGAGTTCCCTGGGGTGTGGTTGTAGTGGTGGTCGAAGAGCTCGAGCTCTGTTCGGTAGGAGAGGTCGTGGTAGTGCTTGAAGTTTGCTGAGGAGTGGTTGTAGTTGAATCCGGAAGAGAAGTGGTGCTTGTGGTAACCTGCTCAGTGGAAGAAGTGGTTGTAGTCGAGCTGCTTGTGACTGGGATCACCTGAGAGGTGGTCGTCGTATCGACCTTTGACGTAGTCGTGGTGGTTTCAATTTGGGAGGTCGAAGTCACCACGGGAGTTGTAGTTGTAAAGACAGGGGTGCTGGTGGTCGAAGTGGTGGGAGCTGTGGTTGTCGAAGAAGACGAGGAAGAGGACGACGAGGAGTTGCAGTCGAAGCCAATGGAGTGAATACCGATGTCGCAACCATTGCTGTTGCTGCTGGGAGGCATCTGGAAGGACACGGATTTCGCACCACCACACTGCGTGTTCTCCACAGTGGTACCGCTTGCGCTGCAAGATGCGGTATGTTTGCAAGTGGACCCATCAGGCATAGAGAAGATGAAGTCCAGGTCGGTGTCAAAGGAAACCGAAACCTGCATGTGAGTGATCGAGAACTGGTCCTCTTGGGCGCAAGAGAAGTTGGGACCACTGTTCGAAGATTTGCTCACTTTGCCTTGAATGCATTTAGACTGGCCATGGGTCAGTAACCATTCCTTGAGGCTCGGGAGACTTTTCTTGCCTGGAAATCATCGCGAATGCGAAGCGATCTTTTCTTTGCATTGGGTTGAAAGGAGTCCTGGCAGGAAAATCCACTGAAGCCGAATCCTCCGTAATTATTGAATGAACCTGTTGGCAGACCAGACCAATCAAACCCACTCTGCTGATCAGTGGTGCAGTTGTTGTCGGTGTTTGAAACGCTGGAAAAGGTTGGCGAATCGCCCCAGCTTGTTGCAGCAGCCTGCTGCATGAGCCAGACAATGGCCACGAGACCGGCAGTCAATGCAGATTTCATGGCGGCGATTATGATGTAACAGAACAAGGATATTTGAACGAGCGGACCTGGCTGTGTTGTAAACGATAGACTTCTCCCGGAAAGCGAATGTGGAAAGCGAAAGACGGCAAGGAAAAAAAAGAGAAAGTAAGGTACAAGAGGCGAAGACTTTGTGATGGGCGAAGATAGGATTTGCTACATCCTCGAGGAAAAATTGAAGCCTTTTGTATCCGCAAGAGCGCGGGTTGAGTCTCACCTCGAACTGCTTCCGGAATGCAGACCATGTAGCGGCCATGCATCAACTGGTAACCATGAGGGTTTGCCGTAGCGGGTCCACCTACAAGACATTCTGAAGGCGAGTAGACAAATGGCGCGCGCAACAGGCAAGTGACATACTGTTGCGGTTGTGGATCAAAATCGGACGAGTGGTCATCGCCCTCAGCACCAAGAATGGAGAGACACGGGTTTGACGGCGAGAAGGCTGAAACAGAGATGGGCTCTCGAGCGACATCCAGTAGAGCTCAGGATCCACGTCTATGTCCCTCAAAATAGCCTGTATTAGGACACTCGAAACGGATCAGGAGCCGTGTCTTGGTCGGGAAGAACAAGAATGCCCAGTCGTGCACAGTAACACATAAGTGGACGGCGGGAACTGGAACCTCAGAGTCCGCTATTGAGGCTGTGTCTGATCTTGTCAGGCTTCAGAGCTCGGCCGCGGACAGAGATATGGATGGCCGCTGGGCGAGTCGCACAAGCTGAGAGCCGTCTCCTCGCGCTTGTCGGCGCAAATTGCAGTGGTTTGAAGATGAAGCGGAGGCGAGGCTGCACATCGACGTGATTGGCTGGGACTCAACCTCATGCTTGGCCCACTAGTCTATTTTGGAACCGGGCCTCGACGGCGGTTATGAGATGAGTCGCTGGGACACAGACTCTCGGTTATTTCAGGTTGGATGGAACAGAAGTCTTCATCATTCCCTGTGGAGGAAACGACGCATAGCTACTACACGCCACCACAAGTCGCCGTGGCAGCGGCGTCGAGGTATTCCCAACCCCCCCAGCTAAGCACTATATGCACCTGTACGAAAAGTATTTCCACCCAAGGCCCAGGACCACGGAAAAACGTGCGATGTGCACAGTCCATGTCCCCAAGAATAAATGCAAGAATAAACCTAGTCAGCTGGCGCCGGTCGATGCAACAATAATGGCGGGTCGCCGCCGTTCCAGCTCTCCCTTCTATCTTCATAACGCCGTACACCGCACGCTGTCATCATATCATCATGCCAAACCCCAGGCGTCTAAAGAATGTCCTTCCCATCTCTTCAAGAGGGTTCCGCCTTCGTATGGTCTGCGTTTGCTGATCGTTCCGTCAATATCAGTGGTGGCACCGACTCCTCTATGCCGTGAACTGTTCCATTCACCTCACCATTGACGTGCCCATTGGCGGCTGACATACCAATGTGGAGCGCTGGTTTGGGAGCAACCTGCTCGGAGGTGATCTTCCCTAGTTCGTCTGTTTCTCTTTTGCCACTCGGAGGACTGGGCTTCTCATCTCCCTTATTCTCTGCAACCGAGGTCTCAGAATCCTTGTTTGCCTGTTCGCTGACCTCTGCGATGCTGGCTTCGACTTTCTTCATTACTCTCTTGAACGGTCGTCGCAACTTCGGTCTTTCTGTCGGGCTCATTGGTGGTTGTTCGCCATTTGGTTCGCCATTTGCAGTCGAGTTGGGTGATTTGTTGCCGTCTTGAACCAAACCGTTGGCGCTATCGACAGTGGCCGGGTTGGGATCAGGGCTCTTGGCCGAGGTCTCTGTCGGGACTTTGGTTCTGTGGAGATACTCGTCTAGCATAGCTTTCAGAGCAGTCTGCCGGACTGGCTTGGCAAGATAGTCGTTCATCCCGGCCTCAAGACACTTCTCTCGGTCGCCACGAATTGCCGAAGCCGTCATGGCGATGATCAGAACTCGACTTACGTTGGGATCTGGATCGGCTCTGATTGCTTTGGTCGCTTCGTATCCGTCCAGCACAGGCATCTGGACATCCATGAGAACCAGGTGGAATGGCTTCCCTTCTTTACTCTTGGCTTGCAAAGCGTCGTAAGCTTGCTTCCCATCCTCATAAGCCTCACATTTCAAGCCAAGCCGATTGACGAACGAAATGGCAATTTTTCGGTTGATCTGGTTGTCTTCGGCAATACAAACACGCAATTCCTCGCGGGGAACCTTGCTCAGGTCACAGAAACTGTAAGTCTTCTGCTCTGTCTCAGGACTGGCCGACTGCGACCAATTCGCCATCGGGTCTGGATCTTTGGCCGAGATTGGAATTTCACTGGGCACACTGCTGTTCTTCGGTGCCTTGTGAAATGTAAGCGTGAATGAAACCGTCGTGCCGATGCCGGGCGTTGATTCAATCCAGATCTTACCGCCGAGCACGTTTTCTATCATGGCCTTGCAGATACTGAGACCAAGGCCGCTACCCCCATACGAACGCGCCGTCGACGAGTCGGCTTGCGAGAAAGGTTGGAACAGCCGCGTGAGCTGCTCCTGCGTGATCCCGATACCAGTATCGGCAACGGAGCAAGTAATCTTGACCCTGTCTCTCGTTTCGGCATTCTTCCGAGCCCTGACTGTGACCGAGCCCTTGGGAGTGAATTTGTAGGCATTGCTTAGGAGATTCATGAAAATTTGGTGGAGGCGGACTGGATCACCCAGGACCAAGTTATCGTCTATCTGCAGGTCTTCGACGGTCTTCAGTCCATGTTCCTGGTTGGTGTATGCTAGTGCCCGCACCACCTCGGTGATGGTCTCTTTCAAATTCAGAGGAACCGTAAACATCTGCATCTTGCCGGCCTCGAGCTTAGAGAAATCCAGAATGTCGTTGATGACCGTTAGTAATGTATCCGCACACACTCGAATGCTGTCCGCATATTGCTCTTGATCTTTACTCAAAGGAGTACCCTTGAGCAATTCAGACATGCCGATCACGCCGTTAAGGGGAGTTCGAAGTTCGTGACTGACGTTGGCGAGGAAGATTGACTTCGCTTTAGCGGCCTCCTCCTTCAATTTGACATTGTGCATAGCTTCGGCCTCCGCCTTCTTGGCTTTAGCTTCGGCCTCGCGCGCTGCCACGAGGGCTCGCTTCTGAGACTCGACCATGCTCGCGTTCGATGCGCTAACTTTGCGAACCTTTCTGTAGAGAAGTGCGTTGCCCAGTGAGATGGCGACTTGGTTTGTGAGAAGGTTGAGGACGATCATGTTGCGCTGCGTGAAGGCGTTTGGCCGCCCCTCGAGATGGATGACACCCATCAAATGATCAGCTTGGATGATAGGTATGGCAATGATTGACCGTCCATGAGGGTTCCTTGCCAAGTAGGCATCTCCTACATTGGAGAATCGATCATCTTCGAGCACATTGTGCACAAAGACAGTTTCTTTAGTCCGGAGGAGATAATGGGTGATCTGCTGGGCGGCCTGATCGTCGACCTCCGAGAAAGGAATCCCGTCAGGGTAAGTCTTGACACCTGTCTCGTGGTCTGCGCTTGCGGCAACACACCATCCTTGATCCTCGGAGTCGATGACGATTGCGCAGAATTCTGCTTGGCCACCAACCGATTCCAGGATGACTGAAATCATCTTGGATAGCAGGTTGTTGATTTGGAGCTCTGAGCTTATAACGCGGGAGAATTCCAGGATAGACGTTAAATCTAGGATGTCAAGGCCTAGGCCAGGGACGTCTTGAGGTGTTTGGGTCGCGACCGCGGCTTTCGGTTGCACCCATTGGTTTGTATACTCGCGCTTGTTCTGGATCTGTGCATCTTCGCCGACGTTTAATGAATGCAAATCCTGTGTTTGAGTAGTAGCGTCCATGGTCCTCGAGGTGGTGGCGGTTTTGATCAGCCACTCATGTTTCTCTTGAAGCTGTCGAGCTTTCCCTGCCGCATTGATTCTGTTCCAAGCGGCGATGGCTTCTTGAATCATCACCTTGCCGGCTCTCTTTGCTCCGCGCAAAAGTAGGAAGTCGGCCTGCATTTCCACTGCCAGTGCCTCCTCCATTGCGAAGCCGTGAACTTGGCAATGGTCAATAGCCATCTCGAGGTTGGAAATGACGTTGTAGTAGACTCGGGTTACGTCGGAAATGGCGGCGTCAAGTATCCTGGACCAGGCAAAGTAGTTCACGTCGTTGACCTTTCCCCAGTCATCGATAAAGCGTTTCATCTCCTTTGCTTCTTCGATGTAAGGTCCTCGTTCTTCTTCCGGCATCTCTTTTGCAAGCGCGATGAGAGACAGACCTAGGTAGAAGCGGGTGCCACAAGCGGGTCTGTTAGACCAAAGCTCGTCAAGACTTCCCGCGATCAACTCTCTCCCCTTTTTGACGACATACTCATGGTATCCCATCAGATGGTAAGCCACAAGCGACAAAGCGTGGAATATGTCGCAAGAACGTTGCGCATTTGCGGCGTACTTGCCACAATCGACCAACCATGACTCGGTCTGATGATCTTCATCATCGAGAAGAGTGGCGGCGTCCGCTGCTATAGTCTTTCCTTGCAGCGCCCGTGACACTTGTCTGATCACAGTCAAAAGGGTCCCACCTCGCCGATCTTTGTCCCAGTCATCAAACTCTTCTGGACCATAGGTGCAGAAAGCCTCCACCTCTGCCAGGTCCTGTCCTGCCCAAAATCTTGAAAGGGCCATGGCCCCAATGTTAAGGATGCTGACAAACTTGTCCCCGGACGACAATGAATATTCGAGTGCGCTATCAAGAATAGGGAGAAGGTTTCGCACCGGAGTCTGGTAATGGCCAATAAAAAGGGTGTACAGAGTCCAACCTCTGCCTCGTGTCCAGGCATCGTCAAACATGGTGTAGAATTCTTGTGCAATATCACCATAAGACAAGCCCAACTCGATGTCCTTGAAACGGCCGATAGCAGCAGCACCAAGCATGGTAAAGCCAACTCCAGCCTGAACAAAAACGCCACGATCGAGAATTGCATTGACATAAGCAATAACGAGCTGGTACCAGAGCAAAGCATTCGACCAGTAGAGAGCGCCAAGCGCTTCGGAGAGGACGGTACCAAGGGCGATTACGGTCTTGTCTTCGCTCAATGGAGCCGTCAGAAGCGCCTCCTTGTCAAGTTGTTGTAGTCTGAGCTCTAGCTTCTTGAATTCAGCGTCACATTCCTCCCAGGTCGTTTCTGGTAGAGGAAGGCCTAGCTCTGCCAGACATTCTCTTTGACTCATGAATGCTTCGATGAACTTCCCTTGAGAAGCCAGGACACGTCCTTTCAGGATGAAAGACCTAGTTTTATCGGCCGAACACTTTGCGTGAGCGAATGTCTCGTTTAGAAGTCCCAGAGCCTCCGCTTCCTCTCCCTGGAGATACATGATTTCAGCGGCATTAACGTGAAGTTGGAGAGTTTCGTCATAAAAGACATCTGGGTCGTCCGTGTTCCACTTGTCATCTTGCAGCAGTTGAAGCGCTGTCCTGTAGTACCAAAGGCCCGTAGCCTTCGCGCCGGTTTCGATTGCCTTCTGCGCTCCTCGCCAAAGGACATCGCGGTAACGCATCCGAGTCGGGATCCTCTCTTTCACGATTTCTGCAGACAGACAAATGTGGCGTGCCAAAGGGTACAAATTATACTTGCACTGGCTGAGGTACGTCATCATAGCTTGCGCGATGATGAAATGCATCTTGGTCGTGTTCTGACACTCGCGCATTTCGTTCGCCGCTTTCAAGTATCGCCCATGTGCAAAGCGGAATTCGTCGTCGGTCTCACCTGGATTTATTATGTACATGTTGACCAGTTGTTGAAGTCCATTGATGCAGTCAGTCTCCGATAGATTGAATAACTTGGCACGTTTGGGGCAGGTTGCATCATGCGTTTGATCTCTTCCGCTGCTGTAGAAGAAATCCCCGGTCATGATGGACTGAATCAGTTTGAAGGAGAAGGTGGTCCCGATCAAAGAAGCCCATGCAAGGATCGACCTTGCGGCGGGTGGCAATTCCTGCAGCCGGCGGGTCAGATACCCATTGTCCGTGCAGCCTTCAGTGCTGAACTCATTGAAAATCTTGTCTAGATCAAACTGCCAGCCTGATTCTTTCCAATCATACCATAAACAGTTCCGTTGATAGCATGTTTGGAGAATATCCTTGACGAGGAACGGATTTCCTTCCGACTTGGCGTAGACAACGGCCGCAAGTGGTAAGACCGTCTCCACAGGTTGAGACATTGTTGCTGCTACATACTCGAAGACATGCCTTTCGCGCAAGTTGGCCAATTCGATCTTGTTGGTAGAATCGAGATCGAGAAGTTTGACCGTCGGTTCAGGAACGTTTCCATCCTCCACTCTGCTCGACAACATAAGCACAACCGGCACCTTCGCTTTGATGATATGCATCAGCAGTTCGATGGATTCACTATCTGCATATTGTAGGTCGTCTAAGCAGACACAGATCAACTTCCCTGTGCAGATTGTGCGTAAGACGTCCATGTACGTGTTGATGAGTCGAATGGATTTGGTGTTTGCTGGGCCACGTAGAAAGTCGTTGGCGTCCCACGTTCCATGGTGAGGTGGAATTGTATGCGTCTTCGGACCACCACTGTCGATCGTCGGAACCTCGGTGTTGACGCTTTGATTTGTGGTATCGGTTTTCACCAAGAGCTTCTTGGAGAGGACAGTAACATCAAGCAAAGTGGAAGGTAGATCTAACATTGAGTGGAGGATTGGCCAAAAGGGCGTCACATGGGCTCGAAGATGCTCGTGATATGGCGTATTGACATCTTTCTCGGAGAATATCTGACGGAAGAGACTTGCCATGGCCTTGATCAGTGGTTCAAAAGGAGAAGGCCGAGCCCTGTCGAATCTGCCGAGTGCAAAATAACCATGGCGACGGATGACAGGTTGCACGGCCTTGATCAGGGCAGTTTTGCCGACTCCAGCCGGCCCCAGGATGGTTATGACTTCGGCCTTTGACCGTCGCTTATACTTGTGACTGTTTCTTCTTCGAGTCATCATCCCAGGTAGCATATCATTTGCAGGTTGCAAGCCCCCCGAGAAATTGCTGTCCCGGTCGGATAAGACGTCCAGGGGTGTGATTCTGGAATCGACGATGCCGCGAGGACGCTTTCCCAGCAGGTTGGTCTTGTTACCATATCCTGGAGTATGGACACCATCCAATCCAATGGTGGTGGAATTACTGCGAGACTCACGGAAACCAAATGAGCTTGAATCATCAGAACCCGGGGCTTCTTCAGCTCCATCCACGCGACTGTCCGAAACGGAGGAATTGGACCCGGCACTCAAGAGACCATGTTGCGAAGGGGATGGCCTCGTGCCAGACGAACTGTGCCGCTTGTGAGCCTTATCAATAATCTTGGTGATACGTTCCGTCTCGGCATGTCGGCCAAATTGTTTGGTTGGCAGAATGAAGAATGACGAGACATCTCGTTGCCCAACCTTGTAGTTCTTGATCTTTTCCTGATCGCCTTCGCCTAAAAACTTCTGGATCTGTACCAAGTCATACCTGAGACCGCTCATTGAGTGATATCGCTCATCCATTTGCTTCTGGGTCATCTTTGCAATGATATGTGCAATAGCATCAGGAACATCCATGCGTATTGCGGTGACCAAGGGAAGACGGTGCGTGAGAACACGCTGGACAATGTCGATAGGAGTTTCTGCATCAAAGGCGGGTTGTCCGGTGAGCAATGTCCAAAAGAGAACCCCCAAACTGTAGATATCTGTGCGACTGTCGGGTTCCGCTGGTAACCGCCCGGTTTGCTCAGGAGCAATAAAATGCAGTTTGTTCTTGACCCCGATCTCACGGCTGAGGTTGGCCCACCCTTCACTCGAGAGCAGATTTTCGAAAGCTCGAGGCCCGTTCCCACCATTAGCCAGTTTGACGGTCCCTGTTTCCCGGTTCCAGTGGAAAGTGTCTGAGCGAACCTCTCCATGGACGCTATTGGCGCCGTGATGCAACAGCTCAAGCGTCTCCGCGGCACCGACGGCGAAATCTAGAAATGCCTGAAGTGGTATCCTCTCTCCGGGGGTCCCGTCGGCCGCGACACTCATCCTGTGGTTATTGAGGCCATAGAACGCTGGCCCCATGTCCAGAACCTCCCGCAGATAATTTTTGCCGGGAGCTTCGTATACGCAGACGACTATGGGCCGGGTATCGCCTGGCGTGGTAGGTAGTTTGAAGATCTCGATCGGTCGGATGGTATGCTCGCACTCTGGATCGGCATCCTTCACGATAGCCTGGTTATAATAGAACTCTCTTTCTAGACGCAACACGTGCGTGCTGATGCGCGCCACCACAGGCATCCATATCGGGTCCGGGTCGCCTTTGGAGGACAAATTCTCACTGTCGGTTGAAGTACCGCTAATACTACTCCAATGATGGTGTCGAAGTGCGGGACGATGAGGATCGAGTTTCGGGGAGCTTCTGGTGGAACCGGACAGGGCGGAAAAGCTGGTTAGGGTACTGATTGACTCGCGCGGGTTGACGACCTCTGGATTGTGCAGGACGCCGTAGACATGCCTGTCCGGAGCGAATATAGGTTAGTTTTCGAATGTTGCGAATTCTCGAGATCGGGCGCTTTGGGGAACTCACCAGTGATCGTAGCTGGTGTGGAACGGCACGAACTGCAATCAACCCCGAATCAGCATTCATCTCGTGTTTCAAATCATTGTCAAATATACCGAGCGATCCCAAGTATAATTCGGGACTTGGGACAGACGTTCGAAGAGCCTGGCCGGCGCGATGGGCAGGTCTTCGCCCAAGATTTCGTCCATTTTCTCGTACTGAGGGCGTGACGTGTGCGGTCATGTCATTTTGCAGGAATCAAGTGGTCTAGGCTCTCAAAGTGGAGGCAGCCAATATCCGCGGGAGCGACAGCAGAGACGGTAACCTCAATTGCGGCGTTGAGGACGATGGCGAGGCATGTGTTGATGGAAAGCGGAGGGAAAGGAAAGATCCCGGTAAAGGAGTCGAGACACGAAAGATTGGAAATGGATGTCGGGATCGTCTGCACGATCTTCGAGCGAGAGGCACCAAAGTGGTGAGTGTGCGTGGTCGATGATGATTAAGCGTTAAGCAATTACTATTTGGGCAAGGGCGAGGAAGCGGGCGGTTTGAGGGGGGGCTGGTGGGCTGGCCGGGCTTCTAGGCTTCTGGGCTTCTGGGGCTTGGGTAAGCAGCAGCGTCGCAGAACAATTGGCGGCGGTCACACCACATCGCAGACCCTGGTGGCAGAAGGAGATGAGCACACGGCTCGCGGAGGCACAGTCACAGGTCAGTTAGGCAGCGGTTGGTCGGGGTCGAGCTTTGAGCACCGGCCGCAGGCAAAAAACCGTAGGCCAACAGATAGAGGGACACCACCAACCAAAGCTCAACTAACTGCCGTTGCCGTGCTGGTCAGGGTCCTCGGTTGCCATCCAGATGCCCCGCTAAAGGGACCCTGAGGGGTGCAGATAACGAGCACGGGGTCGAGTCGGCGATTTTTGGTAGGATGCATGTACGGAGCAGATATAAATTAGTACAATCGCGGCGCTGACTCGGCTGCTTCTTTTTGTTGTTTTGATCAGATAGGCAAGATTACTGATATAGGGCTAAGGAGAGCAGTAGAGCCCCACGAGGCCCAAAAGGAAAGGACCATGCACAGCATCTGTTCAACACTTATCGTCCTCCAACATTGTTGCAGTGGTTGTCGTCTGCAGGTAGAGAATTTGATCTTCTTGTGCTCCATCCATCATCTGTCCACCAATTTGTGTTCCTGGGTCCAGATGACTCCACAGTCAGCAAGCCGGATCGTCCCAGCCCGGCTATCTCCAGCCACATGATAGCAATTTGACACCAGATCGCTCTTTCCATGTATGTTACAGATGCCTCATTTTGTCTCTCTCATTCGTGTGACACAAGGAGTGTGACAGCCACAATGGTCATAATCATCGTCCACAGGTGATTCAAGCCATTAAGATATTGTCTGAAGGCAATGTTCGTGATCGGAGGCGTGATACTGGGTTGGGGTGGCTTGGTTGGGATGGATGGCGGTGGCGTGCTACTCCAAGTCGTGTTGCTCCCAGACAGAGTTGTCATGGTGGCCAAGTCACTGCCATCAGTTCCCGCAGAGCTCGTGGTGAGGGTGGGCAACGGCGGTATGCTTGAGAAATTAGAGGTTGGTTGAGCTCCTACCTCACTCGCTGGTATCGCTGAGCCAACTCCTTTACTGGTCCACGGGGTTGGCATCGGCAACGTTGAGGTGTTTGGTTCCTCAAGCGTGTCTCCCTGGTAGATGTTTCCCGTCTGCCCATTCGCCAATCGGTAGCTCCCCGTGATCAGGTTTGCATAGTCCCCGTTGGGAGTGGTATAATTTCCGGAACTAATCGAACCATATGAGCCGTCGGGAAGGTAATAATCCGTGGTGAACCTGTCCTAAAAACACCAAGCATGAGTCCAGGATTGAAGAGAGGAGAGAAGAGAGAGATACCCAGCACAATGGCACGTTGTAGCTGAGGACAAGAAGGCACTGCGTCGTTGCGGCACCTGATCAGAATCAGTTCATTGTACTGGATGACTGTCCTCGAGAGCTTGGGCTTACAGCATAGACTCCCTGGAATTTCTCTTGCTCGATGCGCAGGAACTGTTTCCATTTCGGACGAGACGATATGCACTGGCGCAGGCTGAGGGTTGACTGTTTGGATGAGATTGAGGTACAACCGGGCCAATCCAGGACCAATCTCAGGCACGTCCCTAGTAGACGCTCCATCAGGTGAGCAGAGATCATATCCCGAGCCACATGATTGACGAGGATTGAGGTCACAGAGGCAAAGGCACAAGTGCATGAGCACGACCAGAGGCACAAACGAGAGTGAGAGAAAAGACGGAATCATCCTGACGTAGGTGAATGTCTCGGCTGGCGATAGATTAGAAGGAGATGATGCAGACTGTCACATAGCAAGGTCAAGGCCACACATTCAGGAGATGGCGAGTCCGTCAGTCTGTAAGAAGTGACGAGTTGTGTTGCTGCCGGCTGAGGAAACCGCTGCCCAGGTGGAATACCACCGAGTGTGGTGGAAAGCGCGAACCTGCGGCTTTCTCTCACTCCAACCTCAGCTTCAGTCAACATTTCGATCTCGAGACTCTGGGCACATTGCCCATCGTTAACATCGACAAACTGGTTCATCCTTGGGTGAGTGCTTTCACTCTCGCCCAGCCTGTTTTCTGTCACTGACTGGTGTTAGGTGAGTACACGTTTGTCTTGGTTGCACCGCAGAAACACCCCCCGAAGGCAGACACAGAGTCCAGCAGTCATCAAATGGTCCTCAAGAACCCACCTCCCTGACACCCAACACGTCGATCAGTTTCCTGTAAGACACCGCAAAGCTCCCATTCCCAGCTCCCGGCCACTTCAGCATCAACGAGGCCCATCCAGTCCGGCACAATCCGCTCAGCAGAGCGCAACCCCTGCGTCGCTGCTACAGATGAGCTGTGGATGTTTTGTTCAAGTCGCCATCAACTTCAAGAGAGAGTGCCTGCCACTTGCATATTGCAATAGAAGATCGACAGGCTGGAGCAATAGGAACTCCTGGACTTAAAGCAGTTGCCAGAGTGATCAGCCGCGAGAGATTGGCCTCTCAATCCAGTGCTGCGCGTGATCTCAATCTTCCTGCATGCCCGGAGCATGCTTTCAATAGTCCTTGTCAAAGGAACGCGACTGTGTGACTTCATTCTCCATCGAGAGCCGCAATCACTCCTGATCTTTGTTCATTCCGCATACGCTCCACAACATGGCGCCTGATTAGCTTGCCAAGAAGCGATTCAGTTGTGCGAACGCGATGCTGCAGGCAGATCTGGTCAGTGCAGCAGATGCCAAGCGTGGCTGATCGCCAATATCATCTCTGTGTCAGCAACTTTCAGCTGTCGAGGAGTTCAATATTCTTGCGCCTCCCAGACTCAATCTTGCCGCCAGCAGACGCCACCGGTCTCGTATTCGGTGAAAGTTTCCGTGAAACTGGCCATGCTGGCGAGCTTCAGCCTCGTCGTTTATCGATTCGACAGCCAATCGTCGGAGGAGGCTTTGGTCCGTGAGCCCGAGTTCGCCGCCACCAGCCCCTGATATTTGGCGCACCTGATCCACCACGTCGATCACCCAGGTCGGGTGCTTGGGTCGGATAAGGATTAAGGGAGGCAGATCCATCCCGATTCAGAAGGCTGGGAATTAAGAAATCAAGCCTTGTCGCTCATCCTTGACAGCAACTAGGGTGATCTGCGGCAAATCATGTCTTTATCTGCCACAGCGAATCTCAATTCTGTATATCGCGATCTAGCAGAGTTTTAGGCGAGCGTGCACGACCGACGCGTCTGGTTGCCCCTCCTATTCAAACACTCATCTCGTGCACGACATTGGTGTTTACAAAGAATGGCAAGTTGATCTATATAAGTCGCCAGTCCCCTCGACTGTAGAGCTACTTCTTCATCCTCATCAACACTAATACAACAGTCGCTCGTTTCTATCCAATACTCACCTTAGTCTTTCGTGCAAACGATCTAATTCTTCCAACCCTTAATCTTCCACCAAAACCAAGCCCTTCCAACCGGCCTAATACATTCAAAATGCGCTGCTCAGCCATCTTCGCTGGCCTTTTCATGGCCGCCTCTGCCTTGGCTCTTCCTCTGGATGGTAAGTTCTCCACCTCAACGTCGAACTTCCCGAACACATACTAAGCTCATGCCCAGCCTCTTCCTCCACCGCCCTCAAGCCAGTTGAGGCCGCCAAGGACATCGCTGCCAGGGCTCCTGCTCCCCAGCTCGACCTTTCTGACGTCCTTGATGACGTCGCCAACACCGTTGACGACCTGGTCGACTCCTTGGAGCAGATCTTGGATCCCATTCTGGCGGCACTCCAAAACCTCACCGTGGTCATCCAGGAACTGGTGGTCGACCCCGACTCATCCGACTATGATGTCACGCTTGAGAACACCTACGTGACCCTTCAAGGCCTTCTTGTCGACATGAACGGTATCACGGGCACCAGCTTGAACAGCGACGATGTGACTGACCTGAACAACCTCAACGGCGCTCTCCAGACTCTGCTCGACACGGTGAACAACCTGATCTCCGTCGGCACTGTCAACGACACCTTGACCAACATCCAGACCCTCATCAACACACTCATCGCTAATGTGAACACCCTGCTGTCCAACATCAGCACTTAAGCGAGTGTCCACAGTGTGGTCTTGCATGTTGGCGAGCCTTTCGAGTTTATATTCGACTATGGCTCCCACTCTGGCATTGGCAAGCGGGCAATGAGGCTATCATTTCAGGCGCCGCGATTTCTACACGAAGGGCTTTTTCATTCTTTTAATTGGTCGAAAATGGGGACAGGAAGTTGGAAACGATCATTCTTAATCATTCATTTACACATACTTGGGAGTTGGATTTTTTGGACAAGGGAAGGAGGAACACACGAGTGGCAACAGGGAAATAGGGATCATGGACATAGAGACGAAACCAAACATGGAAATCTGTTGCATGGGCATAATGTGTTCCTCTTGATAATGACTTGTCTACCTCTTCAGGAGGAATTCAACCTATTGGAACAAACTGAGTGATCTCTTTTGATTGGTAGAGCATACCACAGTGAACAGCCCTATTCCCTGCACTCACAATGTGTGTTATCACATCGTTTGCCTTTCTCGTTTTCCATGTACATTTTCACCTTCGCTCACAGCAGGAGAACGTACAAGCAAGCCATCACAGCCTCTTGCCGAAGAGCTCAGCGTTTCGGATTGTGCACTCATCTCCTCTGGACAAGTTCGTTGAGGATTGTTGGCTTATTGTGTCCGTACTTCTGCACGTGCACCGTCTCCGGATCCGTACCCAGGGTCCTACCACTGCTGACTGTTGAGCCGAGTAACCTCGCTGACCTCCTCTGCCCAGTCACCGCCGGCACCATTGATCCCGTCCATTTCATCCAGAGGAGGCAAAGCAGGAATGTTCTTACCACCAAATCCCACGTCGACACCGGAGTCTTGGGTGGCGACCGAGTTGGGCGGGCCCAGGGGTCCTTCGCTGCTGAAGGTGTCCCAGCCGTTAGTCCCTGGGGAAGTCACCGCTGCTGGCTCGTCCCATCCGCCTCCGTCCCCGCTTCCGCTTCCACTGGTGCCGTCAACCGCATGTCCATTTTCGCCACGATGGCCATTCGCACGACCGCCGGATTTCTTGAGTTTGTCCTTCTCCTCCCACTTCTTCCTCACTTCTGCCTCGTTCCTCTCACACCAACCATGCAGATCCTGATCCAACTTGCTGTGCTCCTGTCTCAACACGCTCAATGTCATCATCTCCTCAGGGGTTTCTTTCTCATCGAGTTTGCCGTTCCACCACGCCCAGAACACAGAAGCGGCAGCAACCTCACGAACAGCCTTTTCTTTCTCGTCGGGGAGCGTCGCTAGTAAAGAGGTCGTGTAGAACCATTCGACTTCCTTCCAGCCCATGAGACGCTTACGGGCGACGGCGGACATTCGCTTGAGAACATGATCAGAGAGGTCACGCGGCGGAATACCTAGGTAGTGGGCAGAGACGATAACGTTGGCGTAGGTGGTGAACAGCTCTGGTGCATTGTCGTCGAGCTGGAGAACAAGTCAACATTAAACCCGTTAGATTTCCACAAGTCATTTACATCTTTGAACTTGACGATGCTCTGCTCGGCAACACACTGTTTGATCCAAGCCAAAACCTCCTTGAGTCCGTTCCAGTTCCCGCCGACAATAGTGAAGGATTTGCTATTGTTGTCCATCAGGTCGTGGCGAATGCGGTCGCAGAAGATCATGGCGGCGTCTCGCGAGAATTTGCCATCAAGGAGGACTAGAGGGGAGCCTTTGGTCGGCTTGAAGAAGAGGGAGATGGTCGGGTCGGGATTGATCCTATGCGGAATACTGTTAGTCCTCCAGCTCCGTTCTCTGCCAGATTCACCGAGGAAAGTCATCTGCATACGTTGAGAGTTTTGCAGGAGGAATGCGCGGACCGCGATCCTCGCGCGGTTCGGGTGGTTGACCAGATGAATCATCCATGACGAGAGATAATGAGTATCAATGTTGAGAAGGCGATAGTTTCCTTGAGACCTGGGACACAGTGAGGAGATGGTAGAGAACTTGGGATGAAGAAAGAGGTCCAGCCAAGGATGGAAAGAGCGACGACGATGAAAACGCAGTGTGTGGCAGAGAGAGGAGCTTGCGGTTAGCAGATAGCACGACTGCAAACCAACAACACCAGCTTTCAGGTTTTGCAGTCCACTTAAAAGACTGTATAATGCAAACTGTTTGGGGGTTGGTTTGGCAAAATCAATCAAGTCTATACCGCCAAGCCTGCCGATATCCTAGTTGCATTGCTGCCTTCAGTTCCCTCCGCGGCATTCCCTGTGTAGACTTTGATCGAGGACCAGAGTTCCTTCATTCCTTCAGGATATAGAGATGGCAGGAGGATTCTAAGACGAATCCAAGTTAGTCATCATCGTACAGGAACACTTCGGTGATGCTTTGCCGCAAGCCGCGAGGCTGACTTGACCAGAATGCATCATTGAAATACAAAGAGGGCACAGATGGAGGTTAGCAGCATGGACTTTGGGGACAGGAAACTGGAATATGCCAGCGCAAGGCGCAAATATCGTCGATAGAGGTTTTCCTGGTCAGTTCAGAATTTTGATCTCTCATCACCGGTCTAGTCAATCAACGAGCTCAACCCATCTGCGCCGCGCTCCCGAATCATAAATCGTTGCAGGCGTCGAAACAAGGAAGCCATGTACACGCCCCATCTATTTCTTTCCACTCTTCTTGATCCCCTGCTGGCCGGCGTTCAGCGGGCCCTTCCCCTTTGCCTTGTCGGCCATCTCTTTCCGGGCTTTCGCGTCTGCGCAAATGGCTCAGTCGTTGCTCCGGTACAGAACGGGATTGGATCTCTCGTACCTGCCGCTTGCTTGGCCTTGAATGCGACTTCATCTTCGTCCATTTCTTTCTTCTCCTTCTTTGGAGCCTTCAGTGGCTTGACTTTGCCGCCTGGGAAGAATGTCAGAAAGAGGCTGGTCAGACCACTTCGTCCTTTGCGGGAACCGACCTTCTCTGCTTTGTCCACCCATGATCAATTGAGTTCTGGTCTCCCTGCTAGTTCTCGAACGATTGGGGTTTCAAGGTTGAGGTTGTGGAAGTCTGGCAATGTCAGGCAAAAATGGGACAAGGCCTCGAGAAGAATCACCGCCGCAGTCTCGAACGGCCAGGCCCACAGGGATTCTAAACACGTGACGTCTTGGCATGTTTGCGTCGTTTATTTCTCTGGTCAAACGCTGAACTTTTGCGCTCTTCCATTTCGACTCCCATTCTCGTCGGCATACATTGATCTTCTTGAACCAAAGAGGCTGGCCTCGAAACCGCTCTCGCCGACGAAAATTGTGTTGTAAATGGTGATGCTGTATTCCGCGGTTGAGGGCAGGAGAAGAGGCACCCATATCAGCAGAGCACATTCTCGGGAAGATTCATGAATACTTGGGTGGATGTCCTGGTGGACTGTACCAAACTGTCTAGGTGTATGGTTTCACGATATGCCACCCTTCAATTTCTATCTGACACCGCTGTGTCTGAACTCTAACATGTGGACGCAACCCGTCAATGAACCCGCGGAGACTCTCGCCGTACACCAAGATCCCGTCGTCATCGTGCCATGTCCTCTGCTGAACCTTCAGTCTCCACAAGATGTTGAATCTCTATGGAACAAGTTCAGCAACCTAACAGAGAAATTCATGGCGAGGACGATGCATCGTTGTTGGGATATCAGTGTGTAACGATTGGACATGCCATTAATTCTTGGTATATGGGGGGGACGCAGGGGGGCTAGTGGGGGGGCTGGTGGCTGGGGAGTTTGGAGGAGGATTGGTGCCAGACATCTTCACGATGGAGTTGTTGGGAGGTTCAGCTGAGCGTTCTGCGGTTCGTGCTGTATCTGTCTTGGATTAGCCGCGACTGGATATCCGAAGGGTTGGCACAATTACTTATGGTATTGTCGTTGGACTTCTGGCTCGGTGTAGCTGATTATTGGAATGATGAGAGAGAGGCTATATCCAGGGTGTAGCGAGGAGGTATTTATGCAAAATCAATGGCGCTCGTTTGTCGACATCGTTTGGACGTTCAGTTCTATGACTTTGGTGCCAACGCAGCGAGACAACAAGTGTGTGATGTTGATGACTGTAGATGTAAACAGCATTCTATTCCGTGACGGCTTGTTATGCCATGCTCCCGTTCCCGCCAGGAGGAGACTGTTGGCCATCACATCTTGTCACCCTTCTCGCGGCATCTCTCGCCTTCTATCTGCCTTACAAGCAACACTGGTCCCAAGAGATTCCATGATAACAGTGCTGCAACTCTATCGGCGGGTTATTTGATGGGCAGTGGCTCAAGCTGTTGAGGTGCTGGAAAACTAACATTGTAGCAGAGCGACTATTCTCTCATTTCATTTCAGAGACCATCTCGGCGAAATCACTAGGCACATTGGGGGACTGGACCATTTGAGCGACCAAGGATGGAATGTATAACAATCTCATTCTTGAGTGAGATCCAGCCAGCCTGGAAGGAAAGGACGGCACAGTCTGACAGAGAATAGACGCGATCTCGGGATTCTCAGTAGCGACGAGGTGGCCGCCAGATCAAATATAGCTATTATTATTGATAAGGATAAGGATGCCATTATGCCTAAGGACAGGATAAATGCCCCTATTAATAATGGTAACCTTCGAGTCAATGGTGAATCTCTTCTCTGTACTATTTTCGTCAGACTTTGCCACTTGTTTTTGGCATCGTTACAATTGGTGAGTGGCTTGGCATGTCAGTTGGGTATTAAGAAGCCCATGCTGCCCTCGGACTTTCCAACGCAACCACATCATCCAACTCATCATCAGTGCCAGAGAGCAGAACCTGCACGATTCTCTACAGACTTCCAGAGCACCAGGGGAGAGGTTTGCGGTCCGAGTCACAGTAGAAACGTCATACAAATCTCGGTCGATTTGCATCTCTCGAAGCGCGACATGCCTCTTGAGCAGAAAGAATTCTCCCTCCCGCCACCACATCCACCGCCTGGGACGCCTGTTGACCCGGACGCAGTGAGGCCATGGCACTCAATAGGGCCTGGAATTTGGGAATTGCTGCTCAATGGCAGCAGAGATTCAGAGGAGAAGTCTGTCCTCCAGTGGTACGAGCCAAATGCAGTATCCGTTACCGACGGCGCAATAACTCATCCTTATGTCGAAGAAGTTTGTCTCCTCCAGGGAGGTCTCGAGGATCTCACACTGAGGCAGGCCTGGTCGACAGGGGCATACGCATACCGCTATCCGGGCATGGAACACGGGCCGTACAAGGCTTCGCCCACGGGTTGTTTGATGTTCGTCAAGTTATTATCTGCGAGCAGACCTGTGGACCTATCTACTTGAGGCTCTCTACCAAAGAGCCAGTTTTTGATCGACTCTGGGTCTCTGGCTTCTTGCCAGACAAGAACGGAAGCACTCGCTACTCACCCTAACGCCTTCCTCAAGAAGATTATCCCTCAGATCGGCATCTTTCAGGTTCAATTACCGTTAGGCAGTTCTCCAATGGAGCCGTTGAGGACAAATCATTCGGAAAAGATGTCGCCTATCGTCCCCTCGCAAATGATCACTCCCACCGCTTGGTCCATCCTCCTTCTGCTTGCTGAACGCGTTGTGACTTCTCCTCCGGACATCTTGTAGGGCTGGTCACTACAACTCCAAACTAGGCCTCGTCTATATGTCCACGGCCGTGAACCTAACGTCGTCCGTTGGCTGCACCTGGCCCGCGCTGTTCAGCTGTCCGCGGGCAACAGCCATTTCTGCATCGGATGGCATGTCGACAATCATCAAATACAGAATATCCTGGAATTAAACACACCGTCAGTGAGCAAATACAAAATGGGCAAGGAATGGGGGGCACTAAGTCCACCTACTCGCACGATACGACGCTGCCATTGCCCCTTTTCGACCAAGTCTGACTGCTGTTGGATCTGCTGTAGCTGAAGGCTGTACAGATCCTGGTACTGCTTCAGGTACTCTTGTTGTTGCTCGGGCGGGAGGTTCATGGCTTGGAGTTGCTGTTGCATGGCTACCATCATGGCCGACTGTTGCTCTCGAATGGCTTGCTCCTGGGACGCCATTGCAGCCTGCGTGCTCTGTTTAACTTTCTCAGGATCGCGCGTGAGACGCCCTCCCGATACCAGACCTAGGAGGCCGCCGTTACTTGCGGCAGAGTTCGGGTCCAGGTACTTGTTCTTGAATTGGACCGGCTCCGGGTTCGAGAGGATGTCTCCATTACTTTCTTTCGCCTATACTCAAAACCGACGTCCTGAAGTCAGCTTTGATACTCAAGGGAACAGAACACAAAACGGTGGCTCTGGACAGACTTGGAGTTGCAGATTACTTACATATCGCGCTTGGGCTCGTTTGTCAAAGTACTGATTTAGCCGAGCACCAAGCTTTTGCTTCTGCTCTGGCTCACCCGGCGACCGCGGCCTATCTACACCAATGGTTTCCGGATAGATCAACGGGGCCGTGCTAGTGGGCAGGCTGTCCTCTCCTTCCGCTGTAGCGGCTACTGGATTTCGAAGATTCTTCTTTGTCCGGGCAGTCAAGGTCTGCTTGGAAGTGGACGACGAAGACAAGAGCGCTTTGGATACGGCATCGGGATCATCGCCTGCGCTCTTCGGCGCCATAGTGATTGGGTTGTACGACATGAGGAGACAGAATAGCCCCCGAGGACGGAAGAATTCTCTGTTCATCCGGTCCAAGAACGAATTGGTCCTGCGCACGTTACTCGAGTTAGGCAACAGAAGGCCCACGACTTGTCTGAAGAGAAAAAAGACAAGTACAGGGGAAGGTCAGAACTCACCTCCACTTGGCCTCGGCCTGTGCAATTGCACCCGCGACAAACTGGACAGCCAAAGAGACGCCCGCGGCAATGCCGTTGGGGACAAACGAAGCGCCCACGGCGGCTAGCTGAATGGCTGCGAGCCATGCGTTTTGCTTGATGGCCTTGTTCATTGCACGGATGAACTCCAGGAAGGTATCTTGGTCGATATCGTACTGTCCCAGCGCCGGCGCGTACGCCTCGACGAAGCCCCGTTGCTTGTTCCCGGGTCGCCGTTGAGGGATGACCACGGGATAAGGCAGCCTCGGGGCTGAAGCTGGCGATTTTGAGGCGCTGGTGGTAGGGCGTTCATGAGCCTGGACAAAATCGGTGACTAAAGAGTCCACGTTCTGATCAGATGCCACCTCGTGCTCTTTCTCAGAATCGCTGGCTGACTCGTTTGATGGCGGATCACCATGGTCCCGCAAGTTGTCCATGGGTGATTGATGCGCTTGGGTCTAAAACCGCTCAGCAGACTAGCAGGACAAGTAGCAGAACTTCGAATCAAAGGACAAATGATGGTCAATGACGAGGGAGAGATCAGGACTGTCAGACTCGAAGATCGGGACGACTCCGGAACTGGATGCACTGTGCGTTTTGGATGGACACGACATATAAATACGATCTTGAACCTGGTCCAGCGATGGGGTCGGTCATGATCGGCGCAACACGGAGTACGCCTAACAATACGTAAGTGGTCCAGGCAGAAAGCGGTGCAAGATCGACAATGGGCTATGCATGATAGAAGCTATCCGAGGGCTACAGGCTTTGCCGGTGGGTGGCCTTGAGTCTTCTGAGGCAACATGGTAAGTTGGATGGACAACCTCCTCGTCCTATTGGATTTTCAGCTCCTCTATGGCTCACAAGGCTGTCCTAAGTACATACTCCGTACCTGTACAGCCTCGTGCTAGGCCGCATTGGGGAGCATTTCGCGCAACCAAAAGCGGGGCCGATGTAGATCGCAGATTCGGCGAACATGTCGGTTGTAACCTCCTCTCCACCCTTTCTCCATGCATCTAACAACCGCTTCCGAGGCCGAGCACCTGGACCGACGCATTCGACGTCAATATGGTCGGGGTTCCGGGACGCTCGAAAGCTTGTTGGACCTGCAGGATGCGCAAGAAGGGCGTGAGTTCCCTGGCAGGCGGAATCCCGTCCACCGTTCAAGAAAACGTCTTCGCTAATGTCTCCTGTTCACCCCAAAGTGCGATCAACAGCAACCATCATGCGGCCCCTGCAGACGCTCTGGTCTTGTTTGTGGGGGCTATCACAGACCCCGCATCTTCATCAACAGCAGACAGGAGAATGGTGATGCCAGCACATATGGCTTCACGCCCGAATCTTACACCGCACTGCAACAGAGCAAGACTGGAACTCGCAGCCTCACTCAAGATCTGGTTGCTTTGACGTCATCAACTGCGCTGTTGGTGCTAGAGCGATCTTTAGGATGCACTGCGCTAGAGGCAAAGTATTTGGACTTTTATTGGACCACTCTCCTCCCCAATGGTCAGCCGTTCCCGCCACGAGCGGCACGATATTCGACCACCAGCTGGGCTGGAGTCGTGCAAGATCTGTGTCATCGGCATAGCCTTGTACGGCTGGCCTTGCTCACCAACGCCCTGGGCTTGCTCGGCCAGGTGAGCGGGCGGCAGCAGATCATCGTGCAAGGATGGCGCTTGTACGGGAGGTCTTTGCAGGCGGTGGCCAAGTCAATTCCTGCCAACAACCAGGAAGGAAATGACGGTCTGCTGGCGGCATCAGGGCTCTTGGCCGCGTATGAGGTGTGTATGAACATCTGCGCCTGCGGATACGAGCATCGAAGCTGACTGGCGTATACTGTATCAGCTGATACAGACTGGCGAGGGCCAACGGTCGTGGCTCCCTGGTCCTGCCTGGCTAAGACAAGCTGCTGGCGAGAGAGCGATCATCTTATCGAGACCGCCCGAAAGCTACGTGGACGGCAACAATCACCTTCTTTTCGTTGACAGCCGCCTCCATCTGGTAATGTCTACCTCGGAATGCATAAGTTTATCGCCGAAAAATTGCTGACGCCGCCAATGAAGGTATATGCAGACATCCACCGTCGGAAGCGATCTGTATTTAGTTCCCCAGCATGGAAGTCAGTTCCGTGGTCGCTGCATCCCAAGGGTCCCCGAGATAAGTTGTTGGATATCTTGATTGAGATTCCAGCTCTGCTAGAAGACCTTGAAAGCCTTCTTGCAGGTCTGTCCAACGAAGTGGCAAGACAAGCACTCTTTCGCCAGCAGCTAGAAGAAAGATGTTGGCTATACCATAGTCAACTGCAGACATGGTCGACCACCTCAGGCTCGTCCACAGTCACTTTTGTGGAAGACAAGATCTCCAACGGAACCCACGAGAGCTCGGAGCCTTCCTCCGAACACTTCGCCATGGCTCATCTAGGCTTGATCTACTGGGCCACATGTAATATCCTACATGAGGTTTTGTGGTACGTTGCCGGAAACGGCCGTGCGGGTCTCCCAGCGTGTATCGATGCGAGACTGTACTGTCGCAAGATCGTCACGTTGATGCCCTTCCTCCAACGTCCGGCCATGGGCGCGTTTTTCTTGAACATCGCCGGCTTCCCGGCCGCCGTGGCTGTGGGCTTTCTTGCCAGGCAAGATCCGCCAGGCGAGGTCTCTGAAGAGCGCAGAATGCTTCAGAAAGCTTTTCAAGACACCCACGGGGCTCAGCTGCGGAACTTTCTGGGAACGTGGCCGTGGCGGACTGATCGGGAGACGGAAATAGTCAACCGCACAAGAAGGGAGGAGTAGCACCAACTACAGAATCCCAACAGCGTAATCCACACGTGCAATAGCATACATCATTTGTTACCTACCTAGGTACCATGGACGGTGTGCATCTTGCCTGCTCCTAACACGCAGAAACTGTGACTGGCATCTAACATAGCAATGTCAGTGTCCGATCTAAAGATGGACCTGCGTATGTCCAACGCCACTTCCGTTCCTAGTTATACTGATTCATGCTCGACCCGCCCTTTCAGTGTGTTCACTGTCCAGCATCGCAAGCCGCATTCTAGGATATTGCAAAGGTTCAAAAGGCTGGAAAAAGGAACGAGCCTAGGCCTATTAGCGGAGAGAACCACTGGTTTCAGAAACTTTCGTCGCCCACGGTTGAGGACCTCCACAGCCCGCTCTAGACGCATGATTCAAGCTGATGACAAAAGGCTGCAGTGACTTCTCAGTGATTTGAATCACTCCCAAAGACATCAACACCCCTCCTCTACGAAATCATACCACAACTGACATAAACATGGATTTCATCGAGCAGCTGGAGATTGGCCATTTCAGCTTGCGCCGGATAGGACAAGGCTTTTGTGGATCCGTCTGGGCGGCCGAAGGAGGCAAGATGGCCATGAAGAGAGAGGACGGCGGGCCAGGGCGGTCGGTCTTCAACGACTACAACATGCACAAACTCGTCCTCGAGACAATCTCGCAGCCGAGGAATACGATCAAGGTGTGCGTGCCACGCTGGCCGCAGTTCGTCAACAATACCGATGCATGGTGGGATTCGAATCTTGCCCGGTTTCCGAAGGGATATTCTGCCTGCAATATGCTCTGTTCGGAACGCATCCCACCTCTACCGCGAGAGGTCAGGGACCTTCTCGTGGATCGTTACTGCCCCGCAATGTCAGTTCAGACCATCAAGAACAACGATGCGGACCGAGATTGCCTGGTTCGTCTCTACCTTGGCCGTCGAAAGATCCAAAGTGAAGCCAGGAGAGGGCACAATTTCTTCTCCCTGCGGAACTATCCGCTACATTTAAACCAGGCGGAAGAGCTTGACCTGCCGATTGTGCAGTACGCGTGTGCCATGGCAGAGATGCTCGCTATGATGCACTGGACAGCGAAAATCGATGCGAATGATGTCGAGTTCGTTCTCGGAGGTACTCAGAAGCCGGGGATAGGAGAGTACACCAGTGACTTCTTCGGAACGCACTGTCTATGGCTCCTGGATTTTGACTGCTGCAAACCTCTGACAATGGACGAGGCGGGGGTGGAACAAGCTGCTCGTGCGTTCTTGAGGAATGACCCATATTTCCCGCGTCCTGCAGCCCAGGTTGCGACCGACAATGCTTTGTGGCTGGAGTTTAGAAGGCGATATCTCGAGTACAGCCAAACCGCTGCCAGCCTCTCCGGTACTGGTTATTTCGGACTGCCAGAACAATTCCTTGCCCGGGTAGAGGACTTGCAAGAAGAAGCCCTGCAAAAGAGATCAGAAGCCTCAAATCGCAGCACATCGGGCTAGGAGAGAGTGGCGACTCGACTTCACTACAAATCGCAGTCTCAAACAGATAGACATTTCGTCTCATGCAGCCCGAAAAGTGGTCGATGCCGACACAGGAGCCTCCTTATGAGACGGAGCAAATAAAATATATGAGGGGAGGAATCTACTGTCCTTCAAGAGACTGAAATTATCGTTGTAAACAGAGGTCACATTTGATCTAAGAACATCGAGCGGGAAAAGTGAAGCCCGGGAAGCAGTTGAAGGCCAAATCAACCTTAAGAGCGGCGTGATGGAAAGCCTTGGCAGTGGCCTGCCTGCGGCCTGCCTGCGGCCTGCCTCTTGACTGCCAATTCTGGTGACTTCCGCTATAAACACGTCACATCATCGTTTATCAGGTTTCATCTGTCGACTTTCATCTTGCGAATTGGTCAACCTGAATCACCAGCGTCTCTTCTGCTCAGTGAGATGCTCTCGGAAGCGATTTGAGAAGGACTTGGTGGGACGACACCGGTCGGGCTCTACAACTGCAAATTTTCCAGTCCAAGAATCCGCTGGCTAACACTGTTATCTCAACTGAAGGCTAGGTCTTGCTCCCGGCCTGCAAATCCACCACTTCGTCATGGGTTCGAGATCACCCAGCCAGTCTGAGGGCGAAATCTTGACGTCAGACTCGGAAGCGAAGGCAAAGAACATACCATCTTTCCGCAATAACAGCAAGATTGACCGTCGTGCCAGACCATCTTCCATTCCCTACAGCTCTACGTCTAGATCACATCGATCGCGTTCGAGATCGCCTTACCGAGCTCACAGGGGCGAGAAGCGCCCCCGCGACCATGACCACTCGAGAAATAGATCCCATAATGACACGCGCACCTTTGCTGTGAGGTACGAGGATGACGCTTACCGTCGCCGACGCAACGAATCCTACGAAGAAAGACGCTCAAAGCGGTCGCGAACCTATTCTCGGAGCCGCAGCAGGAGTCGCTCACCATATAGACATTCTCGTCGAAGGGAGGAAGGAATGGACGGCTCTGCAATCACCCGAGATCAAGGTAGCAGGTTTGAGTCCAACTCCAAACATGCAGGTGCTCAACCGGGGAAAGACGGGACCCCAGAAACCTCACAATCAACGCCCTCGCATGGCCTCCCGTCGGACCATGTCACCTCTAACTTGGTACCTCGGCCAGGATCTCATGTTGCAGCAGGACAGGGACAGAACAGGGGTCGATCAGAAAATGCCACGGCCGTTCCCGTTGGCAGCATCACCCAGGAGAGCGAAGAGCCTAAAGTCATAGACGAGGCTGCTTTGATTGAAGAGCGACGGAAGCGTCGTGAGGCCATTAAGAACAAATATCGTGGCCAAGCTCCACCGCTGTTGGTTCAGGCACTTCATCTAGGGGCTGAGTCGACCCCAACAAGTCCTGCGCCGGACAGCTATGCTACAACGCCACGTCGATCCGGTATGTTTTCCGTTGCTGTCTCCCGCGAGCGTACACTAATTTCGACAGAATCCCCTGTGTCGTCCTCGCCTCGGACGCCGAGAGATATATCTGCGCCGCAGTCTCCTGCGGAGATCAAGTTCGATAACGATGCAGATCTGACTAACACTGATAGAAGATCTCCGGCTGAAGATGGCCCTTCAGCTGCCGACTATGATCCCACTGTGGACATGG
The DNA here is from genome assembly GCF_000835495.1 of Cladophialophora immunda. Classification (NCBI taxonomy): domain Eukaryota; kingdom Fungi; phylum Ascomycota; class Eurotiomycetes; order Chaetothyriales; family Herpotrichiellaceae; genus Cladophialophora; species Cladophialophora immunda. The sequence goes on along the minus strand of NW_015622547.1, from coordinate 2,520,698 downwards.
AGGAGGAACGAGCACGGCATGAAAAACGTCTCTTCAAAGAAGATGAGACATCCCTAGAGCAGGCAGATCAAGCAGTAACCGAAGCTGACGACAAGTCTGATCCTCCCCCTTCCAAGGCGACTGGTGAGTTCGACATGTTTGCCGACGAGGATGATGACGACGATATGTTTGCCGAAGCTCCAATGAAGCCTAAAGCCGGGATAAAGACTGCACAGGCCCTGGACGTCAATCTCATGGACAATTGGGATGATCCTGAAGGGTATTACATAACAATCCTCGGTGAGCTGATCGAAGACCGATACCATGTCACTCAGAACCTTGGAAGAGGGATGTTCTCCTCTGTCGTCCGAGCCACTGATAGACGAACCGGCAAACCGGTCGCAATCAAAATCGTCCGGAATAACGAAACCATGCGTAAAGCAGGAATCAAGGAAATCGACATTCTCAAAGACATTGCCGCCAATGATCCAGAAGACAAGAAGCATGTCATTCGCCTCCAACGATCATTCGATCATAAAGGTCATCTTTGCATGGTTTTTGAAAACCTTTCGATGAACCTGCGGGAGGTGCTCAAGAAGTTCGGCAGAGACGTGGGTATCAATATCAAGGCTATCCGAGCATACGCGCAGCAACTCTTTTTGGGACTGAGCTTGCTGAAGAAATGTCAATACATACACGCTGATCTGAAACCAGACAACATCCTCGTCAACGAAGCCAGGAGTACGCTGAAGATCTGTGATTTGGGGTCGGCCTCTCCCATCACCGAGAACGCCACTGCTCCGTATCTCGTTTCGCGCTTCTACCGGGCTCCCGAAGTCATCCTTGGTATTCCTTACGACTACGGCATTGATATGTGGTCCATTGGATGCACCCTTTTCGAACTCTACACGGGGAAGATCTTGTTCACAGGTCGCAACAACAATGGCATGCTTCGTGCAATCATGGAGTGTCGTGGAAAGTTTCCGCACAAACTCCTCAGGCGTGGTACCCTGACGTATGAATACTTTGACGACCTCCTCAATTTCCGAGCTCAAGAAACAGACAAGGTCACCGGGCGGACAATAATAAAAGTGATAGACATCAAGCCAAAACCAGTCCGAGATTTGAGGTCCCGGTTGATTCCGAAAGACAAGCGAATGAACGAGCAGGAGCGCAAAGAGCTGGACTTGTTTGTGGACCTACTGGATAAGTGTTTGGACTTGCGACCGGAGAAGCGTCTCACGCCCAACGATGCGCTGAAGCACCCTTTCATCTCAAGGGTTAAGCCATGAGCAGGATGATCCTGGGATATTTGATCTGGGCCAGCTGCCGAAAATGATCCAGCAATGATACTATCTAGCGATTTGCAGCCTCTTCAGTCAATCCATATCTTCGTTTAGCCCCCAAATGGTGATTTTGACTGCTGACTCAAGGCTGTATGATATCGCCGTCGTTCCCGCAGCTTATTTGTTCTACCCTGTCGGTTCCCCATCGGGGGTGTGCAAGTGGCGAGAGATGTCTTGTGAAATCTTGTTGCTAGGTCTTGCAATATCCCGAGACACGGCGACTACAGACGTCCCCGTTCCAAGACAAGAAGACAACGTCCGAAGGTTGTGCCTTACGTATCTTGCAAACACTGCTTCCATTTCACAGGGAGCATCGGAAGCATACGTCTCTTCGATGCATCGCGTGTGAAGCACCTGGAATGATCAGAAGCCTGGTGATGAAGAGGGGATTCGAGTCTGTCCTTGATGAACTTGGCGAGAGGTCATGAATGAAGCGCACATTGGGCCTGGAATAAAAAAACGGGGGGAAGGAGGAAGAAAACCTTGTGTGGTTGTTTTGTCACGAAAAGAAAACAAGTACGCACCAGCAAGGATTGAACCCCCAGACCCTTCTTCCTACCAAGTCTTCTGTCTCAAGGAGCAAAAAACTCAGACTTGTGAGAAAACCCTCGGAAGGATTTTTTTGTTCCTCATTCGGTTGGCTCGATGGTTGAGTTGCTCCCACCTATAGCTTCGTATCCCTCACAGAGCTCCTACACAGTCCAATCACTATGATCCTGCACACGATCGCAGACTATGAATTAGGGAGATACTGGGTAGAGCTCCTACATAGCCAATGCTCCGGCACAGTCACTACTAACTTGGGTGCGAATTAGGGAGATGATTCGGTCAAGGAAGACAATGGACAAGACTTATTGCTTCAAAGTCATTTCGCTCGGTCGAATGTTGGGAGAGATTTGGGCCTTCAAATGTATATACCCATCAATTTCGAGAAGTGGGTATCAGTAATGTACCTGGAGGCCGCTTGGCGAGGGGAGGGTGTCCTTTGTTGTGGTTATCACGGTCAGGCAGAGGGCAAGGCTGAGCGAGGCTGCGAGGCTGCGGGGCTGCGAGGCTGGGGGTGTTTTGATATTTGCCCAGGGCAAGTGTAGCGAGATGTCCTCGAAACATCATCGAGTCAATGCCATCCTTCACATTTTTCAGAACTATCTGCTATCCCTTTCCTGCACCAACTTTCGGCTATTCCACAATTTGGCGAATTAACCATCACACCCTCCGTCAATACATCATTTTGCCTTTCAGCATCCCCCCTTACAGAGCTTGAGCGGCGTCGCGGCCGGCAATGCGGCCAAAGGTGAGCGAGCGGAGCACACTCGTTGCGGGCGGGTCTGTTACGGTGTTCAGCTTCCCTCGATATGCAAGATGTGGAGGTTTTGTATGCGTGCAGCTCTGCAGATCGGAATCCCGGATGAGGGCGCAAAGAACAACTTACACTGCAGCTGGGTCAGCAACATATCTTTACTTTGGAAGGATGAACTTACTTCGTTATAGAACAAGCCGCTCAACTCTCCGGCACAGTACAGTCCTGGATATGGTCAGTCAGACACATTGCATATTAGGCTTTGCCTCTTACCTGGAATCGGGACCCCTGTCGTGGCAAGCACCCTCGAATCAAGGTCGCACTTGAGTCCGCCGTAAGTGAAGGTAAGTTGTGCTAGTACTTCTCAGCAATCGGCCCACATCACCTTTCATGATAGAGGCTACCTTTCATTGGATATCTAATCATTGTGAGCCTTTGATCTTTCTTGTTTAATAGCATGGAGATGGCTTACCCGTAATACGGGGGTTTGTTGATGGGGTTGGCCCAGTTGGTCTTGTCAGGGTTCAGGCTTCGAGAACATCAGCTATCATATCCCTGCGATATTCGTCATGCTCATACCCCTGTGTCCTCTTGCCATCAAGTGCCATCAGGTTGAATTCCTTATCGTTGATGCTACACCGGGTCAGCGACATTCACTGTTCTTCCTGTCTGGGAGACTTACGCCGCGTTAAACTCATCCACGGTCTTCTTCAGCTCTTTCGGATCCAGCCCCAGCTTTTCGGCCAAGCCCTCGATGGTGTCGCTCTTTTCAGGCTCTTGGTCTGTGGTATCATAGACCCAGCCTGGTCGGAAGCGCTCCATGATGGGACTGTCCGTGATGCTGAAACCCAGTCAGTATGCAGTCAGCGGGCAGTCAGTGGGAACCCACAAGTAGGATTTCTGGTTATGATCTGCTCCATGTCAGTGGCTGGACAGACTCGGGCTGCAACGACTTACCTCGCCAGGTCTCAAGGGCAATCATCTCGAACGTGGAAAACAGGCTGTCCATGTCAGCAGCTACTCCCCGAGGAATCCAATGATGCTCACTGTCGTTTGCCTTCATCATAGAACCTCTTGGAGTGCCTGATCAGTCAGCAACAATCAATCATGGCTTGAGAAGAGAGTCCGCACTCGTTCACCACAATACCGTAGTTGTGGCCCCAGATTACTGCATCAGGCTTCTTGGCTCGGATGTCGACGAGTTCACACTTTCAGCCAGAATCAGTATGGACGTCCGGCACCGAGAAAGGCAACATGCGAGGAGTGTGCTTACGTGCATACCACTCATCGAACCTGCCACGGCAGCACCAACTTCTAACCCCATCTTCAGGCCGAAGCCGGTATTGTACTTGAGGCCAGGTGCAATGAGCTCAAGATGCTCTGTCCGTGGTCCTACATATTTGCCCAGCCTGGTTCTTGTTAGCCAATGCATTTCTGGACGATCTCGGTTCTTACATTTCACGGTTGCCTTCGAACCCACCGCAAGCCAACATGACTTTCTTACCGCGGACTTTTGTCATGTGTCCATCTGCCTTTCGAACTTTGACGCCGTAGACAGTTCCGTCATCGTGGGTCAGCAGGTGTTCTGCTTGCGTCTCCCACATTATTGTTACATTCTCGAATTTGCGGATATGGTCGAACAGGGCGTTGATGATTGCATGGCCGCCACCCTAACTCTACAGTCAGAGCGAGTTATGAATTCAACCGATGACCCGCGTTACCTCCGGGAAGACGAAGTGCTGATCTGGAGACCGTCAATATGGAGGCCAGAATCTGAATCAAGCCCAATGACTTACTGGTATTGAACTCCAGCAGGACATTCTTCTCATCATGATGGTTGAGTTTCACTCCGTCTGAGACCGTCAGTATCTCGCCCAAGCAACTCCAGAGCAGGTCAGCTAACGGTCGAGCAGATACTGGGCAGTTATGGGGACTTCTTTCTCCATTTTGGCGCAATATTCCTGGTCCGCCAGCCCCTCGCTGGCCTTGTTAGTATCGGAGCCATGTCAGCCCAGATCATTGACTGACCTGACGCGCTATAACTGTCAGCAGGAACCTTCAGCAGCAGAGCTTTACCCTAACCTTCATTTCGTGCTTCCAGTCCGAATCGAAGTTGTTGTCTGCGGCAATTAGCACCAAGAAGGGCCTCTTTTGGCAAATCAGCACAAGCCTTTGTCCAGTCGCAGGTATGCCATTGTCCACCTAGAACCGGTTCAGCCAGTGTTGACGTTCGACAGGTGGTCAAAGCAGACCTGCTTGCACCGCATCGTTCACCTTCTTTACCAGCCTCGATCAACGCCACCCTACCCCTTCTGCCGAGCCTTTTGCATTCCTCGAGAAAGTTCAACGTCGTCATGGAGCCCTACCAGTGATAAGCGTCGTTTAGCCTATGGTACTCGGTGGCTACTTACAGCAAATCCACTCCCGACCACAACGAGGTCATACTCATGGTGGGAGCCTGTAAGGCTGCTTACAACCTGACTGACGACCGACATGATGGGACTGACGAGGAAAGGGTTGTGTTTGTGGAATATGGTGGTGCCAGATTTCCTTTGTCCAGGTACAAGGTGAGACGCTCTGCAAGGTGCCGGTTTGCACATGCAATCCTCTCCCTTTTAACTCTTTCCACCACCAGGGACGTACCCCTCAAACATTGCGGATTCTTGTTCAAAGCTGAGACCACCACCCCGCAAGAAACGGCGAATCGCGGATGATAGCCCAGGACAGCCCGCAGACTGGTGGAGTGATCTGATTCTTGTGTGTAAACTTTCCCCGCAGAGCAGCAACCTGTCATCGGCAATGACTTTGTTCATTGCCAGCAAGCCCTCGAGTCTTATTTCCCTCAGGCCAGAACGGTCCAAACTGTCTTTTACGATGCGTTTGCATGACCCGGTTGGGACAAGACCCCCTCTCGACCTTGTGGATGCGTGAATATGGTTTCCCCTCATGGATCCGACGGCAAAGGTTAGTACAACGTCATCTCTCCATCTCCGAGATCAGAGCATTCTCTCGGAAACATGGATCTCGATATTCGCCAGGGCTCTCGGAAGTGCCACAGCACTGGAAAGTCCTTCTCCGAGGACTGCTGTCTACGATTTTCGTGACACGCGGCTTCGGTTATTATAGTCTAGAATGGAGGGAGAGGCCGGTCTCAGCTCCCAAGTCAGTCCAGGATCGAGGCCGTCTACGATTACCTACTGTGCCGTCTGTTTCGAGGTCGCGTCATCGCACTTCAGGACGGTACCGCCTACTGCTTCGAGGTCTTGTTCGCGAATCTCTTTTTCCGCATTCGTAGCGACAAGGACACGGACAAGGACATTTGATTCGTCATTCCGAGTTGTAAGCGGGTGTGCAGCATCCGTTTTGGTGCAAGTGTTGCGAAGGCTCTTCGAGATTTGCTGGCCCAGGCCTGGCTCGAGACGGACCAGACGTCTTGACAGTGTTGTTTCGTGAACCGTCGACAGTCGAGCACCGGCAGCGTTCTCGGAGCTGGGTATGCCAACCAGGCCTCGAATTGGTGTTTGCTACTCCTCATCCTGCTGGTATCAGGGGCGCAGTTGCCGCTCTCTCCCGCTCATCGACCAGCTCAATGATGCGTTGCATACCGTCTGTACCAGACGCTGCCCTTGAAGGGACTCGGCAAGACAACAAACCGTACTCTTGCAAACTTGGGGACTGGTTTCTTGAACTTGTCCTAGCACCGTGCCTTGCGCCTCCACCTATCTTACTGCACCTGCTGGCACTTGGCCTAGTCTGGCCCGTCGTCCAGTTCCAAACCTAGCCTGTCTCGCGTTCTCGTTGAAATCATAGATATATGGAATGGTCCATTCCGGCCCAAGCCCGAGAATCTCATTTCTCCGCACTCCAGGTAAAGAGGTTGTGGTCATCACTGGGCTGACAGAGGAGCTCAAGTGCCTGATTCTCGGGCACGACGGCAAAGCGGCCCATCAGGCCTTCAGTGGCTCTTTGTTCCCTCCGTCGAACCCTAGAAACGTCGTTCTTGGGCCTTGATCCTTTCATCACTTTGTTTCATGCGATCGATGACGTGGGGACGTTGCCTTTGCGCAACCCCGCCCTCAATGCCCGCTTCGCCGTTTCCTTGCCGAATTCAGGGGCATCTGGAGCCATTGTCCCCCGCATCACAAGCGACTGGGATGGGGGTCCTTTTGAGGGCCGACTGCAAAACCAAATGTCTGGTACGAGCGTCAATGCATATATCATATCAGTGTCCGGAATCGCAGTCGATCTCGCCTCTGACCCCAATTTTGTAAACCAAGAAGCAACCCATCCTACATACAGCACCTACCGAGAAGATGGAAGGGGAATGCCTCTGCAAAGGTCCGTCGAGCCCGCCCCGTGTTGGAACCCCCCAATTGTCAAGATCAATGCCGGTCCGAGGATTGTGCGATGGATCGCTGGCTGACACCCGCCTCCCTGACCCAGCCGTCGCCGTCAAGGTCAACGACGACAACCTCTTTGGCGAACAGCGCCGCGGCCATCTGTGCCACTGTGCCAACTGCCGCAAAGTCGCTGGGGGCGTGTAAGTGTGTTCTGTCTGCTACGCGGTGTCTCTGGAATACATTTGTGCCCCGGACAAGAAACGATCCACATTCCTATAAGATGCACGCGGGACATGTGGGATGAGCGGATGGATCGTGGTTGCTGATTCAGGCCCTCAGCTTCGGCGCCAACCTGACCATCGAGGAAGAGAAGGTCGAGTTCCCTAAGGGCAAGGGCAATCTCAAGATGTACTCTGTTCGTCCTATCCCTCATCCGCCATCCCTCACTGCCAGTCCTGTACCCAGATATGTGTCTTCTTGCTCTAACGAGGTACTTCTTCCCACGCCAGGATCCAGAGACACTCAGCGGGACCCCGGTGCAGCGGTAGGTTTGATAGTCTGGGACACCTACCCATTCCTTTCCCCATCCGAGGTAGCACGTCTTTGACGCGGAGGTGCGCCCGAACAGGTATTTCTGCCAGACGTGCGGCGTGCCCGTCATGAGCATGACGCCGCTGTTCAAGGGCAAGGTCATTTTGAAGTTAGGGCTGGTGAGTGGTGGTCCTCATATATACGTTGCTTTGGCCCCTTCATCCTCCCCAATCTTGGGTTCAGACAACCCATTTGGGAATTGTAAGTGATTTTCCTGAACTGATCCGCTAATCATCGGGTGCTGGCGGGCCGTGGGTGGGATAAAACAGTACCCCAAACTCCCCGTGCCGGAGTGGGAGTCGTTCGCCTCGCAGCGCCAGAGCTGGGAGAAGCCCTTCGAGGGCACCATCCAGTACAAGACAAAGGTACGCACGTTACCCCTCGCCCAGACGGACGGGGGATTCCTATCATCTTGCGTTGTCGGTTTTTGTTTCCTGGTCAAAAGCCCCAGGGACGTGATTCCGGGGGGACAAGCACCCCTCGTCTCGTCAAGAGGAATTCAATAGGGAGATGAGCTGATTGAAATACCCGTGTCAGAGCTTCGGGGAGAAGATGCCCGGGTCGATTTAGAGGGTGGCGGGCCGGAGATAAAACGGGAGTATATCCTCTCTTTCCTCAACCCCTCCTACCGGCCGACCGAACCAGCGAGAGAGGGGCGAGGGAGAGAAGATGTGTGGATGCGGACGGAGTGTGTGCGGCTGTGTGAAGGGAATTTTACTTCAGTTTCAATAACCTTGGAGCTCTGGTGGTATGTTCGTGAGGAACCGAAAGTGAGATGAGAAGGCAGGGGCAACGAGACAAGGTATATGAGTACCTATAGTGAAGGAACAACCATTTCGGACGACAGACGACAGATGTCTCGAGCGTGGATCCTTCGCTGGGGCCTTTTCAAGGAAGCCTCGTGGGATATATTCTATTCCATGGGTTGTTTAGGTATAGGCCAGCACCGCCTCCGAGGCAGCACCGTTCAGATCAGAGGCACGAGAACAGGGGGCTTCTCGACAGGTACTCGGTACTTTGCCAGCGATGGCTTGTTCGTTGATGCAATGGTGCTCCTTATATCTTTGATCATCGTTCCCTATCAGTTAAAGGAAGCTTGGTTGGGCCCCATCTCTCTTCCTTCGGATCTACTTCGCTCCTATCTCCTGCCCTCCTCTCTCTCCCCTCTCCTTTCTCCCTTCTCCCTTTCTTCGTGTCCTACTCCCCGTGTGCCCGAGTCCGTACTATCCGTCGAACCCTATAGACCCCCTCTCCGCCCCGATATAAGTCCACCTAAGCGTCTCCCGCGCGACGGGCCCGCCCCTGACCTCCACCACGACGTCCTGCCCAGGCACGACATCGAACCCGTTGTCGCTGAAGGTCAGCCCGTCTCTTCCCTCCTGGAACACGAAGCCATGCACGGGCCTCGCCGCCGTCACCGTCACCGTGACCACGCCATGCTCCCCAGCCCCGGAGGAGAGTCGGACCTGGACGTCCCGCGCCGCGGAAAAGTCGAGGTACTTGATCGGATGGGGCCAGGCGGTGTCGGTGCCGACGACGCGGCCGTCCACGAGGAGCGAGGCGTGGATGACGTAGGGATCCCACGCGCGTGTGTCGATGGACGACGGCCGCGTGGGCGAAGCAGGGTCACGGGCGACGGCGCCGGTGTCGATGGGTAACTCGCTTCCCCGGAGGATCTCGGTCGTGCTGTTCGCCTTGACGGTGACGCCGTTCTTCTTGATCGGGTCGACCACGTCCTGGCCCGTCTTGATCGAAATCGCCCGCACGACCACGTCCGCCTGAACATCCTCGTCCGCGCGCGAACTGCAGACCCACAGATCGAATCTCGTCTCCTCGACGCCACCCGTCGGGTCCATGTGGCCCGACGTCCACTCGTGGAACGGCCTGCTCACCCCCGCGGCCAGCGGCTTCAGGGAGCGCTTGATCGCGTAGAAGGCGGGCTTTTTCACGCGGTAGTAGTCGACCACCGCCCACGACATGGTCGGCCAGGTGTCGTTGAACTGCCAGACGAGGACGCCGCCGCATTTTCGGTTCTTCTGGCCCTTGGGAGATGACGAGGCGGAGCCCCATTCGCGGCGCCACGAGCGATACGCGAACCGCACGGCGTCCAACTGCATGACCTGGGTCAGGTGGGCGAAGCTCGACAGGTCGTATTTGATCTGGAAGTTCTCGGCCACGTATGTCATGAGGCGGCGTTCGTGGTCGATCGCGCGGTTGTGGTAGTCCATGGTCATGCTGCCGGGGTATTGTTGCTTTGGATCCGTCGCGATGGCGGAGACGATGGTCGAGACATGCGGGTAGGCTTCCATCCCGAATTCGCTCACGAAGCGCCCGCCCATGGTGGGAAGCTCTTGGTATCGGCGCATAGAGCCGTGCCAGACTAGAAAATAGAGAGAGGGGACGTATCAGCACAAATTGTAGATATAACAGATGGAATTGGACGAGTAGAGGAGACCTCAGGGCGGGAGGCGGCGAAAGGGCCACATACCATCCCACTGATGAATGTCTCCCACAGTCGGATCCCAGGTCTTCTTCCCGTCTCCCCAGGGACTGCTTGGGTGATACACCGCGCCTGGACTCTCTTCCTGCACGACCTTCGGCAAAAGATACTCGTAGATATACCTCGCGGGAAAGCTGCTCTTGAGCCACGACTGCGGGTCCTTGTCGCCTTCATAATCGTATTCCAAGTGATGTTTCTCCTGGATCTGATAGTCTTCGTTGTTCCCGGCCCAGATGGCCAGCGAGGGGTGGCAGCGGAGACGTCGGACGTTGAACCGCGCTTCCTGCTCGACTTGGGAGAGGAAAGAAGGGTAGGTCGGGTAACTGGCGCAGGCGAAGCAAAAGTCTTGCCAGACGAGAATGCCCATGGAGTCGCAGGCTTCGTAGAACGAGTCGTCTTCGTAGATCCCTCCACCCCAGATTCTGGACGTGGTCACTGATCAGAAGTGGCTCGAGCAATCGCCGGGTAAAAAGGAACAAGTCAAGAAATTGGGCATAAAAGTCCCAAAACTGATTAACCACCATACCTTGTCATGATCTGGTTGCCCTCGATCATCAGCTCCATCCACTTCCTATACCCATCCTCTCCGATCCTCGGGAGGAAGCAATCGGCAGGAATCCAGCAAGAGCCGCCTGCAAAGACGTCGACATTGTTGATGCGGAAATAGAATGACTTGCCAAACTCGTCCGGCTCCTGGATGAGTTCACAGCGTCGAAAGCCGACCAATCTGGATCTGGAAACAGGATCGGCACCTTTCGTGGACAAAGTTGCTTGGAGCTCGTACAGGCGCTGTTCGCCATAGCCACGAGGATACCAGAGAGCAGGATCTTCGAGTTGAAATTCGGCCGTGGCAATGCCATCCTTGCTGATGCGTGCTTCTGACTGGTACAGGGCCTTACTGTCGAGGGACAACGACAGCTTGACGACACTCCCTTCCTCCAACTTTCCTTTTCCGCTCCCTACGCTGGCGAACAGGTTCCCCTTCACCACCTTCAGGTCCTCACTTACCTCTGCTCGAAACCAGATGTCATCGATTCTATCAACATATGTTTCCAGCAGAACGCGCTTCCATGGCCCGGAAGTGATCAAAATAGGACCCCAATCCCACCCCCAATGGCACTGTGCTTTCCGCACAGGAAGCCTGCTCGACTCGGTCTGATGAGCGATGAAGTCGTGTTCATGTGAGTGCTGTTTGACAAGTTCACGACCACGAAGGAGGGCCGAGTCAAAGACGATTTCCAGGACGTTTGGCGCCGCCAGAACTTCGTCTTTGGGTTCCGACAGAAAGGGTGTCACGTCGACGCGGTATTCAAGAAACATATTGTTTGCTTCGAGAATCTTGTGGCCGTTGAGAGTTACCGTGGCAAAGGTGTCGAGGCCTTCAAACACCAAGTCCGTCCTTGCGTCGGGCCGTCTGTTTGTCGGAGATGTGAAAACTGTCTTGTAGGTCCAAGACTTCTCTGCGACCCATCGCACAGCCAGTTCATTCATGTCAATGAACGGGTCCGGAATCCTAGCAGTGGTAGAGGCATGAGCTTGAGGAGCATGTCTTGACCTGGCTCTGGGGTTATGTTCACACATACTTCCCATTTTCTTGAAGAACGATATGAGTTGTGGTTGGCACCTTCGAAACCTGGAGCCATCCGTTCTCGGAGGTATCGTCAGATTGTCTGCATTGCCAACCAGAATTCAGCTCAGTAGTGATGGTAGTCATTGTAGCTCAGAGGATCCAGCTATTGGGACCGATCGACGAGGTACAGCCTGGCGAGATAGTAAACTTGTTACCTGTCGGCAGTCGATGGCTATTCATCAACCTGTCTGTTCACAGGATATCCCAGGATGCTTTGGAAGGCATGGGAAGAGAATGAGCCTGTTGAGTCTCAATTCCTCGAGATTCGTGCAATGGCAAATTGTCCATGCTGCTTGCCACAGACAAAGCCTATGTTGTGCATGCGGGGATCCTTCATCTTTGCCGATCCTGCTGCTGTAACGGTTCCCATGAATCCTACCTCGCAGACAACAGCTCGTATCCCACACTCCAGGGTCTTGTCGACATAACTGAAAGGTTCTTGTGCGTCTGTAGCCCGTGGACTCGGAGGCGCCAGAATAGATAGGCATCGCGACGCTCGCAACAGCCTTCGGAACGGGCAGCCATATCCTTTCTGACCCTCGGCGCCACGAATTCCGCCCCCGACATCCAATTGAGCTTTGTCCAATCAAGGTATATGTTGGCCCGCTTTTCTGACGGGGTGACAGTCAGAAATAAGGCCAGCGGCCCATGGATTGTCAGGAGAGCAGATATATAGGTCAGAAGCTAGGCCAGCAATTTGAAATCACGAACAAGCCCATGGTCTGGGGTCGTCCGTTCGGACGAAAGGCTGGGAGATGGAAAAGAATAAATGAAGGCTCATTGTCTGGAGGAGGTCGTCGCACCGCCATCCGTGAGCCCGACTCCAAGACTCTCACCAAGAAACAATAGTTGGGACGCAGTATTTTACGCCAACCTCTAATCTCGATCAGAATGTCCAAGCCGTCAATCCTACTTATCCCGGGATCCTTCGCGCTGCCCGAGTTCTATGACCCGGTCATCAACGCCGTCGCTGCAAAAGGGTATGAAATTCAAGGCCTCCACAAGCCAAGCGTGGGCTATGCAGGCGGAAAGGCTCGGGAAGGAGTGCCACCACCAACCATGTACGACGACGCTGCCTTCATTGCCAGGGAGGTCGAGAAGCTCGCGGATCAAGGGAAGGACGTGATCCTGCTTGGTCACTCGTACGGAGGTGTCCCCTTGACGGAGAGCACCAAGGGCTTGAGCAAGGAAGAGAGGCAGAAAGAGGGAAAGAAGGGTGGGATTGTGAATCTGGCGTATATGACTGCTCTGGTGCCAGCTGTCGGGCAGACAGCAAAGGATATTCTGGCAGATTTGCCCAAAGAGCAGCAATTGGACCTGAAGGTTGATGTAGGTTTTCATCCACTACTGGTTCTTGCTGCATCGCTGCTCGCATGCTAACAGCGCACAACGAAAACAGGAGAATGGCTGGATGTATCATGATCCGGCTGAAGCATCAGCGGCTATCGTGTTTTCCGATCTCCCCAAAGAAGAAGGAGAGGCCTGGGTGAGGAAGTTCCCCAGGCACTCTGCTCTCAGTTTCGTTGGTGAATTGACCCATGCTGGGTACAAAGACATTCCAGTGTCGTATTTGCTCTGCGAAAACGACCTGTGCGTTCCAGCAAATGTCCAGAGAGAAGGGATTGACCTGATCGAGAAGGAGAGCGGGAGGAAGGTTGATGTGACCAGTATCAAGGCGGATCATTGCCCCATGGCTGCCCAACCGGAAGCAGTGATAGACTGGATCCTGAGCGTCGCAGCAAAGTATTAGTTAAGGGGAAAGACGGAATCCAGTTTGGGAAGTCCAAATTGGACGGATACGTTTGATCGGATCTATTGCTCCGAACATCGTTGCTCCATTGCGCAGGGGTTGTGGCGAGCGAGTGTGCATGCGCGGTAGACACAAGTTTCTGCAGTTACTCCGACATGGACTTACACGATCTTGGTCGCCGTCAACCTCGAGTAATAAGCTAGTTAAAAAAACAGAAAGCCCCATTTGTCGGCAAAATATCTCTCAATCTTCCAGGCTTTAGGATCCCACGATGCAAGGCCAGGCGTGATGTTGAAACTCGGCATTGTAAACAGGTCCCGAGTGAAGTCTTCTTCGTCGATGACGGCGCACATATTAATGAGATTGTCTCGCATCTTGGCAAACGGGAATCTGTCTATGCCCGGTTGATGGATCGTCAGCAGTTGAGTAGTTGTGGGCTGTAATGATAGTGGGACGTTCGGGGAAGCAGGAGATGAGAGTGCTGGAACAGCCGAACAAGATCTCAACCCTAAAACCGCGCCATTGATATACAAGGCGCTGAACACAGTGGGTAATGGACAAAGCTCATAGTTCAAAGTAGAAACCTGTGTCTTAGGGGAGTGCTGAAGTGGCTGACTTGTGCGTGCTGTTAAAGAGGCTGAAATGTTTTCCCAGCATGTCAGGGTTGCCACAGGATCCTGACACCCAAGTTGAGCAAGGAGGTCAATGCCAGGGGGAGTATCGTCTTCTGTTTGCGTAATATGGCTTCTGCAGCGTGGGGGAGCATGGTCTATCTCGGGTGTGTTCGTTTTGGCTTCTCGAAGTCGTTTCCCTAGGAAAGGGCAGCCAGTCAGCATAAAGTCTGCCTATTTGACGCCGTACGGCGGGCAAGCTCAAGCAGATGCATAACATGGTCAAATGAAGTTGTATTCCAGGTCATGGGAAGAGAGGCCCCGGGCAGAATGCGAAAGGACCTCTGTTTTCGAGGGAGGCCACAAGGCGAGACGAGCCCATCAACTCCGATGAAGTCGGAAGGTGAGAAAAGGACACCCACGTCTTGCTCGTTGAGCCAGCTTGTCTTGTATTCGCTTCCTTGCCCTTGCGTCCGTGACATGGTGCCAATCATCCTTGTCATTTCTGGTCGGCCGGGTATTTGCTGGCGAGGTGTCCATGATCAAAGTGTTTTCAAGGATGTAGAGCCCTGGTTCTCTCATCTGGAGGGAATGCACCTACGTGTGTAGGCAACGGCGAAGTCAATTGTTGGTGCTGACGGGACCAGAAGCGGTACGGCAGAGTATTTGGAAAAGTCGGGACAGAATATTTATCACGTGATATGAGAAGCTGACAAATAAGTGCGTGTAATCCACAAATGTTCAGCCCTAGTGTCTACGGGGGATCAGAGAGACACCACCATGTCTCTGCAGTTGCGAGCCATCCACGCCATCTCAGTCGCATCCTCCCACTCCTTCTTCGCCACCATCGCTACCTGCTGCTGACAGTCAGCACCCTGGTATTATCAAGTAAGTGTTCCGCGTATGCAGTCCTGAATGAGGTCGGCTCAACCTTACTATTTCCGCAAAGGCACGAATTTCTGCATCGGGAAGCTGCAATGCCGATCATGGCTCGCTCTGCAGCTTCACCAGCCTGCCTAAGCACAATTTCGATTGATACAGAGCTGTGAGACTCGCGCGTGTCCGCACCGCCAGGAAGGGAACAGCCCCGAGACGTTGGCCATGATGAATTGTACATATAAAGCGCTGGATGCTCGAGTTCTGATGAAAATCTCGACTCCTCCGAGGGTCGTCAAGCTCTTCACACTTAGTTTCTTCTCTTCCGCTAGAAGTTCAGGGCCTGGGTCTTGATTGAGAAATGCCTCTGATCGAATTGGCAACCGTGCGCCTGCACCCTTCGTTGTCTTCCAACCTAACCGACTCCTTCACTGCCACCTGGACTCGAGCCTGCGGCCTCGCCACTTCCGCTGCGAATGGAGTTCCTTTCCAACTTTACCACTCCATTGACCCGACAACCGAGGACGTGTACTATCTTGTCGGCGGTTGGCAGAGCGGAGATGACCATATTGCATTCCTCTCGACCCCGGATGCAGTGGCCCTGGCCAAAAGCATTGGCGAATATATGACTGTTGCGCTTGTGCGGCATGTTGATGGAGACATCAGTGCTTTGGGCCAAGAGGATGGAGGAAGACCCAAGCGATTAAGGGTCACAGCATATCAAGTCCCTGAATCAATGATTGACAACTGGGCTTTGAAGTGGAACAACAGCCCATTTGCAAGCACGGGTGCTGGGGGATGGGACTTGAGCAGCTCGGTACAGAAACAACATAAAGCCTTCAAACAGATGGGTGAGGCGACGAACAGTGTTGCCGCGTTCGGCGGCAAAGACGAGAGTGGCAGCAAAACCTGGGTATGGCTCGAGAGCAGCGGGAACAGGTCCGAAGAGACTGAAAGATCTCAATACCCTCTCGAAGGATTTGAAAACATTCAGGCTGAAGTGTTTGAGATGAAATATGTAGTGGGGTAACTGCCGAATTGGTGGCCATCAAGATATAACAGCCCAGTATGGCAGCCCGCGGCGATCCTCATGCTTCCATCTGTTCGTAGCTCCGGGCTTTTCAGAATAATACATGAGGCGTTTCATTATACAGATTTTTTTTTGGTACTGGAGGTAGGACAAATGCAAATTGGCATTCATGGCGGGTGCGATAAGCTCCTGTGCTCCGCGACGATATTGGGATTGGCGCTGACACACTCTGCAGGGCCAGAAGAATCTTATGCGGTAGGTAAACTTCTGGTCATCGGCCAGGTAAGCCAAGTGCACGTATAGTCTAGCGCATATGACAGTTGTATTCGAGGAGACTTGTATGCTCGCCTGCCTTGACTTTCTGCACAACTGATGCGGATCCCCTCCCGATGATATCTCTGACGGGGAGGTGGCGTTGCCATGCGCTGGCCAAGATCGATCGAGAACGTGGAGGGTTCGCCTAGTTGGTGAAAGGCTAGAGCCGGACTGTCAAAGCGGCTGGTTCTGATGATTCAGCGCTGATTACAGTCAAAGTCGGCTTCCCGATTCGACCTTGCTTGCCCTATCATTCTGACGCTGGGCAGGTTGTCCCCATGGAGCGGACAGACCTCGTTCAGTCAAGATCCATGCCTCCGTTAGGGACAGCGACCGGTTGGGGATGGTTAAGCCGATGATAGTCAGCCCAATTCTCCATCTGGACTTTTTCCGACAACTGAGACTGAGCAGCCTCCGGGCCTGGTGTGCTCTCGGCTCGCAATACCTTGTCACCTTCGAAGACCATAGGCTGGCATCTCAGATTGTGAAGGCAAGTTTCCCACGTTCTGCCGACAAGCTTGCCTTCCAAGAGACTTTCACTGAAGAGGAAGAAACCTTCTTGGCAGCCAACAAGGTATGCGTCGAGGCCAGCATTCTTGAGGAGGATTTGAGCGCCGTGAATATCCCTCGAGTAGTGATTGTCCAGGTATTTCGCCCAGCCTCTGGCAGCGGCTTGCATTGATTCGCTTTCCGACTCCATCTTAGTCCATCCGATACCGAGCGCGATAGTCGCCTCATCAAACTCTGGTCGCTCCACGGCTGTCTTTGGGGGACTAGCTGGCGCCGAGGCGATATTGGTCTCTATTGGTAGGCGGAGCGACGTCTGAGACAATCTGACCGATTTGCGACTGGTCGGCAGCTTGGGCCGAGCATATGCCGCAGCAATCTCTTCCTTGAGTGCTTTTTCGTCCTCCTTCTCTTCGTACCATGTGCCCGTCTGGCTCTCCGCCGAGACCGAGATGCCTGTTTTCGGATTGAGCAAGACCATTCCCTCGCCGTAAATGGGCTCTTCTTCAGGAATCGGAGCCGGGGTGTCAACCGAAGCGAAATAAGAGCCGTCCGCCTCGACGTCGAACGCGGTCTCGTCACGGGAGCGCTTCCTCGACGGGTTGGTTGATATGGGAGTCACGCTATCGACCGGGGTCCAGGTGGTTGAGTGGTTGGGATACGACGTTGGCGAAGGTTCTTCTTGCTCCATCGCTTTGGGAGTATCAGAGGGAGTGGGAAGTTGGTGCTGTTCCTGAGGGACAAATGACATCTTTTGAATGGCGCAAAGACTGTGACCCGAAGTAAAATGTTATGTTCCCTTCCCTTTTTCTTTCCAAGCGATGGGATGAGGCCGGCAGAGATAGCAAACAGTTGACAGTTTAGATGTAACGATGCGCCGAAGGGAGTCGAAGGGTCAATACGAGGCAGCGAAGGCGTGGATATCAGATGATGTCGACATATGATATGGCCAAGGAGGGTATGTCCCGGAAGTAAGAGGCAGACGAGGGAGTAAACAAGAGAGGAGGGTGAGTGGAGGGACGAGCTGAGGTATTTGAACCGGGGACGGAAGAGGCCAAGAGGAAAGAGGCAGGGTCGCAATGCTTGGGAAGGCAGCTGGAAGCTGGAAGCTGGGAGAAGGCGAGAAGGCGAGAAGCGAAGGGAAAAGCCAGAAATCTGGGGGACTTTGCGGTCTGCAAGATTCCTATGGGAGAAAGTGGTAACGGCGTACCGTCAGTGGCCCATGGCCCAGGGCCCAGCAGCAGACGTGAGGTCTGAGCGGCGGCTTGACGGCAACGGGCAACAATGCACAAAATTCGGGATGCCTTTGGTAGCGATCAGCCGCCCACAAGCAGTAAAGCTCACAGGGATTGCCAGGAACGCCGCACTGATCGGGCAGTGGCCATTGGGTGAGGCGAGAGCTGCATGCCATCTGCGTCCTGTAAGCAAAAGACTTTGTTGCGCAGTATCCGATCCACCTGGGCCAGCTGTGGGCAAGGGACCAGCAAGCACAAATCACAGCGGCCAACCCAGCCGGCAAATGGGTCTGTAAGGCCAAAAGCGTGAACGGGCATTGGGAAGAGAGGGAGCAGCGAACAGGGTGCTGGTGGAGAGCATCAACCCCAGCCAGTGAGGCCAGGCCTCCTGGGAACTTTCTGACTGATCACCTTTTTTCCTTTGCGATGCTGGGCGGGATGCGTGGATCCCTGGGTGTGTGATGCATGCGGCAGCCGAGGAGCAATACAGTAAGAGGCAGTGTGGGGAAATCCGCGCCAGTCCCTACGAGTCCCTAAAGCCCGCAACAAACTGGAACTGGGCGCCTTTTAGCGGGCACCACCCTGGGCTTGCCCTCTCTGGCGCCCCCGTCTCTTCCAACGCCACCCGCTTATAAGCCCACCAGTGCCTGTCCTCCTAAGTGGTTGGAAGTGGCCGTCCAGTGGACAGCCTAGTAGTGGTCCCGCCCAACCCGCGGGCTTCCTGCCGCTCTGGCCACTCTGCCACATGCCTGCCAGTATGCGCAGTACGCCTGGCGACATTTCAGCTTCCCTGCTCGCCTGCTCCCCGGCTCCCCAGCCTCTTCACCGTACGGCTCGTCATGGTTTTATGTCAAAATGCTCAATGGCGTTCTCGTTATTAGGTAGATGGGTGGCTAGCTAGACAGTGCCTGCAAAAACTCCAGCAACGTCCCCAGTCGCGTCCTGCATCAAGTGTGGCAGATGAGACCTCCGTCACTCATACGATGCTTTCTACCATTTTGCCCCGTATATCCAAACTCCTTGTCTTGTGTCTCAGCAATATCATACAAGGATACAATGTCTATGTGCTCAAAGTTGGCGAGAACCGTGAGGTGTTCTCAGGATTGTCGCTGTTGTTGCAAAACTCAATCAACCAGTAATCCAGCCGGTAGATGGAGGAGCTCCAATTTTTCTGCTCTTTTCTCATTTTCCCCGGGACCCCTAGATGAAGTTGTCTTTCATGATCCAAGACCGGTGCTGAACATGTCTTTCAGGTTCTTCGTCTGTGCTGGTGCGTATGTGGGGGCCAATCCGCCGAGGAGAAGGAAGATGGTAAGGAGGACAAGGGCAAAGATAAGTGCCTTTCGCATGGCCGGCTTCTGAACACCAAATTCGGACCACGATCGACCGGCTTGGCCCACGTATTGCTTGAGTTGCTCCGCTCCCAGTCTGTAGTACAAAAGACCACCAAGCGCAATCGAGTACCCGAAGAACTGGGTTTTGGTGACAGGGGTGCCCCAGATCAACATGGACGCCGCCACGAGCAGGATATCCTTCAAGATACCACAAAGAGTGAGGACCAGTGATGATGTTTTTCCGATCTAGACCACTGTTAGGGATCGTGCAGACTCGTCACGAAAGCTTTTCCAACTCACCAGGAAGACAACTGAGACGTTCAGCAGGAATGCGACCATCGCATTAGCCACCAGCATGAAAATGCCGACATCGTAGACGTTTTGCATGCTCATGTTGGGGATCTCAAGCACCAATGCAGTCACACCATTCATGACAGCACATACGGGCGCAAAGTAGTAAAGGGACACCAAGGGGTCCATCTTGAATTCGGCCGAACTGAGGAGACGCTGTACCAGGACCAAGCGGGTGGCCTCGAACGTGATACCACCAGCCTGGTACATGAAACCGGTCAAGTTAAACTCGATCGCGCCATACGAGGCGATGACCACGCCGATAACGATGAATGAGACGTTACCCAAGGTCTTCAGGCTGGGAGGGGAGACGCCCATGGCCCATGTGGTCAGCAGAACCGCGACCGGCATGCAAGCCTTTTCAAGTTATTAGTGCTGTGGCCCAATCTCTTTACATGTGCTTCGACTCACTTTCAGCATCTGAATGAAGGCGACACTCAGGTAGAGATATGCTTGATTTCCGCAAATCAAGCTTAAGCTGAAGAAGAAACCGATTGGGAGAATTGCGCGGAGATAGACCTTGCCGGTCATTTTGACGGTTTTGCGTCCATCGAGGAGGGTGGTGGTTTTCGCCAGGAGCTGTGTCATCATAGTTGCAAAGAGCATATGCCTGGTCATAGGAGTTAGCCGCAATCTCCACGATTGAATCGATGTTAAACATGCCATGCTGTCAAGGTGATGGGGAATTCTAGAGAGGGGTCAGCTCATTTCGCGTCCACACAACGATTTTGGGAAGCATACTGAATCCAAGTGTATCCAACAGCCATTTATTGAATAGAATCACACCTCCGCTGAAGCCAATCCATGTTCTGCAATTCCATCAGTCGATCCATACATGTCTTGCTTGGGGACTGCACCCACATCACATAAAGAGACGGATGCAACGAGGGTTTAGGAGGTTGGGGCTTTTCTGTCGTCGGGAGAATGCTCGCTGATGAAGCAGGGCCTGATGGCTCAGTGACTCTGGTCTGTTCACCCGACAAGCGGGCTTTCTTCTCAACGTCGGCCATTGCAAGTTGTGGTAATTGAGGGCGAGCGAGAAAGTCTCGAAAGGAGAAAGGCGTGGGTGACCCCGAAAAGGTCTTAGGGCGCAGCACTTTGGCAAGGACTCAAGCAGACATGGGAGAGAGAGCTGATAAGGTTGCGTAGACCACAGAAACCCCGGGTTGGGTGCTGTGCTGCAAAGGCAGGGCAAAGAGAATGGCGAGTGCAAGCTGCGCGTCGCGACAGGATGGGGGATTATTTCGCGATGGAAATTTGAGATGGGAGGCTTGGTGACAGATTGAGATTATTGGGAACCAGGGAGAGTATCGCCGCAGTCGCAGCCACAGAGGCAAAACTCATCCCTCCCTGAGACTGGGAGCCCACTAACAGACGGACAGAGCAACTTAGCCGAACGTTATCGGCAGCCAGCCAATAATGGCATGTGCTGCAATCTTTGCGAATTAGGCAGTCCAAAGGTCCAGCCCGCCATTAGTTGGTTACGGAGTACGGAGTACCTCGTAGACACCATCATTCACTGTCCTGAATAGTGACGTCGGAGATCCGCTGGGTTGTTGCAGATCGAAACTGTCTGTGAATCCTGTAGCCGACCAAACACGTCCCGCTTGTCCGAAAGCAAGACAACTTTTCGTCCCAGCTATTTGGGAGAGCTTGATGCGAGCGGATCTGAAGTCCGCAGCTGGTGACGAATACATTGCAAAGGTGTCGAGAATTAAGGGGGTTTAGACCGGGAACCTCACCGTCTGTCGATTGTGAACAGGTGTTGTGTCCCACATGAGTGCACTTACTCCCTATGACTTTGATGACAGGCATATTGGTACAACAGGGATGCCGATTCGGCGCGGTAGACAACCACGTACCACTATGTGCCCCTGAACGCAAGGCTGTAGGGTCTATGCCCCTTTTCACTGCCAAAATGTATACTGGGCAGTTATCTAGTACGGAGGATTGCCACTGTGAGATCGGGAGCTTCCTGTTACACCACTGAGAGGGGCCAATGCCACCATCACCCATCCCCGTTACGTACTTGGGGTGTTGTGGCGGCCCAAGAGGTACGAGGTACAACTTCGCAATCTGTCTATCCATCCCCTGCCAAGCCCAGGTGCCCTGTACCAGAGGCCCCAGCTGTTCCACTTGCCGAGCCGCAGTGTGTCTGCGCCTGCGCCCCAACTTTTTTTCTGCCCGGAGGCGCATTGCACTTGAGCACCGGCGGTGTCCGATGCCAAACGGCTGTCTTCTCTGCCACAATTTGCTGTATTCGTTCCAGCGTAAACAATCGTTGCTGTACAGATCCCGTGTGATATAGACCTGTCTTTCACATTCCTTTGGCTACATCCCAAGTTTCGGCCCTCCAAATGCCTGATATGTACGCCACTCCTCTACCCCCTCGGTCACCGCTCTCTAACCTGCCTCCTGCAGTTCAGTCGACGTTCTGGTCATAGGCGCTGGCCCAACTGGATTGGGCGCCGCCAAAAGACTCAATCAGATCGTGAGTGCATCTTGACGCCTGCGAAGAGCCCCTACTGACCGCTCTCCCCAGAATGGCCCATCATGGATGATTGTCGATTCAAATGAGACTCCTGGCGGCCTGGCCTCTACAGATGTGACCAAGGAAGGATTTGTATGTGCAACGAAAATCCAATACAAGATGATTCAGGTGCTGACTTGCGGACTAGCTCTACGATGTCGGTGGCCATGTCATCTTTTCCCACTACAAATACTTTGACGACTGCATTGACGAGGCGCTGCCGAATGAAGATGACTGGTATACCCACCAAAGGATATCCTACGTTCGGTGCAAAGGCCTATGGGTGCCCTATCCATTCCAGAATAACATCTCGATGCTGCCCAAGGAAGACCAGGTGGTGTGCATGGATGGGCTGATTGACGCCGCAATGGCAGCAAGAGTTGCAAACACAAAGCCCCAGAATTTTGATGAATGGATTCTTCGCAACACCGGGGTTGGTATTGCAGACGTTTTCATGAGACCTTACAACTTCAAAGTGTGGGCCGTTCCCACGACCAAGGTGATTTTGTTAACGACAATACTCTCAGACTTGCGCTAACCCTTGCGCAGATGCAATGCCAATGGCTCGGAGAACGTGTGGCAGCTCCTGATCTCAAGGCCGTCACCAAGAACGTCATTCTTCAGAAGACCGCAGGGAACTGGGGCCCCAACGCTACCTTCAGATTCCCCGCGCGCGATGGCACTGGCGGCATCTGGATTGCCGTTGCTAAGACTCTCCCTGAAGAGAAGAAGCGTTTTGGAAAGAAAGGCACCGTCAAGAAGGTCAATGCCGACAAGAAACAGGTTCTGCTGGCAGATGGCACCACCATCCATTACGAAAGACTCATCAGCACCATGGCCATTGACTTTTTGGCCGAGGCCATGGAGGACGAGAAACTGATCAGCTTGTCGAAGGGTTTGTTCTACAGCAGTACTCATGTCATTGGTGTGGGTATCCGAGGCTCACGTCCCGAACGAATTGGCGACAAGTGCTGGCTTTATTTCCCCGAGGACAATTGCCCCTTCTATCGGGCGACTATATTTTCCAACTACTCTCCATACAACCAGCCGCAAAAGAATGTCAAGCTGCCCACGTTACAACTTGCCAACGGATCTCGGCGCCAGAGTATGCAGGCTAAGGAGGGACCCTACTGGTCGATCATGCTGGAGGTGTCTGAGTCCAGTATGAAACCAGTCAACCAGGAGACTCTCCTCAAGGACTGCATTCAAGGCTTGGTCAACACCGAGATGCTGAAGCCTGACGACGAAATTGTCTCGACATACCACCGCCGATTCGATCACGGTTACCCTACCCCGACTCTGGAACGAGAAGGGGTCCTCAAGCAGATGCTCCCGGCTCTTCTAGAGAAAGGCATCTACAGCCGCGGACGCTTCGGATCCTGGAGATACGAGGTGGGCAACCAAGACCATTCGTTCATGCTGGGCGTCGAAGCTGCAGACAACATTATCAATGGAGCGGTCGAGCTGACACTCAACTACCCCGACTTTGTCAACGGACGGCAGAACACGGAACGAAGACTGGTGGAAGGGGCGGCGTTGTTTGGCAAGAAGAAGGCAGAGAATGGCAATGTTGTGGTTGGACGTCGCATGACTGGCGGCAAGACGGAGTTGGGTGGGCGAATGGAGACCAGCGGGAAAGAGGCATTGAACGCCAGCGGCGGGACCGCAACGGCCATGAAGGACGGGAACTCGAGGGTTCTGAACCGCAGTTGGTGAAGAGCAGGAGTGAGCTGAGCTGGTCATGAGGTTGCAGCTTTTCGTTTTGTTTCGGTCTTTCGCATTGGACATATTCACCTCGCCAAGCGGCATAGAGCGAGCGACTTCATCCACGTGGGCCAAGAAGACGGGGTTTATTGCGCATGATACGCGGGATCATGGGAGAATAGAGGGGTTAGAGCGGCTTTCCTTCTGCCGAATACTAGAAGAGGACGGTTTCCCAAAAGAATAGTAACCTTTGACTCTTGGATTTTGGTCGTTCATCGGTACTTTTCTCGTCCGTCACCTCAGGGCCCCTGGACGAGGGTTGATGCCGTCTTAGCGAGGAACAGACCAGTCACACCCCAGAGTGGAGGGTAGTTGTCCTCTGTCCCTGAAGCGTTCTTTGCGCCGACCCTCTGGCCTCCGGCTGTGAGAAAAATGCGGGGGAGACGCTAAATGCCTTCAAGGTTCGTACCTACATAACAAGTACCGAGCATACCGAGCAGACCTGTCTGTGGTAGTCCGTCCTGCACATATGACTAACTACCTAGGTAGTGACCCCCTCTTTTTTGGGAAGGAGGCCGTGAAATTTTCAGCACGATCAGCTGAGCTGCCCCATGGACGAATCGCATTGCGAGGGGTCGTGGTAGCACAGAGGTGGCTCTGGGCATGTACACATACGGATCAGGTCTGTTGGGACGGGGGATGAGGATGAGGTAATGCCCGAGTCGGTGATGCGGGAGAAGAGCGTGGAGAAAGGCCTGGCAACAACAAAAATCCAACAGGGCCTAGAAGTAGCACAAGTAAAAGCGACTGGAGGTCGTGAGGGGACAACACTCATTACGGAGTAACTAGAGCATCAGAGTACAGGATACAAAGTACCCACGCACATCGTTCGATCCCTAGCCGGAGAACTCTGGAGTACTTGGTAGAGAGCCAGAACAAACAGGTTCAAACGACTTCCCCCACAGTGGAGACGAAGAGAAATGCCTCATTGAAATCCATTTCGGCATCATCGTGGTCCTCAAAACAGTCGAGCTGCGCCTCTGCGTGCTGCCAAGGTAGGTGGTACGTTTCCAATCCTTTGTAAAGACTCGAATGTGGCCATGTCAGATGAATTTCCTACTCGGATTAGCACCCCCTTCCAGCTGAAGGTAAGTACCATCACAAAGGAAGCGAATATAGCGGCGACATATTCCGAGTACTCCTTCCGAATCCCCATCTGTGACCTCACCGAAAGTCTGCGCACCAACTGGCAGCGCATTCCTCCTTTCGAGATAGACTTAGCTGCCATATAGCATCCAGGGAAGCTGTTCAAGGAAATCCTCTGAATACCGAGTTGTTGTTGCCTGCACCAGCATCGGCAAAAGCTCGCGGTGGCGACTGAATTGGGTACGCCTAGCTCCAAGCTCAATTTGCCATTCGATCACTCCTGGCCACTCCCGAGTGTCTTTGCTCTCTTCTATCGCCGCGTGCCAAAGCATTCAAGATATCTCTGTTGCGTCGTCGATGCCGAGGGCTTTCATGGTCCATACGGTACGGCTTTGTGCTTGAGCTGCAGTGTCGGAGGCCATGGATTCAGGTACATGGCTTCCGTTTGTTCTTTGGGGCTGGTCGTTGCCGCTTTTGCGGGGTTTGTTACTTTGGCGTCATTACGAACGACGTATTGGACGGTCGACAGAATGGTGAAATATCCTGGTGATGATCCGTCATCGTTAACGGTCATGGGCTAAGCCCAACGGTATCCCATTTGACCACGAGGTACGGACTATCTAGCCCTCAACTGTAAACTCGGCAATATATATTAGCATTGGCAGCAATACCGGAACAGTAGGCAGCAACGGCTACGTCTACCGAGACTTGGGGTAATCCAGCTGGTATCTGAAGCAACAACCCGATACCTTATGGGAGGATTGTCCTGCCTGCTCTTGCCTTGCCTCTGTTCCAGGCTCATGCTTGTTCCTGTCGACTGTCTTCATATCTCGGTAACAGATGCTTCCCATGTCTTGAGATCTCAGGGCAGAAGACTAGTGGTTGGGTTTGCGTAGGTACGCAAAGGTGGGGGGGAGTGGGTTGGTGTTGGAGCTGCTGTGCTCAAGGTTTCAGTTGCTTCTCGCGTCATTGTCATATGATGTCTTGGATGAACTGCCCGGTGATGAACGGAGAGACTCGATGGAGCGTAATCGAAACTGAAAGTCAGATTCATGGTGCAATCGATCGAAAGGTGTTCGTGACGATCGAGGCGTGGAGGCCGAGGACGAGGCATGCATCACGTCAGTGCCTGCAGAGAATGCAGAGAATTGGACGTGTTCCTGAATATTTTTGCCCACAGTCCCCGCCCACCCGCCAAACCGCCCAAGGGCTACGGGTCGCTGCGCCAATCACAACCACCGCAATTGGCTTCAATTTGTGCTCACAGTCATTCCGAGCCTAACCGCATGCGACATCCGGGCGCTGGCATCTGATGTGCCAGCGAGCCAGCGAGCCAGTTCGACCCAGTGATTTCTGTTGGGTGTCTTCTGACTCGCCAAAACGCGTCTCAAAACGCCCGTGCAAACCTTGGCCCAGGAAGGAAGGCCCCCAAAGGGCCCCGAGGGCACCTATAAGAACGTGCCCTGGGGGTTGAACAGGACCCCGCTGGGCTGGCACCATGGAGGCCACTGAGACCGCATCGAGACCTGGTGAGCCCCATGGTGCATCACTTTGGGCTACTGGCCGCCCATGGCCACCCATGGCCACCCTTTGCCGGGCCACTATTCCTACGTAAGCCTAGCCATCTTCTCACCCGCAGGGGCGGTGACGGGCTGCTCACTCACTGGACCAGTAGCCACAGGCCTGGAATCATCCCTCTGCATCATCACCACCAAAAGACTTTTTCCTGCGCTTGTGACCCGTGACTTTTTTGCCTGGTGAGCCCTTTTGCAGGGGCAGAGCCCATAATAATCGGGGCTTCGGTGGCAGCAGCCCGCTGCAAGGTGCTGGTGGTGGTGGCAGTGACCACCTACGAGTAATAGCCTCCTGCTTCTCCACGATTGACTAGTAACTCGCAAGAGTCCCCTCGAACTGCAGCATACAACAAAAAACACCGCATTGCCCTCCGACCTCAAACCTGCATCATCTTCGGTTTTGCTTTTCCTGACATTCTTCCATATGCGCTCCCCCCCATTGATCTCAACCAAACCTCAACCTATCTACTGATTCCGTTATCGTTCTTACGAGTTTCCTTTCTTTCCTTTCTTTGTCCCTTTCTCCAAAAACGGTACGTAGCTGGCTTCTCCAATTTCAACCCTCTCGAGTCCTTATCGTCAAGGGGACTCAAAAAATATCCCACTCGCAAACCTTAGCAGCATCTGCCAGGGCGGTGAGTGAGATATACCTCCGAGAGAGTAGCTGTTTATACTTTGCGCCCTGTCCGACCTCGATTGCTCCTCCTCGCATGCTAACGCCTATCTCTGTACAGTCGGCATCAAGCATTAGTTTGCCCATCATGTCGGCCGCTCAAGTCGCTCCCACCATTCCTCCTCGCCCTGTTCGGGCCCAGCAAGCTGCTGCCCACGGCGCAGGGAAGCTGCCTGATATCCCTCCTCGTCCCATAAACAAGCGTCTCGAGCGTTCGGTTTCGCCCTCCAACTACCCTCGCTCCCCTCTAAACGAGCCATGGTCCGCCAATCTCACCCGTCACAAGACCAATGAGCAAGCCTCCGCCGAGGGACTCCCCCGTCGTCCCAGCGTCCAGTACCTCCCATCTCTGGGTCAAGAAGGCATGGAGTATGCCGAAATCATGGACATGGAAATGGAGATGCAGATGGATATGCAGACAAATCAGCAGGCTCCCATCTCAGCTCTGGCTGCGGATGCGGCGGCTCAAACCAGAAATATCGCGCAAGACCTCCATTTGCATGCTCCCAAGCCCTCTCTCCCCAAGTCAAGTGCCACTGCGCAGGTCCAGGCTGTCACCCGGACCGACTCGCAGCAGGCCGCTTCCCACGGTCTTGGGAAGCCGTCAACTCCGTCGCAAGACGAGGGTGAAAGCCTGCACCAAGTGACGACCCGGTCAAGTTTCTCTCGGCCCTCGTCTACAATCGGCGGTGAGCGCCGGCCCTCGGTTTTTGGGGATGAAGAGTCTGGTCCTGCAGAACTGGGGCTCCGAGTTCCCATCAACCCTCTTTTGGGAGACGTGCAGGCTCCTTCCCCTGCCCCAGGTCTGAGTCCGGCCCATACAGGCGCAAACGGCGAGAAGAGGCGCCCCAACCACTCACGGGCGAAAGCAAGCAGGGAGATCTTCACTCCTCCTGGGAGCTATGGTCTTCATGGTCATGGCGTTGCTCCTCAGGACAAGTTTGAAAAGGATTGGTACGCAAAACACCCCGAGGTTGCCCAAATCGAGGAGACTCTTGGTCATGGAGTCTATGAAAGCATCGGAAGTGGCCGTGGTGCTTTCGCGTTGAGTAGTGATGATTTGAATAAAATTGTGCGGAATACGGCTAGCCGCGGAGCAGGACTCGGTAAGGTGGTTGCTGCGAAAACATGGCACGCTCTAACTCATTTGTCCAGGAACGTCAGGAACAACCTCTTCATATCCTGATGAACAAATTGGATACCTGGCGTCGGATATCTATGTCTCAAGGTCCCAGCAAAACACTCCCAACAGCCTCGCGAAGACCCTTACCAACACCTCTCAACCGGCCCTCGAGTCCCCACTGAGAAAAGCCAGTTTTCCAGCGGACGAGACCATCCCAGCAGAAGTCCGTCGTGGCCGACTTTCGGTTTCCAGTAGGCATGACGACCACGATGCAATCGAAAGTGAACAAGAGGGAGAAATTCATGTTCCGGCGGGTCGACGCTATAGCAAGATCACGGGCGGTGAGGAAAGCGTCAATGAAACTCTGGAAACTCGGCCGCTTGTCTCGCAGCCGAGCCAGGAAGATGAATATTTTCAGGAATACGGCTACAGTGTGCCAATTCTAGCAGCGGACGAGGTCGCAAAGGAAGCCGGCTTGGATCTCCTGCAACCCGCCGTTTCTCCCAAGCAAGAACGCCGTGGAAGCCTTGAGCCAGCAAGCGGCGATGTTACCCCAGGATCTCGCCCACCGAGCAGACCCACCAGCATGTACAGTCTCCACAGCGCCAACCATTCCTTGTCGCGATTCATTTCACATCCCGAGGAACGAGATACCATGTACACTCCGCTAGAAGACGTGCACGAATACGAACCACTATTCCCCGAGGATGATGACAAGCAGCCGATCAATCACGCTGAACGATTCAAGCAGAGACCCAATGCTCTCAAGCAGCGATTTCCTAGTCAAGACATCTGGGAAGATACACCAAGCAGTGCCCTCTACTCCGCCACCGTCTCTACGCCAGATCTTCCTGCCAAGGCCAAGGAGGATGCCTCTGCTTCAAAGACGTTTGAACCTCCGGGACAGGAAGCAGCCCGAAAGGAAGAACCATCTGAGCAAGAGAAAGCCAAGCTGATGTCAAAAGAACAGAGACTGGCACAATCCCGCTTTGCGCCTCACCTGCGTGACGACATGCCAACCAGACCTGGCATGGCACCCAGATTTCCCAGCCGAGACATCTGGGAGGATAGCCCTGACAGCCACCATCTCGTGACAACGGTCACCAATCTACCAAGAGAACAGCCGGCGGACACCGAGGCCTCACCAGAAGTTTTGGCGAAGCCAAGCGTGCCACCACGTCCCGCTAAGAACCGGTTAGGTGAAGGGGCTTCCTCTGCTCAGGTCGCGCCGAGTATTCCACCCCGACCGCCGAAAGCACTCGGCGCAGTACCACCTCTAGGTGTCCCCCAGACTGACGCGACGAAACCGAAGGATACGTCGCCTACAGAGCTGAAGAAAGTTCCCAGCATCCCCGATCGACCGAAGCCTCAAATTCCGGCTCGCCCAGCGAAGAAACCTGCTGGAGAAGGGCTGGCAAAGACCGTGTCCGGCGGTTCAGCAGGGTCGGCTGAGCAAGAGAAGATTTCACCACCCGTCGCCAAAGCTAAGCCACAAATCCCGGCCAGACCTATTCCAGGCAGTAAAATTGCCAATCTGAGGGGAAACTTTATGAACGATCTCAATCAGAAACTTGGTTTGGGACCGCCCAAGGAGAAGGAGAAGGAGCCGGAGCCAATGGCCGAAGAGGCGAAACCTCTGGAAGATGCACGAAAGGGTCGAGCCCGAGGTCCTCAAAGACGTGCTCCAGCCAAGTCTCCGGCTGCTGCAATGAAACCTCTAGGATTCTCCATGTTTTCACCGCGCGCGTTGTGGACTATTGATGACGTTGACGAGTTGAATGTTACTTCGAGCGAACCCGCTGCGCCTGCGCCTGCGCTAGAGGGGGAGGACGGATCTGCGAACCTGGATGTTCCGGAGAAGAAGGCTGAGGAGCTCGACAACTCCGCTCCGGTAGAAACTTCTCCGCCGGCTACTGTCGACGTGCCCGATCATGCTGAGGCTGAGCCCAGTCCTCCAGAGGCGGAAGTAAAGGCTGAGGAGCAACCGACACCAATGGCGACCAGTCTAGCCACAAACACTGCTGGCGAACTTGCAGACCCGGAACCCACACTTGGAACGCCCATCAGGGAGAAGTCTAACCCTCTGAGTCGGACTGAATCAGCAGGGAAAGCCGATAAGGACGGCGAAGAGGTAGGCCTCTCTCAACACACGACGGCAAGCAGTGCCCAGGCGTCAGGATCGGAATTGGAAAGAGAAGAGCCCGATCCAAGTACCGATGCGATTCCAGCAAGCAAGCATACAACTGCAAGCACACTCGGAGACACTCTGCCTTTGGAGAAGAGCCCAACCCCGGAGGAACCGAGGACTCTGAGAAACACGCTCCCGGAAGGAGAACCGGGGAAGACGAGCATGGAGGAAGTGTAGGAGCATTGGCTCGGCTGAGTCGCAGTGTGTCCTCTTGGGTCTGCTAGAACGCAGAGCACGGAGCCTCCTACAGGCTATGGTATATGGGTATGTAACGGCAGCTCGAGCCGCGGGTAAGGAACACGGATAAGACAAATGGCAGCATGTCGGGAGATTGGCAGGAGCCGTGGAGCAAGAACCCAAAAAGCAAAGATCTCGCTCTTTCTCAACCTGGGGCCATTTCATTACTTAGAATCACCAAGGACCAATCCAATTCGTTGGCCTCTTCTTCTCCCTTTCGCGATTCTTTTCAGGTGTACTCGTGCGTGCTCATTGGACCCCCTACGCTTGCTAGCTTGCCTGTTTGTGTACTACTCAAACATGTCGTCGAAATCCACGGCTTTCGGGCGGGCTCTCCGGCCTTGAGAAGTCGTCGTCGTCGGCGTCGGTGGAGAAGCATTTGCGGGCTTTAGTGTTGTCGCCTGGTCGCGAGAGCCGGCCTCTCCGCGCGCCTCTCGCCCTGACTCCTTTACTTGTGCGTCGGCTCTGGAGGCATTCCTTGCCTCGCTGCCGTCCTTTTCGTCCGAAGACTGGGGTTGCAGCGGCTGCTGTTGCTCCTCAACGCGCCCTTGCTCCTGCTGTCTGTGAGGTGGTTCTCCACCATCCTTTTGTGCTTGAGCTTGATCTTGTCCTTCCTGTTCATCGTCGCTGCTGTCCACCATTGGTACGCCGTCGATGTTCTCGTCGCTCAGAACGGTGTCCCCGTCATCGTCTTGGTCGTCGATCTCGGCCTCGGCTCCATCTCCGTCTCCGTCGTCATCGACCATGGGTGTCCCGTCCATGTTCATTTCCACATCGCCGCCGGCGGCTGCCCGGCTCGCTTCGCCAGAGGCAGAAGGGACGGATTTGCCATCAGTGTTAGCACCTCCGTTGGCACTAGCATCGTCGACGCTGCGCCAACGGCTCACAGCCCCAGCAGCCCTGTCTCTCTCCCTTTGCTTCTCTCTTTCGGCCTCTTGCTCGGCCTTGGCCTTTTGCTTCTCTTCCTCTTCGCTCAGAGGCGGATGCAAGAAGCCCTCGACCATCTCTTTCATCCTCGCTTCCTCGAAAACGCACCACCCCTCCCACAGCCCCAAGACCACTTGCACCTGTCTCTTCCACTTCTCGGCCTTGAGCTTGCCCCATTCGTACTTTTGTGGGAGCTTACCCAGCACAGGCAAAACGTTCTGGGCGAGAAGCTGATGTTGAAAGAGAGAGCGATAGCGCCATGCGTGCCGGACGCCCGAGGTCGAAGAGGCCGAGAGGATGTCGCTTATGATATACAAGCCTATCAGGGAAGCTGGGGTTGTATCCTTTTCCTTGGGTTTAGAGGGTTGATCTTGTTCTCCTGTTCTGGAGGGATCCCTATCCCCCGAGTGCTTTGGCGTGCCATCGCCGTTCTCACCCTCATGATGGTCGTCCTCATCGTCCGTATCTCCTTTCGGTCTCGCCACGCTGTAACAAAATGGCCTGACCACATTCCTCGTGACTAATTCTGCTACTTCATCCGCCCCAGCCCCAGCGTGCTCAATTGCAAATCCGGTCACCCGCGCAACGTCACCCCTGCGCAGTCTTGCATTTGTTTCTGGCAGGCGGGAAAGTAGATGAATGAGTTTCGTCTTCGCAAGTGGATTAAGATAACCTGTGCCGTCGTTGTCGGCTGTCGAGTCACTGATATTAGCGAGTTTTTGGTGGTCATGATACCGTCTAGCTAGTCCGCCTCTGTTGTCGTCGTCGATGCCTTCTTCGTCCGAAGAATTGTAGTCGTCATCAGAAATGAATTCCTCAAGATGAGTGGTATATTCAAACTTGAGGTCCTCTTCTGGGGGAATCCACGTTGATTGCCCCTCGAATAATATGTCACCTTGTGGTTGTCGCATCCCGTACGGCATATAACGTGGTCGGCGACGCGATTTGGAGTCGGTGAGGATCTCCCAGAGACGCCAACGATAATACACTCCGCCTGTTGATCTTGAGTTCCAAAGCCATGCCCATTGTTCATCACGCTGAATTTGCGGCCGGGACATGAGCAGCGCTTCGAATTCGGGACCATAAGTCAGAAGAGCTTCAATGGTTTTGTGGATAAGACGGAGTTGTCTGAGATCAGTCGGGACTTGTACCATGACTTGTGTGAGGGGCATGCTGCTCATCGATCGAGGACCGTAGGGCGTTGATGAGGTGTATGAAGCCGGGGGAGCAAAGCGGCTACCTGCAGCTGCCTGGGTCGGCGGGGGAGCTCGGGATAAGGATGTGTGTTGTGGCACCGGTTTTGCACCAAAGGGGAGATTGTGCAAGGTCACAGACGGAGTGTTGTTGCTGAGTGAGTTCACGCCGGTCAAGGCCGCGGAGGATAGATGGCGCGAAATCGAGAGGTTGAAGCCAAACCCGAGGTATTTGTTCTGGAGATGCGAGACCATGGTGTCAATATCTGCCGCCGGGGTTTCGGCGGCGAGCGTGACGATTGCCGAGACTGATTTCCGTTCAGCGGCTGAGCCTGGCCCAGGCGGGAGGATGCGCACACTTTCGACAGTCAATGGGGAAGGAGTGAAGAGTGCCTTGATAACCGCTGGGGACGTCTCAGGTGGAAGGGAGGCGAGATGCAAAGTAGGTTTCGCCGCGGCTTTGAGTTCATCTGTGTCCCGTGTATCCTCGTCGTCGTCGTCGTGAGCGAAAGCATGGGAGTCCCTACGATTGTCCTCATCTCTTCCGTCACTGTATGAAAACACCCTGTCTCTCCTGTCGCGATCGCGGTCGCGGTCGCGCTCTCGATCCCGATCTCGACCCGAGTATTCATCATAGTGTCTCTTTCTTCCAAATCCTGGCGCCGGACCCAAGCTACCAGGTCCACTCTTGGGCAACGAAGGACTCGGTCCCAGACTGCCGGGACCACTCTTCAGACTCGAACTCGTGAAGTGGCGCTTCCCTGGGCCGGAGGGACCGTAGTTGCTTCCGCCAGAGCCAAATCCTCCTCTATTTTCACCTGCAGAGCCTCGCTTTGAAGGAAAGCCCGATGTCTGGTTCCCATTATCTTCAAAACTCTTCACAAAGTCTTCGAGCACAGCTGCCGTCTCCGCCTTCTCTCGGGCCTTTTTGGCTTCTGCCTCTGCCTTTTGTCGCTCGAATATGGACTTCTTCGTGGAGGGGCCGAGTTTGGAGGAGACGTCGTTGTTGGAAAGCGGCATGGTGACAATTTCGGTCAGGGAACAAGGCGGTGAGACATGACGCGGACGGAGCCCAAGGGTGCTGTCTCAAGCAGCCAACGACTGGCAGGAATGGGTCGAGGGGACAGCAGTAGTTTGTAGGTGCGCGAGGCTGAAGTTAAAAGTGGCCAGTCTTGTGGGAAGTAACATGGCGTCAAATCTGGGGCAGCACGTGATGGCAGATCTACAGGGGACGAGCTTTTAGAACATTCTTTCGGTTCAACTTTGTATATTTGGTCAACTGTGTCCGAGACCCTACCATCCAGTGACTAATGTTGCCCCCTTCGATTCACGGACTCTTTTCCAGCCCACAAGGACTATCACAAAAAGCTTCTCTGGCGCCATGGGCAACAAGGTCTGAGTGCGTCTGCGCCAAATGGCGGCTGGTCTCGAAGTTCGCAGGGACTTTCATTCGCCCAGCGACGTAGTCAGAGACAGCCTCTGTCCTATACTGAATGCACGCGACGAAAACATCGTTGTTCGAGGACCATCCCGTGTGCACCATGTCTGGACCGCGGACCAGGGGATAGATGGCATCGCGAGATCGTGGAAGTGACTAGGACCGGCCGCAGAGCTTATAGACGAGCGGAATCCGCACGTACATAGGATGTTGTGCCTGCGCCGCATACTCAGGCACGACCCTCGAAAAAATACCGCTACATCGGGCCAGGCCATTCATCTGTTGGCGACAATGAGGAGCCTTTGATACCTACTAACAATATCCTAGGCTCTGGTTTTACAACTCTGACTTCACGATAGACGTTGATGTAAGGGCCAATATCCGACCTCCGGCGCCAAATCAACTTTTGGCTGAGCTTCCATCAAGACAGTTACCACTCTGAAAGCGCTGGCGATGAGCCACGGCTACGTGCTAAAATCGGAGTATCTGAACCACTCTCGACAGCGGAGGACTCGTCAGGAAGCTCAAATACAAGCTACCGATCTCGTGGACTGTCCGGACCAAACCTGGCCTCCTTAGAAGACGCTGAGATTTTGATCGATCTCTACGAAGAGAACGTGGTCTGGATGCACGATGTGGTTCATCTGCCCACTTGCGACGCGGCTTTCGGGGTTTTGCACTGGTCAAAACCTGCCCTGGCGACGCATGGATGTCGCCTTTTCTTGCTGTCTTATGTGTAAGTTCCTTAAGCATTGCTTGAAGCTGAGGAGGTTTGTGCTGATATTGACAAATCCGCCGACAGTCGACAATTTATCACGACGAGCTGAACACATGTGATCGAGGTATCATGTCAACCGTCCATGAAGACCACGGCATCCGGTTGTAGTTCCTGAAGTGATTTTCAACAGTTGATTATGTCCGACAGCTTCATGATGGTGATCTTCAATACCTTCAAAAGGCTGATTTTATGGGGAGTCACAGCCTTACCACCAACACAGTCAAGAGCTCTGCCACCATCTTGGCCGACTTACATCGGCCGTTCGCGCTGTAGACAATCTCGTCCGTCGCGCCAGCCGGGCCTTGTGTCGACGGTCAAATTTTGCCGCGTTCGAAGGTTAGTCTCGCTGCCAGTTTCGGTCTCATTGGCTTAACTGGGGTTTTAAAAGCGTTGCATCTAACATTTCTCGCTTCCGGGAAAAGTGGACTAAAGTTGCCCTTTCCTTCAGCCTCAGCGAGCCCCAAGTGCTGATGCTGTCGATAAGCTCTATCGAATACCTACGGTAGCAGCAGTACCAGTTGTTAGAATTCTCTAGGCCTACATGTTCGGACAACTTCGTGTTCAGAGGCTGGAGCTATCGTCGAAAACTTCGCGGGCTTAAGCAACCCGTGAAGACAGGCCATTGGGTTAGGTGACGATCTCTTTTACCCTGCCGCTTTGGACCAATCTGCTACGATTAACATGAAAATACCACACCGCCTAAGATGTCCTCTCTAGAGTATTGGTTGATGCTGCTGTTTCGAACTAACGGCCAGAGAAGCATAGGGGCTCTACGCAACTTTATATCTCAACGCCACTCTTCATTTTCTCCGAGCGAGAAAGGTTGAGGCTCGAGGAAGCAAGAAGGCTAATTCTTTCAGCCTTCCCGACGCACATGGGGGATGCTTTTCGTTTAATTCATCCGGCTTCTATATACAGACAAAGGTGGACATTCTCCTCAAAGCCCACCTCCTTGAAATCCCACGGACGCCCCTCTGCCGGCCATCAGACTTTCGAGCAAGTCAAGTCCAAATCATACAGAGCGTCGTGGGGAATGGATGGGACACAACTGGGAAGCCAAAATGCTTCGCGTGCCGCCCCGCGCTAAGCATCCGATCGACTGGTCTGGAACAGCGACGGGTCGCGAATACGAGCTTTCTAGGCCGAAAAGAGGCACAGCTTCAAGCCTCATGCACCCAGAGTAAACCTGCCTTTCCACTTTCAGGCCCCTGGTTCAGCCGTGGAGGTTCTTTTGGAAGGCACCAAGGGTCTGCAGCACAGACACAGATCGCTACGGCTGCGCCCAACTGAAGCCGCAGCTGCCGTGGTGCGGTGGCAACAAGTTCAGACGCCTCGATTCTTCTATAAGGCTGCTGTGTGTCGCCATGTCCGCCCGACATTTCGACACCACGGGTTTTGTGCTACATGTCCAGCGCAGGCTACAACTTCTGCTAACAGACAGAGCACGAGGGTCGAGGAGCGGAAGCTTGGGCTATGGAGAGCCGCCCGCCACACACGCCATCAAACACTGTGCGGCGGAAGCCCGCCCCGGATGCGCAACTGGGTCCGGTTGCCAAATACACCCCGTTAAGAGCAGAAGACGAGGTTGACCCAGTGACGCATCCTACACAAATGCACCAGGTGATGTCGGACCCAGCTAATGTCTCCGAGTCAGAATCACAAGAGGGTTCTGATTTGATTGGGGATGCGGGATTCGCCCTCGGTCAACAACCTAGCAAGGAGCCGTTCACGCGAGCCGTTATCGGCAGTAAGAGCCTCAACGATCGGAACAATATTGCGGAATCTTGTCGACCGTGGGAACCTTTCTGGCATCGAAGGAGCGTTCTGGGGGCTTTTCTCCTGCTGTTTGTGCTTCTGATCGTTGCACTTGGCGTACTTTATCAACTATCAGAAGCATGGAATGGTTTCAGCACAGGCATCTCCTCCAATGTCTATACCTGGAAGTACGGTCCTACAGTTGTGCTGACGGCTGTTGCAATCCTCTGGCAGAAAGTATGCTACACTTCAAAGATCATTTCACCTTGGCAATCAATGTTTCGTGCGTCTGGCGGCCACGGAGGTCAAACACTACTGGTTGACTACATCACCCCGATGTTCCCTGCGATCATGTCACGAGCAGTCAAGAACCGCCATTGGGGAGTCCTCGCGGCCGAATCTGGAAGACTGCTCCTCATGATTGCTACAGGTTTCTCAACAGGCCTCCTGGTCCTCTCGGCTGTACCCATGCTCGATACCGGAGTTCCAATCCACCTGAACTCGACTTTCTCTGCAGCCGGAGTGTCCGGTCAATATGGAGGTGCGCCCAACCCCAGTGTCGACGGCGTCGGTGCGGGAAATATAGGAAATCTGAGCTTTCTTGATACTACTTTGCGCAATTATTATGGCGCTTCTCATGGAGACCTACCCTTCAGCTTCGGCACAACAGCGACTATGGCCTATGATACCTTTATCGTAGACCAGTCGTTGCACGCCAGCTCACTATTGACCGTCACCTTGGATGCTTTCCTTCCTGATTTCCAGTGCCACATACCGGTGCTTCACAATCCACTTCCGATCCAGTACACCGTCCTTGGTTCCGAAGTCGATCCTCTCATTTCGCTCGATATCGAAGTTGAAGGGTGTGTTCCCACTCTTGATACGTCATACACTATCATGAACTCGAATTTCGACTTTACAGCTCATTCTCGGACAATAGAAGGCGATTGGGAAGTCATATACATGCAGTGCCCGTCAGGGCTTGAGCCTGCCTGGTTACTGGCAGTCACCGATGGGAGATACACGCAATTGGCTTACAATCAATCGAGCTTCTCCTATAATTACTTGGTCAACATCGTTAACATCTCGATAGCTGTGTGCCGACCAACGTACTCCATCAAGAGTTCAGCGGTCATCATAGATCCTGCAGCCATTCCAGCCGGGACTGGGGTGCAGTTACAAAGCACCCAGAACGGGACGACCAGAATGCTGGACAACTTCAACACCACGAACACTCTTCTTGCTTTCGAGAGCATCATCATGGCTGGGTCAGATCTCACTTTAGCACCGTTAGCAAAAGTGGCGAATACCACTCAAATGGTATATCCTTACCCCTACTTCTCGTTGCTTGCCGATCATTACGGAAAATCGAGTTTGGAACCCTTTCTGGATCCGGAGAACATGGTTGCCAGTGCTCAAGCTGTTTATCAAGGGGTCATGGTTCAATTTGCTCATAAGTTTCTTACTCAGCCACAAAACACCACGGTTCAGAGCCAACAACATGTTCAAGAGAATCGGTTATTCGTCAAGCTGTCGCCTCTCGTCGTCATGGCCACCGCGTTTGGCCTCTTGGCAGTATGCACGACCGCCATCTTGATTAATCGAGCGACTGGCCTTCTTCCACGAAACCCTGACAATGCCGCCAGTCAAGCTGCGATACTCACTTCGAGCGCAGACTTGTTGTTGCTGATTCGGAACACCGGGCATTTCCCCGATAGCAAATTGAACGATCTCCTCGCGCCGAGGACGTTCAGGTGCACCGTGGTCGACGACACCGACTCTCCGAGAGTGGTGGTGGAACCTCAGCTAGGAAAGCCCGCAAATGGTCGTCAGCCGGCCACCCAAGACCGTCCATATTGGCAGCCATTTGCTATTTCGTGGCGCTTCATGGCTCTGAACTTCATCACGCCGGCTGGTGTAGTGATTGTCCTCGAAGTGCTGCAGGGAAAATCAGCCGACACTGGCGGTATCTGCTCTATTTCGATGTCAAGCAGCATTGCGCATCTCTTGTCTACAATCGTTCCGGCATGCGTCATGATACTTATATCAACCATGTCTCAGAGTGTGGACTCGGCCATATCGATATTCAGCCCGTTCGCCAAGTTACAATCTGGGGCTTCCCACCGTTGGAGGCCAACCGCGGACAGCCCGCTGGCCCACATGCCTTTGAGGAATCTGTTTGCGGGAGCCTGGGACATGAACCCGAGTCTTTCTTTTTCGTCGGTGACTAGGTTCCTTGCACCATTCCTCACCATCATTGTCGCCGCGCTATATAAGATAACACCATATGAGATCCCCACATTGGGTTCTGTGCGAGTGACTTCACATGTCAACAGTAATTGGACATCCTACGATGGCGCCACGTCGGACGGGACGGCGGGAATATCACTGGGCTTGATTGAGCAGCAAGGGGCCCCATACCCACCATTTACATTCGACGAACTTGCTTTCCCCGAGTTCACTATTCCTGCATCTACACAAGTCGATAACGTGACCGATGAGGGGGTCACAGTCACGCTGCCAGCTACCCGAGCTTCGTTGGACTGTGTTTTCGTTCCGCCTGAAAAAGTCACTGCCAACGTCACGGATTCTGCCTACTCGTGCGAGGGTCAAAGCTGTTTGGCTACGATGTTGTTCCAGACCAACATCTCGGCTAAATGTGCTGACCAGCTTTACGCCCCTTTGTTACTACTGCCCAACGACGGAGCAGGTGCTTACGCGAGCGGTATTTGGCTGACATTTTGGTCTAAAAGGCAAGGGTGGTACTCCGAAGATTGCCCGACGATTGGATTCTATTTTGGCCATCTCCGGGTGAACGACACGGCACCTTTGAACGTGACCACGATGATGTGCTGGCAGGATATCGAGGAAGTCGATGCTACGGTTGCTTTCCTGCCTCCGAGCATGAAAGCCGATCCTTCGCGGCCACCCACCGTTGATGAGAGCACAAGAAGAACCGTTAAATCCAAAGCACAGCTCTACACTGCCGAACTGATCGCCGACAACCTGCCCCTCTGGCAGACTGGACCTCCCCAGGGGGATCATCCCGCGCGTGCGTCGCTACTATACGCTGATTTGGAGCCATTACATACTACTCCGGCGACTGGGTACTCGGGCAGCTCGTCCGTCGAGTCTTTCTTCCAAACCATGATTCTCGGCGGATCGGGCATTGACCCCGAAGATCTGATGGGGGTTGAAAATCAGTCGCGCTTCTTCACCGCGACCCAGCATCTCTACCGGAAGTATATGGCCTTGTACATCAACGCCAACATGCGCGAAGCGTACGCCACTGGTGCTCGAGCCCCTGTCTACAATGCTACCTTCTATAGCGGCACCGGTCTTCGCCTGATACAGAACAACTCGTCCAAGATTGCACTTCAAGCCATTCTAGGAACGATGATCCTCTGCAGCCTCCTGGCGTACGCAACGCTGCCGATATGGAACATTCGTAGATCGTTGCCTCACAACCCGTGCACTATTGCCGGCATGATGAGCTTCCTCGCCGGAGACTCTGTCTGTTCCAGGGATGTCAACCCTGTGGGCGCAGAGTTCATGACCGATCAACAGTTGAATCGTGTGTTTGCCGACCGAGTCTTTGCGATGGGTTGGTGGTTCCCAGCTGCGAAGGGAGAAGTTCTCGCGTCGACGAAGTCCAGATGGCGATTTGACAGAGCAGCGGACAAGGAAGGCGCACGATTTGGCATTGGTGTCCAGAACTCCACTGGAATGGCCAAATGAGGGCTGCCAATCTGTACAAAGACTGTCTGACTGGAATTCTCCCTCGCTTTTCAAGTCGAGTTGCGCTCTTCCAGGCTCCATGCTTCCTGAAACACCCCGTAGGATCTAATAATGTTGCGCGTCGATCGAGCATTGATGGTGGGCGAGATTATGGTCGAGAGCCGACCGGGGTTCTATGACCGGATCGCAGAACAACCTTCCTTGTAACGAGCAGAGAATCTCTCGCGTCTTCCGTCCCATGAGACCAGGCACGTACATTTCCCCTGAGCAGAAGATGCTCGGATCATCTCTCTGCGCCCTTGCACCTGGTCGTGCGGAACCACCGGAACACTGCAGCCATAGATACCCTTCAGCCTTGCCTTTAAAGCCTGAGCAGGCGGTTTCGTTGCTTACCAGCCCACCAGCCCACCCGTCCGGTCGACTTCCCCTCATCTATCCGCGAGCACGGGAAGGCGTCGAGGCAGGAGGGAGCCACGGCGTAGAACGTCTGGAGAGCCGAGAGAACGGGCTTGAGTAGCACGAGCCACGGGAGGGCCGCCTCTGATGCTGATTCGTAGAAGCCGCTGTCAGGCCGTGGCAGTGGCCACCACACACACAGCTGCTCGTACAGGTACAGGGCCTGATCAGCGAAGGAATATTTTGGCCGCTGGTGGGCGACTGCAAGATACAGCTCGCGCCGAAGGAGTTTGGGCAGCTCGACCACGAGCTCATCACCA
The DNA here is from genome assembly GCF_000835495.1 of Cladophialophora immunda. Lineage (NCBI taxonomy): Eukaryota > Fungi > Ascomycota > Eurotiomycetes > Chaetothyriales > Herpotrichiellaceae > Cladophialophora > Cladophialophora immunda. The sequence continues at coordinate 2,479,283 of NW_015622547.1, read as the reverse complement.
CCTTTGTCTTGTATTTCAACTTGGTCCTGTCGTCCAACCATGTGACAAGCTTTTCCACATTGTCGTTGAGATTCCATAGCAAGGCAGATAATGTTCCCGTGCCCAATGATTTGATCCACACCTTGATTGTGTAGATATCGTCATCCTTTTGGACAGGCAATGACCAACTGTCAAGACAAGGAAATGGCGAGAGACGGTAAACAGCTCGCAGTACATACCGAGTAGACGTACGGAGTACGAGGGACTTGGCGTGTGGGGGATTGTTTCAAAGATGCAGCCTCGCCAGCATCGCCAGCCTTGCTAGCACCGTTACGTGCAATATGTGCTGCATGTCGAGCGTGTCACATATTTAGGACTGACAGCGTGGCCAGACTAGTAGCCCTCTGACCATTAATTACCTCAACAGAATTCATCATGTTTCTCTATTGAGTCACAGCTCCCTCAACGCTCCGTTACGTGCCCGATTGAAGCGGCCTGGCTCCTCTTCCTGAACGACAAAGATAGCGGACGAAGCACATTTCGGCGTGCATATAATTCACACACACACACACACACACACACACACACACACACACACACACACACACACACACACACACATTCTTGCAGGAAGCCATTGCTAAAGAACGGAGGAACGAGATCTCATACCGGTCACTCACTACCAAGAGCATATGTATATGTCCCGTAAAGCAAGCAAGCTACTCTGCGCCAATCAATTCGCCAGTCAGGTAATCAGCCATTGAGCCGGAGGATCTCCGGTCGATGGGCAGAAACCTCTTCGACAGCCGCAGCCAGTTCGGCGAGGAGCGCCTCGATCAAGGCTTGGTCACGTTCACTGCCGACCACGCCGACGTGCGTCTGCCCACTCTGGACGAACGAGACGGCCTTCAGCGGATGGGCCGCGTCGCCGTGCGGGTTCTGGATCTCCACCCTGCACGTCTCTCCCGCAAAGGGTATCGTGTCGTAGTCCTCGAAATCCTGGTGATGGACGACAGAGTCGAAGAAGAAGTGTCGTGACGACGACGACTCCGGCAACGACCATTGCGTATTGCAGCTTCTGAGTATCTCTCCAAACCCGACAAAGTCATTGGCCGCAGACTCGGCACTCTGCCTCTGCACGAAGCGCAGCAGGTCCATCGCCGTCCATCCCGCCTCGAATGGGACTCGCACCGGGGTGAACTGGTAGCACGGGCCCATGACCTTCTCCACGTCTTGCATGTCCATGTTGCGGCCTGACGTGATGCAGCCGAATGTCACATCGGGTTGCTGCAGACGGCGAGCCAAGACGAGGGCCCATGCCCCGGCCAGGAGACTCGCGGTTGTGATCTCCGCGGGACGGCGAGCGGCGTCGACGGGTTTGGTGAGGAACATCGCTCGTGTCGCGTGCTGTGCTGAGGGTCCCTCCAAAATCGACAGTTTGGAGCCCTGCAGAAGGGTGCGCCAGTAATTCAGTGCCGGTTCCTTGACGCGTCCGTCGCCAACGCGCGCCATGTAGGCGGAGAACGGCCTGAAGTCGACAACCGTTCCCCCTGCGTATAAGGTTTCCAGGTCTCGAAGCAGCCTGGGCAGAGAGATGCCGTCGTATTGAGCATGGGATAGTCTTATGATGAGGCAGCCTTTGCCGTCCGGACCCTTAACATGGAACATCTTGAGGAAAGGTGTCCCCAGGCGCAGGTCTGATTCTATGTCCGTCTTGCAGAGTGCGACGACGTATTGTTCAAGATCTCCTTCGGATTGGTGCGTGGACACGGGAGATTCCAGCTCGTCCAGGACAGTTTGAAACAGCGACGACTCGTGCTCGATAAAGACAGTGCGCAGAATGTCGTGAGTCGTGACCAACTTGTTGCAGGCGCGGATCAGATTGTCCAGATTGAGGCCCTTCTCAAAGTACAACATGGTGTATTGGATGGATGTCCGCGGGACCTGAATTGTTGCCCTGACATCGATCGCTTGAGACTCGGTCACTGGCATGACATCCTGGATGGTCCAGCGCGGGTCAGCGAGCTTCGGCCGCACCACGTCGGACAGGAACAGGCCCACGTCCACCCCGTCAAGCATCGAGAATGGCTTGTAATCCGGCGTCTTCTCCACGGATACTTGGTCCACTCTCAACACTCTAGCTGCGTCGCGAAGCTTCATGTTCTGGAAGATGTCGGCCACTGTCAAAGTGTGTCCCTGAACCCGAAGACTCGATGCCAATTTCATGGCCAGCACCGAGTCCCCTCCGAGGCGGAAGAAGTTGTCGTCCAGGTCAATCTTGTCTGGACTTATTCTCAGTATCTTCGCCCAGGCAGAGCGCACGATGTTCTCTGGGGTGGTCAAGCTTGTCTGCGTGGTGGTGGTCTTCCATACCTCCTTCAAGCTTTCCTGTAGGGTTGTGAGGACAGACCTAGGAATTCTCGATGCTATCTGGTTCAACAGCTTATGATCAGGCCGTCCCATCTCGGTCGGTATTTTGTCAACCACGATATACGCAGAGGGAAGCATGTATGGTGGGAGAGAATCTTGGATGAATTTGTCAAGCTTTTTTAGGGCAATGGCAAGGCCGAGGTGAATTGTCGCATGGACAGTTAGGTGCAATCTGGATGGCCCGGGTGCATCGTAAGTCATGTCATGTTTCGCTGCCATGAGCGGAACATGCTCCTCCTGAGAGGGCTGCTGCTCGACGAAAACGACCAATTCATGCTCGGCTGACTGCTGATTCCCGTCCGGTGGCGATTGGAATACGGCGGCGGCGGCGCGGGTTGTTGACGGAAGATAATTGGTGACATGAGCTTCGAGGTCTGCGATGTCCATTACGTGGCCTTGGATTGTTGAGCGATTCTCCTTTCGACCGATGAAAACGAGGCTGCTGTCGTCCTGTAACTGGACCAAGTCGCCGGTCGGTTGCACTGTTCCGGATCGACCAGCACAAGTGGAGCTTCCAGCCAGGAGCCAGGTGGGAGATGAAGTGTTATCAGCTGCAAAGAAAGACCCTTCCAGCCAAAGCTCGCCAATACTGCCAATGGGCGACAAGAGAGACGGATTTTGTGGGTTACATACCCAAGATACCACCGCAGGAGGATATGTTGATCCTTGATCGATACTTGCATCTGCTCGAAGCCTGCCGGATGACTTGTCCAAGGACAATGGAGGGATTTTGTTCCAGCGCCAGATCTGGTCGAGTTCCGTTTCGGGCAGACAAGATATTTCATTGAGTCTTCGGAGAGGATCCTTCATTAGCTGCAAGCAAGCCGTCTCTAGCTGCGCGAGTACTCGTTTCATTTGTGCGACGTCAATCAGGCCGGTGTCGAAGCTCGCGCAGACCCTCAAACTGCCTTTTTGTGTTCCAAAGGCCAACATAAGTGGATACGGGTTAAAATGTAGCGCTTCATGGACGATATCTGTCTGCCCAAATCCAAGTTCGGTGCCCACGTACTCTGGCTCTGGTTGGATGACTAGACCCGTACCGGTTTCGCATGCGTGTTGAGCATCCCGACTAACCTTTCTGATGTTTTGCATTCCGACATGTTGGTATGGTGTACGCACAAGTACGGCTTCCTGCACCGTTTGTAGGTAAGATTGTACAGAGCTCGTTCGGTTGATACGTATGCGCAACGGTAAAGTCGCGATCAATGGGCCTTCGATGCTTTCGACCTTCGCTAAAGGAATGTCTCGACCTGTGAGCGTCTCGCCGAAAACGATGTCGTCGCTTCCTGTATACTGTGACATCACGAGCGACCATGCACCACGGATCAGTGTAGCTATTGTGAAAGTCGATCCAAGGTTTGTCTCCAGCCGAAATTGATGTTCAAGCATGCCGTCGGGAGTCGGCAAATAGTCTCTAGAAGGCAGACGCGGGAATTGAGGGCCAACGGCTCCGTCCAATTCTTGCCGCCAGAACTCTTGAGCCTCGACTTCACTCACGTCTCGCACATATCTGACAAAGTCCTTCATTTCAGCTTGTGGCTCGGTCTGCTCATCCCGCAGGGCATTGCTGACTTTCTGGAGTATCAGAGGCTCGGACCACCCATCGTAGAGAACGTGATGAATGGTCCAGACCATGTATCGTTTGTCGTCCTTGGAGTTGTCGACGATGGCATATCGAGCTAGGCTTTGACCAAGTTCCATCTTCTCACTCTGGTCCTCATCAAGGTAGAGCGATAAATCAGTCGAATGTCTCCAGAATATGCTCTCTCTCAACACAACTTGCTGCAAACCAGGATCTTGGAGTTGCACTAAGCGAGTGCGCAGCATAGGACTTGCCGCGACAACCTCCTCCCAAGCTTTTTTCCAGGCATCAAGGCTGATTTGTGACGGTATACAAGCGATTCTCTGGGCAATATAGGCTCGTGTTGATTTGATGGAGAAGGTGAAAAGCGATTCTTGTGATGGTGTGCAGGGGTAGATATCTTCGATGGCGGCTGGATCTGTACCACACCATTGTGACGCTTCGAAGCGGGCACTCTCAGCATCTTGGGAGATCATAGAAAAGGCTGGCGTTTCTGTCCGTGTTTGAGAGCTGCAAGTTTGGACAATGTCGGCCATCGCTAAGAGCGTAGGGCAGCGAAATATGTTCGCCACTGTAACATCGAGACCTTGAGCTCTACAACCAGAGACAAGTTTCATTGCCATTAACGAGTCGCCGCCTAGTGCAAAGAAATTGTCGTCAGGCCGAATGGTTTCTGGATCAAGCTGCAGTGTCTGGCTCCAGGCCAGCCGCACGAGTTGCTCAAGATCGCTCAGCTGTCGAGGAGCGGTATTACTCGTGGCTTGGTCTAGCTGTCGAAGGTCGAAGGTCGCACCGAACTGCCTCAGTCTTTTGCGATCGGTCTTGCCTGATATCATCACAGGAATGTAGTTGACCGGCACATATGCGGTTGGCACCATATATCGTGGGAGGACCTTGGCCAACTCCGCATCCGCCGCTGACAGCATTTCCTGTAGATCTTTATGGGGTTGCGCCCACTGTAGATCGGTAGACTCTTGTCCTTTCATAGACTGAAATGCAATGAACGCCATTAATGTAGGTTGACCTCCAGAACCTGAAGGCACAATCACCTCTGCAATGACGTTGGTGCCTGGAGGGAGTCTAGCTTTGAGCTGGTACTCGATTTCTCCAAGCTCGACGCGTTGTCCGCGCAATTTGACCTGCGTGTCCTTTCGCCCAATGAAGACAATGCCGCCAGATCCATCAGGATCATATTTTCCAAGATCTCCAGTCTTGTATAAGCGGCCTCGGCGACCTTCATAGCCATTATGGCCTGCGGTGAGCCACAATGGATCACTGATAAAAGCCGCCGCGGTTTTGTCGGGATCATTTAAGTAGCCTTGTCCCACAATAGGACCTTCGACAAGCAATTCGCCCACAGCACCCACCGGCATGAGCAATTCGTGATCAGTGGGGTCGACAATCCATATAGCTGCCCCGTTGCCTCTCCCAAGGGATACATAGTCCCTGCCGGTGGCAGCGCTGCTGTTGACTGTACATCCGATCGTGCATTCGGATGGCCCGTAGCCTATAACGATCCTAGTGACTTGGCCCCAGCGCGTCACTTCTCTTGCTGTGGCTGCCTCCCCTCCGAGACCCAGGGCGCTGAGTGAGGCCACGACATCCGCGTCCAATATTCTGGCTACCGAAGGGGTCAGGCCGGCATAGTTGACTTGCATTCTTCGCATTGCTCCATTCAGGTCGTTCATCCGATCTTCGTCAGAGGGAATGCAGAGACATCCGCCCTTCGAAAGAGTGCAAAGCATGCTGTCGATGCTGACATCAAAAGCATACGACGCAAAGTCAAGAACCCGAGAGTGCTCCGTGTATCCGACTGCCTCTGCCCGAGGAAAGGCACTGCTTGTGTAGGTTTCGTGAGAAATCAAGACTCCTTTCGGGACGCCCGTGCTGCCAGAAGTGAAAATTATGTACATCAGAGTAGATGGGGGAACGACTGTCAATTTCGGCATGACTTGCGAGCATGGGATGTGCTTGAACGAGTCCTCTTCCACAACCATAAGGTTCCCATCGGGCAGGATTGCCGCCGAATACTCGTGTTGTTTCCGGGATGTAAGCATCGTCTTTGCTCCGACCTGTTTCGCCATGGTTTGCAGACGCGCAAGCGGGAGGGTTGGATCCATCAGAACGAATGTCGCCCCTGCTTTCATCACCGCAAGCACGGCGACGATGGTCCATCTTGATTTCTCAAAGCACACTGGCAGGACATCGTGCAACTCGACCCCCATCTCTTTCAGCGAATAGGCAATGGATGTAGAATATCGGTCCACTTCGGCGTATGTGAGGCTGCCATCCCAGGATAAGATTGCTAACTTGTCTTTGAATATCTCGGCTTGCTGGCAAATCACTTCGTGCATGCAAAAGTTGTAGGATGGTGGCAGTGGGTGATTCCACTTCCATATTTCATCCAGATCAGCTGCTGTCGGTCGAATAACACTTTTAACGGGGTCGTCCGGATTCAAAAGGCACATTTTGACGGTATCGACCAGTGCTATGACGTGTCGTGTCATCGTATATGGCAACATGTTCTCTGTCTGCCATACTGGACGAATTTTGAGACGGCCCTCGTCAAATTGTACTTGGAGATGCAGTATACACTTCGCGCGACAGGTCAGTGACGGCACGCTCGGGTTTGTCATTTACTCACTTGATCATTCGCTTTCTCAGGAGTCTGAGATAGGGAACCGGTGCTCAACAGAAGCGAAACAGGGCCAGAGCCTCCAGGTAGCTGACTCTGGGTACATGTCGTCATGTGGCGAGCAATTCTAGCACCAACTTGCCCGATATTGTCTTGTAAACCTGTCACAAATTCATCCATCGCCAAGCGCCTTTTAACGGGCTCGTGGAGAGCACCATTTTCTCGAGCTTCGTAAGCCCAATCAAACCAGACGTGACCTTCGTCTTGGGTTCGTAAGAGAACGAGGAGCCATGCGAGGAGCAAGATGTCCTCTCTTAGACCCGTTGGAGTGTTTGGAGGATCGGATGCAAGGCCGGCGACCTTGAAAGACCAAAAGCCCTCCGCGTCAGCCTCTCTGGTAGACAATATGTCGGCAGAATGGCCATTTGCCAGCCTTCGATCATCACTCTCGTCGACTTGTATAGAGCCCATTCTACTGGCAAGTCAACTTCTTCGATAGTCGGCTGAGCTCGATATCGAGAAGATGAGTTGGACTTGAAGCTGTACCCCATTCAATTGAGATTGAGACGAGTCACCGAATCATCCCGTAGCAAAGGTTCGATCAGCATTTTGGTGAGAAGTTGGAGGCGAGGCTCCACATAGGGACCTGGCGTAGCCGGCCAGGATGTGGCAATTCCCATGTCTGGTGGACTTGGCCTGATGCCCACGACCGGGTTGAAGGCAAAGAGGCATCTGGAGAGGAGAACATCATCCTTGCGAGGGTCGGAGAATTTCCTGTCATTTCCGTGACAGGTCTGGTTATAATGGGGGTTTCGTATTGAAATACAGCTCGTATCAAGACGCCGGTATTGTACTACGGTATTCGTCCCGTCTCAGTATGTACCTACAATATACGTATGAGGCGAAGGAAACAAATGTGGGCAACGTCGTGGGACTGTGGTTGGCATTGCTCGAGATAGCGCAATGCCAAGCCTCTAGAGTGGGTTTCTCTCAAGACCAGTGATAATCTAATCTGATAAGATTTTTCACGATTCTCTTCTCTGATTAGACCACGTCGTCACATTCGGGAAGAAATGGGCATGGCACGCACTTGCATCATCAACGCTCGACAACATCTGAGTGTGGGTGGACACGCCCGTTGCAACTACTCTACCTAGGTGCTCACTACTCTGCTCGTACAGCTTGCCCCGCCGAACACTCCATACGACCATCCCCGCCACCCCTCCCACATTACCTTGCTCTGCTTCTGCTCTTCGCAACGAGCTTCAACCGAACGATCCACCGAACGGAGCTCATAGCTCATAAGCCTGCAGGGTTTCCAGGGAAAGAAAAGAAGATGGATTGCCTGTGACAAGACGCCGGCGATGTCGGAGCCTGAAGAAAAGTGACGATGCGTTGAGATGGCCCAGTCCCGTCAACAAGGGTCTAGCTGGCCGCTCCGCAATATCATTGCGCCAGAAACCCTCCACCTGGACGGACTGCCGTAAGAATCCAGTGGGATTGACCGGATGGCCAGCTCGGGTGCGCAAATGTGACGCTGTAGGTACCTGGCGGTTTTCTCCCCTTCGTTGCCATTGACTCTGAAGAAGCTTGTCGAGCTCCAATAACTTGCCGAAAGACCGCTATGTTGTCAAGATCTCCGGGGACAAGGAGTTGCAGATGGACTTTCCATTCTGCGTCTGACGATCTCGACTTCGTGGAGAAAATGCTTGTCGATTCCCCGGCGCGAGGGCGCTGTTTTGGTAAAGGATACCGATAGGCATTGGAGAGCTCATCTTTCATCCCACTATATGTTCTAAACCCCTTGGCGTTTACTGCATTTTTGACTTTACAAAGCTGCTCGTTTTACGCCTCGTTACGCTTGTCCTCTGTATGTAACCTGAATCCATTTTCCCAAATTGGTGTTCTGTATGCCTGTTGCTCAGACCCACCTCGATGGCCACCTCGCCGACCTTCAACCCCCAAGATGCAGTCCTCTCAGTGCGGCATCGGAGTGGAGAGATTTTCTTTCAGATGCTGAAACAATTCTTACGGCAATGCAAATTGCCAACGTCGTGCACAGTGCGAACGACGAGCTAAGGTGTACTCGAGGGATACCTCGGCCAGAGAAGCAGTCTTTACAGGTTAAGCACCCAGACACGACACTCACAAGGCTGCAAGCAGCCTCGCCAGCTCTGTGTTAGCATGAACCTCTTCCAGAACCTCGTGGGCTACCCTCGCCTACTTTTGGCTGGTAGCCCTTCCAAAGTTGATGCGGGCACGTTATTGTTGGCTATACTGTCTGCGATAGCGTCCGGCATTCCCTTCCCGTTGATTGGAATCCTTTTTGGTCAGCTCATTGACGACTTTAATTCGGCAACTTGCGACTCACCCGATACTTCCAGTGCTCGGTCACAGCACCAGGACAGTGTCAACGACAAAATCCTGCTGATCTTGTACTTGGCCATCGCTCAGTTCGTCACCATCTACATGCACCTCTCGTGCTGGACTTTGAACGGGGCTCGACTCGCACAAAGACTGCGAGAGAGTTACTTACATAATCTGCTCCGACAAGAACCATCGTATTTCGACAATCTGCCTCCCGGAGAAGTCGCCTCTCGACTTAATGGCGACATCCAGGCAATCCGGTCAGGTACATCTGAGAAAGTGGGAATATGTCTCTCAAGTCTATCCTTTTTCATCACGGCATATATCGTGGCTTTTATCAAGGACTATAAGCTCGCGGCGATGCTAGTCTCGTTGATACCGGCCTACTTTCTGATGTCTTTCGTGGGAAGCCATTACATCGAGAAGTACTCTGGACTGATGTCGGATTATGCTGCTACCGCCGCTTCGATTGCTTCGGAAGCACTTTCCAATGTCGTTGTCGTGCACGCATTCCGCGCAAACAACCGGTTGGAGGATAAATTCGCTAAGGCGCTCAAGGCTTCAGAGCATGAAGGCCTAAAGAAGGCGTTAGCGGTTGGTGTACAATCCGGGGTCCTGTATTTTATCGCCTATTCTGCGAACGGTCTAGCATTCTGGCAGGCAAGTCAACGGATTGCGGATGCAGTCCGTCATGATGCTAGGACTGCCTCTGTGGGCGTTACTTTTACAGTAGTCTTCATCTTGATTGAAGGTCGGTTGAAATCAAGCTCCATCTTAAAATTTTACTAACACGTTGACAGCTACATTGGTCTTGAGTCAAGTAGCGCCTTTTCTGCACCTTTTTGGGGCGGCTGTAGCATCATTTCAAAAGCTGCGCGAGGATATGGATCGCGAGCCGTTGATCGATGGCACAGCTGCTTCGGGGCTTCACCTCTCGCAAGCGGAAGGCGGCTTCGAATTCAAGGATGTCTCATTCACTTATCCATCCAGACCTGAAGTCACAGTTCTGGACCAGGTCAATCTTCGGATTCCTTCCAGAAAACACACTGCGATAGTTGGGTTTTCTGGAAGTGGCAAATCCACCATCGCGGGACTGCTTACAAGACTGTATGATCCTACTCAGGGCCAAGTCTTGTTCGACGGTCATAATCTCCGGGATCTGAATCTTCACGACCTCAGAAGCTTCCTCAGCCTTGTGCAACAAGACCCTTCGCTCCTTGACCGTTCGATATTGGAAAACATCGCACATGGCTTGATCAATTCGAGCCACCCCAGTCATGCACATTTGAAGACAACGCTTCTTGGTCCAGACCTTGCAGATCTCGCTCGCCAAGTCAGGGAGGGCCAGGACCTGAAGGCTGCAGCAGAGAAGCTGGGTTCAAATGTCGCCGAGATTATTTCCTTGGTCCGAAAGGCCGCAGAGCTCGCCGACGCAGATGCTTTCATCGTTGCGCTGCAACACGGGTATGGCACCGTGGTGGGATCGAGTGGGCGGCTGATCAGTGGTGGCCAGAAGCAACGGATTGCCCTTGCTAGGGCTCTTGTTAAAGATCCCAGAGTTCTTATCTTGGATGAGGCTACGGCCTCTCTGGACTCAAGAAGCGAGCAGCGCATCCAGCGGGCCATATCTGCCATTGCCAGTGGCAGGACTATGATCACGATTGCTCACCGACTTTCGACTATCACTGGTGCCGACAATATAATAGTCATGCAGAAGGGACGCATCCTTGAAGAGGGAACTCATTCAGCACTGATGGCAAAGAATGGCGCATATGCCGATCTGGTGAGATTGCAGACTCTCGGATCCACGGCCGGGAAGAGCGAGACGGCAGACAACACGAGCCAATCAGATCGTGGTTCTTCAACAAAAGGTGCTCATGAGGAGGGTGCCTTGTCAATTGACGGCATCGGCACCGTTGAGAAGACAGAAATGTCGGCAAGCCAAGCTGAAGTAAATGAATTGGTGGAAGAGCAAGAAGAGCCCGAGACTCCATCAAAATCGCTGTGGTCTCTGATGCGAGGATTTGCACCAGTCTTGAGACCGCACCTGCTAATCATCATCGTCTCGCTTCTCGCCTCGAGCGTTGTTGGCGGATCATTCTCTGCGGAGGCCGTCATCTTTGGAAACACTGTCGGCAGCTTGAGTCCGTGCCAGAGCGAATCCTACATTCGTTCTCGGGGCAGTTTCCTTGGTCTGATGTTTTTCATACTCGCCATCATCGAGTTCTTTGCCAACGTGACCAGTTGGACGGGTTTCGGCTGGGTCGCTGAGAGAACGGTCTACAGTGTGAGAGTCTTATCCTTTCGATCATTGTTTGGGCAAGATCTTCAATGGCATCAGTCTGAAGGCCGGACTCCCGCCTTGCTGCTCTCTTACATTACTAGAGACGGTAATGCTCTCAGTGGCTTGAGCGGCTCCGTCATCGGCACGTTGTTCTCAATCACCGTCAACCTCATTGCCGCAATTGTTTTGACTCACATCATTGCTTGGAAAATAGCATTGGTCTGCCTATCTCTGGTACCGCTCCTCCTTGGGGCTGGTCTTATGGAGCTCCGAGTGCTCGCGAGATTCGAAGAACGGCACGAAAATGCGTATACCAAATCGGTGGACATTGGCGTGGAGGCAATCACGTCCATCAAGACGATTGCGTCTCTTTCCCTTGAAGAAGAGACGCTGAAGACTTATCGACGATCGCTGAAAGGCCCCCGCAAGGAGACGCTCAAAGTGAGCCTCTACGCAAGTCTCTGGCAGGCAATGACCTATCTCCTCGGCAACCTCGTGAATGCGTTGGCTTATTGGTGGGGCGCCAAACAGATTATCGCGGGCACTTACACCCAGACGCAGTTCATGATTGTGGTATTCTCCCTCCTGGTCAGTGCGCTGCTCTGGAGTCAGATGTTTGCGCTCGCCCCCGAGCTCACCAGCGCGCGAGCTGCGGTGGCAAGGCTTCTGGGTCTCATTGAAATAGGACCGGATAGGACGCAAGGACGTGTGCAGAGGCCACCATCTCTCCTCGATACCTGTTTTGAGGATAAAGACCTAGAGAAAACCGCCGAAGCGAAACCGACTCTTCCGCCTAGCAAGCAGGGTTCGAGCGTGCAGCTCCGCGATGTCCACTTCGCATACCCAAGTCGGCCGGAGGTCGAAGTGTTGAAGGGCCTGAATGTCGACATTCGACCGGGAACGCTCTGCGCCCTTGTCGGCCCTAGTGGCGCCGGCAAATCGACCATCATCTCGCTCGTCGAACGCCTATACACGCCTCAATCCGGGTCCGTCATAGTCGACGGGGTTGACGTGACCAAGACTCGTGACGTCTCCTTCCGCGACACCATGGCGCTGGTCCCGCAAGAAAGCGTCCTCTTCGAAGGGACCGTTGAATTCAACATCGGCCTCGGTGCGCGACCGGGCCAGGAAGCCAGCATGGACGAGATCCAAGAGGCGTGCAAGCTGGCCCACATCCACGACACCATCCAGTCCCTGCCCGACGGCTACCAAACGCTCTGTGGACCGAATGGCAACCAGTTCTCCGGAGGGCAGAAGCAGCGGCTGTCGATCGCGCGGGCCCTGGTGCGCAAGCCCCGGTTGCTCATCCTGGATGAGCCGACCAGTGCGTTGGACGCCGAGTCGGAGAAGCTGTTGCAAGACGGGCTTGAGACGGCGGCGCGGGGCATCACCGTGATCGCGATTGCGCACCGGCTGCACACGATCAGGAAAGCGGATGTGATCTTCTTGATCGAGGGAGGCCAATGCGTGGATCGCGGGACGCATGAGGAGTTGCTCCAGAGGTCGGAGAGTTATAGATTGAACGTCATGCATCAGACGTTGGCTGAGTAGCGCAGCATTTTCGCCATAGGACAAAAGACTCTCAAGATGAGGGGCGTGTGTTTTCACTCGCAGGGCGCGCGTTTCTTCATTTCTGTTCTTTTCCGAAATATCTCAAACTATGTCTTCAAGGCGAAGTCTGGAAGAAATCTAGGATGTCACATTGTCAGGGATCACAGGGACTAGAAAACAAAAGAATCTTTTTTTGACAATTGTCAATCAACTATTCGCAATTTTGACTCCTCATAAAAGGCTACAGCTTAGCGTTCCAGGCCGCTCGGTCTGCCGACTCCAGCGGCTTCTCCCGCCCGTCCCAGAAGAGCGGACACAATTGGAACCATTTCTCCCGGCTCGCAATCGAATGCACCGAGCGCTTGTGGCCGAGGTCGACGTACTTGCCGATGACGAGGCCTTGGGAGTTCTCGTAGGACAGGATCGTCGCGCCCGTGGCCTTGGGCTCGCCCACGGCGTTGGCGGTGCGCGGGTCGTCCAGAAAGACGTAGTGGATGCAGCTGGAATACCACGCGTTGACGCGGTGGGAGCCGCGGAATGATGCGTCGCCCACGAGCGAGTGGCGGCCCCGGTCGTAGTCGCCGGCGTCGTAATGGGCGCCATAGTGGTCTTCCTGTTGACGGAGAGAGAACGTGTCAACTCTGAATGATGAAATAAAGGGTGGACGAGGGAGCGAGGCCGAGACCCTGTCGAGAGATGAGAGGACTTACCTTTGCCCAGTACAGCTCGAAATAAGCAAAGCGGGCGTTGTTGAAGCGCCCGAACAAGCAAAGGACGTGCGGGTCAACCCACAGCTTGCGCAGGTACTCGCGATGCTGCTCCAAAGTCCCTGTCTCGTTCCACCCTGCCGCAACACGCGGGTCGTTCTGCCACGTATTGAAGAGTCTCAGGTGCTCCGGGTCTTGCCAGTTGACGACCTCCAGGGAAAAGTGCTCGTCCAGCTCCGGTATGTAGCGACTGTAGGCGATTGATCCTGGATGTGGCTTGGGCCGACGGATCGGATGACGCGCATAGATGGGCTCCTCGGGGAACTTCATGGTGAAGTGATAGTTCTCAGGCATGATGGGATACTGGGCCAGAGGCTCGCGTGAAGGACCATCCGTGCCGTCTCCCACGACCCAGATCGGACGAGGTCCCGTTGGAGAAGCTGCCCCTTGCCAGAACGAGCTTCGGAGGATCAGCAGCTCGTCAGACTGTGCATTCATGTCGTCGTTGGGGCGCCATGGCTTGGGGTGTTCGATACCTAAGCCTGTGGAAAGTAGTTCGTGGCGAATGACATCCTTTCCTGCGCCAGACAGACTGAGTCTGAAGTACTCATAGGTGGGATGGGCGAGATATATCGCATGAACAACATTCCAGATCTGACCAAGGGAGGGCGGACTGCTTCCCACCCATTCGAACGTTGTGTGAGGACTCCGGACTGCTCGTGCCCAAGCGCTGTTGTTAGAGATGGGCGGGACCTGCTCCTTCGGTTTGAACAACAGTTCCTGCCACGAGAGCGAGTCGCTATGTAACGGTTTCGGCGGTGGTTGTCCTTCCGCGGGCTGACTCTCATGTGTTAAGATGAATCTGGCTGGCTTTGTTTCTGCAACGGTGAGCACTCGATATGTGGTCAGAAACGGGTGTGGCAGCTTGACCAGAAGCCACTTGTGTGAAGAGGTTGAACTATGGGCCATCCTGAGAGAATTTTGATCACCCGAATTCCAGCTAAGATAAATGTCACAACCGTACAAAAACCCTACCCCGACAAGTTGTCTGGTGTTAGGGTCTGGAGAGAGGAGCTTGCTGGGAGAAGGAGGGATTGAAATGGCAGAGTGGGACGAAGACTCCGAGGGAGAGACATAAACGGCAATCAGCAAGGCACTTCCCCACCGGCCCCAGCCTAGTCCTTCATTCGCGGGCTTTTGTTGAATTGTGGGCGTGCCTCGAGGAATGGTGACCTTTGACGAGCAGTTTGCGATTTGCTGAACACTCTCCTTAGACCGAGGATCGGATAGCTTGGCAGAAAGCGTTTCGGTGGTTACATCAACGTCTTAGAATTCGACTACACGTGAAGTTGATATATACACGAGGCAAAAAGACACAAACCTCTTCCGAGAGAAGGAAACTGGCGAAGCTAATCGACGATACATCCTGTGCATTGTGCTTGCAGAGAAAGTTGCCAACCCAGACGCCAATCCCGGAGCACAAATGTCTCTCAGGTCAAGGCCGTTGACGTTTCAGCATTTTCAAGTCTCTTTCCCGCATGACAAAATCGTCCAGGTCACTTTGAACAGACCTGAGAAACTGAACAGTATCAACAAATCCACGAGCCGTGAAATCCAACGGATATGGGAGCTTTTCGACCAAGATGAAAGTTTATGGGTTGGAATCATCACAGGCGTTGGTAGAGCTTTCTGTACTGGGGCAGATTTACAAGGTATGTTCAGGTGCCGGGACTACTCTATATCAACATCTTGCCTTGGGACTACAATTGACCAGAACATGTCCTAGAATGGAACGAGATGAACAAAACTGGTGTGGTCAACGACATGTCTGCTCCTGGTCTCGCTGGGCTTCCCCGTCGAACTGGGAAGAAGCCGATCATCGCCGCAGTGAATGGCCTATGCATGGGAGGCGGCTTCGAGATGGTGGCCAACTGCGACCTCGTCATAGCTTGCTCCTCGGCACTTTTCTCTCTACCGGAAGTGAAGCGAGGGATCGTCCCTGTGGCAGGCTGTCTGCCACGGCTGACCCGTACACTGGGGCTGCAACGTACTACGGATCTCGTTCTCACCGGCAGAAACGTGGGCGCCAAGGAGCTTCATGACTGGGGCCTAGTTAGTCGGGTGGTGGAATCGGCCGCTGAAGTTGTCCCAGTGGCAATTCAAGTTGCCCAGGACATGTGCAGGAACAGTCCGGATGCCTTGATTGTTGGCCGGCTGGGTATTCGGCAGAGCTGGGAAACGGGTAGCGTCGAGGAGGCCGTGTCGATTCTGGCTGATCAATGGTACCCTCGCCTGATGGCCGGACCGAACTTCTCTGAGGGAATTCAGGCATTTGTGGAGAAACGGTCGCCGGACTGGATAGATTCGAAGCTGTGAGAGGACAACGTCGCTGCACGTCCTGAGACCCAAGAATCTAATCACAGCCAGAGTGTCGCTGCCATGCAAAGTTTCAACGTGTTAGGTGGGGAGAAGGTCCATCATGTACATACAGTAGCAGGAACACGCTTGTATCCCCACTCCTGCTACTCTCTTGAAGGCAAATTCCTTAAGAGGAGAAGCTCACCGAGCGAGGCATGTCGGTACGGGGAATATTTCACGCTATATCAGACAGGTATTGTAATGTCGACGCCTTGAAATACCTGAAATACCGCGCTTGTATCGAGAATCCTTTCCCATGTAGGCGTAGTGTACCGAGTGGAGCTGGTCAAGACTGTGATCACCGTTAAACCCAACCCACGTTTCCCCTTCTTGTTCCAATGTCACATTTTTCTTCCATATACTGCTACCATTGGCGCACACCTCCATTGCGTCATGAGAGGATTGTGAACGGCATCGCTAGGAACTTGAATGCACAGTTAAGACCGACGGCTTCGGTTGTGCCCAGGAGGTGGGACGCCGTAAAAAAAAAAGGCGCACTGGAAGAGTAACAGGGATTGCAAGGCCACAGACGCACCCATGGAGACGCCAGCTGTGACTGGTGTGCACGACACAAACCCCCTTATCAGTCTTGTCCATCTTATCAGATCTAATTGTTGATTGAAATCGTTGCAGTGGATAACTTTGCCACCTTCGCAGAAGCTGCCCAGAGAGTGGTTTACTCGCTTCTATCCACATGTCTCGAATGAGGTAATTTGATTGACCTACTCTCGCATGGAAACATGTGGAACCGAAATCCTCTCTCGGTGGAATCTGCTCTGCTTCTTCCAGGCTTTATCCCGGCCACCCAGTTGAAAGGCTTAGCGTGAAATACGCGTTGAAGCAAATTCTTCAGCGCAGGTGCATCTTTTCTTGTCCGGCGACGCGAACCGAGATCGGAGATCCCATAGCACCAGTCCCCAGAAGCTGCAAAAATGACAGCCTGATAGACCACGTGAGTGGGGGATGATGCTCTACACAATGTCAACATAACATTGACGGCTGAAGATTGGGCTCTCGGGCAGGAGGAGGCTGAACATTGGAACCACTGAGAATTCATTTAGCCTCCCATCGAGATGTCTCTAGACAGCAGCACTGAGACCACGTTGTTTCCACCCCCATCAGTTCCGTCCATTCTTCATGGCGATTCGGAAGTGCCGTTGTTAGACTTTACTCTCGGCGAGCTGCTAGATTTTCAGTGCAAGAGGTATGGGAGTCGAGAATGTTTGGTGGTGCCGTGGACAGGCTCCAGATGGACCTACGACCACCTCAGGGAGGAAAGCATTCGACTCGCGAAAGCCCTTGTTGCCCGAGGGCTACGCCCAGGGGATCGAATCGGCATCATGGCTGGAAACTGCGAACAATATGTCTCGGTCTTCTTCGCCTGTATGAGGCTGGGATGTATCCTGGTGATTTTGAACAACACCTACACTGCATCTGAAGCGCTGTATGCTCTGAAATTCACAGGTACGTTTTTCCTTCACGACTTGCCACTGGAGCCACTGCTTATTCGAAGTCACAGAATGCAGAATATTGTTTGCAACTCCTCGGATCGGCCATCATGACAATGGGCAACTTCTCCGCCAGCTGAGAGAGAAGCCAGGCACGGTCGAGGAGATTATCATTCTACGCGGCCCACCCGGTCACTTCACCCCCTATACAACACTCCTAGAGACAGGAGCAATCGAATCCGACGAGATTCTCGAGGCAGTCTCGAAGGCATTCAGCTGCCATGACGTTTGCAATCTCCAGTTCACCAGTGGAACGACAGGAAACCCGAAAGCTGCAATGCTGACACATCAGTAAGTAGCGTACCACCTCCTAGCTCCTCCTGTCAAGAGAGCCCTAGGGTTGGCTGGAACACTAACTCGTGCTTCCAGCTCCTTGGTCAACAATAGTCGCTTCATTGGCGATCGCATGGCCTTGACGGATCAAGACGTGCTGTGCTGTCCACCGCCACTCTTCCATTGCTTTGGCCTTGTCCTCGGCCTGCTGGCCATCATAACCCATGGCGGAAAAGTGGTCTATCCCGCCGAGACCTTTGACGCCGGGGCGTGTCTGAGAGCCATCTCCGAGGAACGATGCACTGCCCTCCACGGCGTCCCAGCAATGTTCGATTCCATCTTCAGCCTGCCCCGACCCGATGACTTCGATTGCTCGGCCTTGCGGACCGGCATCATAGCAGGGGCTCCCGTACCTCGCCACCTGATGGAACTTATGGTCAATGAACTCGGGATGACCGAGTTCACCAGCAGTTATGGTATGGCATGCATGGAACTCAGCCGAGAGGGCCCCGTTGAAAAGCTAACGTCCGGTATTTTTCAGGCTTGACAGAAGCGTCGCCAACTTGTTTCAACGCTTTCCACAGTGACCCTACAAGTCTAAAGCTCAGCACCGTGGGCCAAGTCATGCCGCACGCCCATGCAAAGATCGTTGACCGACAGGGGAGAATCGTGCCGGTCGGGCAGCGCGGAGAACTCTGCATCGCCGGCTACCAACTCCAACGAGGCTACTGGCGAAACGTGGAGAAGACGAACGAGGTCATGATCCGGGACGCAGACGGCGTGCTGTGGCTGCATACCGGCGACGAAGCTGTCTTTCACAGGGACAAGACGTGCACTATTACGGGCCGGTTCAAGGACATCATCATCAGGGGTAAGCAAACCTCCTCCGAGCATCCACTCATCATCCCCCAAGAAGACCCGTCTGTATACAGGGCGCCTCTCACTGACCATTTCTTTTTCTGCTAGGTGGAGAAAACATCTATCCTTTAGAGATTGAAAGTCGTCTGGTCGAGCACGAGGCCATTGACCGTGCCATCGTCGTCGGCGTCAAGCACGCCAGGTACGGCGAAGTCGTGGCTGCGTTTCTCCAACGCAGCAGCAGCTCGACCCCTGCGACAACCCAACGAGGAGGCAGTTTCGGAGGAGGACATACTGGTCGTCCGAGCGACGACAACATCCGTGAATGGGTGAGGCTGAAGCTCGGCCGACACAAGGCGCCGGCGCACATTTTCTGGCTTGGGGAGGATGGCATTCCGGCCACGGTGCCGCTGACGGGGAGTGGGAAAGTGAGAAAGTTCGAGCTCGCTCAGCTGGCGGGACAGTTGGTCACTAAAGGGAGACCGAAGTTGTAGGAACCAGGCGTCGGCGGTGAGAAGGTTTCCCCAGAATCACAATGCATACTCTATGTACAGACTAAAAGAGTTAGCTTTTTTTTTTTCTCTCTCTCCCTCTCTCTATATATATCCCAGTTCCAGGCCCTGATCCACGTCGCGCGATCCCAAAGGCGGCCAATGTTACAGCCGCGCCGACCTCTCCTCCTCCGAAGTGGTCTGCTCGGCTCTCCGACGCAGGACCGACTCTGCCAGACGTCTACTTCTTTCTGCGAGAATTTGGAGAAGGCTGTCGTCATTCTGCGACTCCATCCGTTAGTGGTGATGACACAGACAGATGGGGGATCCGGATCCGTCACTTACTTGGTCTCCGTCGTCGGCAAGCGATCCCTGAAGCCAGATCCCGCACCCGGGCGCGAGAACGCCCTTTCTGAAGTTGATGTGGTATTCGCGATCTACCGCGACACTGGGGCCGTCGAGCAGCGCCTGTAAAGGCTCAAGAGCTCTATAATGGGCGTGTTGCTCAAAGCCGGTCGCGGAAATGACGGCGTCGAATGTTCCTGGGTCGTTTGGACTGCCGGGACTTTGCACGAAGAGTCGCACGCGTCCGTCGGCAGTTCTCTCCGCATGCACAGCTTCATGTTGGGGTCTGATTTGGAATCTCCACTTCTTGGGGTCCGGCTCTTTGACGCTGAAATCGTACTGGGCATCGTATATCCGTCTCAGGAGGCGCGGTTCAATTGACGAACTAGAGGTCAAGGACGAGGCTGCATTGACTTCTCTTCTCCTGATCTCGGGTGGCATGGTCTGTTGCTTTGATGATTTTGGATGCATGATGCTTTCCAATAGGCTAGATTTCGCCATGGCATTAGAAAGCGAAACCGGTGATGGACACCCAAGAATGCCGACTTACAATGGTGTCTCGTCATCTCCTCGAAGGACCGCCTCTTTGGTAAACCAAATGACTTCGTGCTCTCCCCGTATCCCATGAAGTTGATCAAATGCCTCCGCTGCGTTCTGGCCATTTCCTAGAACTGCGATGCGCGCTCTCGGGTTGTCACGCAATAGTGTCGGAAGGGCTTCGAGATACTCTGAGGAGTGCAGGACGAGAGTTTGAAGAGCAGGAGAGCGGAGTGCTTTTGGGACATGGGGATGATGCGATGCGGCATAGACGACCTGCTTGGCTATGACAGCTTTCTTTTCCCCCGTCACGGCATCCACAAAGACCACTTCCCAAGCAGCGACGTGCCCGTTCCCGTCTCTCAATGGTCGCACGTTGGTGGCTACCTTGCCGTAATGGACTTGCGCCTGAAGGCGGCCAGCACACCACCTCAGATAATCGCTGAACATCTCCCTAGACGGGCAAAGCTGAGCGCTGTTGGCATATAAGATGAGCCTATTGGTCGCATGGAGGTAATTGAGGAAGGTGTAGTGAGAACGCGGATTCTCCGAGGTGATCAAGTCATTGAGAAATGAGGTCCTCAGTCTGGAGGCAGGTGTACACCGGAGTGGCTTCCAGAAGGCTTCCAATTGCGGTTCCAGGAACATTGTATCCTTGCTGAGCCCATTTCGTTCGTTCAAAGCGACCGCGTTGGCGATGCCGGTGATGTCAAACCCGACACACACCAAGTCGAGAGGTGGCATATCGGTGACCTTGTTGCCATCCATGAACGTGCCTGAATGCTGGATCATAATTGTCGCAGCGGTGGAAGCATTGGTGAGACCTCGATCGATGACATAGGAGGATCGAGGCTCGCAGAACGATTTCTTGGTCCGCCGACAACTGGGAGAGCCTGGATCCTTGCCCTCTTTGGGTAGAGTTGATGCAACCAGACTGTGCCTCTAACCAAAGACTCCATTCTCCGACAATGGCATTCCTGGTCGCGACGATGGGGCCATGACACGACCAAGGGAGAATTCGGAAAGCGGTCTGAACCTGACATCGGTGTCATTTGAAAGATGATACAGTGCCAAAATTACGTCCTGGTATTACTTGTATGACAAGCCCTTGCCCCGCTATTCTTCACAGAGTGGAGCTCCGAGCGGATCAGATAACTCAATTTCCACTTGGTCAAGGAGAATTTTCATCAGATAACGGCCTCAAGATCCACCTTCCCCCTTTCGCAGCGTCTTCCACCTCCTAAGCTTTGATCGGTTTGTGATTCTACATGCTACATTCCAGTGAGATACCCGCCCTCGCCGCGCCGTCCCCGCCGAGCTTGCTTCTAACGGAGCCCCTCCAAGGATCCAGCTCCAGACCCCGAGACCCATGCCAGGTCTTCGTGATCGAGAAAAATTTTCATCTGATAAGATCATCGTCGTTTCATTCCACCTCGCGTAGCCATTCACCGTGTGCACCCGTGGCATCATTGGGTGGGCGCTGGATCGCCTTATTCACGAAGAGAATGGAGTTGGAGCTTGTACCGGGGTGCGACGAAAGACTTCTCTCCGACCTCGGCCTTTGCATTTCTCTCAAGTCGGTAGTGGACATGGCGACGAGACAACAATTTATCAACGCCAGTCGACACTGTCGTCACTCACCCTGACTGTTGCTTGGCAACACTCGATCATATCGGATGGCCGAGTTTCAGAGTTCCCGATCACGGTTGTCTGACGATTTCAATCCAGGTATGACACTGGACATCTTCACGGGTTGGAATGCTGTCAGACGACTTGAATTGTACCCGTCTATATCTATCTTCTTGATTTGGCTCCGAACAATAATGTCGCCTAGGTCGCACTTCCAAGCAAACAGACAGCATGGCATGTCAGTCGGAGAACACCCTCGGCCTCACGGAGCCCTTACCCGAGAGCACGTATGTCCCCGTTGATCTCAGTGCGATGGAGATTCACAACTGGCTTGCCTAGAGTCGTATCGCGGCGGTGTAACGATGAAAGTACACCACAAGAGCGTTCGCGGTGTCACAGTCGCGACGAAATACAAGTCACCCAAAACACCTACGTCGGGTTTTCGAGAGGACTTGGCGCCATCCACCCCAGCCTTGGCTTGACTGGGAACTCCATTTTATGGATGCCAGCTTCCCTCTGCTCACCTCCAGAGCGTCGAAGCGATATTCCTCTTCCAGATAATCAAAGCTCCTGTATGAGGACGTGATTAGATTTGATAACCGAATCTTATCATCAGTCACATAATTACGGAGCCAAGCCCCGGCCAACTTCCACGTTCCACTCTCCTCAGCTTTTTCGCACCATTGGGCTCAGAACGACAAGCCCAGTATGCCTTCGCTTTAGATCACTATTTGCCCTATGTTCTGGGCGCCGAGCCGCTTGCTATAACGCAAGTCATGGGTGAGGGTAGAAGCCCACGCCAATGCTCTCGCACACCTCTGGCACACCAGCTGCACATGCTACTGGGACCACAGTCTGGACTCTGGGTTTATGCCGCTAGAGCCATGGCAATTGAGCATTCTCAGTTACAGTCTGCGCCGTCGCTTAGGTACCTACGCGTGTCTTGTCCACACGATATCAGCCGATACAAGAGATCACTTGAGGCTTGTGAAAATGTCAAGACAGAAAAAGTTTTTCGCTCTTGGCCATCCAGAGGCAAGGTTCATTCGAGCGCACAAGCCAAGTGATGGCAAATTACCTTCGACGAAGGTCTCGTTGTTAATTGGCATGTCGTGAAGGATCCGACATCGGGATTCAACTGGGCACTGCAATACCCTTTGCTCGCGATGTTCTGCTTGGCTAATAGGTCTAGGCTCGATGGTATAGCATGACATGGCTTTATACTAGGCCATTGGAGTGAACTAATCCATCCACGTTGATATTCCTCGTCCACTGGAGATTACCATTCGCATCAACACCTGGTCGTCAGAGACACTTTCACCATGGCGGCTGCTGGAAGATTCAAGCTCAACTCGCTAAGACAGTTCTTGCGACCAGATGGAAACAGTATCGCTGAACAAAGCCGCGAAAACACCGTGTTGGGGAGTGTCGACGACAAGAATGCCGCGACTCACGCACACGAACCCATCAGTGGTAGTAATGGGAGCGATGAAATCCAGCCAGCAGAGTTCCCAGCCCAAGATGCTCAGGAAGGCGTGAGAAGGGTTGAAGCAATCACGCTTGCATGGAGTAGGACGTCCCTAATCGTCACCTACATGTGGTACGTCCTCATCATCGAGATATCGTCGTCGACGCCCTACGTACCATCTTGCTGACTCGTCTGCATAGCTTCTATCTGCTGTACTTTGTCAACGCCTTTCAGTTTTCCATCACGGCCAATCTTACACCATACGTGACCAGTGGATTCGAATACCACTCGCTTATCCCAGTCATCTACATCGTCTCCAGCGTGATGACGGGGGCGGCCTATCTGCCGATTGCGAAGATGTTGGATATTTGGGGTCGGCCAGAGGCGTTCCTGTTCATGGTCAGCCTAGGCACACTGGGCCTCATCCTGCAAGCTGCCTGCACCAACATTCAAACATTCTGCGCAGCCCAGGTACGCTACCCGTTCGAGCGAATCATCGATTTCGGTTATGTCAGATGACTAAAATGGGTCATGTAGGTCTTTACGAGCATCGGATTCACCGGCATGATCTACTCGGTGGATGTCATGACCGCGGACACCAGCAAGTTGAAGAACCGGGGCCTCGCCTTCGCATTCACCTCGTCTCCATACATGGTCACGGCGTTTGCAGGCCCCAGTGCTGCAGAGGGCTTCTACGAAGACATCAACTGGCGCTGGGCATTTGGAACCTTTGCGATCGTCACTCCGTTTGTAGCTGCGCCGTTGTACCTCGTCATGCAGTACAACTTGCGGAAAGCGAAGAAGCAGGGATTGTTGGACCGGCCCAAGAGCGGCCGAACACTGTTTCAGAGCATCTGGTTCTACATTATTGAATTTGATGGTAAGTGACCTTTTGCCAAAGGAAACCGCCCCGGGAAAGAAAGAAGCTCGATTTTTTTGACGAACGATACTACAGCTTTTGGTGTCATTCTCCTTGCCACGGGGCTGGTTCTCTTCCTCTTGCCCTTCTCCCTAGCCCAGTCGACGGCGGATGACTGGGAATCAGGCTCCATCATCGCAATGCTCGTCGTGGGCTTCGTGCTGCTGCTTGGATTTGCCGTCTTCGAGCGATACCTCGCACCGAAGCCTTTCATTCCGTACCAACTCCTCATCTCGCGGACCATTCTCGGGGCCCTCCTCCTCGACGCCGTGTACCAGATCGCGTATTACTGCTGGGGCAGCTACTTCAGTTCTTTCCTGCAGGTCGTCAACAACCTGACGATCGCGCAGGCGGGCTACGTGAGCAGTACCTTCGACATCATCTCCGGCCTGTGGTTGCTCTTCGTGGGCTTTCTCATGCGCGTCACGGGCCGCTTCAAGTGGCTGCTGCTGGGGGCCGTCCCGCTGTACATGCTCGGCGTGGGCCTGATGATCCACTTCCGCCGGCCGCACACCAACATCGGGTACATCATCATGTGTCAGATCCTCATCGCCTTCGCGGGCAGCACCATGATCCTGTGCCAGCAGGTCGCCGTGATGGCGGCGGCCGAGCACGGCCAGATCGCCGCCGTGCTGGCCATGCTCGGCCTGTTCGGGTACATGGGCGGCGCCGTGGGGAACAGCATCTGCGGCGCCATCTGGACCCATTCGCTGCCCGGCGCGCTCCAAAGGCTGCTGCCCGAGAACCTCAAGCCCGAGTGGGAGACCATCTACGGCGACCTGACCGTGCAGCTGAGCTACCCGATGGGCAGTCCGGCGCGCGAGGCGATCATGGAGGCCTACGGAATCGCGCAGCGTAGGATGCTGATCGCCGGCACCAGCGTCATGGGCCTGGCTCTCTTCTTTGTCCTGATGATCCGCAACATCAACATCTCCAAAAACGCCCAGGTCAAGGGTGTCTTGTTCTAGGAACGGGAGGCAAGCGTCGTGATGGGGGTGGAACTGGCCGGAACTTGGATATCCAGCGTCCCCGCTGGCTGCGAGGTACTGATCGCAATCATCATTCCCATGGGACGGCTTCTTCCAAAGAGCGGACTGGATGGACTGGATTGGATGAGATACTCGTGCAGTTTCACGCTCAGACACCAAGAACCCACGTCCATCTTATGACATTTGAGAAGCTCATATTAATCTGATGGGTCAACCAGCCGATCCAGAGTCCGGAGGCCCGCGATTACCTCGTCCACCCGGTATGTCGGCGCAAGAAATATGTAGTCAAGGGTGTCAGTCTCCTCAGGTAGATTCTATGAGCACCGCCAAGACATTTATTTGTACCACTGTGTTTGTCTTTGTGTCCTCTTATGCGATTAGAATATTAGCTGGCTTTCAGGCAGGCGGGCGCACAGACGGCGCCAGTCAGTTGCACCATAACAGAGGCGGGGAGATGAACAGAGGGGTACAAGAGCACCCAGGATGGATTCGTCCGCTGATGTCGCAGCCCCCGTTCACTGCTCGCTGCCCGCTGCGCCCAGACGCCAAGATCAGGGAAGGGCTACAACTCGCCTCGTCCCGGATCAGGACGAGGTTGATACCGCCCTATACTCACCCGTAGGCTCTATATACGAGTCAGCGCGCACTCCTTATCAAGGTAGGGGACCGATGGTAATGGCAATGATTGGCCTAGTCAGCCTATAAGTCTATTGTCGTACGTATGGCGCCGTCCAGAGAGCTCTAACAAACTATTCGAAAGGAGCGTTTCTAAGTCCACCTTTTTAAACCTGCCGAATCCGAATTCTCCCACTTTTCAGACGTCAAGAACAGCAAATATTGTCAGGGAGCCCTCCCATTAGTACTGCAGCATTGGAGGGGGTGTCCAGTGCAGAAGGAGTCCCTGGCGTCATGGCTGAGGGCGACGACACGCACGAGCCTTGTATCGACACCGAGAGGACCTCCCCCCTTCACCTTCCGTGCTCTCACGACACGGGCCTCAGCGCGTACATCCTAAGGGGCAGGAGCTTCTTGGGGAACCCCGTCTGCAACTGCGTCCTCACCACCGTCAGCCCGGCCTGTTCGAAGCACGCCCTGAAATGCCGATCGCTGCGGGTGACGCTGCTGTCCTCCTCCCAGAACATGTCTGCCCCGCCCGCGGCCGTTGAGATGTTGTCCTTCACGATGATCCAGCCGTCGGGCGCGAGCAGAGGGATCAAGCTCCTGAGGTAGCGGACCAAGTCCGGGGACGAGAGGAAGTTCAGACACCATTGGTTCCAGATGAGGTCGTAACGGCCCTCCTGCTCGATTGTGGACTCCTCCACGTCCGACGTCGAGTCCGCAGACACCGCTTTGGCAGCGTCGTAGGAAGGCATCGACTCCGCCGTCCAGTCCTGCAAAGGCACGTTATAGACACGCCGCAGCTGTCCCGATCTGACCAGCGGCGAGTCCGGCAATGTCAGCGTGGCAGTAAATCTCTCTATCGGCTCGATGATGTCGATTCTCTCGCATACGAAAGCCAGCAAGTTCAGCGTCACCCGCCCGATTCCCGCCCCGGACTCGAGGCAATGCCGGAAAGCGAATTTTGTTGTTTGCTGGCCGGTGCTGCCGGCTGATGATAGTTTTTGTTGCGTCGAGGTCGGATGGAGCCTACGGAGCTTGGCCAGGAAGTTGCGAGAGAACTGGATGTCAACACGAGATACGTGTGCGAAGCCGCCGAGCATGCCGTTGTCGTCGACGGATTGCTGGGCCCAGAACTCCAGTTGCTCGGCAGTGGACATCCGCGCATCGTTTTCTGTCTGCCCCTGGGCCGCCAGTGTCGGCATGGCGAAATTCCTCTGGTCCTTTTCGAGGATGTACCTAGGAAGACTTTTACCCCCTGAGATCTATGCTCTTTCCAGCCCCATGCAGAAACAAAAGCCTTGGGCGATTTCCTTCTCGAAAGGTCGATATGCCTCCGGATGGCGAAGTCGACCGCAATTTCGCACAACCGCGCTGAAAAGCTTACAGAATCTCACCACGCCCCATCAGGCTAGTTTTCTATTTTCCGTGTCATGACTCGAGAATCCGTCTCTTGTGGCTATTCTGCATTCGAGGGCTTCTGGTTTCTCGAGTCATTCCTCAGTCTTGATATCTTAGACCCCAGCTATTCTCTAGCTCAAGAGGGAAGCCTTGTTGGCTTGCCTGGATTGGCACGGTCGTACTGGGCTGGTAGGCCGTTTGCGGACCTGTTTCCCCCCTCCAAAGGTAGCCTTGCGCGCCAGGTAATGAATGCATGATGATGACCCATTGAGACTGGACACACCAGACAGATCTCAGCATCAAGGTTGGCTGTGCAGAATAGGCGGCGACGAGGTTGGATAGCGACATAGCTGCATCCGAGAATTCGTGTACACTAGCCAAATATTGATGTGACAAGAGACCGTCGGTAATCAGCGAAGTCGAGGGACTGTCTCTGGGCAGCAAGTCTGACAGCAAGTTCGTACCAAAGTAAGTTCGCTTACTTGTAGATGCTTCGCGGATTCTGCCACCGCCGAATTTGGCTCGCGTTCGTTGCTACGTAGTCACACCATTGAATCTCGCAGTCTGACCTCGACACCGCCTGTTTTGTATAGCCAACCTTGGTGTTGAGATCCTCCTACTCCTATGTAGACCAATGGCCTACGCATCCTCCGCCTGGTGCGCGAGGCTAGGCTTTTTCTAACCACCTCCGCCGGTCACTTAAGAAGGCACGGATCACCATGCTGTTCGAGGCTACGCGACGAGGCTTCCCTGCCCGATTCATTCACAGAATGGCTCGCTTTCTGAGAAGAACAACACCAGGGTTGGCTATACAAAACATTGCTGTGACGAAGTTCCGGCGCCGGCGATTTCCGTAACGATTGAGATGACTAGCCCAATTCGACATGGTTAGATTCCGCCAAGCGTCTAAGCGAGCTTACCGTGGTACGAACGTGCTGCTGGTTGGACTCACCGCCCAGAGAATGCCATTCCCACAAGCCGTGGTTGTACGACTGTCCCGCAAGGTTGGTGTCGGAAGCCCTAGGTGCCGCTGTCATCGCTGAGCCTAATTTGTCGGAACCGGACTGTCGGGGCTGGCTTGGCTTGGAACATGCCTATAAGAGCGCCTATTCGAGACCCCTGGAGCTGGGATTGAATCGACTACACTCACTCGTCGCCTGGGAATCTACCCCAAGTGGTGGTGGTGGTTTCAGCGCAGTATTTACATGAGCGGTCACTCGCAGATATCTATGTAGGTACTTATGTCCTCCTTCGTATCGAGAAGGCGTGCCTGGTAGGAAAAGGCACGTTGAGAGTTTAGTTAAGGCTTTAAGCAGACATGGTTAAAGATTTAGGTAAGACGGCCCCTAACATGCCTATACGTTCGTTGCCTAACTAGGTACTTGGTAGTTGCAGGGTACCTACTTGTCAGATACTCAGACGCTCCCAGAACCCTGTAGCGTTACGCATCATGTTCCCCCGTCGAGTCGCAATTACCTGGCACGTGCCTGGGATCACGTGCATCTAGCCGCAGGAAAATCTTCAGTCCACAACTGTGTCACGGAAGATGTTCATATTGTTCGCTGTTCAAGCTGGCACAACGATGGCATGCGAATCCTACAAAGCTCTGCGCGCTTGGCGTGCTCCCACATGAGACTTTTCGTCCTGCAGTCAGTCAAACTAATTGCGTATTACGCGTGGCCGTGAGATTGTCTGCCGAGGAACGCTCCAATTGACCGATGAGAAACGAAGCTCTGGACGGCCCAAGAATGGAGCATTGGAACACTCATGACGCATGTGCCAAGGCGCCCTCTTCGACATCACCTCACACACGAGCGTATTTCAGGTCCGTCCTGACTGGCTTGACACGATAACATTGCGAAGAACGAAGAAGGAAGGTACACGCAACGACGAGGTTGTTGTCATGATGACTTGGAGTCAGTGGCCCAGAATCGCGGTGCATCCCCTTCTACCAAATACATACCAGAAACACTGAGATTGGATTGAAAATCGCGACAAGATGCGCATCTCTGCCCACTTAGCTCGATGGCGAGGCTGTGCAACCCAACTTGGCGCTCCCGATTGGAGCATGCAGATGCAGGCCCAGCTCATGGCCCTGACTGCCAATTTTTAGCTTGATGACAACTCGAGCACCTCTGCACCCAAACCATACCCCGGCCTACGGTAGGAAAGAATGATGCTGCCTGATGCCACAGACTTTAAGAGTCCGTGACTCGGGCTGCCAGTCGATGGGGGATGGGCCAGAGCGATCGGAAGCCTCCAGCGCGCGAAGAATCTTCCGCACGCCTTCACGCGCAAGGGCAAGAAAGCATTTGTGGCACTACTACTATGGCGTGGACGTCTCAATGGACCGCGACTAGCCGAGGACGAGTAAGAACTTGCACATCCTGCCGACAGACAAAAGTACGCCCCTGGCCTGGTCTCTTCAACTTAGGTGGCAGCGCGGCTTACGGTGCGAACAAGGTTCGATGTGATGCTGCGGCAAGGTTTCCGGCTGCCTGTTCCAGGTGCGAGTTGAATGGACTCTCCTGCAGGATCGACTCGAATTTCAGACGGGTCAATGTCGGACTGTATGGGTCTTGTTCGTGGGGGAGAAGATTCCAAGGACCTGTACTAACATGGACGGACGGGTGATTCTAGTCGGCAAGCAGAGATGGCGAGGCAAGACAACGGCGTGCTCAACGACATCGCGCATTCGGCGCCAGAATCCTTGTCTGCATTTTCTTCCGAGACTATGCCGGACGATGCGAGCGATGCGCACTCAGACGTCTCCATTGGCGCAGATTGGTTGCAGCTGTCTGACGCGGCAACCGGACAGCATTTGAGCTGGTACCTGGGCGATGTTGTGCTTGGCTACCGCAATGTCTCGGAGCTGCTCAGTTTGTGAGTTGCTCAAGAACACCGAGAACGGCGCAGAAACGAAATTGATGCACAGTAAACAGCTACGCACACCACTACCACCCGCACTTGCCCATGCTCGACAGAGTTACATCTGTGGCAGACTTTCACGACTCCAATGTCTTCCTGTTCTGGACGGTGCTGCGTGTTGCGTCTTATCGACATCCCACATTCAATCATGTGTTCCAACTGACCTCACAGCCCTATGAGCAGTTGCTGACGACGCACCTCCTCTCCCCCATCCGAGACTTCAGAACGATCCAGGCTATTCTCATATTCTGTCACTGGCCCAATACAGGATCACACCAGAGCCGAGACCCAAGCTGGCAATATTGCGGCATTGCCATGAATGCGGCGTTGCAGATGGGCCTGGATCAGCGACAGCCGGAAATGCTGTATCCCGGGATCGGCGGAACGACCAACGTCCATCAGATGAGCGTGTTCTCGCGGCGGATGACCTGGCTAACCTGCTTCAACACCAGCACAAGGTACGGTGAGACGGGCCGGCAAGCCACTCGCAGTCCGCTGATGGTGACCTAGTCTTAGTGTCTGGCTTGGGATACGGCCACACCTCTCATCGCCTTCACAGCTGAACGCGACTTCATCAATGGCAAAAGAGCCAAACGTCCCGCGGTCCTTCCTGGTGCAGGTTGAAATCCAACGTCAAGTCGTGCAGTATTCCAATGCACTTTCCGGCTACGTCGACAGCGGCACATGCTGCACACTCCAGAACCTGTTCAACAACGAACTCGACACTCTGTGCTCAGCCTACGGGGACGTTTGGTCTCCGAGGCTGGAGATCCAGCACCTCGGCGCCAAACTATACCTTCTCTCGCTGTGTCTCACCGTTACATCCCGAAGGCGGAGTCGTCCCGGAGACCTCGACAGGACCTACGCCACGGACTTGGCTCGAGTGTCCATCCAACTCGGCCTCCCTTCAGCGGTGTCCTTGATCCACACCATCTCCCAACTGAACAGAGAGTCTGCGACGCCAGGACATCGACAGGGCTTGGTCGTCCACTATCCGAAGTTCTACTTCCGACTCGTCGTGTTCGCCGTGGTCTTTCTGATGAAATTCCTCCGCGCCGCGCCGGGAGCCGCGCGGGAAGACCGAGAACTGGCCTCCTCCCACATCGCCACGGCGCACCGGCTCTTCGCGAGCTTTGGCCCCGCGCGGGATTTCGTCCGGGTCGCCGAGGTGATGGCGGACATGGCGCGGAATCTCGGGGTCGACGACGCGCCGCGGGACAGTGCGGATGCGGTCGAGACCAGACTGGGTGCGTCGCTGCTGTACGACACCATGGGCAGACTGAGGGGTTCCTCGAGACGATCGGGCGAAAGCGACGACGGGTCTGCTCCCTCGGCAGCATCCGCCGGTATCGAGGCCAGGGGGTCCGATGATGCTGGAACCGTCCTGCACAATGCCGCAGAGATGGACTTTTCCCTTTGGTGTTCGCCGGGCACTAGCAGCAACGCCGTGTCAGAGCCGCAGCCGAATCTGGAGGATGGACTTGACTGTTTTCGCTGGATGTCAGACGACATGCTCGCCGAGATGCTGAATTTGTAAGCTCGCGGTATCGGTGTCTCAGAGACGAAGGAGCAGGATTGGTACAGTGTAAGTGCATGGGTTTAGGGCCCCAGCGAGGTAAATCTTGTAACTTTGGCATTTTCCACCAACACCATGTCCTGTCAGGTGTGTGATTTGATCCCGCATCTATGAAAACAAATTGGTATCTCAAGATCTGTTTTACCCAGGTAACGCCGTTCATGATCATTTCCCGTGTCATCTACCATCCGTCCAAGGGGGGAACAGACACACGCCTAAACCCACCGCCCCCGTGAGGAGACGGCACAAACATCCTCCTGCTCTTTTCTGCGAATATATGGGTGGGTTGGCCGGGGTATCTGTCCGCGCTCTTCTTCCTCTCCTTCCAACCCGCGCTCCGCTCTTTTTGCCGGGCGGGGACGCTTAGGCCTGCGAAAGCGACGGCATGGCAATCTGCTCGGCGCTGCTGTCGTTGACCTCCTTGTAGTGGCCCAGATCCGTCTTGCCGGACCGGAAGTGGAAGTTGGCGTCCTCCCACAGCTTGGCGCCCAGCACGAAGCCCGGGTGCCAGATGGTCAGGGCGGTGACGGCGGCGATGATCATGGGGCCCTCGAGGATCATGAAGACGAGTTCGTCGTTGGCCAGTTGGCCGTCGAAGCCGTCTTGGAGCTCGGCCAGGCGGTAGGCCGAGCGCACCGTGATGGTGATGACGGCGATGGCGATAGCTGGAAAACAAGCCGGAGTAGGTCAGCACACTGCACATTCTTTGCGCGTTTATGCACCTCCACGACTATGTCCAAGAGGTTCGAGGGAGGGAGGGAGGAGCGCGCAAAACTTACCGGCCAGGAAGCCCTTGAAACGGAGCGTGCGCCGCAAGGCAGCGTGCTCCGGGTTGAGCTTGTCGGGGTTCTTGAACACCTTCCAGGCAAAGTGACCGCAGATGGCCATGAAGATGGCCAGCGACACGACCTGCGACGCCAGGCCGGCAATCATGATGTCGATGCCGGTCTGGTTCGAGGCGTCGTCGTCGGCGGTGGACGCGATGGCGCCGCCGGTGGCCTGCAGGAGCAAGGAGACGAAGTCGCAGGCGACGAAAAGGGTGGCGATGGTGCGCGGCTTCAGCAGGCTCAGCTCGAGGGCGTAGATGGTGATGATGCGGCTCAGGCAGAGGTAGATGGCGGCGGTCAGAAAGGCCGGGCCGATGGTCAGGCCGATCAGGTAGACGATGAACGAGTTCTTGTCGAAGATGTCGTCGTGCAGCATCAGCCGCCCGACGTAGCCCACGATCTCGAGCACGATGCCGCACGCCATGCCGACCATGAAGCCCCACGTGCGGTACCGGATGCCCAGGAAGAGCTGCAGCAGGAGCAGCAGCCCGAAGATGCCCGTGTAGATGGCATTGCCGACCAAGGTCGGGATGTACTCGATCTGGCCGTACTCTTTCACTGAGCAGGTCTCGATGGTGCAGTTGGCTGGAGTCGACATGGTGATGATGGCTGTGGCTAGAGGCGGGGGAGGGAGAGGGAGAGGTAGAGGTCGAGGTCGAGGGTTAGTATAAAGAAAGGGTGTAGGAACTGGATTGGATTGGATTGGATTGGATTGGATTGGATTCTGCGATAGATGCCTTACCGTTCAGACAGTGGGCTGTCTATCAGGTACTTATAGCCAGCAACATATCCTTACCCACCCCCCTGCCTTCTCGAAACAATGCAAAGGGGTATCCATCACAGTACCATGCCCCCCCTTCAGCCTTGTTGACGCCGTGGTGCTGCGCCCTGGACAACACGTCGGTCTGCATCAGTAAACAGGCCGCCGCGTTCTGCTGGAGTGGCATGGGACAATTGGTATTTTGAGACATGGGACCAAGAGGTTTAGCAGGACAAGCCTCAGTCTTAGACGCATCGCTAAAGCTTCGCAATTCGCAGCGACGTACCCGAAAGGATTAGTCTGGCAGGGTTCAGGCCGCCCCATGGAGACAACAGCCTCAACTAGCCGTCGCTTAGGGGCCTATTGGGCATCTTGGAGGGGGCTGACACGCCCGTGATGCGCCCGTACCTCGTATCCATGCTTGACAGGGTCGGATTGTTGCTGCGTATGCGGTATAGCGGGTTATCCACCGCGTCGACCGTATCCTAGTATCCATCATCCGCCAGGGACGGAATACATAGACAGCTTCCCGCCCATCTCACTGGTCAATCTCTTTTTCCCCTGCCAGTTCTGACAATCCCTTCTGTTCCTGTTTCATCAAGACCAGTGACGCCAGCGCCCCAAGATTGAAGGCCTCCCATGATACGACTCCTTTGACCCAAATACGCACCTCCAAGCACTCCCAAGCATTGGTGACGTTGCTGGCGAGACCTGTGTCGAGTAGACAAGTCCTTTTCCAGATGACCAAGTATGCTTCCAGTTCCAAACAGCATCCCAGGTGTCCCCTTGATCCATCCCACTGTGACCGTGATAATCACTGCGCGTCTCGTCTCGCCGGAGTTTGAGCGCCATGTGTCGACTTGATTTCGTCCACTGCATCCCCCAGATACGGTGTCTGCTGGTTGGCCGAGCATGTGTCCCATTTCATTTCTTGATCCTGATACCCGGCCAGGCTTCTGACTCGACCGACCACGGTCTCGTCACTCTGTTCGCCATCCTCAAGATCCAGCGGTTCAAGCAGTCGGTCACGGAACGCCTTATGCTGTCGGTTTGCGTTCTCATACTGCTCGTATGCTTGGACGGCCACAGCAAGGTAGCTTCTCAGGTCTCGTATGGCTTGGTCCATTTGTCCCTTGTGGATGTTGCACAGGCAGTGACCGGCAAGCTTTTGGATTTTCGCGGAAGTGACGGCGTCGGGGGGCTTCGCACTCATGACTCGAAGCAATTCGCGAGCTGCCGCCGCATCGGGAGGAGATTTGTCGTCAATTTTCCAAGCACATCGCGCGCTGTACTTTTTCGCTGCTCTGCCGATGCAGATGACGCCGCCTCTGAAGGCATCGGTGATTCGGAAGGTCGCATCGGCGTTCCAGACGTATGCGGCCATGGTTGTCAGAGCAAGTGGGTTGATAAGATGTTTGTGTGCACAAGTTGCTGAGAATATAACAGGAGTTTGGATAGTTGTTTGCGTCGATGTTGAGGAGTTGTCCATACGCTTCAGCCTGGAGGGAGGCATACCTCTTTATATGGCTGAAGGACGTCTAGATGGTTGGAGGCCACCATCAACCAAGCAGAAACAGAGAGACCTAGCCATGGCGCAGCTGGCACAGATTCAGCCAGAAGCAGCTGCAGTGTCTCTCGATAGGCGGTGCAAAGTGAGCGAGTGTCTCAAAGGAAACAATCAGTGAGGCAGGAACAACAACGCCGTCGCAGCATAGAGGCAGGAGAAACTGGATGCAGAGTAAGATTTCTTCCTGGCATATTGCCGCTTCCTGCTGAAGGTTTCTTGTCCACTGAAAGACTGTAGCAGATGGATTTGCAATGAACCCAGCCCGTCAAAGAGACAAAGCAGATCATGTCCCGCCCTGAACAGTCGTGGAATGCAACATGTCTCATCCTCATCTTCCAGCACCTTGCCTTTTCCACTGCCCTCCCGGGTCAACAGCTCCTGTGGGTGTCTACCTTGTTGCTGATCCTTCAAAGGATGGAAATGAGCAAGTGGGCAGGTTGACTGCCTTTAAAGAGTTGAGATACAGTGGCCACAACACCATGGTCTAACAGGAGCAAAGGAGAGGCGTGCCACCAGCAACGCCGTACTCGCACAGCTGAATACCCGTGCATCCTTCGCCAGTGGAATCTGGCAGGCTGGCTGCTGGTGAGTCTGTCCACTTCCAGCTGATCAATTCACCAGGCTACTTCCCTGCCATCGTACACATTCGGGCCGTCCACATTCTCCCACCCGGGAACATGTATGGTTTTGTATTTCCCGTTGTCCTCCCTCGTGCTCTTGAACAGAATATCAAGGGTAGCCCGTGCTCCGACCTCGACCGGCAGATCGGCCCTATCTCCACCCATGTCGGTCTTCAAGTACTGCATATTCAGAATGTTTCCAGTCAGCCATGTCAAATCTACACGATATTAGCGGGCAAGGACTCGGGACGCTCAGCTTACACCAGGGGACACCATCAGGAATGTGAAGCCTTCCTTTCCCAGCTCCAATGCATATTGCATAGTCAACATATTGAGAGCCGCTTTGGACACCTTGTACGCTGGAACCGGTGCGAACCCATATTGGGGGGCCATTGTTACGGACCCAAGAGTGGACGTACTGCGCCGGTAATCACATCAATCAGTCATGATCTGCGTTGAGGCAAGAGATGACGGTCATGCGACTCACATGTTCAGCACTTTCTTCTGTTCACCCTTGCGCAACAGGGGCAGAAATGCTGCCGTCACCTCGTGGACGGCCTCCACGTTCACCTTCAACACATGCGCAAGGTCATCCATGGTCTCGATGCCGGTCATGGAGTGAGGCATGACGCCAGCATTGTTGACGAGGACATCGAGGCCCTTGCCGGCAAGGGCCTTGTCGACCAGGGACACCGCTGTCTTGATGCTGTCCTTGTTCGTTATGACCATCGGCACGTGCACGACCCTCCCGTTAGAATGATCGATGAGCTTTTGCAAAGCGTCTGAAGGACCGGATCTTGTTGCTGCGAAGATGATGGAAACTTGATCCTGAGGGAGCTGAGAGAGCTGAGAGACGAACTCGAGTCCCAGCCCGCGACCGGCGCCTGTCAGGAGATAGGCAGACATTGTGGTCTTTCGTCAATCTTGCTGTTGGTCAATAACAATAATATCTTGAGTGGAAAGACAGCATCGATGTGACAGAGCCCAGTCCGAGAATGCGTCCCTTCACCAGAGCATCTGCATGCATATATATGCCTCGGACATCCATATAGATTCATTGCGTGCTATACCTGATCATATCCCGCTGGCTTTCTTCGCACAGGATTGGGTACGGTCCCTGCGGTGGTTCGGAAGTATCTCTCGTAAACTCCTGTGCTTGGCAGCCTTGCGGCCGCATCGAACAACAAACCTAACGTGAGGAGAAGGCCAGAGGCTTGTTTCGAGATGAACTCTATGCATTCTGTACGGAGCTAGCCCTGTGGAGAAGGGCGGCCTGGCCTCTAGTTCTAAATTTTGCCCCGGAAATAAGGCGTTCGGTGGTACGGTAGATACATAGCCATGTGCCCGCATCAGCCAGAATTCCTCTGGTTGGTGCGAGTTTCTCCAGTCACAACCATCAATTACAAAGCATTGCGGATTGCACCCCCAGTGTTCACCGATGCGTTCGGGGTGCATCAACTTGTCGTTCCGAGTCCGAGAATGTGGTCGACCATCAGCTGGCTCGCCCCCAGGTAATTGGCCGGGTCACAGAGCTGCCTCAACTGTTCCTCCGAGACGTAGACGGCGATGCTGGCGCGGTCCTTCAAGACGTCAAACAGCGCCTGGTCCTTCTCGATCGACTCCTTGCAGGCCTCGTAGACCAGATCATGGGCCTGCTGCCGGCCCAGGAACGGGGCCAGACCCATCATCACGGCTTCCCCGACGATCAGGCCCCGCGTGGACAGCAGGTTCTTCATCATGGCGTCCGTGTTGACGACGAGGCCGCCCAGCGCGAAGTTCGTCTGGTGCAGTGCGCCGACGGCCAGGACGAACGCCTCGGGCACGGCCACCCACTCCAGGTGCCAGGGGCCCGACGCCCGCTCGAAATCGGTCACCATGGCGTCCAGCGCCAGGCCCGCGTTCGCGCGGAGGAGCTTCGAAGCCGCGAGGATGACCTCGCTCGAGATGGGGTTTCGTTTCTGCGGCATGGTCGACGACGCCCCGCGATGAGGGACAAACGGCTCCGACGCCTCGCTCAGTTCGTTGGACGACATGAGGATCAGGTCGTAGGCGATCTTGCCGAGCGAGCCCCCCACGAGGGCGAGGAAGTTGATGATTTCAGCCACGTTGTCGCGGGCCACGTGCCAGGTGATGCTGGGGTTGCCCAGCCCGAGCTCCTTTGCGAGCTCCTCCCTCACGCGGATGCCGGTGTCGTCGGACCCCAGAGACGCCAGCGTCCCGGCCGCGCCGCCGAATTGGACGAGAAGGCAGCGGCCTTCGATTTCCCGGAGGCGCTCGGAATGCCGGAGGATGCTGGATAGGTAGACGGCGCATTTGTAGCCGAATGTGCATGGCAAAGCGTGTTGAAGATGCGTCCTGCCAGCCATGGGCGTGTCGCGGTACTTCTTCGACAGAGTTCGCAAGATGTTTTCCAGTTCTTGCAAATGCCGTTTGACGATTTCTAACCCTTTGCGCATCTGAAGCACGGAGGCAGTGTCCATCTACATTGAACTCGAGCCGTTAGAGCACTGGCGGACAGTGGCACAGACATTGGCCTGGCATGGGATGACAGGATAGTCCGGCGTTCCACCAAGGGTCTTGCAGATACGATGACTTACAATGTCTTGTGTAGTGGCTCCCCAGTGGATATACTTATCCATCTCACCAGAGGCATGTTGGACGAGCTGTCGCACGAGTGGGAGGACCGGGTAGCCCACAATCTCGGTCTCGCGCGAAAGACGGTCGAAGTCCAGACTACCACCCGTAGATGAGCGCCCACTTTGATTTGGGGGGGAACTGGCTGTCGAAACTCACCGGAAGCCTTCCTCGGTGAGCTTTTGGGTGAGGACCTCTCCAGCTTCGGCCGGGATCACACCAATCTTGGATTGTGCCCGGGCTAGAGCAAGCTCAACATCGACCATTTGCTGAGTGTATGCTTCATCATCGAAGACGGCTCGAATCTCTTGGGTGCCAAAGAGGTTCTGGAACAGGCGTGAATCAAGTGCCGAGACCGACATCGTGTTCCCCGTGAGAGAATGTGGGCTTGGTTCGTTAGCTGCGCTTAGCTTCAAGATCTCCCGTTGTTCTCATGGATGGGGATACAATTTGATAGAGAATATCAAGTTCTTCCAGTCAACGTGACCGGAGAATCTCCTGGATTCTGTGGAACTTGCGGCCTTTTCTGACTGCCTCTTTGTTTATGCATGTGCGGGGTCGCAGCCTCGTGCGGGGAGGAACCGAGCCTCGCGGGGCTCGAGGTTCTCCATCAAACGAGGCTGCATCTTACAAGACGACCAACGCCAACGTACCAGAGTCTTGCGATAATCCATACAGTCGCACATGCCAGGTCATTAGGACGAAGTGTTACGAGACAAGATGACGTCTCAAATGGCTGATTAAGTGCCTCGTGAAGCGAAGGCTCAAATTCAGTACGATTGATTCAGGAACGGGCGCTGTGTGGGCGCCAAGCCATGTCTATTTCAGGCCTAGCCTTGCCGGTCACGTGCCAGCCTTG
This sequence comes from Cladophialophora immunda, assembly GCF_000835495.1. Taxonomy (NCBI): domain Eukaryota; kingdom Fungi; phylum Ascomycota; class Eurotiomycetes; order Chaetothyriales; family Herpotrichiellaceae; genus Cladophialophora; species Cladophialophora immunda. The sequence continues at coordinate 2,440,523 of NW_015622547.1, read as the reverse complement.
CCGTGCGAGACGTTCGATTGACGGAATCATTTTTCTGAAAAGCATCTGGGTGAACATTGTTGAGGCCCGTGGATGATCTTGATTGCAGTCCTAATATACTGAGGAGCTGGTGTGATGTTGTCGCCCTTTTTTTTATCGATGGCATCACAGTGGGAAAGTCTTGGCAGTGGCCTGCGCTGCCCCGCCCCGCCGCCTTTTTTGCCGTCAGATTCTCAACCACTTTTTCGAATCACTTTCGCAATACCATATTCCCTTCGTCCTCTCCACCACCATTTCCTCATTCCTCATTCCTGCATCCCAGATCGCCCTTCTCCTCCAATCATAATCCACATCTCTTACTCTTTCGGGCCATCTCGTGTACTTCGAGATAGCATCGATCACCAACGACTCTCGACCAGAACCAACACAGATCAAGCGAGATAACTGCCGCACACCCCACGTCTACCACCGGAAGCTCATGCTCGATCTCAGTCACCGTCGACTCATCCCTTGACGCTCCAAGCGTACAAGATCACCGCCGGTCTGAGTCACGTGTGCTATTAAATATGCTCCTCGCGAGAGTCCGCTGTCACCACGATCCAGCTCACTCCTCTTGATCAAACCGTCTCCTCGTCCTTGGAACGACGGTTTTACGATGCCGCCTAAGCCCCCCCCACCCAAGCCTAGGCCAGGCCAACACCGCCGGCCCAACTATCGTGGCCGCATCGAAGGCCTAGGCAGTCCAGCACCCAGTTCTCTTCGGGCCTCAACCCCTACACTCGTACGAGCACCCACGCCAGTCAGCCAGCCTCCGGCTCGCTCAAAGCCTCTGTGTCCCAACCCCGACTGTCCCGATCGCACCAAGGTCGTCTACAGTGACCAAGGGCTCATCTGCGAGAGCTGTGGTGCCCTGGTACAAGAAGAGTCCGGCCTTGTCAGCGAACAGGGATTCGGCGAGACCGAGTCTGGCCGCATCACCGCCCTTGGTGTTCAGGTCGGTGAAAACCAGTCTCACCAGAGGACCTTTCATGGCGGGGGTTTCGCGAATGTTGGCCGTGAGGCTCCACCGAATCGCGAACGCTCAAAAGCCCAAGCGAAGAACGTCATGGCCTCGTACATCGCTCTCCTTGGTATCCGACAAGCCGAGGTCGAATCGGCCGAGAGGCTCTTTGAAGTCGCAAACAGCCTTAGCTTTATCCAGGGGAGAACCATTGAGAGTGTCGCTGTCGCCTGTCTCTATGCCGCTTGTCGACGCAAAACCGAGCAGGTCGAGGGGCAACCCAGACCCATGTACAGCCTCATGTTGATTGATTTCGCCGAGAAGATGAACATGGATGTTTTCGCCCTGGGCAGGGTGTATCAGGACCTGGTCAAGAGAGTATTCATCCAAAGGGGTGGGGGCTTTCGTTTGGATGGCTCTGCAGAATTCTGGGGTATGGATCCGGCGACGCTTGTACCCCGGTTTGTCGACGAGCTGGATTTCGACAAGCACGACCGGGACAAGATCAAACGTGATGCTATCAACATCGTCAAGCGGATGAAGCGTGACTGGATTGGCCATGGCCGTAGACCTTCGGGTGTCTGCGGTGCGGCGGTCATTCTGGCAGCGCGAATGAACAACTACCGTCGCACCACGCGCGAGGTCGTGCTCACGGCAAAAGTCACCGAAATCACCATCAACAAACGACTCGAGGAATTCCACGACACGCAGGCCAGTAAACTCTCCGTCACAAAATTCAGGAGCGAAGGGATCCCGGAATTAAACACCCCGCATCCGCTCGACGAGCAGCATCCGCCCGTCATCAAACAAGCCCTAAATCCCAAAGCGAAAAACAAGAAGAGAGGCCGGCCCAGAAAGGCTCCTCTTCCGGAGACCGCCGCTGAAATCGAAGGCGATGCGACAAGCCCCGAACCCCAGGCTACACAGCAATCAGACGAAGGACAGCCACCGCCGGCAAAGCGTGTTCGTATTGACGCAGAAGGCTACAAGATCCCAGAGATCCCGGCTCGTCGTGCCGTCATTGATCCATCCCTAACTAATGACACACCTGTTGAATCACAACGCGAACAAGCGGGTTCACCGCCAGGGGAAACACCTTCCTCAACACAGAGAGACGAGACACAAGAGGACTCGGGCTCCTCTCAGCCTCGACAACGAAGACACAAGTCTGCGCACTGGAAAGCGCCGCCTGCGTCGGCCGCTGAGATAGCGATTGAAACCGAAATCGAAGAGGGCATTGCAGAAGCACTACGCGACAACCCGGAGCTCGACCCAAATTACGAACCTTCTCCGACAGGGCAAGGACAAGCGCAACCGCCCAATGGCGACCAGACTTCCGAACCGGGAGGACAACCAGGACAAGAACCAACCACTATCGATCTCACGATCGATCCAACTCAGACCGTGCCCCCGCACCCGAAAGACAAGCGACCTGGACCACCCTGTAACACGAACATCGGTAACCTTGGCACTGTCTCCCTTTCCCCGACTCTCAAAGCCGCAGAGTTTGACTCCGACGAAGACGTCTCTACGTGTCTCTTGTCTGAGCAGGAAACCCGCGTGAAAGAAAGAGTGTGGGTGAGCATGAATGCCGACTGGCTGCGGCAGGATCATGCCAAGAAGATCAAGAAAGAGTTGAAGGAGGCGGACATGAGGGCGAGGGGCTTGGACCCGGAGCAGGAGGAGAGGAGGAAGAAAATGGAGCGGATGAGGAGAAAGGACGGCACGAGGAGACCGGGCCGTCGGGGAGACGTCAGCTATTTGCGGGAGCAGCGAGAAGGGAGACGAAGAGGGAAAAACCAGGAAGGTGAGGGGGGAAACGAGGGGGCCGATGTGGAGGGGGGTGCAGAGGCCGAGAATGAAGGGGACGAAGAAGGAGAAGGCGGCGAAGACCAAGACAACACCACCGTCGGCGGGAGAGAACGCAGCGCCGCGAAATCCATGAGGCTGATGCTCATGAACCGCCGGACGTTTTCACGGCGGATCAACTACGACGCCCTCGAAGCCATCTACGGCATGTCGTCGACGACCAGCGAGGACAGCGAGTCACGCAGCGTGACCGGCGAGGCTCGCAGCCGCAGCCAGAGCGTCGCCGCGCAGAGCGACACCACCGCGACTCCAGGACCCGGCGGCGGCGAGCGGGACCGGCGCGAAGGAAGCAGGGAAAGCAGCGTCGCGAGCACGGCCGCCTCGATTGGACCGTCGGCAATCTTCCGCGGCAACGTCGGCAGGGAGAGAAAAGCCTCGATCCTTGCCGCGGAGAGGAGGGAAAAGAAGAGGCGCGAGAGAAAGGACCTGGAGCGCGCCGGGAAATCTGCGACCACTGCTGCTGCTCGCGGAGCCAGTCGAGCGAACGATGGCGAGGCGAGCAGGTCGGGGTCACGGAGTCGCAGTGCGAGCACGCCTGTTTCCGAGGGCGAGGGCGAGGGGGAAGGAGAAGGTGATGACAGGAGAGATCGCGCCGCGAGCGGACCGAGTCCTGAACCCGGACCCCGACACGAGCAACAACAACAGCTCCCCTCTCCCCCGAGAACACAATCCCACCAGATCCCTGGGATAAAGACCTCGACTCTTCCCCCGTCCTCGGCGCCGCAAGCCCAAGGTCCAGGCAGAATCGCTGCGTTGACCACGGCAGGACGGCCCGCGGCTGGAAGAGGCGGCAATACCGCCGAGCCGGACGACGACAGCCATGCCGACGCCGACGACGCCGACGACAACGACGAGGAAGCAGAAGAGGAGGAGGAAGAGGACGAAGAAGCAAGTTCCGACTCGGACGACGGCTCGGACGAGGATGATGACGACGACGCCGACAAGGGGAATCGCGAGGCCGACGAAGATGTCGACGCCGCTTTCGAGGGCCGCTACGCCGGCCGATAGGGATCGCTCGATCACGCAATCACTCCATCACTCCATCACGCAACCCTCGATTGAACGTTCGCCCAGTCCAGGCGGCTGGCGGGGTTCATGTGTGTTGCAGCCCAGAGAAGGGCGAACGGGGATGGTCCATGTCGTACCTCAAGAAGATAGACACCTACTGGAAAGCAAGCGTGGAGGTGACTGGAAACCCACGTACTTTGGACATACGGTATGAAGATTATGTAACCCTAGCGATGATATCTGTGTAGATAATAGATGGCTATCAGAGATTTTCCTCTGCCCTCGCACTCCTTGGTTTGGCTCCCTGGCCGCCATAAATGAAATCTCCATATCATTATATGATATGGAATGCGATACGCCATCTCGCGTCTTCGCATCCCTACAGAATACGGGCTGGGACCCTCCATTGTGTTTTGAACCGAATGCAACGTATCCTGTCTTGTCCTGTCTCGTCCCTTTTCAACGTGCCATTCTTCCTTCTTTCACCCATACGTATGTCGTGCGTCGTGTCGTATCGTGGACTCAGCCTTGGGTGGTAAACCTCTTCATCTTCTGCGGGATTGACGCTTTCGATGTTGCGAGCTGACTTGCTTCCTCACTCGCTTGCCCACTCAACACGCAAGGCAAAATGTCGAGGCAAGCAGAAGGGAGAGCGTTCTCACTCATCCAACTCCCCGGACTAAGGGCTTCAAGATCTTGTGCAATGCCCGGCCGGTGCTTTCACAGGGCTTATCGTTCGGCTCCAGCCAGAATGTCCGTTGCAGAGCTATCGTTTGTGCAAACTGCTTCTCTCTCTGTCCTGTGAAGAAACCCGAGATGAACAATAGCTCCTGCGTTGAGTCCCTTTGGAAACCGCACTCCCCGCGGGATAACTTGATCAATATGCTTTTATGTCACCCGACACTCTGGCGTGGTTATTGGGTCCTGCCACTGCCGTTGGGTGCTTTCGCCATTCTCATCGATATTGTGCCGGCACATCTCATATCAGGAATATCCATCATAGTGACAGGGTCTGTCCAACGGCATATGGTCGTGCCCCTCGTGTCTCGGATCGTATATCGTTTATAGTTTCACCTCTCAGTAACTCGTCACGTCCTGCGCTGGTCCCCCTCTTCCATCTCCTCCTCGTATTCTTCTTCTATACTCTCCGCACTTAGTCCCCTTCTATGTCCCTTCGGGCTCTTGCTCTTTTCAGTCCCTAGGTCATCATCCTGCTCTTCCCTTGCGGTACCACCACCCATTCCGATACCCCCGCTCACGAGATCTCTAAAACTCATCCTTCTCGCCCGGTCGCGAAGACTGGGCGCTCGTGGCCGGTGTTCCCCTCTGGCCCGGCCGCCCCAAACAGGCACTTCGTGCCAGATCCGGCGGCCGATGTAGTACAGGACGTCGTAGAGGATGGCGAGGAGCCAGGGAGCCAAATTGATGATCGCCAGAATCAACTGGTAGCACATTCCATTAGTGTCACAGGATATTTCGACGGCGGCAGGCAAGGAAACGGTGCGGAGAGGCACGGCAGAAGGAAAGCGAGGGATGCTGGGGCAAGGGAGCCTCGCAGGAGAGGTGGACAAGGGGCGCCAACTTACAAATGCACGCACAATCCATGTTTCGTAGGTGGTCAAATGAGACGGGAGGAGGGAGTACCACGCCATGATCTTCGCAACCTCGCGCGTAGTGTCTTTCGAAGGCGAATCGATATTAATTTCCTGCGCGTCTGTGAAGGGCAGAGGCCGAACCGAGGGCGGCCAAGTAAAAAAAAGTTTTCGAGTTCCCCGACCCAAATGGCGAATAATTGTCGCCACCAGCAGTTCCAAGTAAAAAGCTCGGAGTGGCAGTCAGGTCACTACTCTAGGCAGAGGAGAATCGCCAGCGACATGGTTCCTGGAGACGCCCGGACCAGCCGGCTGAGCAGTCGCAGCAGAGAAGGGGGTGGTCGAGGAAGGAGCGCGAGGGGCTTTGACGCATTTCTCAAAGGGTCGTGTCTCGACCTGCGATAATAGGGGCTGCGCACACTCGATGCTGGGAACCGAGTTGCATATCTTGGTGTCAACCCAGACTGGCTGGCTGGCGAGATGGATATCACTACTCTGTACTTGGTACTCCGTACTCCACCCAGCACCAGCCTCATCGAATGACATCATGCTGGTAAGGAGATTCTGGTGAACTCCGCAAAGACCTGAGCAGGGCGACGTCAATGCCCATACGTCCTTTAATGTCTGAAATCCTTCCAATTGAGCGAATGAAGAGCATTCTACTACTCTCTATGGGAAATCTTGAGAATCTGAGAATCGCCTCGGAAATGTGATCAATCCCCCGTCCCCCCTTCTGGAAAAGCACACAAGACAACGAACAAACCGACATCCTACTTGTCGTAGAAATTCGTCCACCAGCATGGTATCATAGAACTTGCACATTTTCTTTTCCCTAAACCTTTTTTCTTTTCTTTTCTTTTTTCAGTTCGTGTCGAGTCCAAAGCCAATTGAGCCCCAAACAATGAGAAGAAACCCAGGTCCCGTCATTGCAAGGGAACTCGAAAAAATGGTCCACCCTGTTCAGCTCGACGCCGGTGTTCGAACCCTAAAGCAGTACATGACTCGCCCGAAAGGACGGCCGCACATGAGACATGGAAAACGAGACTGTCATGTCGTCGTCATTTCATCAAGTCATAAGCCTGCGCTTTTTCTTCGCAGGAGTTACAGGATCAGAAGATCGTCCATGATTGGGGTCTCGCATCCGCTGGACAGGTGTCACCCCTTTGTAGTGGGATGAGGTGTATGGCGAGACATGATTCTTCCTCCGGCGGCGAGAGGGTGCGGGTGTTGCCAGAGGGGAACTCAAGTAATCCATGTCCAGATACGATGGCAGTTGACTCATGGCCGCAAAGGCTGGGTCGGCGTTACGCCGGAACGCCGTCACATTGCCGTTGTTGAGGTGAGCGAAATCATTGCTCAGAAGCTCGTGATTGGGAGGCACAAAAATGGGTGACGTGGGAGCGTCACTGTCTTCAGAACCACTGTCAAACTGGATCACGTCGGTGAGACTGATGACATCTTCCCCAAGTCCGTCAGTTTGGAAGTCTCCAGCTAGATCACCATGGTCAACAGAAAGGTCATCGAAAAAGAAGTTATTGGTAGGGTAGAACGCCTCCATGGGGCCCACGGCCTGCCCCTGATTGAACGGGTCATTGATCGCAGAATTGAAGCTGGCAAGCATGATGTCTGCGCTCGGGCCAGCCAGTAGATCCGTAGAGTCACGATCACCAGCATCGCTCTCCTCAATGAGCTCAGCAAAGCCTACGTCTGGACTGGACGTTTGGGATGCTCCATATCGACGGGCAAACTCTTCACCCAGCAGATGAGGGTTGGTCATGAGAATGATCTTGCCCGAGGAGTCGAGGATGCCAGAAGTCTTATCGCCTTCATCAATGAAGATGCCGCGAGGCGGACCTCGACGTCGAGCTGGTTTCTTGCTCGATTTCTTGGATGGCGGAGACACCGCGGGCGACATTTCTTTCTCTTCGCCGGCTGCATGGGGCGTGCTTTGAAGGGCCTCATCCGGCAAACAGTCGTCGGTCAGATCAGCTGCAGGGGTGTTAGTCATCATGCACATGGACAAATCACAGCACAACATACAGTCATCCAGATCGTCGACCAGCCCGCCAACGCGTCTGTCAGCACCGCGGTGCGAGAATCCAATGTCGGGTAGTGCTGAGGGCAGGAGGGCACGAGTAATGGTCGGCGACTCTGACATGCGCAAGAAAATGGTTGGATCGGCATCCGTGGCGAAATGCACCCGTCTCTCGGGAGCGGTTTCGGTGGCACTGTCACTGCCCTGGGAGGAGGGAAAGCGGTAGATGGAACCCTCACTCTCGTCCCCAAACCCGTAGGCGGACAAGCCATCAATCTGGTTGAGAAGGAAGTCGGCATCACTCTGGCCTTCCTCGGACAGCATGGCGAGCAATTCCTGCTCTTGAAGTTGGTCTCCATCCCCATCGTCGTCCGAATCACTAATGTCATCGACCGCCTGATACAAGTCATTGTCATCGTCGGAATCTGCAAAAACCTTGTCTTCAAAGCGCTTCCTGTTCTCTTCGGGGGAAAGGTTGGGGTCTTCGTCGTCCTCATAGTAGTCTTCAAAATCACCGAACATGCTGTCAGAGCTGCTAGCGAGGGACATATTGTCCCGCGAAATGGATTGATATTTTGGCCCCGCCCCATTCAATCTCCGGGAACGAGACGGGGCTTTTACTGCTGGCAGGTCGTCTTCATCATCGGCTTCATCCTCGCTGTCTTCGTCCGAGGCATCATCTGCAGTCTCCGACCCGTAGGCGGACGAAAGGTCCCCTTCCGAGGCCGAGCTGTCTGCCTTTTTCCTTTTGCCAGTCGACTTCTTGGTCACTGTGTATTTGCGAGCAGGTCTGCCCCTCTTCTGCTTCGGCTGATATGTGTCGTTGGGATGTTCTTTTGACTTGGATAATTTGATGGTGGAGCCCAGCATAGGCTGGCGACCCCGCGAGTTGCGGGTGTAAAGGCGAGACATTGCAGGTCAAGAGCAGGAAATTCTGTAATAATCAAGAAAAGGCGAGTGCAAAGAGTAGATGGTAGTATGTGGGTGAGGTATCGCGGGATCGCGGGGGGAGTGTGGGCGGAGAGGTCGTCCGGAGGGTGAAAATATCGTTCTCAGCACCTTTGTGTCGCGAGGACAGCTGGGTGCCGTTGTGATGTGCAAACAGGGCAATTTCGAGGACAATAGTGGACAGGAGCTCCTACGCGGTAGAGCCTCGAAAGAGTAGATATCGAAACGAGGATTTGCTGGAGCTGCTTGACTGGCCACGAGAGAAGGACCCCCTCCCCAGGGCGGAGAGGGGACCTCCCGGCCGTCTAGAAAGCAGCGAAGGCCATGAGCAAAAGATGATCCTCGAGCGATATGTAGAGAGATGCTGGGACTTGGACGCTTGGACAGGTAATAATGGGACTGGGATTGGTGAAGTTGGCCGGGTTGGTAGCAAGAGAGGAAGAGGAAGGGAAAAAAAGGTGAGAAGTTCAAGGGCTCAAAAAGGCTTGGGACTTTGCAGGTGCGTGCTGCGGGCGGCGGGAGGCCTCCACCAGTGGGCGGCGGGCGTCCAGGCGGAAAGCATGCCACCAGTTAGTTAAAGCGACTAAATGCTAGTCACCTATCGAGGCTCAGTCCCGAGTCGGGTTTGCAATGCTGTAACTCAGTTATTACTCCACAGCCTGCGAGGGCGGATCTCAGCGTCTGCACACCGCTATTCCCGGCGCTCTCTGCGACTGGACCATCAATCGACTCTCTACGTCCAGGGCTACGTAGATGCGCATCATTGGTTACACTCTTGCATCCACGGCCATCTTTGGCACAGTTGGGTGTCTGCGAATCTCTCACTTTTGAAGGTGCCTGTCGAGTTCCCAAGTGATCACCATTCCTCCGGCCATGGCCACCACAAAAAAAGTCAAAAGGGAAAAAAAAAATATCAGATGTTTCTCCATCGGCCCCTCGCGTGCCTCACGAGCCGCCGCCAATCGCAGTTGCGTGCCATGGTCGGCAGTGACTCCAACGGACCCCAATGACTCAATGCGCCGAAACGACAGGCCAAAAACCCCTCGTCTCTATAAAACCCAATTTGTGGGGAGCTTACAAGCAGGTACATCATTCGGTGTCGACCTACATACCTACATAACCACACTGACAACGTCCGAGTCATTGCTGCGAAGTCGCTACAAAGAGTGTCATTGCGGTGGCGGTCCCTGTCGTCCCTCAAGCATCAGGCAAAAACACCCCCTCCCGAATCATCCCAGGCCCATCCAGCCCTCCCATCCCTCAACGCACAAAGCGCTAGCCCGGCAAGTTGAAACGAAGGTCAGAATTCAGGGTGCTAGTAAGGATAGAGGAAAGAGAAGAAAAAATACCAAACGTTCCCCACACGCTCCCATCGCTTTCATCATCTGTCGTAATTCGGTAGGTCGTCACGCATGCATCCTCTCCCTGATCAGCCCGATCCAAGCCCGATCCATCAGCTTCATCAGGGCGTTGCTGTCGTTGGAGGAACCACCTTGGGCTCCACTTCCACAGGCTGGTCTGCCACCTCGACCGCTTTCTTTGCGGCCTGAACCTCCTCCATACCAGCCTGCACATCCTGCATCGAGGCCCCTTTCTCGGCAGTCGTCGTCGGATATTCGTCCGGATGGTCTGCCTTGTAGTCAACGTCCAGCTTTTGCACCTCCTCTTCTGTCAGCTGGCGTTCTTTTTCCAGTCTGGCCTCTCGCCCCCGTTTATGACAATACCAGAAGACAAACAGTAGCACTGCGCAAAAAAGTGTGTCAGTCGAGAAGTTGAAACTCGTCGGTCACCCATAGGAGGCGCTTACCAAACAAAGCCAGCGACCACAGCACGTTCATACCCATGAAAGCCGGGAACCGCGCCCGGAGATAGTTCATGATTGACCTGAGCGCGGCTGTGATGGCGGTGGGCTTGCCCACCAATTCTTTCAACGACGGTGTCTTGAATCCCATCTTCTTCGCCGCTGCAGCCGCCTTGCCTGCGTTTTCCATGTTGACCCCGCTCTTTTGAGCCCTCTCGGCCGCAGCCGCCATCATCTCGGGCGCGAAACCCTTAGTCATGGTCTCAGGAAGTCTCTCGATCAGCTTCTGCAAAAAGGCGGGCAGTGAATTGAAGGTCTTCTGTAATTGCCGGTCACCGTTCGTCAGCAACTTCTCCAAGTCGTCGTACGCGGTCGGCACCCCGTTGACCAGATCTTTGAAGATCAGATTGAATTTCTGTAGCAGTTCTTGCGTTTCGTCACTGATGGAGAAGACTCGATTGTTGACAGCTGCCAGGTTGAGTCTTTCCAGCACGATGGTCATGTCCTCTTCTTCCTGTCGGGCCTGTTTTTCTTCCTCGCTGTCTTCTAATTCGCGCTTCCTAAGACTTGCAGCGATGTCTTCCAAGCCAGCGGCAGTGGCTTCGTTCTTTTGGCGTTTGACGTCCCGACTGTCACGTCTGAGCCAGCTCCAGGTGGCCTTGGTTTTGGATGGAGTATTCTCTGAGGTGCCCTTCGCGACTTCTTGGATCATTGCAGGCTCTTCAGTGAGTTCATTTGGAGTCTCGGGAGGCAGAGGAATGTTCTGGGCCCCGTCCATAAGCGCGATCTGGGCATCCTTGCCTTCTGCCAGCACGCCAGGCCGGGCTGGGAGTGGAGGAGGGTTTTCTTGAGATGTAATACGATCCAGAAACTTCTCATCCTCCTCGGATAGCACCGGTGCTTCTGACTTGCGTGCCGTCACAAGATGGGCCTTGGCCTTGATGTAATTGATATATTCCATTGCCATGGCGTCTGCAGACAGGCAGTTTCCAGTCCAGGTAAGAATAGTGTTCAGGCAAGGCCAAGGGGCTTATGCCTCCAGAAGAAAAGAATAGGATTAAGAGCCGGGACCGAAGGATGAGAGTACCAAACTATCAACAATGATTCAAGAGGAAGTCTATGCTGAAGCCACTGGGTCATATCGAGGGCATGGAGGATGGAGGTGTCACTTGGTGTTTGCGCCACAACGACGTCATGAGCAGAAGTTGGCACCGCCATGCTCGTCAATAGCCAATCAGAGCGGCCGAAAGACCTTCACGCCCAAGAAAGGCTTTGGTTTTGAACAGAGGAGAAAACCATTCAGCATGAAACAAGGGACAACTGTACAGCAGGTCAGGTGGACCAGGAGCAGTAGCGGACATAATGCGAACGTGCATAATGGATTACGGATGCTCAAAGCGATCAAGGAACGAGAGAGTGCATACGGTGCATCCTGAAGTTGGGTCCATCTGTGGACGAGAGCAGACGAGGTGAGACAGTGCGATGGGAGTCAGTAGCAAGAGAATTCGAGAGTGAACAGCCTTGATATTTGCGTTAGATTGTCACCATAATCAGAACATGCGATGGTCACCTCTGAGGAGCTGGGAAGGTCACGAGTCACCAGGGCGGCAGTGACTGTGAAATATTGACCGGCTGTGTTCATCGCGTCGACCTCACCTTCACCTGCCATGAATGTCACTCCCAACCACCTCTCTATGCCCACATGTGACAAAGAGTTCCGTCAAAACAACACTTCCTCCTTTGATACTCCGTCTCACTCCGCGCGCTTTCCTTCGAATGACACCCCAGTTGCCTCCCCGGACAATGATACGCGGTGCTGGGACGCAATATTACGAGACAATCACAGCCCCGCGCAAGATGGAGAGAAAACCTCTCGCGTTTCGTGCGAAACTGTCCAACGAGACCACTAAGAAGAAGAAGGCCCCGGCCGTTGTCTTCCGCCAGAGCACCCATCCTCTGCCGTACTTTGAGCATCACCAACTCGACCCCGAGTACTTCCCACCGGGTATGGCAACCACCAAAGCCCCCTTGGAAAACCAGACAAATCTTCAAAGTTGTTTCAAGTCTAATGGTCAGCAGATATCGGCCAAATAATTGAGAGTCCGAAGGTGGTCAGTGGTGGAGACATTGGCGACAACGACGCCTGGGACGATGATGATAGCGACGCAGGTGCCGATCTCGAATCTGAAGCAGAGGATGACCTGAATGAGGTAAGACCATTCACGTAACATCTTCTCCTTGGGTTCAGCATCGCTGATCAAATCAACTAGAGTCTGAATAGCAGGCCAAAGCGCCGCCGCGTGTTCGAGTCCGGCAAAATCGCGAATGGAGCAGATATCAAAAAGATGAAGATCCAAGGAGGACGCCCCGCTGTCGCCAAAAAGGTCACGGCAGACCTAGACTCCGATGACGAGATGATTGTGCGCATGAAAGAGGCTCGGTTCCTGGAGAAGGATATCGCGCAAGCTCTCATCGACCAGGGTCGCACGGCCTACAACCCGAAGACCATCGGCACTCGTTGGAGACGCATCAAGGCAGCTTTGCAGAAGCGACAGGACGATCTGCTTGACGCAGATCTAACGGACTGGCATGAAGGGGATGTATGTATCGTACTCGAAGGTGAGAACAGACAACGACTGACAGGCTCGAAGGACGACGTTCTCTTGCAGGCTGTTATCAAGACCGAGAAGGAAGTGAAGAGGCTCCAAGACGACATCGAGTCCAAGAAATGGCGCATGGTGGCTGATCAGATGAAGTCGTTGAAGGCAAGTCTCAATACCTTCCAAACCAGGCAAAAAGTCAGTACTAACCGTGCGAAATCCCAGCCCGTCGTCAACTTCTCCCAGAATGCTTGTCGAGACAGATATGAAGCTCTTCAACAAGGTTCCGCAAAACCCACCCCTGAGTCGATCGAGAACCCTACCCCTGAAATCCTCGAACGCATCGAATCGCGAAAGGAAAAAGAGCGCAGGATTCGAGAAGGAAACCAAATGGCTGAGTTGGAGCAGAAGAATGTGGAGGCGAACGGATGGACCTCGAGGATGCGAACCTATTTCTAGAAGAGCGAGTGCTAGACACCAAGCTCTCCCACGGATGGATCGTCTACCACTCGAGGACCAGTACGAGCAGCGCTGACTGGACGATGCAGCTTGCCAGGCACGCTCGCATCACACACAATGGCACTTTTGTTCTTCGGCAGCATGAGGCTGGCTTGCGTACACGGTGCGGCCTGGCGAAGTGACTCTGGATACAGCGAGTTAACACAGGTTGTCATTTGAGATCATTGGTGCAGCGTCTTGGGGGTTGCGCAGCCTACACATCGAGTTCAGGATACACCAGCTTATCTGTCGGTATCTCGATGTGAATGTACACAGAGGTGACAGCCAAGGTCTAGGAGTCGGAGGATGACAACGTCACACGCTGGCGATCTCGGGTTCTTAAAGCTACGGGCCGCCGACTGCGCAAAAGAGGCACAAGACGCGTGCAAGTGCTGAACGCGGTCAGCTGACAATGTCAACAAATGATTTACAAGTCCATGGCTTCTGTTGATTGAGACGGGGTCCTCGAGACCTCCGCTTCCGCTACTTCTCCATCGCTTCAACTGTCCTCCCGGGGCTGTGTCTTAACGACTCACTACTGCAAGTTGCACTGCATGAATGCCTGGAGATAGGGCGCAGCCCTTCCACTGTGATTCGATAATGCATCTCCCCGTTGGCGTGGTTGCCTTCAGCCAAGACCTCGCAGCCGCCTGCGCTGCGCTGGTATATATCCAGACCTTCCATTCCTGTCTCCCTTCCTTTCCCTTCCTTCACGCACCCGAGCAGGCAAAGCAAACGCGCGTCCGGCGATCTTTGTTTCGCGCAAAGATAACCGCACCGTCAAGTTCTTCCGTGTGATTTCCATCGGCTGTTGACCTTCTCTTGAGAGGTCGGCTGGCAGGCGAGGGAGTCATCCAGCGAAGACTTGCGCAGCTCTCCCATCACATGCTTCCCTTGTGAAATCAAGCGTCACTCTCCCACCGAAGAAAACCTATCACGCTCTCTACTACAATCATAGGTTCTTCTGCCGTTCCTTCAAGCCCTTCCTTCGCTCGTTCGTGAATCTCTGGATCTTGACAATCAACAATCGTCGCATTTCCCCTAATGTCAATGCGCTCGTTCGACGACATGTTCAAGCGATCGTTCAATACTAGGGAAGGTCGTATCGTCAAGTCGAAGACCACAAAGACCACATATCCCGAACACGTGAAGAAGAAGATGCAGGACACAGTGGACGCCGGCTCGCCGGTGGCAAGGTAGGCAGCCGCGAACAGAACACAATCCCGCCTTTTGGGCGCCGACCAATATACTGATCTGTATGCAGCACATTGACGAGCCCCATCGTCACCTTGGTGGTCGGTTCTGAGCAGCGACTATTCGCTGCCCACGAAGACGTCCTCTGTCATTCACCCTACTTTGCGGCTGCTCTCAAAGGCAACTTTCTTGAAGGCAGCTCGAAGAGGGTGGAACTGCCCGATGAAGAACCGGAAATCCTCTCCTGCGTCCTCGAGTTTCTCTACAAGGGTGACTATTATCCTCGCTTGCTGCACAACAAGCGCCGAAACACTTGGGATCTCGAGGACGTTCAGGACCTCATAAAAAATGGTGGCCGCGGAAACAACGCATCGACAATCTATCTCCCTGATGCCGGCGGCGATGTCTTGAGAGACACCGTGGTGTACTGCGCTGCCGAGAAGTACGGCCTGGAGGAGCTGAAACGCCTGTGTCTACGGAAGCAGGGGTTGCAGTCTGGAATCCAAGTCGACGTGATCTTGCGATCAGCTCGGTATGCGTATGCGCACACACCGGACACGGAGTCGCGACTCCGCGCTCATTACCTGGCTCTGATCATTCGAAGTCGCAAGACTTTCAAGAGGAGCGGAACCATGCAGATGGAAATGGAGAATGGGGGCAAATTGTTTTTCGACCTCTTTGTGGCCATGTGCAATCATATCGATGACATTGTCGAGATCAGGTAAGGGACATGCGCGTGACTCTGGTGGCACCTGAAACTCGCGATTCGTGGGACTACATGCTTACATGTTTGGATCTGAACAGCAACAGCCGCTCTCCCCGAGTCATCTAAAAGTTTGCGCAAACGACTCGAAGCAGGCTCGACGGGTTTGGTGCTATGATGTGAGATAGGACAGTATGTTTACCAGGGCCGTTGGAATCAACAACGAGTCTTGTGGGACCTCGCCTGCTTTGATAGCAGCAACAACTCCGCTTCTTCTCGAGGTTGGCCGACGACACTTGCTGGTTCATCGCAACCCTACTCCTTCTAATGGCCCTGCTTTAGGCGCAATTTCGACTTTCCGCTCTTTCATTGGGATTTTGACAATCCCAGGGAAATGATCACCTCACACAGTGTGCGATCTACAACTCGCAGCTCTTATGTACTTTGGTTGTTTTCTCGACTCTGATGTCGACATCTGATATGGTGAAGCTACTTTCAGACCTGATCCCTGGGGATGGGATGAAAACCTCTGTGTTCAGAATAGGAAATGAGACATTCGGCCACCTCAAACCTCTTGCTCCATTGCACTGTGCTGTCAACGGCTCTCTAACACGCATCAGCAGGTGAATATCCAGAGTCTGGGCAAGCACGTGGCTGTAAGTCAAGATATTCTCCTTCTAACCACCAACCCCTCTTCCTTCATCCTCAATTCTGTCTCAATTTCACTTTAGACAGCCGGTCAGGTTACGTCTTTGGACCTCTCTCCTTGCATTGTTGTTTCCTTTGATTAACACAGCTCGAACTCGCCTCGATCTGCCGGTGTCTCGTCTTCTTTGATCTATCTCCTTTCATCTCTTACGATTCTATTCTCGTCCACCGATAGGCCACACTTTCAGAAGTTACAGTGACCGATCTCTGAAATCTTCGACATTTATTGATAGTCTTTCACATCTACATCATCCTCAAAAGACATGTCAGCCCCGTGGAGTGAGCCTTCCTTGACTGCCGAGGAGCGAGCTCGGCGGTATAACCAGGAGGCATTGTTTTGTGGCTCCGACGACGACTCAATAAATGGCGATGAAGTCAAGGCAACCCGCCCAAGAGGCAGAATTCCACGGCATCCCTTTCCACAACCGAAACGACGGAGGACATCTGCAACGGCTCCATCGGCGCGTGCCTCGTCTCCAGCTTCAACAAACGTATCGCCTCCATCCAGCCCTAAGCCCGTCCGAATCAAAAGCGAGGCTGAGCTACAAGCTCTTGACGATTTGCAGAGCAAGCCGCCTGAGGAGAGGGTGACAATTTACGTAGGAAAGAGCAATACTACAATGGAAGTGGGCCTCGAAGATCTCGATAAATCACCCGTCCTCAAGTCTTTGATCAGCAAACTCGGCACGCCTCGTCCCTATATCATGCATCCGGTACTAACGACGGTCGATGCAGACCATTTTCACTCGATCCGCGAGTTTCTACTCACAGACGAGTATATGCCCGCACTTGTCAATAACCCTCATGGGGAGGATGCGCTTCCGAAGCAACTCGACAATTGCGTCACCCCCAAGCACTACAGAACCGAGGCGCTGAGGGCTGGAAACTTGTACGTGGTCGGGGAGAGGCTAGGGATGAGGACTCTGCAGGACCTCGTCTTTCGAAAAATCACCCAAGCGCAGTTCCACTCCTATGGCGTCCAATGTCTTCTGGATCTAGCTATGATCATATTCTCGCGACCCGAGCCGAGCCAGCTGAATCGAAAAGGGGACCTCCAGCGGCTGAAGGCTGAGAGCGAGAATGAGGAAGGGGACGCTCTCGAGAATTGGCTCGTCAGGTCGTTGAAGGACCAGTTTCAGACGACCATGATCTATCATGCTCGGCAGTTCTTTCAGATCTCCAATCACGGTGCTTGTAGGAGACGAGGATTTGGTCCCAGAATCCTAAGAAGCAAAGTTGAGGATTGGGATGCGCTTGGCCCAGATGTTGTCGCGATTGAAGACGATGATTGAGATTGTGCGTTGAGGCACTTGGTATTGGAAGAGAAGAGCATACATCCTTGGTTCCCTTTGATCAATCACGCACTTCTGCAACGAGGTTTTGGGTGCTACACAGCATATGATGAGCAATGATGTTCACTGAGAGACCTCTGGAGCGACAACACAATCGATTTCGACAAAACGAGGGTGCTCTCTAGGCTGTTCATCTACTTTTGATTTGTCTGTTATTTCTCCGATATCAGGACAGGGACACTGGAAATGGATTACTCGCCTTGACAAATATCGACTCACTATGAGGTGGGAAGCCCAGGGACAATACACCAGGAAAATGCAGCCTTGTCGGGCACATCACCAACTCCTCCGGGAGCATTGAGTGGCGAGCCAGGAGATCCACAGGGGGATCAACAGTCAGATAAAGACCTCGGTTCAAATCATTGATTCCCCATACGCTCGTATTGTCATGTCTTCGCTTGATCACCCCCGCTATCGTTTCCCCTCAATCCCCGCTGTATGTTCACCACAGGCCCCTCGCCTCCCTGCGAAGGCCGAGTGCTTGAACCAGAATGGCAAACGGACGGTCATCATCCTGCAGGGTTAACAATACGAGAGCACCCCCCCCAACAAGCTATCTAGATTGAGAAAAGGCTTCCTCGGCCGCTTTCCTCTTCGTGATATACACCCTGGAACTCAAGCCTGACTCTGGGAGCTCCTGGTGGGACTCAATGTCGAAGTATTCGAGTCAGAAGACATGACATCGAATCCAAGGCTCCCTCTGTTCGGCACTTTCAGTCGTCGGGTCTCCAATCTCGCCATTCCGGTCGTACAGTCGAGGCCCTTTTGTGTTTATGCATCCATTGGGAAGGATTGAGAAGGCCTGAACCCCTCCTCCCCCCTCGTTCTCTGGGCAGTCCTTGGATATTTGACCACCGAGTAGGCAAACATAAAACGTCGTTACTACCTTGCTTCTGTCCCTTGTTCTCCCTCTCTTCTCGCTGCTACCTTTGCCTTGTTCTATCCCATCCCTCTTCTTAGCCCGTGCTGCTGAAATCACAAGCATCGTCGCCATGAGTGATCCTGCTCCGACTTTCGACATTCCTAAGGAGTGCTGGGGTGGTGTTGTGGTACGTGACTTGGAGGAAGCAGCTTGGTTAAGTGTCTCACACGATTCGACAGAAAAATGAGGGACCCGACTTCTACATCGAGGTAGAGAAGGTACCTGTACCTGAAATCGGTAAGTGCAGGGCTTCCCTAACTCTGTCAACCCGAATGACCTCTCTAATATCCGTCCCCAGGTCCTAATGACGTCCTGATCAAACTCAATGCCACTGGCCTCTGCCTGAGCGATGTCCACTTTATGCTGAACGACTGGAATCTCCCCAAGATGTCTGAGCTGGGAGTCAAGTGCGCCGGGCACGAAGGAGCTGGAGTCATTGTCAAGGTTGGCGAGAACGTCAAGGCATACAAGGTTGGCCAGCGGGCAGGCTTCAAGCCCATCCAAGACGTCTGCCACTCCTGCGACTACTGCAAGACCGGCAGGGAGACATATTGCCACAAAGCCATCTACACGGGCGGCCAGTGTGATGGTGAGCATATGTCGGACGTCCTCTGGGAGAGATGTTGACGCGTCCGCAGGGTCATACAAGCAATATGTGGTCTCGCCAGAGAACTATACCACGGTGAGTTTGGATTCAGGTGTGTGAGGGGACAACATGCTAACAGTGTTATACAGCTCATTCCCGACGTAAGTTGAGCAATGCATCCTCTTTGCCTTTGCATATATTGACCCATCCAAGGGAGTGTCTGACTATGTCGCCGGCCCCGTGATGTGCTCCGCGTCTACAATTTATTCGTCGCTCAAGGAATCGGATCTCAGACCGGGTCAATGGGCAGTCTTCCCTGGTGGCGGTGGGGGTGTAGGTATCCAGGGCGTTCAACTAGCTTCTGCAATGGGCATCCGACCGATCGTAGTAGACACCGGAGACGAGAGGAAAAAGCTTGCGCTGCATTTGGGAGCTGAACATTTCGTCGACTTCAAGGAGGAGGCAGACCCTGTGAAGAAGGTCCTCGAATTAACCGGAGGAGGAGCCCACGGCGTCATTGTGACCGGTGCGTATCTTTGGAGATATTGTGACCTTCTCCTCGGCAAGTGGCTAACAGTATCGACAGCTGTACAATCGTACCCCATTGCGCTTGACTACCTCGGTGCTCGCGCAGGTGGACAAGTCATGTGGTAATTTACCCTTCACACAAACAGTTCTAGCACCGGCACTGACGCACACATAGCATTGGCATCCCTCCGCACGGAAAGTACCACATCGATCTGGACCCATCGAAGCTGGTTTTCCGCAACCAGTCCATCAAAGGAACGCTGGTCAGCAGTCTGGCTGATATCGACGAGACACTAGACTTTGCCAAACGAGGTACGTGTGCACGCAGATAAATGACGATCAACAGGCTGAACAGAGCGTCTAGGCAAGCTTCGACTCGAGCCCACCGTGGTAGGGTTGAGCAAGTTCAACGAATCCGTTCAGAAGCTCAAGAATGGACAAGTAGCTGGGTAAGTTGGGGCATCGGCAGGAGCGGCAAGCCAGAGTGGTCACTAACGAGTGCGCAGGCGAATCGTGGTGGACTTCAACCTGCCGTGATGAACCTCCATCCCCGATGCAATGTCGGCTCTGAGCGAGCTGGGAAAAGATTGCAAGTGCCAATTTTCGGATGGGGGAGGTCTAGATCGTAGCTGGGAGGGAGCTTGGTGGGAGACTTGAAACCAGTCTGCTGGCGAGACTATTGGCTGCAGTTTCTATTCCGAGGACCTGCGAACGCAGCAGCGATGGGCGCATAGAGGGGAAGCTACGACTCCGTGGGGTCACTCTGCAGCAGTAAAAGTAGAGATAAGGTACCTGGGTGCCTTGTGTTTTCGCCTTGATGCAGTCCTCCAAGTGCGCATTTGGCTGCCGTTACCCACGAGCCAATCACGATACAGACATGGCCAGCCCCACCAGGTTCCCAAAATAGATGAGCCAATCATGGCAGGCGTTACGCGCTGACCGTGTTTGAGGCCATTTCGACTCCGCTGCATGGCTTTCTTCTCTTCTCCCTTCTCTTCTCGTCTTCCCCTTCGGCCAATGTCCACAATTTCCACCTCGCCCTTTGCGATTGGTTTCTCTCTCGCCAATGTACTTGTCCAGCGCCTTTCACAGTGTGATAGATCTTCATGATCTGGCATAACTGCTATCTTGAGCCGCTAAACGCCAGCCAAGGTAAATCTTCTTCCACGGGTGACCGATTGGGTCGCTTGCATCATGGGAAGAGCTCCCTTTCTCTGTGAGTGCATCCAGCGCTCGAACCAAGGAAGTCATGATCATTCATTTTTGACCCGCTCATGTCCCCTTCTTCTTGAACATTTTCCTTGATCCTCATCCTCTTGTCCCCGTGCGTCTGGTGTGCCGTGGACAAGTCGTTTGAGACAGTGTTCTGTTCTGTGCTGTGCACCTGGTGCTTCCAGTTTCTTTCTCTTTACTCTTAATTTCCAGTACATCACGCTTGCACGCAGCAGGTCTGCTCCTTTCGGGTTTTGTTAGGATCAGCATAGCCATATACCCTGCGATCAGGCATCCGGCATGGCTACCGCAACCACGTCCGCTTCAGCCATGCAAGGCTTCTCCCTCTTCCCGACCACAGTCCCCAAGATCTCCATCCCAGACCCCCATAGAAGGACCCCAAGCCTCCACAGTATCGGTGTCGTCACCCCCCCGGACAGCGCATTCTCGCCCAATACCGAGTCGGTCGTTATTAAAATGGAGGAGGAACGACCGCCCGTCCCTCAACTCCCGGTGCACTTCGGCGAACAACAGCGCACGAGAGAATCCACGCCTTCTCCAGAAGATATTGGAAGGGCAGTGACCACGGCGTCACCCATCGACGGGAAGACGCCCACTCAGCCCGTTCACCCCTCCGCAGTAGCGGCGGCCTATACCCCGTCATTATACCAGTCGCCCGACCTTGAACAGACATCATCTCCACAACCTTCGTCTTCACTAGGCACGGGATCAGCAACGACGTTGGTGGCACCACCACCACCTCCTACAGCCCATACTCAGAGTGCGACACGTAATAAACCACCCATCGATCCTTCACCGATTGTCCCCATCCGGTCCAGGTTTCCCGTCTACTACCCCCCCGTGCCTGCAACTCAGCAAGTGTACGTCCCGCAACCGCCGCCGCCAGTGCGGATCTCAGGCATGCCTATGTTTGCGGGCCTCCCAGCTTCGAAGGAGGACTACCGAAGCAGTCTCTCGATTCCCTTTAACGCCGCAGCGATCGCAGCTGCACAGCGAACGGCTCCGGCCAGTGTCTTCAACTTCCCGTCGGACGTCATGAGCATCAACGTTGGCCCTCGCATATCGACACAAAGGGAGCTCGAGAAACTGTGGGACGCTTCGCACGGAACCGAAGCGGGTTGTGCGATCAAGAGTTTTGATCTCGAGATGGCACGGTAGATGCAGCCTCTCCATCCGTGTTTTCACGTTATGCTAATACTGGGACAGGACCGAAGAAGCCACCTTTGTGTTTGGCTCGCACCCTTCTCTGCCCTTCTACACCCTCCAGACGTACGACACCAATGAAATCGCCATCTCCAAGACCTGCCCCAGCAAGCCCAGATCACCCTCAGCCAACGCAGAGCCGCCGCTCACGCGCGACGTGGTTCTCTGTCCTCTGGAGCCCGCGGCTCGCCGCCTCCCTCCCAACGACGGCCTCGTCGCCTTCATCTTCCCCAAGCTCGCCGCCATGCTCGCGATCAACCAATCAGCGGCCCTCGCGCGACAACACAATCTCGCGCCCACCGACCGGGACGAAATCGAGGCACAGGCGGTCCGTCGCGCGGCCAAGCAGGAGGCGTGCTACCTGCGATTCAACGCAAAGGGCGGGTTCTACGAACTAGAGCACCCGGCCATCGGGCGGGGCGCGATGGGCGGCGACTTCGCGGTGAACAGCCCCGAGGTGAGCTCGCCGACGACGGTCCGGAGCATGACGGGCAAGCCCGTGCTGCATGTCACCATTTCCACCGACGGGCCTCTCCCGACCGTCCACGTGGTCGACCCGAACTCGTCGCGGCGGACCGGCACGGCAGTCATGACGCCTACCACGACGGCCCCATCCTCTGCGGGCGCTGGCATCCGACGCCTGTCTACACTCCCGCAGACCGAGACTTGTTCGCCGTCGTCCGAGTTCCCCCCGCTGGCCACGCTCGACCTGACCTCCGAGATCCTCCACGTGGACGCCAACGCCATTCTCGGGCTGATGCCCAGTCTGTTCAGCATCGACTGCATCGTCTCGGCGATCCTCGCCGTCGCCGTGGCGGACGCGACCACGAACGCGGTGCTGGGAGGCATGGAGATCTGGAAGCCACGGCCCGCGCCAGCGTCGCGTCTAGGGACCGCCGCCGGGCCCCGGAGCATCCACACCCGCGCCGGCAGCGTCAAGAGCTACGCGGGCAGCGTCTTCTACGCCACCATCGCCGAGAGGGAGGAGGCTGAGGAAGAGGCCAGGCGGCTGCGCCGAGCGCACGAGGCCGACATCCGCGCGGGGGGCCGCAGCTCGTCCAAGTCCAGGTCCAAGGGGTCGAGGTCGTGGTTTGGGCGGTCGTCAAGCGACAACACGACCGACGACTCCGAGGACGACGACGACGTGGCGGAGACGAAGAAGGCGTCCCGGCGGAAGAACAAGAACAAAAACAAAACCAAGAAGATCGTCATGCGCGAGTTCGACCTCGAGAAACTCGGCCACTACCAGTCCGGCGACCGCAAGGGCGAGGAGCTCCCCGCCGTCACGAGGGGCGTGCTCAGCGGCCTGGTCATGGGCCTGAAGCTGGTCGTCTGGCTGTTGACCATGATCGTGCAGGTGCTCGCTTGGCTGCTGGTCCATGTGACAAGGGGCGTGACCAGTGAGAAGTTCTGAGGAGGAGGAGGAGGAGGAGGAGGGGACCGGGAGATGGGGCCCAGGTGTTAATATACAGACAGTGTGTGGCCCTCCCGCCCACTTTTTCCCCTTGTTTCATTTCCTTTTTCATATTTTTCCCCCCTTATCCTCTCCTCCCCTCCGTTGTGATCGTCCGTTGGAAGAGAAGAAGGGGAAGGCATTTTTGGGCGCGACTCCGAGGCGGGTCGGCGGGTGGGCGGCGGTTTCTTTTCTCGGTGGATAACGATGATGATGCTTTCGCCTGCATGAATGCATACATGGCGGGCGGGGTACGCAAAGGCGGAATCTGGGGGTCCTTGGTACTGGCCCCGGGCCATTCAAAGGGTTTATTGGAATCATATCAGGCCAATATTGTGTGGTGGTAATGACCGACAGGGATCAAAAATGGAGGGCGCATTGGTGCTCGAAGGGACCGGTGAACAGAGCCATCAAAAGGGTCCATATACACATCCACACATATATATGAGATATGTGTGTGTGGGGGAAGGCAAAGGCTGCAAATGCGAGCCTTGAACTCTTGTCAAACCACCCTTTTGTCCTGCGGAGAAATGTGCGTCGTCATCGTCGTCGTGCTCGAAGTAATGAAATATAGCAGAGAGTGAATGTACCGCAACTCGACACGACACAGCACAACGCGACTTCGGTGGACGCCCGCACCAACTGAACAACTGAAAGTCGAACAGTGATTTCATCCTCACTCTGACTTACTGCCTGACCCTCTATTTCTCTCCGTGTACATCCTTTTTCACCCTCGAAGTTGGGTCATTTCCTACGAAAGCAAGTCAAATTCCCACATCATCTCCTCAGCCACGACAACTTGGAAGAAGCGCATTCACTTAGTCAAGCAGTCAACCAAGGGCCCTCTCTGCTCTCCTCACCTTCCGCCCCACGTCCTTCTTGCGTACGTCTCAAAAGGCGTCAACAACTATCGCTCTGTGGCCTTTTTTCACTCGAGGGTACAGTAGAGCAGGAGGAAGAGAAAAGAAAATGGACGCTCACGATACCGATGACGACAACGACAACGAAAATGTCGATGACCTCGGCCTCGGCCTCGGCGACAATGAAGACCACCTGTCCGACCACTCGCCCGATGAGGGAAGCGACTCTGACGAGTCCAAGGCCGGCGAGCGTTCGACAACCCGTGGTGACGACGACGACGACGACGACGAGCATGCACGGGCACAAGCACAGCTCCTCGAATACCTGCAGTCTCAGCTACACAGCCTCACGCTCGAGGCCGAGACAGTCCTCTCCCGGCAGCCGCGAAGCACGCAGATGGCCCTTGTCATCGAGACGAAGGGGCTCTTCGACGAGTACAAGCACTACGGCTCCATGGCCCGGCTCAAGGTCGGGATCGAGAGGTTCTTGAAGCTCGGGGACGAGAAGGGGAAGCTGTGCTTTGAGAAGGAGGGGAAGGAGGAAGGGCAGGAGGACGAGGACATCTCCACCGACGACGCACGGCCGTCTCGATCGCCATCTGCGGCTCAGCCCAAGAGACCGGCCCACTACGGCGAGGCCTTCATGCTCAACGGCACCGAGGACGACGACAAGCCCAAGTTCGACGCCCGGCTCGCCTTCCCCTCGACGCGAAGCATGCGCGACCCTGCCACCGCCGCGGCGGAGGACTCGGACGCGCCGCCGTTCCACCCGCTGCGCACGGTCGACCCGGACTCGGTGCCGTACGTGACGACGCTCCCGTGGGACCCGATCGCGACCAAGTTCAGCTGGGAGGACAACAAGACGTGGCCGAAGGGCCTGCTGGCAAACCTGAACAAGATCCTGAGCGTCGAGGACGCGGCGGCGCGCGAGCGCCTGTTCCACCACGTGGCCAAGTACGGGCCCGCGCCGGTGTTCCGGGTCGGGATCGCGGAGCAGCTGCGCAGCGAGTACGGGAGCATCTTCGAGCCCGCGCGCGACCACTACCTGGGGCTGACGCCGGCGACGCGCGCGTTCCTGCGCGACGTCTACCGCCGCCACCGGCACCTCAACCCCGCCGAGCGCCGCCTGCTGGCCCTCGCCTGCCGCGTCGCCGAGGACTCGGTCCAGATGTTCTGGGAGGACACGGCCGACGAGACCCCGGCCTACGACGCCATGCGCATCTTCATGGCCGCCCGCGAGGTCGAGCGCGACGACGAGGCCCGGAAGGCTCGCGCCGACACCCGCAGGGCCGAGGTGCTCCAGGCCCACGTCGACCGGTTCAATCAGGAGTTTCGCAGTCCCGCCGTCGGCGCCGATGTGGTTGCTGATTCGAACCCGAATGCGAATGCGAATGCGGACAGCGCCTCTGTGGGATCCCGCGAGCACACGAGTGACGCGACGCAAGCTCCTCACGGTGCTGGCGGTTCGGAAGAGGCTTGAGGGCGTGGAAGGTACCCTGCATACACCCCTGTTCCTACCTATCAAATTCAAGGGAGAAAAAGTGCATTGGCTTACTCGCCGTTGAGCTCGACATCAAACCTCGCTTTGGACCGAGTTGGGTTGGGTCGAGCACCCTTGGATCCACGCCGAGTCAAAAACAAGCGCTGAAATGGATTGGATCGGTCGGTGGTCTCCTGGGGCTGGCCATGGGGTTGGACAACCGAGAGAGTCTTGGGCGCATGGATTTTGGGATGCTAGCAAAGGCTGTTGAATACGGAATAACAACACTGATGGATAATTATCGGTCAAAATAGGGGCTCACTAGGCCAAGCTACTACACGGGAACTGGGTGCATGCATGTAGAAGGATATCCTCCGTACAGCTAACCAAATTGCCCCTTCTGCCCACCCTCCTGTTTTTCCTCCTTCCAGAAATGAAATATTACACTGTAATTATTGACGCATCTCCTGCTCCCACATCTAACATTCGATATTCCACCCTCGCTCTTCATACCCTCCACAATAGGCTCAGCCGTATCCCTTGAGAGTTCAAGTCTCACAACAAAGCCACCGCCCCCGCGACACCCATGACGGCGGCAATCATACCAGCGCCTCCATTCTTCATCGCCGCGCCAACTCCACCGGTATAGGTTGCGTTGTACGCCCCCGTTGGCCTGGAGGCCACGGTCGTCATCATGGTCGTTGTGGTGGTGCATTGGGTAGTCGTCATCATGGTGCCAGAGCCCGAACCTATCGCGCTCGAGGTGTAGGAATCCGAGACGGTCACCGCAGAGGTGGTCATGCTGTCCGAGGCATCGGCGACGCTGGTCATGGAAGTCAATGTCCCTGAAACAGTGGTTGTCGAGACGCCATCGGAGCCATTACTGTCAGTGGGGCTGGAGGTCGGGGAAGAGCTGGCTGTGTCTCCTGCATCGGTGGCAGGGGCCGAGCTAGATGAGGAGCTTCCACCAGCACCGAGGGCGGCGCCGCAGAAGTTCTGGCCGAAGACCAGAGCCGCTGAATCGCAGTATCAGCATTTTGCTTTTCTTTCCTCGCAAGGGCAGGACTTGGGGGTTCCTCTTTTGAGTCACTCACCTTGAACATCGGCTGGCGAGCAAGTCTGCGTGACTGCAGTGGTGATGGCGCTGATGAAGGGGGGCGAGCCGCAGATGCAGTTCTGGTCGTTCACTGGACAACCCGAAGAGGCCAAAGCAGCGTTGGCGGCATCTTGCTTTGAGATGACGACATGTTAGTTCAAGGGGCGTTCTGACATTCTCGGTTCTTTGGTAAAGACTCACCGCACAAGCCGGCAACCCGCTCAACGCGCTGGTATCCGCCGGCGTCTGAGGCCTGGCCAGGGCGACAGCCGAGAGGAGAAATGGGAGCTTGATGATCGCACGATGCATTTTGACAAACGATGTAGATCCCTGCGTGAAATGGAAAGAGATCCTTCTGCACTGGATAGAATGGTTCAAAAGAAGAACAGAGTGACAAAGGTTACGCAAACGAGGGTAAGGGGGGTCGACTGGGCTCTTAGCAACAAAGAAACAGAATCAAGATCCGACACAAAGAAAGGCACGGTAGATGGCGGGAAAAGAGAAGCACGAAGCAGGTCCCGGGCTATAAAGATGTGCAATGCACGTAAACATTTGCTGATCGCGGCCGAGCGCAATGTGGAATGTGGGCTGTTGTCCTGTAGACCCGGACAACAGAGGGAATGTAGACGGATTCCATGACCTCGAGTGAGGGTCTTGCGCAGAGCATAGGAAGCTATCATGGTTCCGCAGAGGACATCAGAGGCTCTCCATGAAGTGCGAACAGTCCTGTCCTCGAGATGAAAGCAAGTAAGGATATGAGGTGGGAGATGAAGTCGCCGGCGCTGCGATGGAAGCAGATGATTGAAAGCAGCGACTGGCAGAACGCCAAGCCCCGCGGAACGGCCAGAGTTTTATCCGAGACCCTGCTGGACAATTTCCACTCTTAACACCGCCTTCCATACAGAGCACGTCCTCGACTGCCCCCCCCCCCCCCAAAACCCATGTAGGCAGGGAGTCTCTCTCGTCACTGATCTCTCTTCCGTTCTGGACACAGATAGCCGTGTTCCATGGCACTGTCCTGGCAGACCTGGTCGAGCCAGTTGACCCGGCAGTCCTCTTGATTCAGCCAGAAAGCGACGGGGGCGAACTTGTTGGGTTCGCAGCCGTTGCACCGGTCTGAGTCCGGGCAGTTGGCGTAGACGGTATGTTGGTAGCCGATGTCTCGAAACCTGACCGGGAACAGACAGAATCAGTCTACAAGAAAACCCATGCGGGACGCGGAGAGAGAGAGCGCATCAGACACAGAAAGGAGGGGGATGCCAAACCAGTGAATCCGGGAGATGTTCTCGAACAACCCCACGCCGATGCTGTGCACGGGCGCGTCCCCCCAGCGCTCGTAGAAGAACCCGTTGGCGCGGTCCAGATGGCGGAAGTACGAGTCGTACGCATCCCCCCGCCAGAAGTCGAGGTCGGCAATCTCGAAATTGCTCCAGAAGTGGCATGTGCTGAAGCCGTTGGCCCGCCGGTTGACCTCGGGCCTGTGCGTGCTGTCGGTCAGCCATTTCCACGCGTTGCGCCGGCCGAGGTGGTGCGGGTTCTGCGCGATGAAGTCGAGTGTTTCGGGCCACAGCGAGGGCAGAGTGTGCGGGTCGTCGTAGATGTTGATGGTGAAGCCGTAGACCTTGTCGTTGTCCGACAGGTATTGGAAGACGTCGTACTCGATGGGGCAAAAGAGCCTGCAGAGGTCAGTCAATCAGGCTCGAGTGGGCACTGGTGGGAGTTTTTTTTTCTCATGAAAGATCGAAAACACTTATTTACTTGATCCAGGGTTCAACCCGCCAGTAGTACCGAACGTGCGCGAGGGCAGGGTGTTTGTAGAAGAAGCCCGAGTACCAGCGGCACATTTGGTGATAGCTCAGGTCCGACGCGTGCTTGACGCCACGCGATTTCATGTCGAGGATGTGTTTGGTCAATTTGTCCGCGTCCACGGAGCCGGGTATATCCCAATGCTCGGACGGGATCTGCTCTGTTGGGGGGTGACGCTCATGAGAATCCCTTCGCGAGCGCCTCAATCAGGCCTGGATATCAAGCCGGGAGGGGGATCCCATACCGTAAAGACATGGCGCTCGTGTTTCCAATCGAGTCCGGCGCTTGAACTCTTCGGTGAAGGGCTGGTCGTTGAAGAAAATCCAGGGATATCCAAACTTGGCGTTGAAGTTTTCCTCCATCTGGCGCATGGAGTAGATCATCCCCTCCAGCTCCTCGGTCCGCACGAGGGCGATGATGGCGGAATCATTTCGTGGGGATGACTGGTTGCCCAGGTTTGAAACGTGCAAGAGCGGCGTCTTTGTAGCGGGCTCATTCATCGCTGTACAAAACAGGTAGAGACGTTAGAAACCGAATGCCAAAGCTTGACGAGCGGCTGGACGACGTGAGGGAACAGGGGCAGCCTTACGTATGTGCAACGCCCTGATGAGAATGTCCCCCGAGCTCAGAAGAAACCCTCGATAGAGGTACAGCAGCAAGGTAACACATATCAGGACGGAAACCAGACAAGTCGAAAACCTCTTTCGCCAATGCATGTCTGTCTGATGTTAGAGAACCGAGCAGCCATCCAGCTTTTCTCGTTCTAGAGCAGCCTTTCCTCGCAAAAAAAAAAGGAAGTCCTCGGTGGTCACCTCTCTCAACCGCCCCCTCCGGTCTTTGATTATAACAAGAAATCCTAAGCTTTTGTCTTTCCCTTCCCCTAAGCCGCGCGATAGATCATTAGCTCCTAAGGTCCCAAGGGGTAATTTACTACATCATTAACCAACCAGTCGAAACCGCGTGCGCAGGAGGTCAGATCATGGGAAAAGGGGAATAGCTGGGAAGGCGCAGCACTTTGGGCCACGTTAGCACAAAATTCCGAATCATAATGTGGGTGGAATCTGCGGCCAATGTACCCTCGATCGAGCAAAGCAATGCTGCAGCCTTCGCCTCATTTGGCAAGTCGCATCCCTAGGTAAAGCCGCACGAACCCGTCGTGACAGTAAGGGTCGCCGCGTCAGCATCTGGCTTGGCTGGCGGTTAATCTCCGTCCTCAGATTTCTCGGCTAGTGGCTAGAATCGACGGTGGGATTGTTTACTCGTGACTGTGTTTTCGAGGCATCATTACTATGTGGACTTGAAGATCCACCGGTCCCTCAAGTGATGGTAACGAGGCCACCTACAGAATGGGAGGTTAGGTGTGTGCAAAGACCCAAACAACTGTTCGACGCCGTTTCCGCAGCCTCAGAATATGTCGCGGTGGACTAGGTGCGATGGACTGATAGGACCAACCTGATGGAGTGGGAGAGGTACCTCGTACAAAGCTTGATGGCTACGACTAATCCTTGCTCGGGCGGTGAAAGAGGACACACCGACATTGCTATTGTCACGACTGACAGAGACCTTTATCTACTATAGTGCGTAGTATTCGCCTATGATTGGCGAGATATTCCATCGTTTTGCCGAATGGCAGGGAACGAGCACTATCCTGACTGCTATACTACTACCATCATTGTTGCAACGCCCCTGAGAGCGTTAGGGAAGAATCCGTAGAACCAGGCACCGTTCTGCCAGAGGGAGAGTTTTTGTTATACAATGCTCTCGCGCTTGGTTTGACCAGATATCTAGCTAACCCTCGAGGCTTGTGGTTCCAAAGTGATGATATTCTTGAGAATTGTGGTCTTTCGCTCGTGGCATTTGAATGTCTTCATACACGTCTATCATTCTCTGCGGCTGCCAGAATCGGCTCCAAATTTTCTTCCTCACATTTCTCCGCGATCCTCACCAGGTGCACCCCCATTCTGGCCTCCAATGTTTATGCATTCCAGTTCTTCGGCGTCCTTCCTTTGCCCTTGACTCTTGCCTGACACCCTAGATTGGTCTGTATAGCTTGTTTTTCCGCCTTCTCAAAAGAATCCACCGGTACAAGTGCCGTGTGACAAGAAACAGCGGCAAGACGACCGAGGAATCTTGCTGACCTCAACGGGTTTTGGGCGGTTCCGTGTTGGGAGGCGCCAGGATAGGTTCTCCTGAACCACCAGTGTATACTCGTTCTGGAGCCGCTGCTGGTAGATAACGTAATTCATAGTCGGAGTTTGGTCCACGCTCTTCATCTTGGGGTGGCTCATTTTCTGGGATACCATGACCCTTGAGCTTCTCTCTAGAACGCCAGGGGAATGGTCCGTATCCTCGCCGAGCAGGAAGGTGGTATAACCGGAAGCTGGCCCATCCGATAACTGTCCCTATGACGGCTCCACTAATGATGTCGAATCCCGCGTGGTGGAAATCTGCGTATCTGCTAGCACAGATGAAAAGCGCCGCGAAAATGGGTGCAAGTGTGACGGCAATTCGCCAGAGAGACGGTGCTGCTTGCTTTTGCTTCGCCCAAGCGACTGTACCCCAGCTGTCACTTTCTCGTAGACCTCGCTGCGGCGTAATATCAGGGGAAGGTATTCCACTCGAGAAGCGGGCGTAGAGCCATAGGCTGAGGTAAACCATGCCGGCGGAGGAGAAGGAGGAATGTCCCGAAGGGAAGGCTGCGAAGCCGTCGTCAAGGAGGCGTTTATCGGATTGTCTGCAAATGCCGGAGGAGACGAGCGACTCGGCTTCCGAGTTGAGCGAGTTTCCAAATCCACCCACGATATATTGAGATATGCTCGACAAGTCGGGAGCACAACGTGCTAGGAGATTTGGTCGAGGTTTCCCAACCATGTCTTTCAATCCAGCAGTCACGAAAAGCGTCGTGGCCAGGGCCGCACAGAGACCCAGCCAGCCGACATGCACTTCCCACACTACCTTGCGCCATCCATCTTTTCCTGTACGATTTGGATTGCTCTTGAAAGCTAGTCCACCGAAATTCACGACCGCAATGATGCCTGCCGGTGCAAGTAAGGCGACGACAAAGACGACGGGTATCGATACAATATCTGGCTTGTTCGGGTAGGCGATCGCAGCGTCAGTAAGCGAAAAGGGTCTGTGATAGCCGCTGATATAGTTCAAGACACCCCCGGCAGCTGCAAAGATGCTATTCAGACGGCCACTGGTATTAGACAAGAGCTTCCATGGGTTTCGCGGGGGGAGAAGAGAGACTCACGCAACAACGGCCCAGTCAAAGAGATAGGAAAAAAGGAGTCGAATGGCGAAGGTTGCTGCCATCGTTGAAAGATAGCAAGTCTAAAGGCCAAACCGGCACATACCATCTACACCCACAGCTTTGCTGCTAGGATTCTCTGGGGCTCGTTTAATTTGAGTCACAATGCCGTCGTAGGGAGATTTGCGGTGGTGCTGGGCGAGGAGATTTCGAAGCCAAGAGAGAGCTTAGAACTTCTTGAAGGGATCGAACTTGAGATCAGAGTGTTGAAGACCGACGGAGAATGGGAGGGCGAGAGGGATCATATGGTCGGGGCTGGTCTAACAGGCCAGTGTCGACCCGCCGGAAATTGTCGATCCCCCTTGATGACAACTGGTTGACACGCATTCTAAAGCTAGACTGATCATGCACAGCACGCTGGGGCTGGGGATATGAGGACTCGAGGATCGTTCAAGGGAGACATCTGCCAACGGGGAATCTGCCTTGCCATTGGGTGGTCGCGTGCCTCATTCCGCCATGATTAACTGGAAGCCGCGTGTATGCTCTTGGCAGGCTTGCTTGCCCTGGCAAGCTGCCTGCCGATTGAGACATCAAGATCGATCCCTCCTGGTTTCCATTGCACAGATGCAGATGGCGTAGAGTTCAACCCAGCCAATGAGAGACCCGTAGTGACAACCAGATGAGGGTCCTTTGCCAAAATCTGTACCCGTGCAAGACCTAGAAGAACCGAATCTGTTCACCAGCTTCTGTAGCTAAGACTGATTGGGATTCCTCGACAATCGCCTAAGGCTGTGAGCCTCGAGACCCTAAGACAGGTGGGAGAGTAGACAGCGACGACGAGGTAGACAAGGTCAGCGCTGGTGCTAGCTTGGAAGGAATATGCTCAGCTGTTATACGAGGGGCTGGGTGGACAGAGCTGGGAGACCATCCCGCTGCCCTCGCTTTGCCATTGGGGGTTTCTCTGACATTCTTCCTCTAACCCAGCGTCTCGATCAGGGATATAGCGAATCCCTACCGAAAAAGCGGGTTCCTGATTACCCCTTGTGGCAAAAATGCCAAGCTCAGTCGGCCGAGCCTCCTTCGCGCGAGAAGACAATAAAGCCCGGA
Organism: Cladophialophora immunda; assembly: GCF_000835495.1. Classification (NCBI taxonomy): domain Eukaryota; kingdom Fungi; phylum Ascomycota; class Eurotiomycetes; order Chaetothyriales; family Herpotrichiellaceae; genus Cladophialophora; species Cladophialophora immunda. Next base: position 2,407,712 of record NW_015622547.1, on the reverse strand, counting down.
CCGACGACGAGGTTGAGAAAAAAATCCCAGGTCTGGTAGTGGGCATGGTAGCATGGTAGCGTGGGGGGTAGTCTTGGGTAATTGACTACTATCAAGAATGACAATTATCAAATGCGAGCTGGAAAAAAATTGTCAAGAAGCTCCAAAGAGGGCCTCGCACAAAGAAGGCTAGCAGGATTGACGTCCGCTGGTCTTCAGAGATTACAAGATGGTAGAGCGCGTTTCGTCTCAGTGCAGCTTATGGATGATATTCCCCAGGAGCAAAGACTACTCTTACTGGAAAATTAAGTCCAGATCGGCGACTCTGCCAGAAACGAGCGAAGGCAACCGGAGGGGCCAGCTGGCTCCAGATCAGTCATTAAGCATGAGCATCCGTCGTCGGCGCAGCCCCGATGGTCACCAGTTTTGGGCCCTTGGGTCCCGCCTTGCCGGTGAAATTGGTGTATATGTGCCACACCTCTCCGTCGTCGTCAGTCTCGGTCATGACGACACTCAGATTGGCGGCCGTGGGAGACACGTATCCCACAAGCGTCCATTTGTACTCGTCAAAGTAACCGTACTGTCCCAGCCAGATCGGCCCGCTGTCCCAACAATCGTCACCGGGGACGCCAGGGAAGTCGAGGTAGTTGTTGTCTGGCCTTGTCCCAATCCAGGTTCCGGCGATGTCGTACCCATCCCCAGCTTTGGTCGCGTTGATCTGCCAGCCTTGGGGTTCGCTGTACCATTCGTCTGACGATGATTGGAAGACCACGCTGATGTTGTCGTTCGACTGCTCGGGCATGACAAAGTAGAAGGTGTTGTTGTCATACTTGGTCCGGTCAAGCGTGGCATTTCCAGGAACAGTCATGCCACCAATGAGCAAGGAGTTATTCAGCGGTTGCCAGGTTTTGTCGGGGCATTCAGAGGCCGGTCCGCCGGTCAGGGTGAGCTGTCGATGGCTGTCAGTTTGTGTCTCGACAAATGTACGACGACGATCCAGCTCGAGTGGGACGCTCTTTTCGACAGTGACGGAGTCCTTACGGTGGTAGTGCCATTATACCAGGCAAGGTACGGCATCATGGCGTCATCAATGAATGCATCGCAATTGTATGAGTTTGAACTCGCTCCCCTATCGGTGAAAACGGTGAATCCTAAACCCGTCAGTGGTGGTCGACTGGGTCCAATCCGAAGAACAGGGTGTCTTACTGCCACAGTCCTGACCCAACACTGCCGTAACAAGAGTGAGGCCGGCGAGGAGTACATGTTTCATCGAGTAAGTCATCTTGTTGTCTGACAACGAGCAGCTTCGAGAACCAGAGAATATACTTGGTAGAAGAGATGAAACGCTCAGACGAGGACGAGTGCAGTGCACGGGCGAGCTATATATCTATTTTCCACCTCTGCCTCGAGGAGGCGGCATCCTGAGCAGGGTGGTAGAACGGACAAACTTCAGCCGCTGCAACAGAATCGACCGACTCCACTTCCGGCAGGTATAGACACAGAACTTTGCATAGCGCCTCCTCTCGCCGGCTTCGGCGGCACCCAAGAATGAAAACAGGACTGGATGCTTGGAATCTTGCTGGTGCAAAGCCAAACATGAAGGGACGATAGGGCCTAGCTCTGGTTCATTGAAATGACTTTGAGCGCTGGGTGCATCGAGGCAAGGAGGCGTGACAAAAGTCCACGACTGAATAGGCATCGCTGGGAACATACTTTTGCACTTTCGTAAAACAGCGGCAGGTGTCGCCTATCAGCAGCTGGCTGCTGAGGGTGGTGCGTTTGCCTGCTTGAACCTTGACGGCGCAGCTTGAGGGCGCTGTATTTTCACAAGCGAGTCCATTGACCACTTTTGCTGCCTTATCGTCTCTGCGACTCCCACAGTAACTGGCTTCGATCACTTCTCTGTGAGGCACAATTGAGCGGTTCATTCCCCAAAGGCCAAGGTAGTGGTAGAGCAGCTCCCTTGTCTGATTCATACAAGTCCAAGCTTCCCCCCAAGCGAATAGAGCATTTTATCGACAAGCCTTACCAAGCAAATTGCTTGTGAGAGCTAAGAATTGTGTCATGGCAGTGCTGCGTGGTGCTATCCGCCCTGTAGGGCTGACTCAACTAGCAGCACCAGAGCCTCAACCTAAGAAGCGAGACGGCCGACGACACGAGGCAGGCTCTCACATGGTTGGGGGAGCTGCCTGGGCCGCTCGGTCATGTGCTAGAGACAGTGGTGTCCGTTTTGTCCAGTAGGGTAGAGTTCGAGTATGGCCATGTGGATAGTGGGAGTCTGATGTTGGAACAGGATACGATAGCTGGCTCCTCAGCTGAAGGAATTCACGGAAGAGGGAGTAGAGAGGGCCAGTGAAAGGAGTCTTCTCTCGTATTCGCTTCCAGGATGCTCTGGCCAGTGCAGAGGGTGTCAGTCCTGTCGATTCATCAATCTGAAAGGACTTGAATCATGGGCCGCTCTGGGTGGCCTTTCATCTTCATGGAGAAGGAAAAGTAGCCGAGGACAGAAGGCTCTGCGGTTCTAGAACTTTGCCAGCCCTATCATAAGCGCGGGCGGCGGAATACTTTTTCGCAGGTCGTCCAGCTGAAGAGGCGGAACGTGTCAGTTGCAGATGTGGTATAGTCGGCCTTGGCACGGCGGCGCCAAGGCGGAGAGGAAGTCGAGGATGAGTGGCTTACCCAAAAGGGAACACATCGGATTTTAGTTTTTCCGTTGATTCCCATTTTTCTCCCTCCCCTTGGTGGCAGATATTAATCCCCAAGGAGCACAGTCAATTTCATATCGTCAACTGAAGGGTATGTCCTCCGGAAGAGATGACGGGGTCTCAAGCGCAAAACACGCAGTCTTACCACCATCAGTTCCCATTGCTGGAACCATTGCTCAGACAGCGTTATCCCTCCGCCGGACCCGTCGTCGACGAGCTCATTCAGAAACCCTCCTACAGTTTCATGATCAGGCACTGAAAGTATTCAAGGACCTTGTTGTGACACTAAATATAATCAACTTGTCACCACAGGAAACCCGAATTCCAGGGAGACTGAATGGTGTCCAATCGTGGTGGCCCGGAATTTATGACAAAAGGAGTCAGACCACCTGGAGCCCGACCATATGGGTAGCATGACCGTAGCAATTGCTGTTCTATCATTCTGTCCTCGCCCAGAGAAAGGTGGAGAGAGAGGACTCTTGTCCAGGTAAAACAGAGGAGGGTGAGCAAGTTTTCTCAGGCACCTCGACGACTACTAGGGAGGAGTCAGACTAAGATAGGGGAGAAATGGGAGAAACGGGAGCGTGGCGGTGGGTCTTTGAAGCCCGAACGGCGCCCTTTATGGCGCCCCTGTAAGCCTCGTGGATTTGATGGGTAGCGATCATTAATTAATCAATTAATCGAAGGTCTATCCTGGCTGCAAAGTATCAAAGTATCAAATCGTGAAAAGTCCATGATATAACAAAATCACCCGCCGAGGCAGACACGACATACGCACCTTGTCGTCGCTCGCTGTTTACCTTGCATGGCACCACTCTTATCGTCTCCCCTGCTGCAGACCCTTCTCGCCCTCGGCCTGTGCGCGGCCCAGACTGCATCAGCATCAGCATTAGCATCACCAGCAGCAGCAGCACGGACCGTGACCTATGACTTCAACATCTCGTGGGTAGCTGCCAGCCCCGATGGCTTCAGCCGGCCGACCATCGGCGTCAATGGCCAGTGGCCGCCTCCCACCATCAGCGCCGACCTGGGCGACACGGTCGTGGTCAACGTGGTCAACGCGCTGGGGAACCAGTCCACCTCTCTGCACTTCCACGGCCTGTTCATGAACGGGAGCACCGAGCTCGATGGGCCTGCTCAGGTCAATCAGTGCCCCATTCCGCCCGGATCCTCATTTACGTATCAGTTCAAGGTGTGTGTGTGTGTGAATAACCCAACCCCAAAAACTATACCACCCCCCCCCCCCCCAACCCCCCCTTCTTCCTCCTCCCAACCACCACCAAACAATCATCTGGGGTTATTGAAACGTGTGTGCTTTTTGCAAACTTCTAGGCTACCCAGCCTGGCCTCTACTGGTACCACTCCCACGTCCAGGGCCAGTACCCCGACGGCCTGCGCGCACCGCTGCTCATCCGCGACCCGGACCATCCCTACCGCGGGCAGTATGACGACGAGGTGCTGCTGTCCGTCTCGGACTGGTACCACGACCAGATGGCGGTCCTGATCCCGCAGTACCTGCACGGTGGGAGCATGATGTCGCAGGAGCCCGTGCCGGACGCCAACCTGCTCAACGATACCCAGGGCCTCCGCATCGCCGTCGTGCCCGAGCGGACGTACCTGGTGCGACTGGTCAACATGGCCGCGTTTGCGGGCCAGTACTTTTGGATCGAAGGCCACTCGGTCAGGATCGTCGAGGTGGACGGCGTCTACACCAAGCCCGCCGAGACGGCCATGATATTTCTCTCCTCGGGCCAGCGGTGCAGTTTCCTCGTCACTACCCTGGCCGGTCGGGACAGGAATTATCCCCTGGTTGCTTCCATGGACCCGGTATGCGTCGTCCTGATCAACACCCTAGTCATGCGGGCATTGTTCAACTGATGATCCTTGCAGAGCTTGACCAAGATACGCAATAGTGCAAGTCAGAACGCGACAGCATGGCTGGTCTACGCCCCCGACCAACCGCTGCCACAGCCTCAGATCATTGACGAGTTCGATCCCTTGGACGATGTCACATTAGAGCCGTACGATGAGATGCCTTTGCTCCCTCAGCCGGACCAGAGCATCGTTCTGAGCCTTGGAATGTCACACGCTGGTGGCATCAAGTAAGCTGGGCCCCTCCTTTCGCTCCCGCGAGTCGTTGGAACGCTCCACAACTGACTGACTTTTCCCCCAGATGGTTCTTCAACTCGACAAGATACACAGCCCCGGAAATCCCATCACTATACACAGCCTTGTCCAGTGGGCCATCCGCAACGAACCACTCCATCTACGGCTCCACCACCAACCCGTTCGTCCTGCAGCACAACTCGGTCGTCGAGATCATCCTCTATAATCACCACATGGTTCGTCACCCTTTCCATCTGCATGGCCACAATTTCCAAGCCGTCTACCGCTCCCCGAAGAAGGCAGGCAGCTTTTTCGACAGCGGCCTGGTCGAGGGTGACTTCCCGAGGACCCCGATCAGGCGGGACACTCTCTTACTGGAAAACGGAGGCTTCATGGTCCTAAGGTTCAGAGCCGACAACCCTGGCGTCTGGCTCTTCCACTGCCACATGGAGTGGCACGTAGAAACAGGCTTGGTTGCGACCTTCGTCGAGGCGCCGCTAGAGTTGCAGGAGCAACACAGGGACCGCCCACTGCCCGCGCTCTCGTGTGGCTCGCCAGACAGCCACGAACACGAGGAGGATGCGGGTGTGCCTGAAGAGGAGCACGAAACCAGTCCGGAATCCCAGGAAAGCAAAAAGGCTGGCAGAAGGTGAGTTGGACAACACCCTTTCAAGACTCTGATTATACGCATCTCCCAAGGCGAAGTATCACTAACTCGGCTTCTGCATGATAGCTCCACGATCTCCACCGCGGTGTTGGTGATGGTTGTTTTCATCGTTGCAATGGCCGGTCTCGCTTTCACCGTGCAGCTCCGCATCAAGAAGAGGCGGTCCGGATCGACCAAGCAAAACACAGCGGCACCCAACGCCAATCTTCAGGTCGAACAAGAGCGCCTCCTGGAAAGTTCCACAAGCTGGGAAAGTATGGACGTCTTTGACGAGGGCTCGGTCATTGAGTCTGCGAAGCCGCCCCTAGATTTGGAAGAGATGGGCAGGGGAAGCCGATGATAATAATGGCGCCGAAACGACCTGCAAGCGCACGCTCACCCCCTCCTACCTCGTCCTGGCTGTTGAACCGTGCTGTACAAAAGAATTTTTGCTGTAACTGGACGTTTCCGCCTCCATGGCTTTTCTTCTCACCTCAGTGATTGTTGGGGCTGTTGGTTATGATGGACATATATTGTATTCGTACCATGTTTTCATGTCTGGAGCTTTCCACAAAACAAAAAGACACATGTATACGTGGGACCTAGTCGAAAGATAGATCCACCGGATGCTTGATTCTTGAAGCGACCGCCTCACTAACCGCTTTGGAAAATATGCCCAACCCGCAACTCGATGTCCACCTTCCTGGCAAGAGCGGCTTGTAGAACATTGGATCTGATCGCTGGTAATTTGTAGCTGGACGATCCGACGAGATGGAGTAAGCGGCAGGGGGCCCTGTGCTTCTCTGAGAACGATGTGCCCTTGCTAGCACCCTCGGATGATAGAGACAGGCTTCGGGTCTGTCATTTGTCGCACATCCGACATGGAGCCGGACGCGGCGCCATTTAGCGGTAGCTGTCAACAGTCAATAGCCGGACGTTAGGAAAACCTCCAGATACCCCTTCGAGGCAAACGAACATTTGCTTGGATGAAGAAATGCACAGAGGCTTTGGGCCGAGGAATCATTGGCTTTTTCTCGCTTTTGATAGCTGCCGTAACGGCCAAAGCACCTCTGGCCACCCCATGAATTCCTAAGAATTACATTCGAGACTGCAATTGTCTGAAACACATCGAATTTCACAGTCTCACGCGCAAGGATCACGCAGCACACAGGTCTTGACCTTTCCGGGGGAACTGCTGGGAATCTATTCCTGTTTCAAATCGTGCTACATATTTCTGGGCAGGTGTCACCATCAGAGCTAAGCTCGTCCCTCACTGGTCTTGATGCGATCCCCGTCGCTAGTACTGATTTTATGCTCGAGGGATTGAATTGGCCGACCATTGAAACGGGCTGCTGAAGACTGGCGCATCCGGATAGATAGCCATCTCGCGGGGAATCCTAGATTCAGGGCCTGTGGCGAATTCCGAAATCTCCCGACGCACAAAATGCGAGATCTGAGAAGCAGACACCGTATCCTCGCGCCAGCCCTGCTCAAAAGGGCGGTTGTATATATTGGACACACCCTCTGCAACCTGGTCTAGAGTCGGCTCCATCCGAAAACGGGCAGGGCCATCCATTGACGGTTGTTCCAAGCTGTCTTGCATTGCTGAATCGGGACCTGTTCCAGTGGTGGGATCCTCGAGAGGAGACTTCAAAGCATTGTAGTAAAAGATTAGCATGTCATGATAGCCTCTGGCAACGACGTCGCCTTCTGCGCAATAGTCCAGAGTGTCGAGGCAGGTTTGTGCGCTAGAAAGCTCTTCTTCGTATTCAGCCGGAGAGGCCCCATGGAGCCGCTTTTGGGCGACGTGGAACAGCAACATGGTGCATGCGCTAAAAGACTGGTATATTGCCAACCAGCAGCGCTTGAAAAGCGAGTTCTCGGAGAGGAAAAGAGCAAAGATTCGCGAGGACTGAGTGGCCACGTCCAGAGCGTCCTTGGCATAGCCCAATGCTTCGACGACATCTCCGTCTAATTGCCATGTATCACCCTTCTGCATGGTCGCGAGGTAAAGGGGATGACGGCGATAAAGAAGAAGCAGTGCCCCAAGATAGTTGAGATGCATGAGGAAAATGCTCCGTCTTTGTACCGGCGTCAGATATTGATTATGGATCAATGATTCCAGTTGCATGAGCGGAGGTAGCTTGCTTAACCAGTCAACGATCTTTAGTTTGTACTCTCGAGTCGCGATGAGACTGAGATCCTTTCGTAAAAAGACGTTTCGAAGTACGCCAGTCGTGAGCACGCAAATGGATGTCATTTGCTCTTGTGCAATCGATTCAAAGACCGGGTGATCTTCTCGCACGGTGAACGATTCCTCAAACCCAGGTTGAAAAGCCTCCACAATCGCAGGGCTTCTGCCAAGGGTCGAGGCGAACCAACTGTCAGAGCCCGTGAGTTAGATTTCTGCTTGTTGCTAACCTAGGACAAATTTTGTGCTTACCAGCCCAGGAATGTCAAAGTTCTCAAAACCTTTCTCTGCGCGATCCACTCTTCGGGCGATGTAGAAGGAGGGGGTCCGTCCAGGTGGAGTCCCCGGAGCCTCGCCAATTTCAAGCCAGTCACTGGTCAATGTCAGTTAACTCTGTTCTTCTGTGATTCGAGTTTGAAAGAAGCTCCGCGTACAGGTCCACGTCCACGCTGTCAGGCGTTTGTCCATCGCACAATATATGGCTAGGCAGCACAGCACGCGCATGCCCAGCACTTCGTCCTCTTCAATGCACTCGTCGAGATAGAATTTCGCTGTTTCGTAGTACGACCGCCTCAAAGACCGCTCGATTTTGGCGTCGTCATATTGGCTAGCCACAGACGCCAGCGCACATAGGGCACCTAGTGAGGCTTTTGTAGGACCCTCGGGGCTCAGATACACTGATCGAAAAAGTTCCGCTGCCTCGTCGGGAGAAAAGATGTAGAATAAGGTGCCGGTGCATGAAAAGAAATAGTCGATTAATATCTGTGTTGTGGAAGCATTTGCCAGTTTGTGATTGTTGAGAATCTCTACGGGGGTCGAGGCGGTTTTGTTTTGAAGTCTTTCCCGACCCACGTGCAGACTGAAGAGCCTGGCGAGTTGCTCTGGTAGGACAGTCATCTTCTCTATCTTGCTGGAAAGATGGGATGCAAAGTGACAGCCAGAAGGGAGGCTTTGGATACTCCTTAATGTATATAATGTGGGTGGCGATAGATGTCCGCTAGCGTTAGGTAGGGATTGAATTTTGAATAGGCTTGTTGCTTCCCCTCGGACTATCTGGTATCAGCGACTCATCGCGGAGGCCGGCGGGGCTAGTGAGGCCTAATTTGACAGATCCCCTGGCTTTGGGAGGTCTGGACCGGAAGGAAGTTCCAGAATTCATGTAACTGGGTGGTAAGGGATGGAGAGGGATGGGGTGATGCAGCACCCCAGAACGGCCTGGATTCCCCAAAACCTTCCGAATCGTCTCCGAATAATCCGGCATCCGATACCTCCACATGTTCCTAGAGGTAGCAATATCAGGAGCCGAATTCTTGTCCCAGGGTGACGTCCAGTCAACTCGTATGATAGGTAGTTAATTTGTGTGAGTTGAAATGAACCCACCTCACGACTTACTGGCGTTGCGTTTCCTAGGATCTCGGTGTTTTCCGTTTGGAAAGCCAAGACGACGATGTTTGTCCAGCAAATCCGTGGCGAGCAGATTTCTCAAGGTGCGACATACACCTAGAGTCAGGCATAGGCATGCCCATCTTTCGGCGAGACATAACTCTGCGCTTCTCGGTACATCGCTGTTCCCGTAGTGCTAGACGTCTGAGGCGTCATTGTCACAAGTAGCCATGACGCAACTTACTTCTATGTGGTGACGCCGCCAATTGTCGAAAATATGCCTGCCATTAACGATTCGTAACGTCAGGTAAAAGGCGAGAAGAAATAGTCGTCTTTCCAGCGATGCGGTCGTACTGATGCGGGCTTGTCGACGTCCGGTCGCGCGTCACTCATATTGTTGTCCATGTTTGTAGCTGCAGGTTTGTGACTGACCGCAAGAGTCACACTTGAGGAGCATTCTGGGACGGCGACGACATCCGATATGGTCTCATGCTTTCCAAACAAGGCCTCAACTATCGCAGCGGATTTTGCAATCGGCGATCGGACGGTCTGGGATTCGAGTCTCGCGAGCCACGCCCGAGCCCATTGCTGTCGTTTACAAAGGTCTTGAAAGGCTTCTACCACGATCAACAGGTCCTTTACGGCCGACACAAAACAATCGAGATGTGTGCGATAAGCGTCAAGCATGGCTTGACACATTATGGCGTTGATACCCCTCAGGCCGTGAAGACTGCGATAGCGGCTGAAGAGGTCAGTAATCGTCTTGGCAGAATGGCGACAGATCTGGAGAGCCGTGTCCCTAAGGCTGGCTCGGCCAAGGACCACAATCTGTCGAAATGATTGTATCATGCAGCCATGATACCACATGTGGATTGATATTACGTATGCTGAAGCCGTGTCACTGACGGCGAGTGAAGCTGGTAAGTTGCTGTACCAGGCCTGGTACCTGGACTCCCAATGCCCGATATCGATATCCTTGTGATGAAAAGAAGGTCTCGGCTGGAGCAGGGTCATTTGCACAATCTTGGCAAGATCCGCGAGATAGACCCAAGACCCGCTGCGGTCACCGCAATTCAAAAACGGCGCCAGGGTCGTTAAGGGGTTCCGGGGCCCCGTTGCGGAAACGGTGTCGATACTCGGGAGTTTTATCTCAATATCATCGACGACGATTTGAGGTAGGCAGCCCGCGTTGTTTGAAGCCATCCTGTACAGACGTTAGCTTATTGGTGCTTTCAACTACCTTCCCCAAGCTCACTGATCAACTTGGAAACAGACCCAGAACAGCTGCTGCTGCACAGCAGCAAGGGTCCATTCGTTTGCGCCGGCCATGACTTGCTCCTTCTCGCTCAGTCTTCCCATGTGAAGACCCAGAAAGAGCGCCATGCACGAAGCTCGAGCCGAAAGCTTGCAGGCCAGCTGAAAGCGAAGGTTCAGGATCTCAACCATTGTGAGAAGGCTCAGTGCTGCTACGGCAGTCAAACTCGGTTCGGGTTGTTCTGATAACAGTCGTTCGGCTTCAATGGAAAAGGCTTTTGCAGACGGCCAGGGATCGTTGCTGCTCTTGACGTCGTCTTGCAAGCCTAGAAACGTGCAGGCAACAGCGAGTACGGCGTTGATTAGCACAGGCGAGCAATATTTCATTCTTCCAGAGGTCATATCGGCTCGAATTAATGGTTCAGGAATGACCGGGCAAATAGGGTGATGGTAGGTGAAGTACAGGTTCAGCAGATAGCTAATGATCTCAGGATTTTGAGTTACCGTGGTCCATTGAACTGAATTTCGCCCACTGAAACTGAAAACAGTCGTGGCTTGGTCGAAAGGCTGCAGGATACCGTACAGGGAGAGTACAGAAGACGGGTCTTTAGATTGTGGCAAGTCGTATACCTTTTCCATGTGTTGCCTGGAGATCGCAGCCGGTTGAGCAACAACTCCCTCGCTACACTTGAGCGCGGTGGAGACGTCAGATCCAGAGCGCAAAGACCGCAGGATCTCTACCGCTTCCCATTCAGAAGACGTGCGGATGGCGTGGAGAAGCCTCTCCAACTCTGTTTTTGACTTATCGCGCTCTGCCTCCAAGTTCTGCCGATATTTCCTAGTCCGGTGGTCGGTGGTGCGGTAGAGACACTCCTGATTAGAACCTAGACAATGTTTACATGGTTGGCAGCCATCACACTGGAAGAGTACCCTTTTGTTAGCCCAAGGCCAGCAAAACACTCTGCTTGTTTGATGAAACAGTCGCCGACGTACCTTACGCCGCGCTTTCCTGCAGGACTGGCAGGCAGAGGAGATTTTTGTTCGTCGTTTCGACTCTTGAACGAAGCTCGCCGCCGGCGTCAAATCTGGCGAGGGCTGAGACAGTGGCGAATGCTCTGATGGTAGCGTTGCCGGTCGTAGTGGCCGTGAAGATAAAGACATTGACGTAGGAGAGGAAGATTTGGGATGACTGATCATAACACGGCAAGGAGCTATTCAGCACATGGTGCTGCCAGACATATATGGGACCTATGGGTAGGCGATGCACGCTGTCCTCAGCCTCGGACCACGGCGCGTGTTCACGGGACTGTGTGAGAAGTGCATCGACTAAAACGGCAGCCAAGGGAGGCGAACCGCGGCGTAGAGAAACTGGGGATGGACGTAAAAGCTCTGAGAGTAGCAGGCAATTGAATGGAATCTGCTTGTAAGTCCTTGGGTCAAGTCGTTGAGGTTCCGTCCATCCTTGCATCAGACAACAACACCAGGAATATCGATCCGGATAATTGGTTCCGGCGTGGCTTAGCTATGATTAAAGCAGCATCTGTTAAATCACAGTGTGGAGGAACATGGGAAAGGGGACTGGATAGGGCGGCGAGACCGAGGCCGAATAGGAGAGAAATATTTAGCCGGGCCATCTCATCTAATCTTGATAAGATCCTGACGGCAATGCCTCCACGGGATTGCTTGCAGCTCAGTCACTTCTGGCTCTTTGTGTAACTTTTCGAGCTCTATGGACGACGCTGTATTACCTGAAGAATGTCTTCAGATCCTCCGCCTCCCCTTGCAATCTTCTGACAGCCTCGTCGGATCCCTCGCAGACACTGGCGGTGTACCGCAATCGGAACATATACGCAAGATCATCGCAGCCATCCTGTGGCACCGCAAGTTCATCTTGACATATTATGGATGCATTGTCGTCGCAGTTGCGATTGCGGAGGGGGTTCGTTTCTACAAGAAGCAGAGAAGGAACAAAAATGTCAAGAGAACGATAAAACATGCGGTGGTCGCAGCCAGCTCGTCGTCATCATCATCAAGCAGTACGTTGAACGGGACAAGCACACCTTCGCAAAAAGAAGTCGGCTTCGACGATGGAGAGATGACGCCCTTGCTCTCTCCTCCATGTCCGGCTTCTCGAACGAGACCAGCTGTTCAGGATCTACTGAAGTCCCTCTTGATGTTCCAGCCTCGACCCATTCCAGCACTCACATCTCCCTCGAATACCCTCCCTAACAACGTCACCACCCTTGCCGTTCTCTTCTTCCTCGCTGTCAACCTCTTCTATCTCTTCTACCGCGTCCCACTATCACTGCCATGGATCTTCATCCTCGCCGATCGAGCTGGGCTGCTGTTCGTTGCAAATCTTCCAGTTCTCTACTTCCTGGCCGCCAAAAATAACCAACCCCTCAAATACCTCACAGGATGTTCTTACGAGGGTCTCAACATCTTCCACCGTCGTCTTGGTGAATGGATGACTTGCTTCGCCGTCATTCACATGTGTGGGATGCTTGCTGTTTGGTACACCATCCTCCGGCCCTTGGGGTTTTCTCTGCTCCGTTACCTCAGTGCAAGACTTGTTTTTCTCGGTATCTGTGCTGTGATATCTTATTATCTCATCTACATCACGAGCGTCGGGTGGTTCCGTCATCTCTACTACGAAACTTTTTTGGTTGCACACATCATTTTCCAGCTCGCCGCCCTGATATTCCTTTTCTTCCACTATCCTACAGCTCGCCCATACGTGTGCACAGCGTTCGCCGTCTGGGCCGTTGACAGACTCCTTTGGCGCATGACAGTGTCGTCTCGAAGATTCACTGCAACACTAGAAGTCCCTCCTGATGGCCACACTGTTCTGGTCCATTGCGACGTCCCCTTATACCACCAAGGACCGCCAATTGTGGGTGTACAAACAAATCTGCATCACGGATGGCGTCCCGGTCAGCATGTGTTCCTCACCATTCCCTCCATGGGCTTCAAATACCGTTTCCAAGCGCACCCTTTTACGATAGCTTCCCCGGCGCCACCGGAAAATGCAGCGGCCATAAAATCATGGCCTCTCCAACTCACGATCCGCGCAATAGACGGTTTCTCCCTTTCCTTGCTCCACTACGCCCGCCACCATCAACACTGTGAAATCGTCCTCGATGGCCCATACGGCAGCACCTCAGTGCTAGCTGCAGCGAAAGCGGCTGATCGCGTCTGCTTCGTTGCCGGAGGCAGCGGCATCGCAGTTACCTATCCGCTTTCCTGGGCGATCCATGTCCGAACGGGGAGCAACGCAGATGCCGGGCTCCTTCTGAGCACAAGGACCACATACGAGAACGGGGTGAAGAGGACACCAACCGTGATTGCAGATTGTTTTCCGTGGGCACCGGACTCAACGTACGCGCATTTCTGGGTAAGGCAGGAGAAGTTGCATGGACGGTGGATCTGCACAGTGCCGCGAGCGAGCGCGGTCAAGTCAGGCTACAATGAAGAAGATGCTCACGAGGCAATGGACCGTCCCGCCGCACAAGAAGGACGTTGCGACGACGCCGGGAGTTTAGTAACACGGACCTTCGACACAAGGTCTCCCAGCTGCGAAGGTGGCCGGCCAGATATGCAGAGCGAGATCTACAGCTGGGTTACGTCCCTTCCCTCCCCGCCCTCGGCCCGCGCGCCTGGAATTTCTTACTCCTCTTTGCCACCATCATCCTCCTCGTCTTCCACCACGCTGGAGGAAGACCAACCAGATCCATCCCCTACTTCATCATCCTCCCTGCTGAGCCCCCCAGCGCTACAAAGCCCCGACGCCAACTTCAGGAACACAAAAGACTATCCATATCCACAAAAGGATAGAGATACGACCCCGGGCAGGAAGGGGGATAAGATCTGCATCATCGTCTCCGGCCCAGACGGCCTAGTGCGCGACGTGCGTAACGTCGCGGCCGATCTTGTCCGACAAGGAGGCTGGGACATTGAAGTGTGGGCCGAGAAATTCGGATGGTGAGGCAAGGGGGATGGTGACGGGGGGATTCAGGGTGGCCAAATGGGACATTATGGCGTGTAGGAGGAGCGTCTGATGAGCAGGCTACTCTTGCTAGCCTCCCACTCCTTGGATACGCAGAAGAAGGCTTGCATTGGGTTGAGGTGGTTGGTTGGTTGATTGTTCCGGCCGGTCGGCGCTAGATGTTGGTTTGACAGATTTACACGGGAGCAACCTAGACAGGTGTGTAGAGGGAGGGCGGAGAATGGAAAGAAAAATAGAATCCAGAAAATAAAGCTATAGATTGACGCAGGGAGAGGGGACGCGGTAGTTTGTCTTGCGACTTATCGATCAAATCAGTCATCAAAGTCTAGATATCATATTGCATATGCCTGTGCTCATACGCGCGCGCTCAAGTTCATGTGCTATCAATACTCCAGCCACTCCTACAAAGGAGAGAGGGCAAAGAAAAAACAAAGGGGAATACGAGTGACCACCTTTTTTTGCCCGCTTCATCGCTTCTTCATGCCATCGCCCTGTACCACATAGTTGTTCTTGAACAGCACCCAAGTATTCGTTCCACGACCCGAAGTGTGGGGCCCCAGAGCCCATCTCGTTTTCCGTCCTCATCACGGGTGCCGATGATCCATACTCGTATTATGTGCATAGTGTCCGTTCATGATATCCCCCGGATTGGGGGCGGCGTGCATGTCCACGTCGAACGGACCCCCTGCTGGTCCTGTCCCAGTCCCAACCCCTGCTCCTCCTGCGTCCGAAGCCCCCACCACTCCCATCTGGCTGCCGGGGTCGTCAGACAGGCCGAATCCGCCAAAATATTCATCCGCCTGGGGGATGCCCGCCCAGTGGTGCATGGAGCTGTAATCCCAGCCGTTCATCATCGGGGTTCCGCCAATGGGGCTGTCCCAGCTCGTGCTCCAGTTGAGCGTGTCGAACATGTTGTCCATGAACAGCTCCTGGGTGGCTGTGTTCAGGTCGTCCAGGTTGCCGTAGGTGTTGGCAAAGGAGACGTCAATATATGTGGGACGGAAAGACGACGACGCCGCCGCCGCTGTGGACGTCGGCATGGTCGTCAATTGCGCGTGTTGTGGAGCTGGCGTCGTGAACGACGTAGGCGTATCCATGGTATTTGGCAGGTATGTCTCCTGTAGCTCCTGCAGAGCGGCTGAATGCCGTTTGCTGGCTTCATATAGCCGGAGGATGACCTCCAGCGACCGGCGAGCGGTGGAAGACCAGCCCTGCAGCTCCTTGAAGACTTGCATGGCGACTTCAACTTGATGGCGGCTGCTCTCCACCACGTCGACGTCGTGGGGATCCGAGTACAGCGAGAGAAGTGGAACCATCACGGCTTGATAAAGGAGCCATGTGGCATTCCAGCCAGACATTTGACAAGCCTTCTGACCTCGCCAGGTGCAGGCAATGTCGTTAATCAACTCCGCACATACGCCCCGGCAGAGTTCGATTGCTGCTTGCCTCTCTGGGGAGAGACTCTCCCATGGGATTTTGCGCATGGCATACCAGAGCAGAGCAGGGCGGTGAAGAATGATTCGATTCGACAGGTAGCGCCACCTCATGACATTTTTGACAACTGTGACGCCGCGAGGCTCGTTGGGGTTTGGGTGTGAAGAGTCTGACTGCACCGACGAATGCTTGTACCATTCAAGATATAGTGCATCCAGAGGACAGCGTTCATACTCTTCTAAAAGAGGAGACACGGCAAGGGCGTCTTCCATCTTTGTGCTGATGATGCAGAAGCGAACGTTTTCCTGCACCAACGCCAGCATGGCTGTAGACTGGCCGATGGGTTCTTGAGGAGGCTTTGCTGTGATGGCATGGCTCATTCGACCCATGCTCGGCCTTCCCAGAGTATTGCCCGCCCACGCATCCAAAATGAACGTACACCACCATATTCGCCGACGCATCTCAATGGAGAACGATGCCTTCTGGATCTTTGCGGGCCCAACTCCTTCGGTGTAGTCTCGATGCAGTCCCAACGTGGTAGCAACTCTCAAGGTGGCACCCATCAAAGCATTTGCTTGATTGGGTATCTGGACGTAATGAAGATAGAAGCCGCTCAAGATGGCAAGCGCCTGGACAGTCTCGAGGTGGGCAGAATCCAACGTGTCCATGTTGAGATGTTGCTTTGCTCGGTTGAAATAGACATGATGGCCCGTGTCATCGGACGACCCTGCTGCCACGCTACCCATAGCCAGGACACTATTGAGAAGCAGAAGCCATCGAGAGTCGGTTCTTTGTGCTGCCATATATGTATCTCGAAAGACTTGCTCCTCAATCAAGGGAATGAAGGGATGGACATAGCTAAAGTATGCATTGATTAGAGGAATTTCGTCCCAGGCGGACGCCGAAGAGGTGTCATTTCGTGTCTGGTCAGACTCCGTCCTGTGGTTCTCTGGAGCCGGTGATGGTTCACGTGTTGGAATGACGCTCCTTTCGGGAGACTTGGTCAGGCAGTCTGGATCGAGCCAAGTGATGACTCTAAGGACCGCCATGACGGAGGATATCCCAAGATACGAGGAGTTCTGCTTGACTGACAAGGACAGCATGTTGACGTCGTCCGTGATACCTTTCAAAGCATGGGTCTTGCGGTCGGGAAACCCATCGTTACTGTCTGCAGGGGTCGGTTGCAGCTGCTCGAGGTTGGCAGCATCAGGATTCATGGGAGGCGGTTTCTCCTCCACACTGGGTGTTCGGGGCGAGGGAGGATGAAATGGACTACTCTTCTGAATGAGCTCGACGAGCCTTTCGCGAGGAAGCTCTTTCAGCTGGTCTGGATGCACGTTTGGAAAGAGCTTTTGCAGGATGGCCCGATAGTCCTGCAGCGTCTGAGAGATCTTCTCGACAGATCTGTCCACGAAAGGTCAGGGATTGGCCAACTTGGGATATGGACAGTATCTCTGCTCACCTTCTGGAGGGCATCTGACGTTGTCTAGGCTCCGTATAATGACAAGACGCAGCCTTCCGATACCATTGACACGTTTCACATGGGTGCTCTCCACTGCACCTGATCTTGCGCCGTCGGCAAGGCTCACAAGCTCTCACCGTGGAGGTCCTCCGCTTTGCGGCCGAGCTTGCATTTTGCTCGGCCTGTTCTGGGCTGTGATACTGTGCAGTCTCGAATGTGTGGAACATTCTGAAGTGGGCCAGACTAGCAAGCTGGAAATCCGGCAAAATAAATGACACGACAGCAATCCACAAAGCAAGACGGTTTCTGATATAGTTGGGACCAGCGGAGAGTAGGCTGGCGAAGTCAGTTGCTCTCCAGAACGCTGAGACCTCGGAGTCTCAACCTCGGGCAGCGGGCCAGAAGTCCCAGGGGTTTAAGTGTAATAAGAGAGCCAGCTTTCCCTGAAAGTGTCCCCTGTCAGAGCTATGATGCTCTGATCGACCTTGAGACCGAGGTAATCAAAGATCGACAGGGCAATAGCTAGCACGCAGATTGGTGGATAGTGGTAGGTTAGACAGGGAATTTGGGCCAGGAAGATGCAGAAGGTGCAGAAGAAGCGTGTGCCTCCAACCAGACTTGCAGCGTACAAAATAATGAGTTGGTCAGAACTCGATACCAGGAGGAGTAGAAGCCCCAGATGTAATATGCTTCTGCATCCTACCGCCTGAACTCGTTCCACGGGCCATATGGAAGAATCCGGGGAAACTGTGGGAATAACAAGGGCAATCTTGACCGGGGAGATGGTTAAGTTCAACCACATGCATGACGGGGTCAGATACCAGGTTTGTGCTAGAGGTTGCGCCAGTAGCTTCAGAGGGTGGTGTGCTTGTCTCCTGGGCGAGAGTAGAGGGAGAAGAATAGACCAGGGTCATGAGCAGGGGTGGTTGGTTTGGGACGCCCTAGCGTTATGTAAAGAGCGAGCCATGGAAAAGCTCCAGAAGGAAGGGAAGCAGCAGGAGTAGAACTGGCTCGTTCAGGTGCATGCAGTAGCGTTTTCGATTAGGATGGACGTGAGCTAAGGGAAAGGCTACTGGATGTCGGAGGGAGGGAGGGTCGAGGTTGCGGGACTTGACTGGTCAAGGGACTGTATTTGTCACCCTTTGTCCAACGTGTCAAGCAAGGCGAAAGGGGAATGAGAAGAGGGATAGAGGACAGAGCAGGGGCAGTACTATGTGGCAGTCAGTCTTGGACATTGTTGATGATGGCCACAAAAGAGATCTTGGGAAGGTAGATGGAGTAGGTGGAGGGGAGAGCGAAGAGGGGGTGGGTAGTACGTGTAGGTGGTAATTTGATGAGTGATTGGAGTGGCGGCCGGCGGTACAGGTGGTACATGCTACTGTCCACTCTCCGTACTGCGTAATGTCGGAAGAAGAGGAGATGTAGTAGTAGTCGAGGAGGTGGTATTCAGTCCTTGATGATGGTGATGAGGATGGGTGGATGGATCCCATGGACCAGTCTCTGCCTGCGCCCGGCACATTGTGGGGAGCTTCATCATTTGGCCTTGACCGCCTCCACATCCTCCATCGACATCCACATCTCTACCTCGTATCACCATCACCATAACCCTCACCATCGCCATCACCCTCACCAAACGCCAGGGCCATCATCTCCACCTCCATCTCTATCTCCATTGCCATGTCCCGGCTGCACACTCCCCTGTCCCACTGTCCACATGGCTTGTTAGGTGGGCTACAGGACTGACGAACATTGATGGCAGACACCTCCCGTCTCTCCTTGCAAAACAGCTTGGGAATACCGCGTACAGCACCCTCTCTCGAGGTGTCATCTCTGCTCCCTCCAAGCCCCCTCTGGCCTAGTTTCCTCTCCTCTCGGACCACGGATAGCGCCTCCAAACCACCACGACCAGCCTCGCCGAGCCCGTGAATCACCTATTTAGCCGCCATTGGGACTAAGAGGAAGATTCCGTGCGTCCGTCTCGCTTTAGCCGGCGGGCCCTTTTTGTGCCTTCGATTCCCAATCTGCCGAACATCTTCCCATTGCTCCATTCGCACGAATAATGCCACCTTCTACCCCCCTTCTGGAATCATATTATTGGCACCCAATGGGGCTTTTCTCTTGCTCTTGCGCAACAAATGGCCGGCAGACTACGGAGTTTCTAAAGGGGTGGTCGGGCGCACCGCTCGTCTGACCCATCCTCTGAGGGTCTATCTTGGCGAAAAGAGAGAGGAAAGAAAGCCTGACGAGTTGCCCAGCTCCTGGGTGCAGACAGGAAATCGGTCTCTATCGACCCGACGCAGGAGGCTATGTAACATCGTCACCATTACATAACCCTGGCCTCTTCCATCCGATGTTATACCGGGGGGAAACGAGAAACTTTTGGGCTCCTTCTCTGCCTTGTCCGCTTTCTCAACACCTTCACAGCCACTCACCAAGCCTCCCACATCTTCTGAGTTGAAGACACAAAAAAGCCTCATCAGGCTGACAGACCGCTTAAGCAAGTTGAACTTCAACCGTCTTGAAATCGACTTTTTCCATCGGGCCGAAAAAAAACCACATAACACCCTGGCTGCTTTCCATTTGTCGGCAATGTGCAATGTCCTTCTTGGGCATGTCGTGCGTGCCCTGGTCTGGTCCCAGGCTTCGTAACCTCGGCTTCCAGGGGTCATTGACTGCGCCTGTCTTACTGCTCCCCAGCCCCCAGGTATGTCCAGTCGAGTGGTGGTTCTCCAGCCTTGAGCCCGCGCACTCGGATAATCTGCTGGTCATTGGGCACCAAGTCAATAGCGCTGTCGCTTAGATGACACCCTTCCCGCTCCTCAAACACAAGACATTTGACCGGCCTGTCTGCAGAGACATGCATCTCGTCACCCACCACCTCGACCTTGACGTTCCGATCGGGAAACTGGAGATATTTTAGAGGCTGCGGCCAATCGGTGTCACGAGCAACCAATGTGCCGTCGACCCAAATGCGAGCTGCCAGGACATGGGGCTCCTCCTGCACATTGTCGACCTTGCCCCTGAGAACGTCGGTAGTTCCGTTTGCTTTGACCTTGATTCCTTTCTTGACAATCTTGTCCTTGATCTCCAGGCCTGTGCGTACGGACACAAACCTGACCTCCACATCTGCGGTGATCTCGGTCAGCTTCGTACTGACGACCCACAACTCCCAATCCTGCGTCCGGGGTTCGCGGGCGTGTGTCACACTCCAGTCGTGGTGAGATCGACGAATTCCGACCGCCACCGGGGCTAGAACTCGCGCCATGGCATAATACGCCGGTTTTCTCCTCAGGTAGTAGTCAACAATCGACCAGCTAGTCACCGGCCAGCAGTCGTTGAGCTGCCACACCAGCGCTCCGCCGCAGCGTCGGTCGTCCCCCCATTGTTTCCGCCAGCCGCGATAGCCAAACATCAGCGCCTCGCATTGGATCAGCTGGGTCAAGTGGATGTACGCCTCGAGCTTTGTCGCCGTTCTCACATTCTCCACCAGGTACGTGGCAATTCGTCTTTCGTGCCCATCGGCCTTGTTGTGAAAATCCAACACATGACTTTGCGGATAGAGATCTTCCTCCCTCTCAACAAACGACTTGATTGTCGCAATGTGTGGGAATGCCTCCATGCCGAACTCGGAATTGAACCGTCCTCCCAGCGAATCAAAGATTTGATACTTCTCCTGCGTGCCGTGCCAGACATTCCACTGGTGCATGTCCCCAACCGTGGGGTCCGAGCTGATCTTGCCATCACCCCATGGCGATCCCGGATGATATGGGATCCAGGGCGCCTCCGCGGCCGAGACCCTCGGCAGTAGTGATTCGTAGATGTATCGTGCTGGGAAGTCAGATTTCAGCCAGTGCTCCTCGTTCTTGTCGTCATAGTCGTAGGTCAAATGAGCAGACTCCTGTACTTGGTAGTCCTCATTGTTCCCGGCAAAAATCACCAAGCATGGGTGATGGCGGATGCGGCGCACATTGGCCACGGCCTCCGCTTCGATCGACTTGAGTATTGCCGGAAAGCAGGGGTAGTTTCCGCATCCAAACATGAAATCCTGCCACACCATAATCCCCAACTCGTCGCAAGCGTCGTAGAAGGCGTCGTGTTCGTAAATCCCTCCTCCCCAAACTCTGAGCCACGCCGTTAGCTTCAAATCCCATCAGAGGGCCGTTCGGGAGGATTCGGGGGAGGGGGGAAGGGTCACTGTCTCGTGTTACCTGATCATTTTCTGGTTCGCGGGTACCATCAACTCGATCCAAGCTCGATACTTCTCAGGGGTCACGTTGGTCAAAAAGCTGTCGGTAGGGATCCAGCATGAGCCACCACAGAAGATGTCGACGTCGTTGACACGGAAATAAAACGACTTGCCATGAGAATCATGCTCCTGCACAAGTTGCACCTTGCGTAAACCGATGCGCCGTGACTCTTGGTGCAACACAGTTCCTTCGGTTGAAATCGTTACACTCACAGTGTATAGGGGCTGCTGCCCGTACCCGCTGGGCATCCACAATTTCGGGTCGGAGACCTTGAGCTGGGCGGTGGCCTTCTTGCCCGACACCACGCTGGCCTGGGTTGAAAAGATCTCTCTGTCTCCCAAAGTGACGGTGAAGTTAGCTTTGACATCCCCATGAGGGTCCCCGAGTCCTTCAATCTCCGCAGAGGCCTGGATCGTGGCGAGCTTGTAGTCGTCTGAGATGATAACGTCGGTCCTCAAATCGGCTATTCTGATGGAATATATCTCCAGCCGAACAGGTTTCCAGATTCCTGCACACATGAGGAAAGGTCCCCAGTCCCAGCCCCAGTGATACTGCGCTTTCCTGACGGCCAGACGCGCCGAATCGCCATTGAAACAGATGAATTTATGCTCCGGGTGCTGGTCTTTGATTTCCCGGGCTTTCAGGAAGGCGGGCTCGAATTCGATCTCTAAACTATGGTCCATTGTGGACTGAATGGCTTCTGTGACGTCGACTCGGTGCGGCAAGAACATGTTGTCGCTTCGAAGGATGGTTTTGCCATCTAACTTGACATGAGCAAAGGTGTCGAGACCATCAAAAGCCAGGACAGCTTTGGAGCCTTGCGGCACAGATAGTCTGGCGAGTCTGGTCCGATAAGTCCATGATTTCAAACCTACCCACTCAGCCTTGATCTCATTGAATCCGACAAAGGGATCATCCAGTCTGGTGAGTATCTACATCAGCTCCAGTGCGGTTGTGAAGGAATGCCACAATACACACTTCTTGTTGTCGATCAGATCCTGGTGCACAGTGGAAGGAATCTTCTTGACCGAACACCAGGCATTTTCACCAACATCATCACTCTGCTTGAACGACCACCCCACGGACAAGTCGAGGACCTCCATGGGCACCAGCATGTCATCGAACCCGGACATGTCCCCCATCGGCTTTCAGTTACCACGATGGTTCTCTGGGGGAAAAGGAAAAGGAGAAAAGTTCACAAGAAGCAACGAATCAAGAATATATTTACAGACAAAGCTCGAGAGTCCTTGTACCGTAGGAAGAGAGGAGCTCAGGCACGGGAATTGGAGAATTGAAAAGGGTTTCAACCGCCACGCAACACGGCGTGCTACCTTCCACAACTCCCAGCAGCGAAAGCAAAGAATCCACTTCGCCCACTAGATCTGACGACGGAGACAAGGCCGCGACGTGAGGATCTCTGTAACAGAGGAATGCTAAAGAGCAGATATGCAACACATGACCCAGTTTACCATTGATTGCCCCCATTGAGCGAGGCGGAAGGCATCGAAAGTGGCATGGAGACAATGGTCGTGGGGGGTATGACGGAATATCGAGGTTAGCCGAGAACCCAATCGGAGAATTTAGACAGAATGCGCTAGCACGGATAAGGACGTCGGAGGAAGAGAGCTCCGGTCCCAAAGAGGGAAAGCGCGGTTCTGGTTTATCAAGCAGTCCGGCACCGAGCCTCTTCTTCCCGCATTGCTCAGAGCAGTCTGACTCGTTGCCATGTTATCCCAGCTTCTTTCTCTTCTTTGACTCTACCAAATACTCACTAATGATGCGAGATGGACCCTTGCCACTCTTGTCGATTCCGTCTGTCCCCCCCTGATGGCGGCAACACATCCGCTCACCCCGGGTACACGTGGGCTAGGCCGCGCTTGTGATGGACGTGACGAGTTCGACTCCAGCGACAATGAAGCCAGCTGACCTCGAGAGACCTCTATTGCCATTTCTGTGCAGGAACTATCTCACCGTGTCCCAATCCGATACCTGCACGGGCTCAGATCAGGATTGTTATGGCACCAAACCACGCTGCGCTCTGAGCAGCAAAGAGTTGGATGAGACATACGGAGTGCATCTATGTGTGGTGGCAGATGTTTGGCCTGCGGAGAGCTTTGGCCCCCGCGGTGAACCTTGAGACTACCAGCCCCATGTGCCAGGGCCTCCTTTCATGGGTCCTTCGAGCTCACTTGTCACCCATCCACCATAATAGTCGCCTACAAAGAGGGGGAATCAGATGCGGCTGCCACTTGGGTTCAACTACGTACCTTCCTGCGGAGTCACCTTCTCATCGTCGACGAAGCATTCCCACGGCACGCCGCTGGCATAGAAGGACAAGTATCCCTTGATGCTCGTGAAAGCCGGGGTCGGCGACTCATAGCTCCATATTTTGTTCTTGACGGTCTGCCCTGTCGACTTGTCCGTCAAATCCCAATACGTGGCTCGGCCTTTCCATTCGCAAAGGGATGCCTTCTCGGGGACCTGAGTAAGGTTGAAAGAGTCGGAGACGGAGTTTCGGGGAAGATAATATGCTGCACCAGTAAATGGTTCGGTGTCAGTGCCATTTGGTTGGACAGGGACGGATTTCCCTAGGCACATATTGCTCTCCATTTCTTGTGCCGCGACATGCTAGAGGAGCACTGGACTCACTAGGAGGATGCGTAGTCTCCAAAACCCAGTACGCTGATTTGGTGTCAGCTAGAGTCTGTCCATTCCATCTAAGCACCAAATGCCTCGGGGTTTTCTCTAGCAAGGGAGGGCGGGGGAAATTCTGGACGTTCAACTTTGGTTTCGCAGCCATGGTACGAGAATGATGGCAATTGATCGAAACAAGACGATGGACTGGATCCTGGACGTAGATAGAGATCAGATTCACGGTGTTATGTCCATGTTCGATGACGATATGGAAGTCAGTCTGACCGACCCATTAGGGTCTAGCCATGTACGGCCCTTCGTCCTCCGATCGGCTTTCTGAGATGATCAGCATGATACAGATCTCGTGGCGCAGGGCAGCGTCACCCATAAGTTCCCCCAAGTCACTTGTACCTCCTGTGTATGTAGAGAACATAATTAATGGGCTAATAACCTGAGAGCATTGACATTATATGTCTAAGCCATATCTCGCTCTATGACCTCACTCCAGGTCTGGCTACAAGATCCCTAAGGTATCCTGCTGGGCAGTCACAGAGAGAGTGCAAGTCGGGTAGGATTGTCCCACCTGTTGACTGCCCCTGCAGGTCTCCATCAGCGCCTTGCCTTGCCCTCTTTCTTTCAACCTCAGGTCATCTTCATGTCAACCTCTTAATCTTATGCTTCTTAACACCACAAGCAAGTCATAAAGTCCAACCAATCTTGTCGTGCCTCAAGCACCGAGGAAGACTAATCATTATTGTTGAACTGCACGGCTATTTTTGTCGGTTTCAGACTCTGCCCCGCGCGAATACGAAGGGCGAGCGTGGCCAATTTGCCCTGCTCCCCGCTCCAAATAAGCGACCGGGTCTACTTTCTGCCTATGATGCAGCCAAAGCCTTAGCCAGGTTCATGACACGGGATGGATATCAGCGAACGATCGCTGCTGTTACTCGTATGCATCGCCGTTTCTGGCGGGAATCGGTTTCCCTGGGAGCCTGGGGATTTGGATCTTCTCATACGGGGACCTCGTCTTCTACCCTACCCCCTGGCTAGCGATGGACCATTTTCTTTCCATTTTTCACCAGAGGTGGGTTTTGCGGCGTCCTCGGGGACTCGAGTCTATTTTCCGCCACGGACCCAAAATGCTCGAAATTTGGGAATTGAGCAAAAGACCTCGTGGCGAGCCTGGCTCTGCTTTAGCGTCGCCTTAGGACCGTTATGTCGGGGTCTACTCTCGGGGTCCAAGCCTCAGCTCGCAAGCCACCCAAAAAGCATTTCCTGAAATCTCGAGGAATGTCCAGCTCTCAACTGGGCTTCCACCATCAGAGTTCGCTCGATTGTTTCTTAGCACCGCCGCAGACAGACAAACAACATGTCTTCCCTTCTGCTGAGCGCCGCAAGTGGCGGCATTTTTGGCGCTGCTCTGACTGCATCGGGCGTATACTCCCCGTCCGTTATCGTCTCACAGCTTCAGCTGGGCAATTTTCATATGCTCAAGAGCTTCCTCGCTGCCAGTGCTTGCAGCGCGTTGATCGTGGTCGGCGCGAATCGAGCAAAGTACGCCAAACTCTCGCCCCGATCCGACTCCTCGTATGGCTGGTTCATGAGATACGATGCAAACCTCATTGGTGGGCTCTTACACGGTATCGGCATGGCCTTGACGGGTGCTTGCCCCGGGACCGTCCTGGTGCAGCTTGCGATGGGGGTGAAATCCGCACCGGCGGTTGCTGCTGGATGTATCTTGGGAGCAATTGCCTTCGTCAAATCGGCAGCATATCTCAAGCGAACGCCACCTGCGAAAACCCATGCCGGTCCTCCCCAGCAAACCGTGCAGGAGAAGCTGGGCCTGTCCACCAACTCCATGATTCTCCTGTACGAGACTCTGTGTCTTGTCATGATCGGTGCCGCCACGTTCTTGGCACCCACGCGCGATCACTGGCTCAACCCGATCGTGGGCGGGCTTCTTATCGGTGTGGCGCAAGCAACCTCCGTTCTGTTCACTCGCAAGACCCTCGGTGTTTCAAGCGCCTATGAAGATATCGGGAAATATTTCTGGAGCGTCGTGGACGGGACGGCGGGCCCGGGCTTATCGAATATCGTCTTTGCCAGCGGCGTCATGGGCGGGTCGAAGCTCATTTCGCAATTCATACCAGCGGTGTCCGAGGCAGGAGGCCCAGCGATCAGTCCCCTCACCGCTGCCGCCGGGGGGTTCACGATGATATTCGGCGCCAGGATGGCGGGCGGATGTGCGAGTGGACATGGGATCTCCGGGATGGCCACCATGGGCTTGAGCAGCTTCATTACCGTCGCTGGGATGTTTGGAGGCGGCATTATCACGGCTCTCCTGCTACGATAAGGAGCCTGGTCCTTCATCACTTTTGAGGGACCGCCTCTTTTATCGAGGCGCATTCACATTTCATTCCGGACAGTTGTCTGAGTGATCACTGCCACCACACCACACAGTGACAAACAACAATGAGAACCATCCAGGGGCAGTCACTGCCTCGTGACCGTTGTGAACAACACTGCCTGTCGGTGACAACCATTCACTGCACGACGGAACACCTCTCCTTGAAGAAGGGGGTCAACACTTCCGCCATCCATCCATCTGTCTGTGCCGTATCCCCGCGACAAACTTGAGCTCTACAGTCTCAACCTGCAAGCGCCATCACTGAACAGCAAAGCCTTGAGGAAGCTACCAAACATCACGACCTGGAATTGTCATCTAGGTGCATAATCTCGAAACAAAACAATGCCGTTCCTCAACCTCGCCCCAGTCGAGCGACCCGCTCCCCAAACCCAGCTGTCTGCGACCGCCACCGGCGTCTCGAGCCCTCCAGACCACGTCGACAGATCAGACAAGCCTGTGCTGCCCGAGCCCTCCACCATGCCAACTACCAAAGGCAGCAGTCCCGATAAGACTGCCTCCGAGTGTAAATTCTTGAAGCTGACGCCGGAATTGAACAGACCGTTCATTCCGACTGAAGCTCAAAGTTCAAGTCCAAGGACCAGCACCAGCACCAGTACCAGTACCAGTACCGGTGCGGGTGCGGGTGCGAGTGCGAGTGCCGAGCAGGGGTGTCATGGAGACAAGGCTGTTGTCCAGGCCCAGGAGAAAGAGTGATCTGGGTGCATACCTGGGTATGGAAGTGCATGCGCGCGCGAGCCGTGTTCCGAGCAATGGTTAACTCCGGAGATGGACGGTTCATCAGTGTCTTTCTTGTATGGATGCCTAGCAGAAGAAGAAGAACAACAATAACACAGTCCATAGACACCGACGACAAAGTCTCGCAAGGGGCGTCTCCTCTTTTGTTGTTTGGGGGTTCGTTCACTTGGACCATTCAGCTCATCCTAGAGCAGATGCCTACCCACCTACCTACCTACCTACCTAGTGTGTATATGTACCTCGTCCGGTTCAGGATACCCAATATTAGCATTAGCATCAGTATGATGGAACCAGGAAACAATGCAGGATTCATTCAGACCAGCAGACGTCCGCCTGGGACGATCGGTCCAGGCCCCTTCATACATAAGCTGGACTTTCATTCCAAAATCAATCCACTGCCTACGTACATAAATACGTACAGTATTGTACTTTGTCTGACATTGATGGCATGTACAAAGCGCTCTAGATGCTGTCTCAGCTCCCGCGATCCAAATGCCGGGTTATGTCTGGCTGCGCGGCATCCTAGCACGTACATCCTACATACATAGCTGACGGCTCGCTCAAGAACTTGGCCAAAAACACAGCGCCAAAATGTCGAGAGGCCAACTCCCGTCGTGCCCGATATCGTACAAACCTCATCCCAATGCCAATGAATGTCCAAGCTGATATTTCGGCCACCACCGTCGGCGAGCGAGTCAGTCATCACCCTAGTCCTCGTGTATTTATTTACACCGTCACATTTCCCCCAGGCGTGGTTGAGATCAGCACCGTTGCAGGTAATTGCTAGGCACCAGCCCGATACCGCCTGCTTTCATTCCCCTCGCACTCTCCTTGACCTCAGCCTCCCACCATCCATCATCCTGAAGTCGCAATACTGCGAGGATATCGCCTTTGGAGAAGGAGAGTTCTTCGGGAATGGCCGCTGTGTAGCTGTACATTGCCCTGGCTGTAAAGAGTGTCGTTAGTAAGTTGGTGCCGAGGTCTGGAGTCTTTCACATCAAAGGTGCAATCTCGTGGATGCAGGGTTGACTTACCATAATGCAACACTCGCTGTTGACGCTGCTCTTGAGGCGGAGGACCTGCCCGATATGGTATCGCAGCGAGACTCTTGCTCCGCTCTCTTCTTAGTTCGATATCCATCCCCCCTCCATTAGCACTTCCACCTCTTTGCCGGTTATCATAGCCCTGCGGTTGATGTTGGAACTGCTGCTGCTGAGGTTGTTGCTGCGAATACCGATCTCCCCCAAAGCTGGAGTTGGGCCGCATCATTCCCTGACGACTTCTTTCACTGCCACCGGACCCGTCGTACCGTCCCGGATCCTGGTTGCTCAATTGAATCTCCATGCCGGTGCTTTGTCTTGATGCTTGGTTCGGTGCCGGCCCAGGGCCTCGTGATCCTCCATAGGGATTGGGCGAGGCCGCGCGGTATTGCTGAGCCGCAGGCCGTCCGCCTGACATCATTGCTGGATTCGGGCTTGCTGCTCTAGGGGCCATGGAAGGTGCTGGGCTTCGCGAGCGCGGCTGGTATCTTTGGGATTGCTGTGGTTGAGGACTCACAGCACGAGGGATGACGCCGGGAGCTGGGCTTCTGGCACGGGGAGGCTGGCTTTGAGACTGAGGTTGCGGGCTTGCTGCTCTCATCATCCCCGGGCCAGGGCTCCTCCTTCCATCTCTGGTACCAGGTCTTGATGGCTGAGTCGGATTGCCTCCTGCCCTAGTGCCCCATGTCTCAGTGCGATTCAGCATTTCGCGCTTGGTATGTGCTGGTTGAGGAACACCGAGAGCACTCTGCGTCCTCCCACCCGCCATAGATGCTGGTCCGGTGATATCGTATGCTGGTGGAGGTGTTCCTCTCTGTGCCGCCAGGCGAGCTTGACTTTCGGCGCTCAGTATGCCTGGTCGAGTGGCTGGTTCTTGATCAGGCGCAGGGGTTGCCACGCCGTGATACCGATCCACGGCTACCCGGGTGCTTGACTGTTTAGCCATTGCCGTGGCGCCACCGGCGGTTAGTTTGAGATCTGCAAGTGCTTGTGCTATAGGATCGTGCATCAACTCATTGCCTACCACTGAAGGTGGTGGCATAAATTGACTACGCCGGTTTGCTGTGCTAGCTTTAGGTGTTGAGTCTTGAGTGCCATCCGGGCTGGCTACGTCGAAGACATTGTTGCCCACGCTCAATTGGAAGCTCGCCCGAGGATCAGCAGCCTCTTCGCCTTCAAGAGCCATGTCAGCTGCATTTCTGTTAAAATAGCTGGGTGCCTGACGAGCTGGAGACTTGGTAGGACTCGACTGCGCACTAGATACGGTGGGGTTCAGATTTCGAGCGTTGGTGACTGAGCCTCCGTTCCAAGTGTTGCGGCTGGTGGAGATACTGCCCGGCTGGGGTTCGTGGTCTTTCCTAGACTTTCTGCGAAACGGGCTGTTCGAGAAGAAACCAGACCTCTTCTTCTGGACGGATTTCTCAGGTGATGCCATTCCAGGCAGCTCAACGCCATTAATCGGGGCACCTTTGGTTGGGGAGGCTGCACCAGAGCTGAGTTCCGCACTCGTGAATGAGCTCGGTGCAGAATAGTCACTCTGGTCATCCCTACTATCTGGTCGAGTGTTTGAGGACAAGGCAGAGCCGGCAACCGAGGAAGCATCCGCTCTGCAGAACATCGTCATGCCGTCGGTCGGGTACTGATTGTGTGGCACTTGCGGGACGTCTCCATGTTGGCTTGGTGAGTAATTCGGAGGCACATTTGGTCCTGGATGTTTGTAATTCAACGGCGGCGGACGCCCACTGTTTCCATTGGACGGTGTCGGCATATCATCCTCTTGCGGTCCCGTCGGCTCTTCTGAGTATTGGCGCTCTGGGGTCTGGCTGCGCCTGGCTTTTGTAGAGCTTGAATGGGTTGGAGACGATGTTCTGAACGCGGGATTCGTGGTCCTTGAGAATTGGGCGACCGAGTAGTTCTCATCTTCCGAGACCTCGGATGCGGTGTCCACATCGCCTCGACAGAAGTTGATGTATCGAGGAGGATCGGGAATTTCTTGGCCTGTTCCGCAGGTTTTTATGAAGCCCGAAATGTCTTTCTCGACTTCACAATTCTCCAACGCAAGTCTGATCTTTTCGCAGGACGCGTCGTCAGAGACGCACACCGTAGATGCGATGTTGGCAAAGGCCCATAGGGAGGACTTCATGAAGTCGAGGCGTTCTTCCTCAAGATCTTGGAACTTGTCGCACGCGGCTTTCCACTCCTTGTTCCACCGACCTGTCGTCTCCTCCAAAACTTTAATAGCGGCCTCGTACTCATTCGAGTTGGTGGCCATGTTGATCTGTGTCTTCTCGAGTTTGGCCTTGTTCTTTCGCTCTTCTTGTCCCATGACCATGTGACCCTGAGCCAGATATCCCTTGACCCGCAAACAGTCCTGCTCGTACTTGTCCCGACATTTGTTGACATGAGCGGTCTGTGCTTGTTTCGTCTTCAGCAGCCTCTCGATTCCGTTCTGGACGATTTTGCGACGCTCCTTGATTCCGCCGGCAAACGCTGCCAGTGGCTCCTCGAGCTCGGACCTCATTTGCTGGGCGATCAGTGCGTGCTGTTTGCCCATTGACTCTGTCTCTCCTCTAGCAACATCCAGGCTGCTCCGTAAGGTTCCCTGTTCAACACTTCCCAGCGGCTTTCGTGATAGACTCAATAATTTTTTGGCGTAATCTTCTTCTAACGCTGCTCTTGCATTATAAAAGGTTTTCAGCTCATCGCACGTTGTTTTGGCATTTTGCATCCGGGTAAGGAGAGGGTCGACGCCGGCGTCATCTCGCCCCCAGAAATTATTTGAGACTGCCCTCAGCAATTAGTTGGTGACCAGGCATAGGTGGTTGCAATACTTACAGCTCAATGGCACAGATGGAGGGGCACCTGGTCCCGACGCAGCGCCTGGCGGCATCGTGCCAGTCGTAACAAGATGTCGTTGGTCTCTGGGTCGGAGTTGCTGAAGCAGTTGCAGATATTAGTCTTGGGGACACCGGAGTCGTGTTTAACTATGCGTGATGCGGTAGTAGCAGGGAGATGTGAAAGCAGGCTGGTTGCATCTCCAAGAGAGCCCCAACGATGGTTGCAGTGGCGTGTTTAGGGTTTCCCGAATTAGGTGGCCCGTTGTTCCCCTAGCAACTGACCGCCAAGAAAATATCCAGCCTTATTGCCGGCACAGCCTTGCGCAACACTGACTGCCTACGTAACAAGAATGCCAGTGTCTTCCCCTCTATTCAATCAACCTCGAACATAAAGCCCCAGCCCTTCACAAGCCGAGTGTCTACTCCCACCATTTTCAGCATCCCCCAAACCGTGGTACTGACAGAATCCAGTACAGTAACCCTCAGCGACTTCTCCCAATACTCGACGCGCTGTGCTGCTCGAAGATTGGTGCAGAATGTTGTCAGCACCAGCGCGCCATTGGCCGCAACATCCATGACCATTTCATCCAGAGTGCTCTCGTCTACTCGCACAATCTCATTATTGTCTGTGATGCCTAGGTGGCGCTCCCAATTCCCACTAATGTCTATCCCGATTGCTGCATAATTGGCGCGTATCGCATCGTTCATGCCTTTGATGTAGGGCGTCACCAGTCCTATCGAGGTCACGCCCAAACTGTGCATGAGCGCGTTGAGTGACAGGACAGATGTTGTCGTCTTGATGCCAGTCTCGGCCTCGATTGCAGCGCACAGTCTCTCATCGTGTTCAAAGCCAAGCCACCCAGCCGACGTGCCGCTCCAGCCGATCACGTCGACCTTTGCATCCGCAAGCAGCCTCGCTGCAGATAATATCGGTTCGAATTGGAATTGAGCGCTGGCATTTGGGGAGAGGTCGATCGTGGTGACTCGAAATCGAGAAAAATGCACGGAGATAGATAGACCCTCTGAATGGATGGACGAGACGATTGCATTTGTCAGCGGCTCTAACGCGGTATTCGACGAAGGCACAATGACGCCTAGTCGCACGATTCTCATGGTTGGCCTATTTCCCCGTTTTAGTAGGTTGCCGATGTTCTGAGACGGGATAGAAGACTTACACTGCAGTCTGCCTGAATTGACTTCACCTGTGACTGATAAGGTTTACTTGGAGCCCTTGGATACAGTCCGGAGTTCAACGTCAGACGCCGCCAAGGCGAGGTCATTCGACGCCCAGCTCACCCCTCTTTGGGACGAGGGTGATGCCGCCCTGTGCCTCTCGCAGCTCGCGCGAATCGGGCGAGTCGGGGTAAGATCTCAGTTGGCGTGGGGACGAAGATCGCGGCCCAGCTACCAGTTCAGAAAGGCAAAAAAAGGGCAAGCCTGGATCAAAGCTTCAAGCAACCCAGCACACTTGCCGTAGAACGATTTATAACGATATTGTTATTGTTAAGCCTTCAGGGCTCACTGAAACTATCTCACCAGATTGATTCTGTGGGTCATTCGCCTCACTGTCTGGTGTCACGTCGTCGTATGCAAAAGCATAACCCCGACCGTCGATCTCTAGTTGATGGACAAGCTTGCTATACCAATTGGTCGTCTGCGCGCTGTAATAGGAATCAGACGCCACTCCATCAGGCTGAATATTGCCACCGTCCAGAAGAAAAGTCGAACGATTAAAGGCAGCGCAAAGACGGGGGGCCACCGCTGCCTGCACGTCCGTGGCCGAAGAGTCAAGGGCGAATGGGCCGCTTGC
Organism: Cladophialophora immunda; assembly: GCF_000835495.1. Lineage (NCBI taxonomy): Eukaryota > Fungi > Ascomycota > Eurotiomycetes > Chaetothyriales > Herpotrichiellaceae > Cladophialophora > Cladophialophora immunda. Next base: position 2,374,815 of record NW_015622547.1, on the reverse strand, counting down.
GCAGCTGAATATGTCCATAGCTGAAGGCTGAGCAAAGGTCGCACCCGCATCGCTGCCGTCAGTGCAGGTGAGAAGGTCATTGCTGACAGTACATGATATATTTCCCAGCTGCTCAGATTGGCTGTTGATAATCAGGGGTTGACCGGCGTAGGTGCTCCAAACTTGGTCGACATAGGATGACCAGTAGTCCGAAAAGGCATCCGCGTTGAGGTCAATGTAGTCATCGGGGGCAAGGACGTGGACAGGTTGCCCTTGAGCGTCGGTGATGCAGAGTTCATTCCAGGGGTATCCGTCTGTCGCCGCCTGATCTGCCAACGCCTCACAGAGGGTCTGAATGGCGTTTAGTTCCAGGCCGGGTGTCGTTTGGGTTCCAATGTCTGCGCCTGTCAAGATGAGCCCCAGGTTCATGCTGACGAAGTCGACATAGCTGGTGTCTACATATATCACGCCATCCTGCGTGTAGGTGAATTCCACAAAGCCCCAAGTGGTGGCATTCTCCGCGGGTCCGGTGACTGAAGGCTCGACCAAGGCAGGGCCTGTTACACCCAGGACGACAGAAAACTGCAAACTCCCCTGGGCGAGCCATATCCTTCCGGCGGAAACGCTGGTTGGGATTGTGACGTTTGTTGGTTCGCCAGAGTCGGCGACAGGCATTGTGATCTGATCTGGGGATATAACGGTCGGGATAGTCGAAGAGATATCCGTCGGGGGATAGTACCATTGACCATCAGGCTGTAATAAGACGAGCAGCCCACTTGCGTCATTGCCAGTCACATATAGATTGACACTGTCTTCCTGGGAAAGGTTGTTCACAATGGAAAGTGGTAATCCAGTAGCGGAAGCACTATCCGAAGATGTGGTAGTGCTGGCCACTGTATCACAATCTCGACGGACAACACGATAAGGTGAAGTTGGGAAGGCAGAGCTTCTGTGTATTAAGGAGGACAATAGCAATAAGGGTAGGAGGGCGGCTTCGAGGGGCATATTCTTTCGTTGATGTCGTGAAATAGCTGGACAAGTCCTGATGAAAAATTTGCTCTGCACTTTCACTTACAAGCGCGGCCAGGGTTGTTTGATAACCTTGGATATGAATCCAGACAGACACTGGGAACAGAGAAGACGCCATGGTCGACAGATATTAATCTTGTATTTCTAGAATGGCCGGTAAGAGAGTCCAGATGTCTAGCCTTGGGTGTGAAGGGTGGCTAGGTTATTAAAGGAGGTCGAACAAAGTTTGTTTGTTTACCAGCCATACCGACAGTAAGGATACTTCGCAAGATACGGAGTACCTGAGTATCTCTGACCCGCTTTGAGATCGCCGTGGAAAGGATGTTTTCACACAGACCCACTCTCGTAAACAGGGTGGATGGAAGTGGACGCGCAGCTCTTTTCGCGACTTTGACTATTTGCTTTCGCGACCATGTTGAGACGCAAAAGTATTGTTTGCGACTCGCCAATTGAGAAGAACCTCCTAAGTACTGCTGTTGATGTAGCAGTGGAGGCCAATTTGGGGTGACAACGCGAGTAATAACATCTGCCGAGTACTGTCGTGGTTTATGGAGCTCTTCTCGGCATAGCCTCGACGCCAAAATGGAGACTGGCCAGAGCATGAGAAGAGCCGCGTGGCTGTTCAATCTCTTCGTGGAAAATAGAGTTTAGAAGCGACGACGATCGGGTTCGTGTATCTGAGAACAGCGACAGCATGCCAGCCACCAACACCACCAGCCACACATTTCCACATATAATCTCCACAGCCATTTCGAACGCCACTACACCAGCCCCAACCTTGTCTTTGACAGTGAACTCGTGGGGCTCTGCCGGAACCAGTAGAGGCGGCACTGGGGTTGGTTTTGGAAGTGGTACCTGTTTTGACTGTCAAGGGTGTCTCTTGTTCCAGTATCTCCAACTCGAGATATGGCGCAAGTCTGAGGACAGAACGTCAGAGTCTTCAGCAACAGGTTTCAAGAGGAGGAGTATCCATCTTGCCCGACGCCAGTGGTGCCGTCATGCTGGCCTCCAAAAGCGTCTTTGAATACAACCTCGTCGCAGCCACGGCGATATACAGGGGTTTCTCCATGGCCGGAGATAGTGACAGTGGTTGAGAGTAGTTCCGAAGGCATTTTGCTCGCGAGAACAGTCCAACAGCCATGATCTCGGCGCCAGCGAGGTCCGAAGTATTCAAGAGCAACCCACGTTAGCCAGCCGCATGCACGTGATATCGGCGCTGCCAAGTCCCGAAGACAACAGTGACGTAGTGTGGAGAAGCTGGAAGAACGAGTGCTGATTCATCCACTTCATCCACCAACTCTGAATCTCCTTTAGCCAGCTGGGCCAAGTAAAGTCTCGAGACACGCGCCCGCCCTAGCGGTACAACTTTCACGAATGAGTGTTGAATCAGGGGAGGCACAGTTTGTCAGCGATGTGGCCTTCACCAAACGCTCTATGGCAGCTTCGGGTGGAGCTACCTCCGAACACCGGGCTACCCATTGTAATTACCCATCAACACTGGAGGAAAAGGAGTTTGATACAGGTGGTTGACAATCAGCGCATGTTCTTTGCAGCATCGCTCATGCAGTTATAAACACCTCGAGAATTCATGAACTGGTCCACATTAACATCATCTCAACGCATAACCTCAACGTATAACTTCAACACACAACCTCCATCACCTCAACACATAGCCTCAACATGTCGAAAGCAATCCTCATCACCGGAGCCACTGGCAAACAGGGTGGCTCAGTTGTGAACGCGCTCCTGCGTGCCAATGCCGACTATCAAATTCTCGCTCTGACGCGTGATCCCGAGGCAGCCTCTGCTAAGAGGCTGCTGCAGAAATCCCCAAAGATCAAGCTGGTGGCCGGCAACATGGACGCTGCCGACAACATATTCGCGAAAGCCAAAGAGGCGTCTAGTCTCCCGATTTGGGGAGTATTCAGCGTACAGGTATTTTATTCCCGCTCCAAAGTCTACTGAAGGTGCTAACTGGGTCTTTTCTCCAGCTTGCTATTGGAAACGGCGCCAGCCCTCAGTCCGAAGAGCGCCAGGGGAAGGCCCTGATCGACGCCGCCCTCAAATCGGGCGTCAAGCATTTTGTCTATTCCTCGGTCGACCGTGGCGGCTCCGCCAAATCAGATACAGATCCCACAAACGTTCCTCACTTCGCCAGCAAGTACAATATCGAACAATACCTCTTCGAGAAGACCAAGAACCAAGAGATGGACTGGACGGTTCTTCGGCCGGTTGCATTTTTTGAAAACCTCGTTCCTGGCTTCCTTGGCAAAGTCTTCACAGCGAGCTGGGCCCGGAATCTGAGAAAGGATCAGAAACTCCAGCTGATCGCGACTAGCGACATCGGATTCTTTGCCGCCGAGGCATTTATGAAGCCGGAGCAGTACAAAAACACCAAGCTCTCGCTGGCCGGCGACGAATTGACCTACGACCAGTTCAAGACGATCTTCGAGCAGAGAATCGGCACAACGCTGCCCACCACCTTCTCGTTCATAGCTGGCCTGATCAACTGGATGGTCAAGGACCTTGGCTACATGTTCCGATGGTTTCGCGATGTCGGATATGGAGCAGATATATCAAGCTTGAAGCAGCTCAATCCCGGATTGAAGGACTTTGGCACATGGCTCGAGACCGAGAGTCAGTTCAAGAAGGCGTGATGGCATCTCACTGGACTAAGGGAGATCCGGGGCAGTGGATGGAGAATATAGGATACCGCGCCCGAGAACTCGAATCCAGCAAAAAGTGGTTTTCTGTGGCTTGCTATACTTTTTGGACTTTAGTTATAGATTCCTTGAGAGTTTTATGCCAAAAGTTGATTGTGAAATAGTAATATATATAACTCGATCTTGAAGTGTTTCTACTCATCACAATATTCCTCCGGGGCTCACGTTCTTGTATAGTCTTTGGACTTCTCATCACACCCGATCTTCCACCCTCTTCAGGGACTTTGGACACAATAAATGCGACCAATTCATTGGCCCAAGCTGGAGCCATGACTGGGGAAGAGTGGAGATGGACGAGGACGTGCTATTGCGCTGTCCAACGTGGTTCCCGAGATCGAGGTATTTACGGGGCCTCGTCTCCCGGTGGGATCCACTTCGGAGCTCACTGGTTCCGATTTTGTGTCTCCGGCGCCTCGTCTCTCCGCAAATTGGTAATGGATGGAGCGACCTCAGCAGGTTGTTGCAGAGGCTGTCCCAGCTCCCTATTATACTTAGCAGCCGCGGTACGGTATATAACCACCTGCGCCACGCTACAGCCTCTAGTTCGAGGCACATATAGGAGATTTAGGGTGTATATGACCTTCCGGCGGTCGAGCGAGTGACGCTTCCGTCAACTTCTCCCGCAAAGCCTTGTTCTCCATCTCTTCAACCATTCGTTTCTCACCTACCATTCCACGGCCATGTCGCCGCCTTTACGCGATAACGTCTCGCGCAACAAGGCGCCGTCTATCCTCGGCCGCGCCCTCTTCGTGGGTCTTCGCACCGCCGACGTCTTTTGGCAATACTCTCTTCTCTCCCGGGGTCTAGGACTGCGATTCTTGCAGGCCCTGGGTGCACGCACCGTGGATGCCGGCGACGTCACCGGCCCATCGCACGCTCTCGGACTCAAACCATACTATCAGCTCGTGTTGCTGTTGGCTCTCGGGAGCAGCGTGAAACAAAACGTGCACATGCTCTGCGTATCGGAACAAGAACTGCCCGCGGGTTCGGCCTTTGGGATTTCCTTGTTCAACACCATTTTTAACTCAGTGAACACGATCCTGTCCCTTTGGGCCGTTACTTCTCAGTCACCGGCGTCGTCCAACTACACGGATCTCCTCTATTCGCCTGTCTCGGTTGGTGCTGGGCTATATGCCATTGGCCTCCTGGTGGAAGCAGTCTCGGAGTTCCAGAGGAAAAGCTTCAAACAAGATCCTGCCAACCGTGGCAAGCCCTACGCAGGTGGCCTGTTCTCCCTTGCCACGAACATCAATTATGGAGCCTACACAATCTGGCGCTCAGCATACGCATTGATCGCGGGTGGGCTGGGATGGAGCGTCGTTACCTTTACCTTCTTTTTCCGCGATTTCGCGACGCGAGGAGTTCCGGTCCTGGAGGATTACCTTACCAGCCGGGTATGTATCTGATCTCCCTACCCGATCATAAACGCATAAGCATTGATTCGGTATTGTCGCTGACTCGGTGTGTTCCAGTACGGAGAAACCTATAAGGACGTTCAGAGGAGGGTGAAGTACAAGCTGATTCCAGGCATATATTGAGATTACGCTCGGACCAAAACACATTTCTTATCATTCACCTTGCTGGTCCTGAAGCGGAGTTTTCAATAAAGAGTTCTCGACCCCTTCAATGCGTATAGCCAGGTCTCCTGCTCGTGTCTATTCCTAGCCAAATTCGACGGGACTGTACTTATAAAGAGGTCGCCTGATCCTGATGTCAGCTTCTTTCCCACCGGCGCGATCAATCTCATTGGCCTTGACCTTATTTACAGCACAGTGGAGCCATTGGATCATGGGTGGGGAAGAACTCGGTGTGCGTGATCCATCAATTTAACCTGGCTCACCCTTTCGCCCACTTGTGCGACTTTAACTGGTTCTTGGTGGGCATTTCTTACAAAGTTGTGCTGCAGGTAATAAGAGACCGCTGACATCAACTGGCATTAAACGTATACCTCATTCCTCAAGCGCAACTGAGAAACCTAAAGGACAACACCTTGCAAGCTGCAACTGGCATGCAGACTGCGAACATTGACCCGCGAAAGTGACCACCTAATCATCGGACCTTGATGTTTGTGTTGGTCACTGCTCCTACAGCTGTGATTTCCGACACGGCCACACCCGTGTCCCGCCCGGTATAACTCCTGCTGCTGGGGTTGGTAAAGGTCGCAAACGTGCGATTGTTGGAGCTTCCCGGGAACGGATCGCCGGGATCACCACGTCCTCCGGCCCTGCTATAAAGCTGTCCCAACCCGTCAGCCTGCATGAGGTCAACCTTGCGATGGCTCTCGTTGCTGTTATCCGGAACAGCGTCATCGACGTGCCAGACTGTCTTTGGGTCAGCAAGGAACGGCAATCTTGGGGCAGGGGATGGGGGCCATGAGGCTTACTGAGAAGCCCTTCTCCAGGGAGGGATGTGTCATAACCTGTTTGCTGACGTTTCTCGAGGAGGAAATATTCCTGGCTGCTCAGGTCTCCGTTCGTCCACACGCGATGGACATTATGGGCCGTCTTCACATCTTGGAAGGAAACAGGGCGGTTGGTTGTCTCGTTAACCACAGTGACCCATTGCTGCTGGGCCTTGCACCATGCGGATGGATGACAAGGCCGAGACCCTGGAGGAGATCCACCCCACGTTCCCCCAGCCATTACACACCAGTTTCCGATTCCTGGGGAGCTGTAGTCTATGTCATAGAGGTCGGGCCATCCGAACAGTAGATGGCCCAGTTCGTGTGCACAGACGCCGACTTGGGCATCCTCTGGGATGGTCAGAAATCCGTAGACTTTTGCTCGGCCGACGACTCTCTGTCTGTAAAGCACCCATTTGACAGACCAGATGTCATTCATGTTGCTGGACTCTTCGGTCCCTGTCCCAGCGTGGACGACGATGAACGCATCCACGTAGCCGTTGTGGTCGTTATCGTAGTCACCAAGGTCGGCAAACTGAGTGACCGCCGCTGTCAGGGCATCCTCCCCAAGATCTCGAGTATTCGGACGAATGGTTCCGTTGGATCCGCCACGCCCAGCATCGCCATTGGCATAGTAGGCCTTTGGATGGGGCATTCGGAAAGGGCCAGCCACCCTCCGGACCAAGGAGATGTTGCCGCCACTAGCATTGCTGTAGAACTCACTGACGCTGCCGGAGCCAATACCACCCGGGCGGAAGAACAGTCGCTCAAAGTGGGCGGCATTGTGATCGGGACTCATTTGCTGGTCGCTGAAATCGACCAGCACGACTGCCACTCTGAAGAAACCCATTAGCATTTTTCAACCCTTTATGTCAGTGCTGAAATCAAACTAACCGGACCTCGTTGCGAAGTGGTGTGCGATTTGCTGCTGCACTTGCCAACATGCGTGCACTTGGGGCCTGGGCGAAATGATCGGGTGGAAAGATGCAGCCGTCATTCAGCCCGAGAACAGTTCCTGTAGGACGGCTAAGCGGGACTTCATCACTGCCAGTCTGAAGTTGGCGTTGCAATTGCTCAGGTGGAGCGTTATTGTAGTAGTTGGGATGAGGCGGACAGAAGCATGGCCGCTCGACATTGCTAGTACGACAATCCGACATCCTGGCGTTAGACGCTGTAGTTTCTTCTTCTGGCCCAAGCCGAGAGATCTGAGTCGCAGAATCCATGGATGTTGCTTGTCTAAAGAAATGAGAGAAGGCAAAGGCTCAGCCGAAGGGAATCCTTGAGCCTTAAATGCATCACGTCGCTTTCCAGTGTTGGCAAATGTATGCATCGTGCCGGTGGTTTGGCACGAGCAACACGTTCTGCTGGCATGTTGCAAAGCGAACTATCCATCGACCTTGGCATATCTGAATGGGATGGCTGAGCTGAAGGACATGCATGCATGTAAGCGGGAAGGCATTGGCTACCGTCGCATTTTGCATGAGAGTGGCTTGCGGGATCCGAGGACATCGGGCCAGTTCTCAGTGTTGGCATTACCAATTTCTCGAGTAGACAACTGAATCTAGGTCCGCCAGAAGCCTGGACCGATATTTGAAGCTGTGCTCCAGCTCTTTGAGGCGAAGCGCAGATACGAGCTACTCAAGAGTAGTCAACAGCATGGCTAGCCTTACGACATTCACGGGACTAACCTGAGAACCTCAAAGGTCTGAACGAGCCCGCTCTATGGTACGGCCTACGAAGTCAAACTAGAGTTGAGGTCGTGTGAAGGCGGTAAAAGTAATTCAATGGGATCTTGAGCATCCTTGACTGGTAAAGTTGCGAGAAATCATGGAGCTGAACGGCACCTATGAAGCCTATTGGACAGTCTTAAGGAGCCCTTTGTAACACTCAACTACCAAAAGAGGAAGTCCTCCGCAGAGCCAAGAGCGGAACGTATTTGGGCATCAAACAGTGCAACACCAAGGTAAAAGTCACCAACCCTGGAACGAGCATTACATTTCGCATGACAATCCTGCCACTTTGTCTGTTCAACTGCATTTCATTTAGTAGACTACTATCCTGCACGAATCTAATCTCGATACCGCCAGCTTCGTATAGAGTTGTGGGTGGAATTCATCTCATGTCCATGCTCAGCCTTACGTGCCTCTTGGGGCCCCTCAACCTCAACACGGAGTCCCTTCGAACTAGGTTTCGCTTCTTCGAGTTCCGAAAGACTAGTGTGTTCCCAAACTTGACCAGTGCGTTGCATTAGCGGTCTGACTGAAGCGACACTTCCCACGCAACTCGGTGGGACTTCTTTCTTGACTCTTGAGACGAGACCAAACACGATTCTCGCATCTTACCCCTCTGTTCGACCGAAGAACCGCCATCCGGGCCTTCGTATTTCGAGCTTCAGCTGACGCAACGCCTCATTTCACGTCACCTGAGAGTATGTGAACGGCAACTGAAAAGGCGCCAACACGATGGGGGTCATCAGATCAAAAACACTCTCTCGATTCGGGCGAGGCTGAAAACTTAGACAAGACTGGGATGTCATATGGACTCTGAAACCCGCCAAAGGGAGTAAAGGAAGCATCGATGACGGAGTGAACGGATTGGTTATTGGACGATACAGCCTCCTGAGCGCACAAGGACATAAATTCGGCCATCAGCACGAAAAATAGCAACCCTCACACACTTGTCCATACCAAGGAGAAGAGGCAGACTTCGGAACCTTACAGCTAGCTAACAAAAGAAGCGATATTATCACAATACCTCGCTAAGGGCATGTGGCCGAACGTGTCCTCCAGTTGTTGCCGAGAAAGTAATGAGTGTGAGCGAGCATGATGCCCTTCCAGGTGTCCACAAAGTAAGCAGCTTCCTCGTCCCGACCGAGTCCTTTGCATCTGTTGTTGTTGCACAGCATCCCTCGTAATTGCACCTCTGAGTCCTGACTGCGCCTGCGAGCGACCTTTTACTGGAAAGCGGGCTCACAAAACCGCGCAACCGGTGTAGAGCCATACGAATGACGTCCAGCTCGCGGTATCCAAGTCGTAAGCAGCGGCGTAGGAGGTTGCGCTGTGAGCCTGATCAAAAGGTCGACAATCGATGACGGAAGTCTGCAGTCCGAACGACCCATCTCTGTATCCTGGTCAGCTCTGTGCATTGGCGTTGCCGCCCCAAGATAAGGTGTTGGCGGGCCAGTTATAGATGCCGCCAAAGACTAGTCCGCCAGGGGTGAACCCGTCTCCGTTGATCTGGATGTGCGGAAGATCGTCCTCTGACGTGACGGTACAAGCACTGTCGCTACACTGGGGAGGGGGATACCAATGGGCCATCCAGCTTGCGAGCCCAGTGGTTTGGCGAGCCTCGAGTGAGGTGTCGATGTGTTCGGGCTCGGTGATTGAGTCGTTAAAGGGGACGGGTGGAAGCGTGAATTGGAGCCCAATGCCTTGGTCCGGCACGAGATCTGCAATTGGATCCGCTCGGGCAAGTTTAAGAACGAGCCGCAGAGTTGACATCCTGGACTAGGATATAGTTGAAGTGCTGATAGTAATATTGCAGGGTTGCAATACAATCTGGATTAGAGAGGTAGCACTGGAAGGAGTATAAGAACTATAGATAATATGTACCGTCATTTACTGTGGAAAAGGGGGCCGCGTTAATGAAGCAGCTGGTTGAATGCTTCTAGCCATTCTACAAATCCCAATTACCCAATACAACAACCACCATCAGGCCGCAGCTGGCTTTCCATCGTCGAGTCTGAAGCTTCAGGCCGGTCTCTGCGTGTTGGCCCCCTCGTGTCTGCGATTTTGGTCTTGTATTCTTAGCATCCTGCGAGGCGGTTGCGCATCACTCTGTGAGGTATTGTAGTCAGTCGTGATGCCAAAACTTTCAAATCATTCAATCCATCTCGACGTGGTCGCCCCCCAATCGGAAGCACCCAGAAAGGGAATGGGCACAGCCTTAATTGCGGATTCTGGTTCATGGCGCCATGCCACTGGCTTGAGATCCGCGAATTCAGATCGGCGCGACCTCGGCTAAGAATGCTATTGGGTACATAATCAATCAATTAAGGCACCCACTAGTACTGTTAATAGAGATCGTCTAATAGTTATACGTGACTCCCTCTCCCCGTAGAGCGATGTTTGACGTGGGAGCCCGCAGCAAGTTCTCGTGCCGTACTTTAACCTAAGGCAAATACGAGATCACATTCAAGCATCCTGTGGATAATATCTAATTTCTTTGCTTTGATTGATTACACCCCGAGCAGACCTAGCTTGGGGGGCCGGTTTCTGGCTCGCTGCAACCAGTTCATCGTGATGATGGTGTGAACAACTGGGGAGCCTCTGGACGAGGGTGCGCTGTCGGTCTCCCAATGTCGGCCAAGGTCGTTGATCAAATCAAAGACTGTGTCTGCTAGGGTGCAATCCTGCTCGATTCTGCTGTCTCTACCATCCGCGTAACACGTGAGGGTTCGTCACAGATATGGCAAAAGGAGATTTGTTGCCCCGGTGCCCTTGTAGGAAGAGCAACGAGTCGCCAGCTTCTGTGCAGACCAGAAGTCTCAATGCCCGGTCTTTCTCAAATGGGGTGTACTTCGTTGGATATCGTGCGGAAGTATCTGATCTGTTGCGTGCTTGTCAGGAGCAGTCGAACCATGCCATGCAGTTCGCCAAACGGAATGGGTGGGAAGGAGAAGGATCCGAGTCCGGTCGATTGTCGCGTTAGCCCACGTATCGGCGTTGCAGCATCCCGATTGTCTTGTATCCATTGCTTTTTCCGTAAGGATGCCATCACCGGACGGATGGGGATGCCGCTATAGCTATACGAGAAGCAGTGATAGAGGTAAGAAGAGTAGAAGGGCGGGCAGCAACGCATTGAAGCATGGCCGGACACATCACCTAAAAGTCGCTTTTACGTGGTAGGGTAGACTAGATGCTATATTATTTAACCCTTTCGTTTCCTTCTCCGCTTCGGAATCTCAGCCGCTGTTTAGTTCTTATTGGCTCTTTTCAACACGGCTCAGTATTGGCAGCTAGGCCTCCGATATGAGAACATGGATACGAATGTTGCCCATATACATCAAAACACCACTCATCATCAACCTCGGTGGCGAAACCACCTCCCGAATTGGTACACGGGGGTCAGACTTCAGAAGGATTGCATCATTGCAATCACCGGTGGTAGTTGCACAGCAAATCAACGAGATTTTGAATTGATCCAGCTCTTCATCGGGTCAATGGCACGGATTTACATCAACATCTTCAACCAAGAATCGGAGTCGTCCATCATGAGAGAATCAAACTCCCGGAGCGAGTTAGCATCCAAGAGCAGGTCATCCCAATTAGTCGCTGCATATGTGAAAGGGTCATAGGCCGCTTCCGCCGAAACTGTGGCATCAAAGACCTGTCTTGGTTGTCTGTCAGGTGTTGATGGTGACTGCATGACATTACCGGGCAATGCGACCGCGGTAGGAGGTTCAAGCTGGCCCCTCGACGTTGCTTGCCTGTTCGATGGTTCAGGATTTGCGTTGCCTGCCCCTCTCAAGGCCGATGCTGGGGTAGGTGCCGATGCCAAGTAGGACGCAGCCTGGATCTCAGTCGGCGATTGCTCAGACCAGTCGCCAAAGACACTGTAGACGGGGCCCTCGCTTCCGCTGTCACATCGTCCATTGGTATTGATGCACACCTGCTTCTTGTGCAAATACCACAACCTGAGCTTGGCGAACGCCATGCCCCAGGTCTTCGCCTGCGGAAGGTATCCGTCTTGTGTAATTTCAGAGATCTTGCTCAGCATCGCGTCCAGATGTGGTATGGCCGATGCTTCTTCGGGATGGGTGGCCGGGGTCCTGGCTCTCGTTGCCTCTCTGAACGGCGTAAGCTTGATCAAAGCTACCGCTGCATATAAAGTCCACATGAGATAGTGATTGGGCAACGACCGAGCCAGCCGAGTCTCGAGAGATAGGTAAGCGTCAAGTAATGCTTGACTCGAGTCCAGACAAGAGCAGATTGAGCTAAGATGCTGGGAGCTTAGCACTATATCGGTCGCATGGAAATTCCCGGGTTCATTGCTCGCAAACAGTCTCTGGAGATAGCATCGCAAGGCGATTTGGTGGATACATATACTTGCAAACTCCGCCGAACATATCTTCAAGCCTACGACGTATTAGCACCGGCGACCACAAATCAAGGTCAGGCTCTTCAAGTACTGACGCTGGTCGACGAAGTTTGACGCTGATGTGTTCCAGCTTCCTAAGCGGTCTTGGAACGTTCTCAGCTGGTATTGGACTGTCGCACTGTCAAATTCACCAACTGCTTTCTTGTCCCCTGCGTCGAAAGTGTTTGACACATTATCTAGGATAACTTGTAGTCGCACGAGGCTGCAGAGTAGGGCATCTGAGCGCGGCATAGAATTTGCAGTCGACAAAACGTCGATGCAAGCTTCAAGATTCGATGATGGAGGCATGAGAGTTTGCTGTCGGAACAATGTGGCATTGCTAGTGTCGAGCAGAGAGATGAATATCAGCAGAAGCCAGTTAGGGCAGACCGGTCGGATTACCTTGATGCGGCATACCAGCACGCCAAGTATGCTCGAGCGACTTCCCTTGACTCATGCCTGTTAAAGTCCGGCCCTCGGGCAATCTTTTCCATCATACCAAGATCACACAACATAGTAATGGCTGCAGAGACAAATTGAGTTGGCAAGGCATGTGGTGAGTCCGGGTCATGGGCATAATACTGAGAGTACAAAAGGCACGCTTGGATGAGGTCGATACTTCGTCTACCTTGTTCAAGGATTTGCCTGGCCAGCTGGTGTTTCAGTTCTTTGACAAGTGGTGGTTGGAAAGAGGGCAAGATCGAGGCGCTTGCAACGCTCAGAATGGCAAGGAACAGCATCGGTTTAGCTTTCCTGCACTCGCGCAAATTGTTCTCTGAGGGTGACACGATTGGCAAGATTGGGCGCATTGAAGTGTTCCAATGGCCGAAAAGAACCTCTGCCGTTGGCACATCGAGAAGGCCTCGGCCGACAACGTCAAGATCGACTTGAGCGGAACAGTGCCTCGATTGAGATGCTTGGAAGTTTTCCAGCGTTGGGCGGGCGAATGAAACTGAAACATCTCTTGATCTTTCAGACGACACCGACTGTGTTGGTGTGCCAGAAACACTGGATTCTCCCGGTCGGTCCTGATATGATCTCGTGGATAAGGCGCGTGAAAGCGACGCAATCTTGCTCTCGAGCTCGCTGATCTTCTGCGAAGATTTCGCACGCGGTTTTGCTGGTCCAGGTCGGATGCACGCTCGAGATTTCCTGAGACAGGCTTCACAAGAATCAAGACCTCGCGCCACAACACATCTGGTTTTCGTCATTCGGCACGGTACGCATGCTATGGGGGCCTTGATGCGTTTTTCGGGGCGGCGCGCATTAGATATGGCGTCTTCTGCCACGTCCTGGCCCTCATTTCCTTCATCCTCGGGCTCCATGGTAGATTTTGTTGTAGTACCAATCAGTGATCAGGATGATAGGTCGATGTGTACCTCGTACATAAGCAGCTTCCGAGTTCTTGCGACTGATGAGAGTGCCAAGAGGTGTAATGACGGTCACACTAGGTTCTTGGCCAAACGCTACCCGACCGCACTAACTAGTATTAGATACCTAGCGAGCTAGGTAGGCACTTCTGTTAATCACTGGTAGGTATCCAGCAATGCGTCTCTGCCATTTCGGGTATGATCGCAGCGCGGCCTTGCTTTTGACAGCTATAAACCCCTCTATTATGCGGTCCACTACGCTCTGTATGTCCAAGTGCTATACCTCTTCTGGGGAACCCACATCTATTGTTGACCCTTCAAACGAACCCGCTCGAGGCCCCGACGCTATGCACAAACCCATGCCACCTCATCACGTTGGTATAACTGACTTGAGACTCTCCGGTGTCCTTTCCGGACGCCGAATGTACTTGATCCAACTGTATGGATCGGAAAATTCGTCCACCACACCATTGCCCGAGAATTTTCCCTGGACCACACTCGGGTACTCCCCAGCCAGGCCTACAACGCCGACATCCTTTTTGTAATTCTCCCACAGGGCCAGCAGTGCTTGGAACTTTTCTGGTTCTGTCTCTCGCAGATCATGCGTTTCTCCCGGGTCAAGGCTGATGTTGAACAATTCCCACTTCTGAGGTCCTCTTGGGCTGGGCACGAATGTAATTTTCCAATCGCCTTGCCTGAGAGCACCAGAGCCTGCAATTTCGAAGCCGACAGCATAGTTCCTATCGTGGATTTGGGGATCTTGGTCGGTTGCTAATGCTGGGCCCGACATCACCGCTTCCAGAAAAGGGACCCAGCTGCAGCCGCGGAGAGGGGCAATTTCTCGACCCTTGTATTGAGTCCCGGGATGCTCCAGCCCTGCCAGAGAGAGAAACGTCGGGACAAGATCCATGACCGTACAAAACGCATCAGTCACCTTGCCACTAGATTTGGACCGAACGTCATCAAATTGTGGAGAGGCACAAAGGGATTCCGGCAGCTTGACAACAAGTGGCACTCGACACCCGCCCTCGGTTGAATGCATTTTGAAAAGTCGTGAAGGCGCGGTGGCTGCCTGGGCCCATTGTGATCCGTACCAAACGAACGAATTACCTCGCCCAATATTGCCCAAGCTATTGTCGTAGTACTTTTCGATATGCTTCATGACGTTCTGGCCGACCAGAGGTAAAGCCTCATACGAGGCTCCCTCGGCTCCGTTATCGGACATGAACAATATCAGAGTGTCGTTATACTCGCCCGTCTCTTTCAGATACTCGATCACTCGGCCGATGTTCCAATCCATGCGGTCAACCATTCCGGCGTATACCTCCATCGCACGAGCTGACTTGAGACGGATTTCCTCGTCTAAATCGTCCCAATGCGCCTCGTCCGCCGCGGTGTTCACCACGGGATGCGGATTAATGTCAGGTTTGACTAGACCGAGACTGATCAACCGCTTCAGACGAGCCTCGCGAAGGGCATGCGGGCCAGCACTGTAGAAATTTCGGTACTTGCGAACACTCTCCTCGGGCGCTTGCAAGGGCCAGTGCGGTGCTGAGAACGGCAGATAGGCGAAGAATGGTTTGGACTTTTCGTCTGCCGTCCTCTCCGACAAGTATGACAACAGCTTGTTGCCATATCCGTCAGATGAATACCAGCCGTCGGGAAGCTTGTCCACGAACTGATCGTCTTCAACATGTAATGCACGCGTCGCTGTTTCGAAGAACTTCTCCGGTTCCGCCGTCGGATCATACTCGGGCGGCTCCCAGGCTGTATGAATACTTCAATGAGCTGGTTGCCACCGGAGGGACAGATATCTTGGACCTACCATAGTGATTTGCACATCCTGGGAGCAAGGCAAATGATCTGGTAAAACCTCGATTCTGTGGATGGTGTTCCTTTTGCAGACCCAAGTGCCATTTCCCGGACATTATTGTGTGATAACCTCCTTCCTGGAGCAGCTCAGGCACAGCAACCACTTTCTCGTTGAGGTAGCCCTCGTGGCCCGGCTGGCCATGGTGTGCTGCAGAACTACGAGTGAATTCCGCGAGCTGACCCAGCCCGGCAATATGGTGATCTGTGCCGGTCATGAGCATCGATCTCGTTGGAGAGCACGCTGCTGCAACATGGAAAGAGGTGAAACGAAGACCTGCGGCTTCAGCTGCAAGAGCATCAATGTTGGGCGTCTGGATTTCTGACCCGAAACAACTGCAGTCGCTGAAGCCCAGGTCATCAGCGACGATGACGAGAAAGTTGGGCCGTTTCTCTGAAACGGCGTGAGTTCTTTGGATCATATTCGACAGTTGTTTGAGCTCCCAGATTGCAACCTGGCACGTTTTTGTTTCTTAGATGCACGCACGATGGCACATATAACATGCAGTAAAGGAGACAGGTCGTATATAAAGAACCCGCCAGCGAAGATGAATTCAACCTCCAGAATCTTCCCAGCTTCCAGGGCTAGGACCAGAGATTTCTGCAACAGATTCCGGTACGTATCCCATTTCCGAGTGCGAAGATCAAGTTCAGCAACATCATGACTGGCCTCGCGTCGCCAGGCCCCGCCGTTATGTCACCGAAGTCCGACAGCGAACTCCGTGAGCGCAACTCGGCCCCGCCTCGTTCCCACGCTTTTCACAACTTTTCCCAAAACCAACGCTCACGTCGGCAACTGGACACCAGTTCTCGATGTTCTCTGCAAGCAGAAGCAAGGAATCTGACTCTGGCTCTCTCGATGGAGCTCGCCCCGAACTCCGCGATTCGCCATCAAACTACTGGTTGACGCCATTTCTGGGGAGACATGGAAGGTCACTCACAGTCTGGCTTCTTATTTATCCCTGGACCATGCATCGCCCTCCAGACCGTCGACTTTCTGTAGGAAGAACTGAAACCTAACACCAATACCGGCATCATGAAATCGCAGAATGAAGAAAACCTCACCATGGGCAGCCGTCTCCGGCTATTCTCCAAGACTACGGTTTTCATCATGATGTGGGCATATCACTATCACACTCCACCTGCGGATGGGCCAGGGGATAACGACTGACTGGATACCCTAGATACACGGCCAGCTGTGCCTTCAACTTTGGGTACGACGTTGGAAACTTCGGTGGCGTTCAAGGCATGCAAAGTACGCTCAAAGTTCGCCATGATGCTGCTGGTCGTCCGCGCTGATCATGATATATAGGCTTCGGAAAGATATTCGGCCAATACTATGAGAAGACGGGGAAATACGCCCTGCCAGCGTATCTCTCCTCTGTCATGACTTCGGTGCCCTTCTTCGGAAAAGCTTTGGTATGCGTGGTCCTCTACCGATCGCTGGGAGGTCCCTTGACTGATGTTTGGCGGATCAGGGTGTCATTTGCGGCGCCTGGATTGCTCAAAAGTTTGGCAGAAAGCCGGCGATAGCGATCCTGATTGCCAATGGCTTCATGTAAGGAGTATGAAATCGCTATACGGGATGCCGATCTGACGACAAGTTTACAAGAGGTATTACCTTGCAAACCGCGGCAACAACAGCAGCGCAGTTTACAGTGGGCCGTGTGATGAATTTTGCAACAACCGGATTGACGATCATTGTGGTACCTATTTACCTTGCTGAAACAAGCCCTCGTGAGCTTCGAGGAATGATGTACGTGACGAGTTTCCGTGTACCGATTTTGTCGACGGCCATGG
Source organism: Cladophialophora immunda (assembly GCF_000835495.1). Lineage (NCBI taxonomy): Eukaryota > Fungi > Ascomycota > Eurotiomycetes > Chaetothyriales > Herpotrichiellaceae > Cladophialophora > Cladophialophora immunda. The sequence goes on along the minus strand of NW_015622547.1, from coordinate 2,357,506 downwards.
CTATCAACACACCACACTTTGACCCGACTGGCTTGGGCATCTAAGCTAACTTGGGACAAAAGGAACGCAACGATCCAGTTGATGATCATCCTGGGTCAATTGGTAGCCTCACTGGTCAACTTGGGCACCAAGGACTTTAAGAGCAACGCGGGCTGGCGAATCCCGGTCGGTCTTCAATTCATTCCTGCAGGACTTCTGGCACTGCTCTGGTTTATGCTACCCGAATCGCCTCGATGGTGAGTTTTCTGAGCTGAATGTTTGATATGGGGACATCAAGGCTGAATACAGTCTCGGACTAGGCTCCTCTCACAGCATCGCACTGAAGACGCCGTCAAATCCCTCCAGAAGATCTCCAAGAACAGCAAGCCGATGGGCGAAATCGAGTCCGACATCGCCATGCTTCAGAGAGAGCGTGCTAATGAGAGCAAGGGTACTTGGGGAGAGGTGTTTGACAAGACAAATAGGGTCAGTATATCGTCATGGTGTTGTGCGTCCAGCTGCTTACCGTGGCTCCAGCGTCGAACGGCCGTCGCCGTGCTTGCAATGTTTGGACAGCAAATCACGGGCCAGGCTTTCGTTTCTCAGTATTCGGTCATCTTCTACCAACAGCAAGGCTTTGCAAGCGAGGCATTTGTCTTCACAGTGCTCAATAACGTGGTCTCGTTGGTGTGTCTCATCTTCACCTGGTTTATTGTCGACTCCGTTGGTCGCAGGTAAGATTCCAATTTAGAGATTTGCCAGGGTCAGTTCTTTACTGACAATGTCCTCACAGGCCGATCCTTCTCTTCGGCGCATTCATGATGGCGCTCTTTCTACTTATTTTAGGAGGCCTTTCCACAATCTCAGACCCGACCCAGGCGGCAAGGCACATGAGCGTAAGCAACTATATGCGGCATGCCCGGGCGATAACAACAATCTCGAAATGCTAATTTCTCACAGATTGCCAGCGTCATGCTTTTTGGAGCCGGGTACAGTCTTTCGTGGGCACCAGTGTTAGTATCCTCCTCCAAAGAGCGTCTCAAGCCCTTCAGAACTAACCTCCTTGCCCTGCACAGGTCCTACATTATTGTCAGCGAAGTTGCGTCGACAAGAGTCAAGGAGAAGACGAATTTGCTGGCCTGCGTGATCTCCGTCCTCACGACCTTCGTCACTTCCTTCACCATCCCTTACCTGATCAACGACCAATACGCCGGGCTCGGTGGGAAGGTTGGCTTTGTGTACGGCTCCATCTGTGCCGCCATGTTTTTCGTGGCCTATCTCTTCATCCCCGAACTTAAGAACCGCAGCTTGGAAGAGGTGGATCAGCTGTTTGCCTCAAGCACTCCCATGCGCAGGTTTGGACAGGTCAAGACTCAGGCGGCGGAAAAGATTGAAGCCACCGAGGTGCACGAGGTGGAGTATACCACCAAGGATGAGGAAGCGTGAGCTCAGAAGTGTGGCCAGAGAGAGATTTGTATAGTTGCCCCCAAACGAGCATTGCATGCCTACAACAACGGCCAAGTCTCTATCTCACGATACTCTAGAACAGGCCTCCTCGTAAAATAGTTACCGTGCGCATAAGATATTGATTACTCTGTGCACGTCGCCCTCTCCCTAGGACAATATCTCTCCAAAGCCCACCACGAAACGAACCATCTGCTGTCTCGAGCGTCGGGCTGCGTAGAGACCATGACCATTCGTGACACAAGACCAGCACACAGTGGCTCACCCTTTCCTAGAGCAGACCCGGTAGCCACGCGGTAACAATGAGAGAAGATCTTCACGACGCAGAGACCATTGAAACCTGTGAGCCGTCCATTTGCCCCTCTTCTTCACTGAACTTTATCCGGGGGAATGCGGAGTTTCGGGCTCCAAGGGGCAAAGGAGGCAAATCTCCCTGTCTCTCCACAAGCTTCCCATTTCTATATAAAGGCCCGCCGAGATGCGAGCGAGCCGCCGACAGCATCAACCTTCTGTTCAGCTTGTCCTTCGACCTCTCGCCGCTCGCTCCGGAACAGACATGTGACATTCCCGCCCCCTATGGAACAGCAGGTCGATTCCAGACCGAAAGCCCGTAAGATACACATTGGTTTGGCATCATGAGATGACGCGACTAATCTGCGGCCATCAGCGTGTCTCATTTGTCGGGCTCGCAAGGTCGGTGCCCTCAGGTGCCATTGCTGGGACAGAGGTGGAACTTGTTGCTAACCGGTCCGCCCGCAAAAGGTGAAATGCGATCGGGCCCAGCCAGCGTGCAGTGCCTGCGTCCGCCTAGAGGTTCAATGCCCCGGATACACGAATGCTGGGAGGCCGCTGTCGCAGGCGGAGCTGAGTCGGTCTGCCGCTGGCATCTTCGAAGCGTCGGGCATCGTCAAGCGCTTTATTGGTTCCTGTGTCGAATGCCGGCGGTCCAAATGTCGATGCTCCCGGACGAGACCGAACTGTGAACGGTGCCGCCAGAAGGGTCTCGCGTGCACCTACCCAGGCCAGGAAGACATTTCGAGGAGAGACAGCCCGAGGTCGCCAACACACTTGGTGTCCTCGCCCAGCCACGTTGCCAGTCCCCCTATCCAAACAACTCCGCTACAAACCAGGTTGGGTCGGACCAGCGCCTCGAGTAGGGAACAGGCCGTGGGGACAACCTGGTAAGAACTCTGGAGATTCCGCAGTCTCAGTCCAACGCGTGGCTCATCGCGCACAGGCTCAACGATGACTCGATTCCGCAGGACTTGGGTGTGCTACGATCCCTGATCGATGCTTACTTTGATCATGTCCATCCCTTGAGGTGTCTGGGTTTTATCCACAAGCCAACCTTCATTTACGCCCTGGAGAGAGGTGCGTTGACAGACGAATACAATGAAGCATTGATCTACATAATGTGCGCTTTTGGAGCAAAGTACTTGTCCTGGGACACTCATCGGCCTCTCTGCCTTTCTGATGATGAAACCGAGGTGCCTGGTGCTCAGTGGGCGAGAAAGGCCAGGGAAATCGCGATGAAAGACATGGCCATCCCGTCCCTGCAAAATCTCATGGTGAACATACCTGATCTAAGAAAATAACATCTTTTGTTGGGGCTGAATTGACAAATTGTTCAGGCCTTGGTCCTCATCTCAGAATACGGCGCTGGTGCTTGCGGAAACGCCATTGCCTTCGTGTTGGCCGGCTGTTGCCAACGTCTGGCTCGTCTCCTTGGCCTTGATGCTACCTCCAGGTCGAGCGTGAGGTCTGGCTTCGAATCTTGCGAGCATGAGAGCCGCAGGAGGCTTATGTGGTCTTGCTTCATCCTCGATGGCATTGTCGGCTCGGGCGTCGATGCGCACAGTCTATCTAAGGACACGATCCCGAAAATCCCTCTTCCTCGCCCCGAGTCCGAATTCTTGTCTCAAGTTCCAATTGACGAACAGGAACTACCCAGACTCGAGAGTATGGAAAGTCCAGAAGCGATCCAACCCGTTGACTACCGAGGCCAAGTCGTCTACCTTGTCCAGCTGCGCACTCAGGTCCTTAGGTATGTTGGTTTGTTTTGATCTTTGCCATAATTGACCAGCCGTGCTCCCCAGGTTGATCAGAGGATCGCTCTCCGCGAGCGATATTCAGGGCCCAGACTCCCCCTTTGTGGACCTACTCAATCGTCTGGAGTCGTGGTACGCGAATGTCCCCGCGAAACTTCGTATCACCGATCTCAACATGTACATCCTCAAGGAATTGAACATGCTCGGGCCAGTCTTTGCTCTTCACCTTTTCTACCATACGGCGGTGTCCGACCTGACGCGTGTATCGCTTCCTGGATTCAATTTCCCCCTTGCCGCCACCTTCGAGGAGGTCTCTGAGGGTTTCCGTCGAGACTGCCAACGACGTTGCCGTCACCATGCCGACGAGGTCTCGCGGCTGATCGGTATTGGACTGAAACACGGAACTCGACCATTTGACGACCCATTTTGCTTCACCGCCGCCTACGAAACGACAAAGATACAAATCATCCACTGCACTACAACAGAGAACCGTCGGCAGAGGGAAAGAAGCTCAGCAGAAGCAAACATCCGCTGCAACACCAGACTGATGACGTTGATGGGGCGAGATGGCTCTCATGTCCATGTAGGTTTCAAGCGCCGCGCCCCATGGGACTGAAGAAGGACAGGCAGCTTACAATATGCAGGTACGACCCCTCGTCGCCCTCTTGCACCGGTTCGGGTTCTCCAAGATCGCTCTCGAATGGGACCCTAGGTCCTCGGCCGACGAAGACGACAATGTCGAGATCTCGAGCCCCGTGGATTCCAACCATTTGTCCAACGTTTCGATACTCAGGATGGCTCGCGCGGAGATGCGCCGGCACGAAAGCCAGAGTACCAAGAGTCCAGCGTCCCAGGGTGGCATGATCACGTCTTTAGCAGAGGATGGTCGAGGATCCAGCGCCATGGAGCAAGTGCAGAGTCCGCTGCTGGCCGATCGACGCCATCGTGGGAGAGACTCAAGGATCGTGACCAGAATCCCCGACGCTGGAGAATTCCATTCGGCTTTGGACAATGCGACGTCTCCGCCGCATTACACGGCCGGGCTTCATCGCCCAACGGGCTTCGACTCGATAACCAGAGTCTCCGCCGACATCAGGCAGGACTACAGCACTCTCAACACCGACAACGACCAGCCCTACAACCACGCGACCGTGGACCCCGTCGGGTCGGCTGGCCTGTTCCCAGACGCGAGCTGCTTCCTCGACGCTTCCGCCTCGGACGACTTTGCCGACGACTACGCCAAACTCGCGATGGAGATGTCCGACTACATCACCTGGAACGCCGCGGACTATACTCCATGGCTGCCGCTCAATCCTGACCCGACGACACAGGACACGCAGAACTACGTCCAGCACGGCGACCCTCGGCCTTCCGTGCCCGGGTAGAACCGCCAGTGGCCCGTTTTGAGATCTGTCCCGGAGGCCGGTTTTGGTGTCGGCATGGATGAAACAGGACCTTGCGTGCTCGGGGACATCTCAGAGGCTAATGTGCCCGAGGATAGAAGGCAATGTGGATTAGGCCTCGCAGACCCGTCCAGTCCCTTGATTTTCCGGACTGATGCGCCTTGCTTCGAGGGTGAATGAATGTCGGGTCGGGACAAGGATCAAATGCCGCGGACGACAGTTGAGACAGAGAGTCAGTATGCTCTCTGCATGTGTCTATCTCTCAAAGTCAAGTGCAACGCTACGTGGCAACTGTTTGTTGATGAAAGAATCGAACTGTCTGGTCGTAGGGATCGCTGGACCATTGATTCTTGGAAGCAAAAAGGGGTCAGCCCAGCTTTCTGGTGTCTTACATGGGGAAAAAAAGAGCTGAGAGCGATTCTGCTTGCACACCCGGTTATCAACGTTCAAGTACCGTCAAAGGCACTATATTATATTTCTAACCCCCATTTGGTCTATGAACTTGACCAAAGACTCTTTCTCCAAGGCTGCCGTCCCTATCCTTCTTGATTTCTCTCCACCGAGCTTCTGCATCAATGTCTATTTCCTTTGGAAGCGGTGACTGCAACGGTAGCTGGCTACACAAGCATAGTGAAGCCCATGTAGATCTGCTTATGGAGCAATGTCGAGTCAAGTTCCCGCCGTGGGCTGCCCTGGATATTCATGTTATGGATGTTTGCTTTTAGAGCATTGGATCCCGACAGAGGTTCTGGACACATTCGATGGGCAGCTCGGTCGTCAATTCCAATCGGTGTACGCCTGTCCCTTTCTCGCTCAACGGAAAGCCGTTGATGGGTGAACATAGTGTCCGACCCGAAATCTCGTCATGGACAAGAACCCACAAGACAAAGTGCAACGGGCACAGGCATCACTGACAGATGCAGCCCCATTGACAAGGCAGAGGCTACACAGCCCTCCTTGCCGCAGCCGAAGAACTCAACCTTCCCGCCCAGCTAGGACGTATCCTATCAAACTGGCTTCAAGGCAGTCGAATATAATTCAGATCATTGCTGGGAAGAGTAAGCGGCTGGTCTGGCGATCGGTAGCGCCTTTATAAGCTGGGGCAAAACAGGCGACAGTTCTGAGATGCGCCGGTGTCTAAAGGCGATGCGGGTCAGGGAAGTGTCAAGTGCGCTCCCTGGCGATCCATGTACCTCGTTCTCTGGCGTCGTGAGATTTGAGTACTCCGTCATGCAATGCCCGGAATCAACTTTTAGGGCAAATTCGGGTTGAGCCTTCCTTCGCACCAACTCTGGAACTACAGAGCATGAACTCTGCCGCAGCAGAGCACTTCTTTTGTCAGATGCAAGCATCTGTGTTCACTCATTCTCGACAAAGGAATTCGCCAGTCTGCCAAAGTAAGGCACTTCGAAATGGTCCAGGGTCTCAACGTCTCGGTAAGCATGAAGCGATAGAAAGCCGATCAAGAGCAGGTCGATTGTGAATAACATCCAAGAGAGCACCTTTGACCAGGACAAGACCAGATGGACGAAAAAAATGGCCGAGAAGAGCATGCTAGATTGCCACGCATGAAACCGCACATAGTCGCTCTTGTGCTCGAACAGGAGGAGAAAAACGCCTCCGGCTGGTGGGAGGAGGAGGTATGCCAGCATTGCTTCATAGTCTACTCTTAACGGCAGGCTTGTCTCGAAAGCCTCCAAGCTCTGGTCCCTATGTTCTCCGGCAAACGATGGCCCAGTTGCGACATCGTTAATAAACGCACTGGGAGGGAGCAGTGTCGCCGTACCGACGCTGGCACGAGTTGTGGGCTGTATAGGTTTGTTCTGGGGAGGAGGCGACCGGACTCGAGGCGAATCGATGGAAGTGCGAGGAGGAGGCGATAAAGCGCGTTCTCTGTTTGAGCAGTTGATTAGTACCTTTGTCTGTTTACCTCCATCCTCAGATTCTGTCATGGCCGCAACTCACATTTCCGGCGATGCATCCTGATATGGCGCGAAATTCATTGTTTACTTTCTCCGCAGTCGGTCGTGTCTTGATTCGCCAGGCCCGGACGGTGGTAAGACTGACGGCAAACACGTTGTCTCGTCCTTGTTGTAAAGCGGAGTGCTTCCGTAGAGGGTTCCTCTTCCAAGCTGGTATGGACAATTGGAATGAGGTGGATGATGAAGCTGGTTTGTGACGCAGACCGGCGTTGCTTGCTTCGTAGCTCAAAGCAATAATAGACGGGCAAAGCTGATGCTGCCGGGCTCGTCCTTTGGCGGCCGCCTTGTGGCCTTGCTGCTTTTACAACCTCTTTGTCCCCTACAACATTACCATCGGCTCCTCTGCGCTCTGTACCGAGGACTCTGACCTCTCAGTCTCGTAGCTGTTGACGCTCTCGAGTCACGACCGGGCGGACGGTCTTGCTTTGCCATATCTACTAACGTAGACTGTTCTCTTCATGTTCACTTGTGCCCCTCTTATCACGTCCCATCGTGACAGAAGGCCTACTACGTTACTGGCTTCGTACAATTCGAGATGCCAATACCCGTCATTGGGCAGGCTTAATCGCGCTTGAATCATTGCATCTTCTCCCATTGTTATTGCACTTGGCTGAGCGGCAGAGTCCCTCATTGTATCTGGACTGGTTGCGCGGGAGACTGCCCCTGTCAAACACCAGGTCGTAGATTTGTCCGGCAGCAATGAGGCCATTCTTGAATCGAGGCTTAATGTCGTCTCACCACCATGTTCCTTTTTGACATGCTGTGATCTCTGTAATCTGCGCTGGCAGAGAGCGATTGCATCCTTTCGAGCAAACCAGATTCCCTTTCCAGTTGCTCTGCCCTCATTCCCGCCAGGTTTTGTCAATCAGTATCACTGTAACCCAGATTGAACCGAGGATATCTGATAGCCCTGCTTACTTGCGCTGTGCCGCAGTTAAAAGCACGCAAGACGGTTTGGCCGGCTTGACCGCCCCTTTTCAACGCATCAGTAGCAGCGAAATGAGCGGTATACGTTCAACCCTGCTCACTTGGCCCTCGCTTCCATTCCGCGCTCTAGTGATGGACCAGGCTTGGAGAACAAATGATGTCCCACCTGGCTCGTGCGGATCGCGGTGAGGTCAGAGAGATATCTGAATCATCCGGTATCAGAGGAGCCCATGAGAAAAACTTTTTTGCACGTTGGCAAGCTTCCAACTTTCCAGATTCCCTAGGTAGCGACGAGATTGCATTCGTCCTTGCCACTCGTTGTGTATCACAGATTTCTGCGGTAGATCCAAGGGGCAGTGGCAAAATAAGTTAAACCCATTAAACGGAAGGCAGAATTCAACCACGGCCTCGAGGAGCTCTACCAGTTGCCCCTCGCCCAAGTCCTGACGTCGTTCTTCTGCTGGAGCTTGTTCCTCGCTTTATGCTGTTGGTATTAGCGCCGCCTACCTGCGTGTAAGATGTGGATTGCGTGCTTGGAGCGGCGCCTCTTCCTGATGCACCGATTCTTCCAGTACCTCGCGAAGCCCCCCTCGTAGGCTTGGTGGCCGTCTCAGTTTTGCGCCTCTGTTCCTCTTCTGCTTGTCTTGCTGCGGCTCTCTTCCTCTCCTCCTGTTCGGCTTCTCGACGAGCAGCAGCGCGCTGTTTTTCCAGGGCTTCCTCTTCGATATCCGCGATATCTTGACTGGTGCCTTGCCATGAAGGGTCAAGGATAAGACGCTGGTTATGTTCGGTCTGAGACAGGATTTTTGTCCACGTATTCAGAAGATGTGAGGCAGCTGAGACAGTATTGTTCACAGTCTGGTACCCAAGTTAGCGATCAGTATCAACTGTAGGAGGAAAGCAGATTGAATCTTTACTCTCATATTGCCTTTCGCCTTGTGGAGGCTCCGTATAACGCCTTCAATTGCCTCGTTAACCTGACGGACACTCTGTAGTTCTTGATGCAGGCTTTTCTCATAATCTTGTTGTCCCTGGTATGTGTGCTTCCCAGCACGCGCTTGTTTGCCGACGGCCTCTTGTTCTGCAGGCCCCTGCCAAAGACTCGCAGCAGAATCATCCTCGGTCAAGCCAGAAGAGTTGTAATCCATGATGTAGAAGAGCAAGAGATGATTTTGGGTCAAATAGGATGCCCCGTCGTCTGCATATTACTATGGTCCGCAGCGGTTTGACCGCAATGGAAACCGCAAACACACAAAAAGCCGCTTTACGCGTAGTCGAGATGGGGCGCGTTTCACTCGGGATGAGAACCCTGGACCCTGGACGCCCAGACCTGCAAGCCACTGACTGCGCTGGAAGATGTGCTGTTCCCAGCCACTCACCTGGCACGCCGCTGCACCTGACAGAGGCCCAACCTCCAACAAACTCCTCGACCTCCAATCTTGCCTGTACCTTACGATGCGATCGCTGTATTCTTGTTGTAATCTGTTCTTGCTACACTGCTCTTGACCGGACTGCCTGACTTCTGGAGAGCTCACTGTTGCGCGACTTGAGATTGTCCTTTCTCCCCTTCGCTTTGAATTCCCAGGTCCGGCAGAAACATCTTCAATTGCCTGTGAAGAACACCACTTCACTGCTGCATGTGCGCTGCACAAAATGACTTCAACACCGCCTCTTCAAATCGCATCGACTCCTCAGACTCCTCAGACTCCTTTACATGGCGCCGCTTATGACCGTTCTAATACCTACTCCAATCGACGGGCTACAAGAACAAGCTCTCGAATTGCCTCCGCCAATCTTCACACCACTCCCGATGGGCGCGAAAAGATACCTGAAGTTGATGTGTCAGTGACCACTCCGCGTTCATCAAGAAAATCAAGGCCCAGGACGGCCCCTGGAATTCAGTCGCCTGAGTCAACACCAAAGCACAAGGCACCTCGTCGTGTCCAAGTCATCTCGCCTCCATCACCCAACGGCGACACCCTCCCATCAAGCACCAATACGCTTCCTCCATCCAAGTCGCACCTTCAACCTATGGCATCCTCCTCCACCACGATCTCCGACGGCATGCTGCCGACTCCGGTCAAAACTCCGAGGAAGAAAATGGTTCCCAAAGCAAGCAAGGCCGCCCGTGCACTCTTCCAAGACAATACCTTGAGTGTGAACGATCTGGTGGACTTTGAGCAGAGCCCTAGAAGAGATCGAAAGAATAAACGCTACAACGGCTTCTCACTCGAAAGCTTCTCCGTCGAAAATGATGACGGCCGCGGGCAGGTCCAAATTTACACCGACTCTCGTGACAGAGTTCCTCACGTCGACAAAAGTGAGTCCAATCCCTTCATCGAGCGGAACCTGAACGGGGAAACTACCTCTACTCGTAAAATTGCCGGGACTTCCAAGCGCCGTAAGGTTAGTGGAGAGCGGAAGAAGCTGGATCCACAGGTCGAAGAGGCCATTCAGAAGGACGACGGCATGGTTTACGTATTGTAAGTTGCACGCTCTTTCGTCATCGGTTTCATTGCTAACTGTCTCAAGCCGTGGCAAGAAGGTCTACCGACGATTTGACGATGAAGAGGAAGAGGAAGAAGACATTGATGATGGCGATCTCGGTCTCTTGGAGCACACGCCCAAAGACTCCGATGTCAAGCGGCTCAGAACCCTCACCCGCCGGTCAATCAAGCCAAAACGACTTTTCCAGACTGAAGCGCAGCAAAAAGCACGCGAGGCCGCACGGGAGGAGGAAGCTTTGACTGACATTGAGGAACCGACCGATCAAAGGGAATATGCCTCGGGAGCGTCCGGCCACAATAAATCAAACGACATGTCCCCCTGCCCAGCGACAAGGAGGTCACTTCGCTCAAGTGGTCCTGCTCCTGCAAAAAATGAAGAAGCCGATATAATAGATGCTGGTCGTCGTCCAACTCAAAAAGGGAGCCCTTTTGATTCTTGGCCAAGACTCAAAAGCGGAGGGCGACCGGCTGCTGGTACTCCCAGGGGAAAGAAGCGCGGCGCGGCGGATATATTGGAAGACAGTGTTGGGACCATACCCGTCGAAGCCAAAAAGTCCAAGACTTGAGATGGTGCATATCAGCGTTGGATGGGTGTTGCCTTTTGTGTCTCTAGGAGATTCCCTTCGACCGTGGGTTACTATGATTGTATAAGATGTGCTCTTGGACACAAGAGTAGTTGCTTTCAGATGACGGTTTCCAAGCAAGGCGGTGCTGCTCCGGCTACCAGCATTTTACATGCAGGACTTTTGCTATTCTCGAAACCCTTCTTAGGGATGTGGACGTGGTGGTATCCCGGAATGAATATTTCTACTTCAAGTGTGCAGGCTGTAGCTTCTATGCCTGGGCAATCTTCGCTGAGACTGACAGGAAGGAGTGTTCAGATCAAGGTGCTCCCTAACTCGGCGGGTCTGCCAGTGATGCCTTACTTTTCTTTGTTCATCTCGCCTCCTGGTAGATCCCGATGCTGTCCTATCCTCGAGGAAGTGGCACGTGACAAAGCGTGCCAAGGCTTCATGCCCAAACAGAGTGGGACGCCTGCAAATGACTGGCGGCTGGACTCCAACTCCATAGTGTCCATGCAAAGAGGCCAACACCAACACCCAAACTCACTCCTCTCCTCCCCCCGATTGTTCCTGCATCTTCACCCTTCATCAACTTTATTCCTTCTCTCATTCACACCTTGTACCCGTCACCTCTTACTACCTGGGTACTTTTAGATTTGCCTTTTACTCCTCTCTCACACCTTGCCTACGCCCATTGCACAACGTGTCTGACCTCCCCGCAAACCCTTCTCACCAGCACCGCCCTTTTCCAAGGTCATGAATGCTTCCCATGATCCTCAGTCCTGCCGCGTCCGGCCCCTCCTCGCTTTCGAAGATATCCGCGACTCAGATTCTCCTGCTGCTTGATACCATCAGTGAAAGAGAGGGAAAGGCAAAGTGGGACTCCAAGAGGGAGAAGATACAGCGACTGCTCGATTCCAACGGCATGGAGGTCTTCGCCCAGTTCTTCAGGCGAACCATCACCCTAAACACCGCCGCCATCTTTCAGGGTGCGAAAGACTTCGATCAGGGAAGCTACAAGTTACTGCGTGAAGAGTTGGACAAGGTCGCCTCGGATCCAGAACAGCCATCCAAGATTGCCGAGGCCATTGACACCTCCAAGGAAGATTCGTTCCGCGACTTTGACCTTGTTACCTTCATCCAACACTTCTTCGCTGATACCCTTCCTCAAGTCATTCTCGCCATTGCCTTCACAAAATGCGCTCGAGTCGATCTGAGGACAAAAGCGGAAAATTTCCTCGCCGAATTTGCTCACAGCTCCCTGCGCTCTTTGACAGATAGGCGTGGTGGGCCTGCACAGACGTTTGCTGTCGAGAACATCTGCTCTGTGATCGAATATTTTGCCCTAGCCGCCGCAATGAGCACCCAGCAGCAGAAGGATGATCTCTGGCGTGCAGTAATTAGCCGATACACTGGGACTAAACCTGAACAATTCTATGGGGCCTACCAGCTCCTACGCCTTTCAGCTGAATCTCGAGATATCGCCCGCGGTCTGCAACGGCATGGTCCTAAGGTGGTCGCGTCAGAACAAGCCGCGCGAGATTTTCTCGCGTCGTTACCGGCAAGCAGTGTCACAGAGGCAGAAGTGGCCAACGCACTCCTATTCCTGGTCTTCTCCATCAACCAACAATATGACATGTCAAATTTAGTGGAGGCTGTCCGGGCAAAACAGCTGGACTGGAACCTGGTCATCCAAGGCTTTGATATTCCAGGTCTTCGAGTGCGGAGGAACGATTTTCCAAGATTATACAGATCCTTGCTGCATGTCGCGCAGGAAGATCCCCAATTTGACGTCCAAAAACTCTGGGGAGGGAGATGGCAGAATCCAGACACACAAATTTCCTTCCTCGGCGGATTTCTCACTTCCCCATCCACAGACATCCAACCAACAATACCCCGTCTTCGCGAGACTTTGCCCGCAGAAGACCTGAACAATCTCTCTCCCGAAATGACCAGATTGATTAGTCCTGAGCTCGATGGCCCATATGGATCCGCCGATGCTTGCCAGGCTATTTTTGAAGTCGTTTTAGGACCTGGTACGGGGACGGATGGAGAAGATCGACTTGACATATTGCAGGATGTATACCACAATCATCCGGCTATCTTCCTCCTATTCCTGGCTAGGACGAACGCAAAATCGTGGGTGCCAGACCAGGAAAAATTCATTGCCGAGTGCTTCAGCTTGTTCCTCGAGAAGCAACGGCCCGACTATCGGCCTGTGCTGGAAACACTCGCGTCTCAGTATCCTCAGTACCTATTCGAACTCTGCCACATTGTCTTTTCGCTTGATCCTCGACAAACAGAAGTTATATATGAACGCGCTCAAGAATTCGGGTGGACTGAAGAATTCCTCAAACATTGGTCAAATCCTCTAGCACTTGACATAGCCTGCATGCGGGACAAGATCGATTCAGCCTTTGATCTGGATCGTTATCTCTCTGAAGCCGCTGACGGGCAGACAAACTTGGGCATGATTCTTTGCAAATACCTCCGGATCAAGGCAGATGACGAATTCCGCGTCCAGCGCGGCGAAACCACTCCACAGTCCATTCCGCTCACGCTTCGAAGTGTACATACGCTCCTGGAGAAGCTTGAAGACCATCTGGACAATCGCGAGCTGGTTGAGGCAGCGCAGACTACATGCTTGCAGACTTATCCGCGGTTAATGAATTATGGGGCCGGATTCGACGACATATTGGAGAAAAGCAGTGAAGAGAAAGGCAACAAACTTTCCGAGGTCATTGACAAGCAAATGTCGGAACTGTTTGGCCGCATGTATCGATCGGAGTTGTCAATCCGTGACATGGTAAACGAAATGCGAAAGTTCAAGACTTCTCGAGATCCAGATCAACAGGATCTCTTCTGCTGCATCGTCCACGGATTATTTGACGAGTACGTTTGCTACAACGAGTATCCGGAAGATGCGCTCGAGAAGACGGCCCTTCTGTTTGGCAGCATCATCAAGTACAAATTGCTCCCCTCGATCCCTCGAGACTTTGGCCTTGCTCTCATACTCCGAGCTGTCCGCGATCACGAACCTGATAGCCTAATGCACCGCTTTGGCATCGAAGCATTACTCCAGATCAGCGATCAGCTCTCTGAATGGCCTGGACTTTGCAGTCTGCTGCTGCAGGAGCCTTCGCTTCAACATCCAGAAATCTTGCAACGAGCTGAAGAAGGACTTCGTGCACAGCAAGCCGCTGGAAATGGTCTCGGTGCAAATGGCGTATCAGGTGCACACACCACGAATGGGGACGACTTTGTTACGCTGGACGCAGGCCGTGGCTTTCGAGCTTTGCGTGCTGATCCTCCTCCATCTTCCGCCCATTTTCGAGACCCAGATCAGAAAATCCAAGAGAAAATCTTGTTTGTCATTAACAACCTCTCCAAAGACAATATGGCCAGCAAGTTGGTCGACCTGAAAGAGTCCTTCACCCCTGAACACTATCAGTGGTTCGCATCGTACCTAGTGGAACAACGTGCCAGGTTAGAGCCGAATAACCAGGAGATGTACTTCCAGTTTGTCAATATGCTCGATGACAATTTGCTCATGTCAGAGGTTATACGGGAGACCTATGTCAGCATCGTCAAGGTCATGAGCGCCGACTCAACAATCAATTCTGCGATGGAAAGGAGTCACTTAAAGAATCTTGGAGGTTGGCTCGGATCTCTCACTCTCGCGCAGGATAAACCCATTAAGCACCGAAACATCTATTTCGTCGATCTCCTCGTGGAAGGGTACGAGACTCAGAGGCTGATTCTGGTAATACCATTCACGTGCAAAGTCCTGGCTCAGAGCGCCAACTCGATGGTCTTTCTGCCACCAAATCCCTGGTTGATGGAAATAGTGGGAGTCCTCTTGGAACTGTACCATTTTGCGGAGCTCAAATTGAACCTGAAGTTCGAGATCGAGGTGCTTTGCAAAGATCTTAAGCTCGACTTCAAGAAGCTCGAACCTGCTACGGTCATTCGAGACCGGCCGCAGACAGAAGATGATGTGGCAAACATACCTGCACTCCCGGACGGCCTGGAAACCTTTGACGACATGTCTTTGAATGGCGCCATAAACCGGGCTGTCCGCGAACGTCTTTCCGCCCCCGAGATCATGGCCACTCTTCCAAATCTAGAGGACGTGCTCAAGTATCCTCCCACATCTGGCTCCCCCGCAGATCAAGCAATGGTGAAGAGCATCATCTACCGCGCTTTCGACCAAGCCATCCAGGAAATTATCGCACCTGTTGTCGAACGATCGATCACAATAGCATCTATCTCTACGGCCCAGCTTGTCTCAAAGGACTACGCGCTTGAGCCGGATCCAGAAAAGTACCGCACAGCCGCTAGGCAAATGGTCAAGTCACTTGCTGGCAGTCTGGCTCTCGTCACGTGCAAAGAGCCGCTTCGGATGAGCATCTCTAATTATATTCGCCGTCCTGCACAGGACGATTTGCCAGAGCATCTTTTGCCTGAAGGAGCCATCCTGATGTGCGTCAATGACAATTTGGACACTGCTTGTTCCTTTGTCGAACAGGCAGCCGAGCAGCGCGCTGTTTCAGAAATCGACCAGGTCATTGAAGCTGATTTGGAAGAACGCCGCCGGTTCCTTGCTGAAGGAGGAAACCGGGATTTCATTCCCCAAGGAATCAATCGGTGGGCAGCGTGGATCCCTGAGCCCTACAAGCAAAACGTCGGCGGTCTCAATGAGGCACAACGGGCTGTCTACGAAGAGTTCGACCGTAGAGTGCATGGAATGAACGCCGGCCATATTCCCAATGCCTCCGCCGACACTACTGGGCGTCAAATCCCCGATGTATTGCAAGATACTCTTACGATGCCAAACTTGTCCACACCTGCTGATCAGCCTGCAATTCCTCACCAGAGTCCATTGGTCCAGCAAGAAAGTCGAATGCTATCTGCAATGCAGCCACGGGTCAACGGCTTCCCCGAGACACTACCGCCTCATGATAGAATCACCATGCTCATCGAAGACATACAAAAGGCAGCTAGGGCGTCTGAAGCGACACGTCTGAAAGATCTAGAGAAGAACAGCTCAATCTTCCAGGATTTTCGCCAAATCCTGATTGTGCTCACCTCGTCTACGCGCCCAGCAGCTGACCTTCTGGCCCGGCAGATCGCAGAGAAGATTTGCCACATTTTTGTCACGAAGCCGCCAGAAGGACCGCTCGAGGCCGAGGTCTTAGCTTTCTTGCTTTCCAAACTATGTCAGCTTTCCGACCTCATTGTGCGGGATGTTCTCAGGTGGATGACAGCCAATGAAGATTTGCTACTGGCTAGCTCTAACGTTGTGGTGGCGCTGATCACGGCAGGCTTAATGGAATTCGCTCGGGTCGATGTTGCGATTGCTTCAGTCATCATGAGTCAAAACGTCCATGGGTTGCATGTCCTCGCTGAGATCATGGATCAGACCCTCTTCACCGATGAACCCACGGCGCTGCGAGCGGACTTTGCACATAGCCTCGTTGCGATGGCCGCTTGGGTCAAGGAGAAATCGGATCTTCCAGTTGTTCCAGAAATCAACGCAAAGTTGAAGGCTCACGGCATGCCCGAATTTGTCAGTGTCGAGATCACAGACAAAGCCAAAGCGAAGCAGGATCAAATGCGCTACGTGTTCGACGAATGGGTCGGTATCTTCGAAAGCATTGGTCCAAATGAAAGCACCTGCGCAGCATTTCTGAAAGAGCTCCACAAGGAGCAGACGATCAACAGCACGGAGGATCTTGCTGAATTTTTGCGACTGTGCATCGACTCGTGCATCGAATGCTACGACCGAGAAGCCCAGAGCCCCAGAGGCAGCGTTGACGTCGCTTTCTCGCACGCAGATGCGCTTGGTCGACTAGTGATCATGCTGGTCAAATTTCAGGGAGACACCAATGGTGCAGTCCGGCTCAGCAAGGCACCCTACCTTGAGACTATTTTGACGATGCTCGTGCTGATATTGAATCACCACCAAATCATGCGCGGAGTGGCCTTCCATCAGAGACTCTTCACCAGACTGTTTTCCAATATGCTCTACGAGTACTCGGCAGCTCGATTGGACACGACTGCCGACCATAACGATCTGATGTTTGCCTTTGCCAAGTGCTTCAAATCTCTGCAGCCATCATGGTTTCCCGGGTTTACATACGGATGGTACAGTCTGATTGTGCATCGGGTCTTCGTCGCTGGCATGCTGAAGCCAAACAATCATGCGGGATGGGACACTTACCGCGAGCTGATTGGGTTGCTGCTCCTTTACATCTCGGAGCTGTCACAGACGCCTGGTTTCGACCTTTTGAATCTTGACCTGTACAAAGGCACACTGAGGAACATTCTCATTCTGCTCCACGACTATCCCGAGTTCCTTTGTGAAAATCACTCATACTTTTGCTCGCGAATAGCGTACGGGATCCCGCAGCTGAGGAATCTGATACTCACAGCCAAGCCGTCGGCGTATCACGATCTCCCGGACCCCATGACGCCCGGGTTGAAGATTGAACGACTTGAGGAGATGAAGAGACATCCGATTCTGGCACGAGACTTTGACACTCCCCTCCAACTGGCGGAGCTCAGAGATGATGTCCTGGGAGCGATCCAAAAATCGGGCGAGATGGATGGCGTGTTGAAGCAAATCAAGGCCGCCCTCATGGAGGGGCAGAAGGAGTCCACTGCTATGGCTCCAGCCAAAAGCGTGGAAATCATGAACGCTCTCGTGCCATTCGTCGGTTATGACGCACTGAGCAATTCTCCGGGAAGATTCGACTCTAGTTCGGCACCTGTGACATTTCTCACCAAGCTGGCCATCAGCCTAGGTTATGAGGGCCGCTACCAATTCCTCAATGCAATTGCAGACCAGATTCGCTACCCCAGCACCCACACTGACTTTTTCTGCAAGGTGATGCTCCACCTCTGGGGGACAGGGAACGGCGACGAGCAACGGCGCGAAATCAGGGAACAAATATCGCGGGTAGTATACGAGCGACTCACGGTTGCGCGGCCCCACGTCTGGGGGATGACTATCCTGTTTCTCGAACTGCAGCAAAATAACAGCTACGGCTTCTGGGAGAACCTGGCCCCAGACAGCGCCACACAACAACGCCTGCAACAGGCCATGCGGACGGCCCACTAGCCCCAGGCAAGGGGGCGATTCCTCTGTGGGGGTACATTGATCCGGATTGTGCATATTATGTTGGGGGGGGGGGGGGGGTGGAAAGAAATACAGATGATGATGATGGTAGCTGAGTGGTGGAGCTCGACCGTGGGTTTGAACAATTCCTCTTCTTTGTACACTTGACCTCTCGATTTTGTTGGAGTGATGCCAAAAAAAGGCATGGCGGATTGTCGCCTCTGCTACATCATGCATATGACGGAGCGGTGAGGGGGCATGGGACGGGTGTGAGTGCACTGGATGGACTCTTGGCCTCTATAGGTAATGGAAGAAAAGGGGTCGACAAGGCGAAACGGGGCATAATCATAGCATGAAGGGACGACCGGAGTTCTGACGACTGGAAAGCACTGCGTCTGGAAAGGGATCAAAAAGCAAGACTCTTATTTTGTAATGCTCGACTAGTTGGGCAGGAAAGAGGGAGTGTGAGCTGGGAGGAGGAGGAGGAGGATCAAGTTGACAAGGCAGGGTAGGGGACCATGTGCAGAATGCAGAATGCAGAACGAGGCTGTGTTGTTGACCCGAGCTGGCCATGGGGATTTACTGCTTGGTTGAAAGAGCAGCTGTGGCGACCCGAACCAACATTTTTGTGTATCATAGGAGACAAGCTTTGGAATGAACGTTAGAGTCGGACAGGTTCTGAGTGGTTTTTGCTTTCCCCTTCTTTCCTTGACCTTGGTCTCTTGAGTAACGTGTTTTCTTGCGTATTGACTATTCCATGCTTGCAAGGGAGATGAGGGTAACACGAGGTGGTTCGACGCTGGGCAGACGGAAGAATGGAGGAGGTGGAGCTGGTGGTGGTGGTGGTGGCGGACGGATAGATGGAGAGATGGCTTGATGGTTCCTTTGGCTGGTGACTGGTGCCACCAGAGGCTTGGTGATCAGGTTGGTGATGATCGTGAGAGGCGATCGCGAGTGGAGGAGGTGGTGGTGGTGATGAGGAAAAAGTGAATCGACAGGGGGGGAGTGACATCATGCGATCCTCAGAAAGACTAGTCCCCAAATTGACTTAGCGCGGACACTAGTTGACGTCTTGTGGGCCACTAGTGCCAATCATCCGGGGGGAGGCTTTAAGTGGCTGACATCATTTGTCCGATACTGGGCTTCAGCTGGCTTGTGTCCCGATGTTTATTGTTCCAAGCTCAGCTGCGGTGGTTCAAACTGGGCAATTGGCGGGCCAGAGGTCAGATCTCCAAACCAGACACCCAGATGCCCCTAGATGTGCCCCCCTCCCCCCCCCAATGCGTGCCCCCTGCCTGGCTGCTGGCTCCCGTCTCGGGGCCCATCTACCCAAGCACCCAATTGAACAGAATTCGTCATCTGTGAGCTAATGTCGCTGGCAGCTTCACCCACCCACAGAGCAACTTGCGACTGCGCACTCCCACGCGTCACTCCATGTCTATAATAATAAAACATCCTTCCTCCGGCCATCTTCCTCACAAGCGAATTTCCTTGCACTCTGACTCCTTTTCTTTCTCGCTTATTCCCCAACCCCATCTTTCGCTTCTCTCCCACAAGCGAGATCTCATCTTGTTCGCTTAAATCAAATACCACCTTGTCCCTGCCCTCGTCCTCGCCCCGGCTGGCGAGGCTGGCATTCCACTTTACCCGACAACAACAACCAAGTTCCTAGGTACTCGACAGCCATGGACGGGGGAACAATCACCCACGTCTTGTATCCTCGACAGGTATGTTCCCAGTCCTGCCAAAACTTCAATCCTGGCCTGCAGTCCTTCTGACATTCGACGTACAGTCCCAGGGAGCCAACCGAAATCAAGGCTCCAACTCGCTGTCGAGCATCATCTCCACCCTCGTCCCTACCTTGGTCATTGCGGTCGTAGCGTTCACCGCATTTCTTATCGTCCGCACTCGCTATAGTCGTGTCTATCGACCAAGAACAGATGACAAACTCTTGGAGAAGGGATGGACCACCCCTCGCTCTGATACGGGCTTCTTTGGCCTCCTGCGCAATTACACTTCCATGCCCGATGCCTACGTTTTGGGTCACAATTCTCTAGACGGCTATCTGTGGCTCCGCCTCCTCAAGGCCCTCATTGTTATGAGTTTGGTGGGTTGCTGCATCACTTGGCCAGTGTTGTTTCCTGTCAATGCTACCGGACATGGTGGTCAACAACAACTCGACATTCTGAGCATGAGCAACGTGCTCAATCCCAACCGATATTACGCCCATGCCATCATTGCGTGGATATACCTCGGATTCATCACCCTCTTGATCGCACGGGAGAGGCTCAATTTTGTTGGGCTGCGCCGCGCCTACTTTCTCTCTGCTGCGCATGCTCAACGCCTTTCCTCACGGACCATCTTGGTCATGGGACTCCCCCACGACTACATGGAGGAGAAGGCCTTGCGCCAGATGTTCGGCCCCAGCGTTCGCAGAATCTGGCTTCAAACAGATTGCAAGAAGCTCGAAGACGATGTGAAAGAGCGGCGGAAGACAGCCTTGAAATTGGAGGGTGCAGAGATGAAGTTGATCAAGCAGGCCAACGCCAGTCGCCTGAAGAGTGAAAAGAAGAACAAGACCCCAGAATCCCCCGAAACCACCGGCTTGGAGCCGAAACGCTGGATCAATCAGAAGAAGCGCCCTACACATAGATTGAAGCCCCAGCTCTGGAAGAAGGTGGATACCATCAACTGGTCGCGTGGGAAACTCGAGGAACTGAATCGCTACCTCCCCGAGCAGCAGAATGAGCACCTTGACCTCAAGCACACCAAAGTTCCTGCCGCATTCATCGAATTTGAGAATCAGACCGCTGCTCACAACGCCTACCAATCGGTCGCACGGGAATCCCGAACGAAATTCTCCCCGCGATACATTGGTGTCCAACCCAACGAAGTGGTCTGGAAGAACTTGGGTGTCAGCTACACCTCCAGAAAGGCCAAGATGTTGATCGCAACCATCGTTATCTGGGTCATGGTCATCTTTTGGGCAATCCCCGTGGCTTTCGTGGGTTCCTTGTCCAACATCAACTACCTCACCAACAAGGTGCACTTCCTGAGTTTCATCAATCATATCCCCAAGGTCATCTTGGGCGTTGTCACGGGTTTGCTGCCTGTAGTGCTTCTGGCGGTTTTGATGGCTCTTGTCCCCATATTTTGTGGGCTCCTGGCAAAGTTTGCCGGTGAGCCTACATTGTCGGCGATTGAGCTCAAGGTGCAGTCTTGGTACTTTATCTTTCAGGTGGTGCAAGTCTTCTTGATCACGACATTCACTTCCAGTAAGTCCTATCTCGCCTGAACCAGGATCATGCTGACGGTGGAATCAGGTGCTAGCGCCGTGACGACGCAGATCATCCAGGATCCAGGTTCTGCACCGACTTTGCTCGCGAGGAACCTACCCAAGGCATCCAACTTCTACATCAGCTACTTCATTCTCATCGGCCTATCGCAGGCAGCTCTACAGTTGTTGAACATTGTGCCCTTGCTAATGTACACTGTGGTTGGCAAATTGTTGGACAAGACGCCGCGAAAGCGATACAATCGATTCACCAACATTGCTGGGATGGGTTGGGGCTCAACCTATCCTAAATTTGTCCTCTTGGGTGTCATTGCCATATCATATGCCTGCATTGCACCCCTGATCCTGGGATTCGCCACGATTGGATTCTGCCTTCTCTATCTGATGTTCAGGTACAACTGGCTCTTTGTCCTGGGTAACAAGGTCGACATGAAGGGCGAGGCATATTCTCGAGGTTTGAAACAGCTCATGACCGGAGTGTATCTCGCCGCTATCTGTCTCATTGGCCTTTTTGCCATTGGCTGCAGCAACAGTGCCAGCAGCGCGGGTCCACTGGCGATCATGGTGGTGTTTTTGGTGGTTGTAATCATCTTCCAGGTCTTGTTCGACCGTGCGATAGCTCCAATGGAGCAACATATGCCGCTGGAGCTGCTGAACAGCAACAAGTATAGCACGACGATCATGGAGCAGTTGCTCGATGAGCAACAACTCAAGCACGGAGACATCGAACCTGGCTCGTCGGTCCGTGGGGATTCCGTTCCTAAAGAGACCGGCTTCTCCAAAGAGGAGAGTGTTGGTGACGCCCCGGGATCTCATGCTCAGTCGAAATCTCCACCATTCAACTTCTTGAGCCGGCGCATTGAACCGATGGCACTCAAATTCTACGAATCAAACAAGAAGATCATTCCCGACTCGGCGGATTCCGAATCGTGGATTCCAGGATACACGTCGGAAGAATATGAACATGCGTATCTGAACCCTGCAATCACGGACCCGAGTCCCGTCATCTGGCTAGCTAAGGACAAATCGGGCGTCAGTGGGTTGATGGTTGCCGAGAACAGGGAAGCAGATATCCAGAGCACCGATGAACGAGCCGAGTTGGACGAGAAGAACAAGCTCGTCTGGAGCGAGGAGCAGGTCAAGGAGATGCCGTTGTGGCGAAGATTGGTCAGATATTGAGCTAAGGGATTCTGCATCCAGCGACCTGTTTGGGTGTTATGGACGGTCAAAGGATAGCATCAAGGGATAATGGAAAAGGAACAGGAATGGAAAAGGCTTGAGGTAAAAGCAATCACGGTCCTTACGCACGATTGATATCGTGCCTTGTTATGAAATACCCCCCAGGCACTGAAGGAATATGGTGGAATAGCTCAGATAGGGCTTGTCATGGTAATTAATTGTTTCCTTGTAATCTGCCGGGAATTCTTTGCAGCTGAATGTATTGCGGTGAACGGTTGATCGAGGAGTTTTTGCTCGCGTACGGCTGCGTGTCGAAAGTCGACGTCATTTTATCTCGAGATCCCGACGCGTCTCGACTGCGCACTGTGGTGAATGTCAACGAGCTTGCTTCTTTCCAATGCGACATGCCTCAACGTGACTTGTGGCTTGGACACACATACATGTCTTTGAAGATCATCTGAAGTGGCATGATGAAAATGGCCACATGAAGCAATATCCCTCTTCAGGGTAAGTCGTGCTAGGCATGCCCTCAACATGGCAGACCCAGCCTACGACGACAATGAGGACGGTAATGAGACACTCATCCAACGAGTGCTGGTATGTCGTCCCCGTCCCTGGCGTGCCCTGGATTTGTCTCATTGTGTGCAGTCACTCAGTCTTACTCCCATGCGAATCTTGACCTCTCGCGCTGCCGTCAAGGCGTACCTCTCGACCATCCTCTTCCTAGGCACCTCGACCGTACTCCTCGCCCTCTCTTCTACCGCCTACGCCTTCTTCTACTATAACTACATACCACAGATTAGCCTTGAACGCGTCCTCTACCTGCAATATGGCACAGACTTCCCTCCGCACGCGACGGCGGAACTGGACACAAACGCGCTGGTCTCGCAACAGGCGTACAATGTGGAATTGATCTTGGACATGCCTCGCACCCCGACCAACCTGCAGGCCGGGAACTTCATGCTGGATCTGTCCTTGTTGGGCTCCAAGAGCGTGCCTGACGCGGTGTCGTCGTGGCTGGGCAACATCACCGTGGAGAACGTGCTCTATCACTCCCGACGGCCGGCCATTCTGCCCTACGCGTCCCCGATCCTGTCGCTCAGCCACACCGTGCTCCATTTGCCGTGGCACTTGCTCAACCTGCGCGACCTGGACCGTTCCCGCCTGGTCGTGCCCATGTTCGAGATGCTGGTGTTTCCGAGGGGCGCGAGAAACGTGCCTACCCACGCCAGGCTCGAGTTGCAAGCCAGCAGTGTTTTACAGGTGTACGACGTCAAGTTGGCGTTCAGGGCAAAGTTTCAGGGCATGAGGTACTGGATCTACAATTACCGCGCCACGGCCTTTGTGCTCTTCACGGCCTTGTTTTATGGCGTGAGCGTCACCAGCATGGCGCTGGGGTGGGCTGTGATTTCGCACATGCTCTCCGGCGGCGGTGAGGGCCAGAAGAGGATCAAAATGGAAGGGAGGGAGGGGGTGCCGGCGACGGGCACGCCGATCAAGACCGAACACGAGTCGTCCTCCGGCGCCGCCACCAAAATCAAGACGGAAGACGAGGCCGAGTCGTCCGGCCCACATGGGGTGGGAGGTGGCCTGTCTCTCTCCAACATCTCGGACACGCCGACTCAATTTCCTACGGGGAGAGGCCGGCCGCCCTTGTCGTACTCCGGACGTCCCGGCTCCGAGGCTGAAGCGAGAGTACACGTCGAAGCGGAAGAAGATCGTCTGAGAAGGCCTATGGGGCCAGGCGAAGCTGCGGATGATGAAGACGAGGGAGATTTTGACGAAGAAGAGATTCGTGGGAGACGGGTTGAAGGCGATTCCGGGATCGGAACCAGCATGGAGAGCGAGCATGCTGGACTGGGGGTAGTCAGGAGGAGGAGTTCGAGGGGGTTAGGCAACAGATGATGTTGAGTGCGTGCCGAAGATTTTATGACCTCAGTTTCTATATACCCAAGAGCACAGTATTCTTCAACCCACCTATAACGATGCTGCCCGGTCTTGTCTGTCTATGTCTATTGGCTCCGGCTTGGGAGTGGCCCAACCCTGTTCTTCGAAGAGTCTGTCTTTCTAGCTCTACAGAACCTCATTGCTGACTTGTTACCCCGGCATCGCCATCTCGACAAGCAATCGAACCAGCATGGATATCACTCTAAGAGGAAGAGACCCAGCCACGGCTCCCTCACAACTTATTCACCCGAGCGTTGGGGCCCCTCCGGGACGGCTCCCTCTCCAGGTCTCTGAAGCGCTCGTACTCGGCCAGACAAGCGGGGTTCCTGACCGTGGAGCTCACCTTGACGGCCTGGCCGGAGATGACGCGCTTGACGGCGACCTCGACCTTCTTGCCGTTGACCGTGTAGGGGATCTCGCGAACCCGCTCGATGAACTTGGGCACGTGGCGGGGCGAGAGGCCGTCGCGGACGGCGGCGCGGAGCCTCTCGACCAGCTCGGGGGTGAAGTCGGCGTCGTGGCCGGGCGCCATGATGACGAAGAGGAAGACGGTCTCGTCCTGGTCGTGGGCGCGGCGGCGGCCCACGCACAGCGTGTCCGAGATCAGCGCGTTGAACTGGGGCCCCTCGACGATGTTGTACACCTCGGAGCTGCCGAAGCGGATCCCGCTCGGGTTCAGCACGCCGTCGCTGCGGCCGAGGATCTGGAGGCCCCGGGTGAGCGGGTTCATGACGATGAAGTCGTGCTGGGCCCAGACGTCGAGGTATTCTTCTTCGCCGCTGCTCCCGCCGACGACGGGGAACTTCTCAAAGTAGGCCTCGCGGTATTTCCGGTGGTCCGGCGTGTCGCCCCAGAACCGGCACGGCATGCTGGGGAAGGGCTTGCGGCAGACCAGCTCGCCGGGGCGGCCCTCGGCGGCGCACGAGCGGCCCGTCTCGCCGTCGAGGATGTCGCAGTCGTGGCCCAGCGCCCACATCTGCATCTCGTTGGCGTACACGGGCCCCGCCGGGTTGGTGGCGATCCACGAGGAGGCGATGTCGGTGCCGCCGGCGACGCTGGACAGGTGGACGCGGCGTGGGAACGCGCGGTAGAACCAGCGGAACTGCGCGCCCGTGAGCGTCGCGCCCGTCGTGGTCACCAGCGCCAGGCGCGACAGGTCGAACGCCTCGGGCCGGATGCCCGACTGCTCCAGCTCGAGCAGGTACCGGGGGGACGTGCCCCAGTAGGTCGCGCGGAACCGCGCGCAGATGCGCAGCATCGTGGAGGGGTCCGGGTGCAGCGCGCCGCCGTCGTAGCAGATGACCTTGCTCCCCACGGACAGGTGGCCGTTCATGACGTTCCACAGGATCCAGCTGGTCGACGAAAACTGGAACACGGTCGACCCCGGCCCCAGCCCGTTGTGCAGCAGCGAGATCTTCTTGTAGTTCAGCACCGACACGTGCGGCGACACGATGCACTTGGGCTCCCCCGTCGTGCCCGAGCTGTACACGATCACCAGCGGGTGGTCCGTGGGCACGCGCGCGTACCGCAGCTTGTCCCCCGCGCGGGCCTTGGTGAGGAACTCGTGCAGCGAGATCGCGCCCGCCAGCGGCGTGATGTAGTCCAGGTGCCGCTGCCGGTGTGGCCGGTGGCCGGTGGGCACGAAGACGAGGCGCGGCTGGGGCTTCGCGACGGGCAGCGCCCGGAGGATTTGCATGACCTTGCCCAGCATCGAGGGCCGCGTCCCGCGCACCGCCACGTCGACGTCGGCGAACAGCCACTTGGGCTCGACCTGGGCGAACCGGCTGACGCAGCCCGAGACGCCCAGGTCCGGCGACACGGAGGTGAAGACGGCGCCCATGGACGCGCTGGCCAGGAACAGCACGACGATCCACACCGAGTTGGCCATCAGCGCCGCGATCACGTCGCCCTTCTTGATCCCGCGACGCACCATGGCCGACCGCACCGCGCGCACCAGCTCCGTCAGCTCAGCCCAGGTGACCTCCTCCGGGTCGTCGAGGCGGCCCTCGCGCAGCCCGACCAGCGCGACGGCGTTTGGGTTCGCGGCTGTGTTGGGCACCAGCACGTTCTCGGCGTAGTTGAGCCGCAGCCCGGGGAAGAAGGTCGGGATGTCGCGCAGGCGCGCCGTCGGGTCATACGCCAGTCTCGTGTGCTTGGGCAACGGGGGCACAATCCCGCAGTACTCGTACAGGTCGATCCAGAACTGGTGCGGGTTCTGCACCGTCCAGCTGTGCAGCTCGTGCGAGTCGCGCAGCGACTGCGAGAATTTGGCGTTGACGTGATGGCGGTACTGAGACATGGGCGGCGCTTCGGAGTCTGCTGGCGTCCATAGCGGCGTCGGTGCGGATGTGCTGTCTGATGTTGGACTGGGGTCTGGACTGGAGCTGGAGCTGGAGCTGTTGTTGGAAGAGGAAGAGGAAGAGGAAGATGATGATGTCGGTGACGCCCTCTTGATCTCTTCCCGATATTGCTTGGAGCAGTACTCGAGCGGCAGCCCGACTGCGTTGTAGTATGCCGGTGACGATGACGGCATTGTGGTTTTTGAATCAAAGGCCCTTGACCCCTTCGTGGTGTATCAATCTATCAATCTATCAATCCAATCGGACAATCTATGCTGTAGTTGTATTCTTTTGTGTCTTGTCTCTTGTATCGTAGCGTCCTGTATAAGTTGTATAGCAGTTGTATCACCTCTTTCTGTTTTTTCAACTGTCTCTGTCTCTGCTTCTGCTTCTTTCACCTCTTCACATGGGACAAATCGAAACCAAGATCAAAAGAAGGAGGGTCTGACAAAGAGAGAATTACATACAAGTCGAGAGCGAGAGAGAGAGTGAGTTCTGTTGCACCAGATACCTAAGAAGGTAGAGCAGGCCGAGTATTCGGCAAGAAAAAGCAACGGAGGAAGAGACAGGGAGGGTACGGATCGTAGCCCGGTCGCAACGGATGCGACCACCCACCGATGTGTTGTTGTTGGAGAGCCTCGGCAATGGTAGCGTGCCAAAGGCCAATGCAAGCAAGGCTGACTGTGGGAATCTTGGGCGAGTGAGGGGGAAGGCTGCAGATAGTTGATGGGGACAAGGCTGAGACAAGGCTGAGACAAGGCTGCGTGCGGGGGATTCAACTTGACAAGTCCAACTCTTCATCTGGCCCTGCGATACGCAAACACCGCCACTAGGTAGACATCAGGGATAAGTAGTCATGCAATGACAGATCCAGGCCCGCAGCTTCGTTTCATTGGAAGGAGTCAAAAGTACAAGAGATCAATATGAATCTTCAATGGTTGTTGGAATTCTCCACGGCAGTCTTCACCGTGAATAGTTTACCTATGTAGCCACCAATTCAGACACACACGTATCTATACATCTATCCTCGCCACTGTTGCGCACATCCCAACTCCCTGACCAGTCAATTCAATCACCTCTTCCGCCTCCACCTCTTGATCTCCAACTCCGGCAACCTCAGTGCCAGACTGCTCATCACAACGCTGACACTACTCGCCGCCATTGCCATACTCGCCCAAACCGGGTTCAATCTCCAACCAGCATGGTGCTCGTTCGCTCCAATGGGAAAGAACACCCCGGCAGCGACGGGGACCAAGCACAGATTGTACACTGCTGCCCAGGCAAAGTTCAACTTGACCCGTAAGAACACACGTTTAGCCAGTCTGACCAGCGAGAGGATAGTCTTGAGATCAGAATTGAGCAGGATGAACGATGAAGTGGTCATTGCAACGTCAGAGCCGGAAGAGAGTGCAATGGAGACATCAGCGGCTGAGAGCGCAGGGGTGTCATTCGTGCCGTCCCCCACAAACGCAATGACCTTGCGGCTGCCGTGTGGGCCCGAGGGTTTGCCCGAGGACAACCCCTGCAGCTCGCGGATGTAACTGGCTTTATCTTGTGGAAGAACACCTGCACGAACGTTACTGGCTGGGATTCCAAGTTGGGAAGCGATGGCCAAGGCTGTAGTTTGATTGTCTCCCGTACACATGTGAATGTCGAGTCCTGCGCGGCGTATAGATTCGAGTACTTGGGGTGCCTCAGAGCGGATCGGGTCTGCAATGGCAAAGACGGCCAACGCCCGATACGATGACAATGACTTGGCTTTCTCGGCATTTTCTGGTACCTTTCGGAAAGCAAATATGGCCGTTGAATGACCCAGGGATTGGTGCCTCCTCAGGATTGGACTGAGGTAGAAATCCTCTCCCTTGACGGTTACAGCCGCCTCGTCCTTATTCGCAGAGGTACCCAACTCTGGACCCTCGGTTGGGCAAATGCTCTGTAGAAGTCTCTCGTTCCCAAGGGCAATTTCATAGCGCGATGTGGAGGAATCGCCTTTGACCAGAAATCTACCGGTCATTCCTTGCCCGGGCACCTCTTTGATCTCTTCCTGCTCAATGGAAACATCTGTCGAATTCTCCATGCAGTAGCTTGCAATGGCTTTTGCGATCGGATGCGTACTTGAGTCCTCCAGCATGCGAGACGACGCAATGATGATGCTATCGTTAAGTGTCGTATCACTGCCCTCACTGCTCTGGATCAATTCGAAGTCGGTCACTCGCATTTGACCCTCAGTCAATGTACCGGTCTTGTCGAAGACAATAGTGTCCAGTTTCGAGGCCTCCTGAAATGCCTCGCCACCTCCTTGGACAAGGATACCATGTTTTGCAGCCAACCCACCGCCAACGAAGAGTGCAGTAGGTGCAGCGAGACCAATGCCACATGGACAGGCGACCACGAAGACGGCGATGGCGAATTCAAGAGACCAGAAAGGCCACCCTCCCCGGCTCACGTCGAGCCATGCTTGAGGGAGGGTTCCGGATAAGCCCAAACCCATCCAGATTACCCAAGTTGTGATGGCAATGAGAGTGATTACCGGGACGAAGTACCCGGTGAGAACGTCTGCAATGCGTTCGATGGGAGCTCTTTTCGCCTGGCCTTCACGAACAACACCAACAATCCGGTCCAGCATTGATGTTCCACCAACGCCAGTTACTCTGATCCGCACAGGATCCGACACGTTCACAGATCCTGTAAAGACTTCGTCGCCATAAGTCTTCGTGACTGGCTTCGATTCTCCTGTGAGGGAGCTCTCATCGAACAGAAATGTGCCTTGATTTTCAATGACGCCGTCGGTTGGCGGAGACGTGCCGTGAGGGATTTGAACGAGGTCGCCTGTCTCTAGTTGATCGACGGGGATTGTTTCGGTGCTGCTAGACGCTTTGCCATTTCCATCATCTTTGACAAGAACCGCAGTCGAAGGCCTGAGGTTGCTGAGCATCGCTACAGCGTCACCGGTCTTGGTCTTGCTGTAGGCCTCCAAGAAGCGACCGATGAGGATGAAGAAAGTGAGGAATGTGACGGTGTCGAAGTAGGTATCCGACGCACGATGATGTCTCATATCAGTCGAGTCAGTTGTAGCATCCATGATCAGGACAGCCAACGACGAGAAATACGCCACCGCAGCACCAGCACTAATCAACAGATTCATGCTGCCAAAGCGGTAAAACCGACGCAGCAGAGGTATTTTGCTGTTTGGCCTCCACATCGCCTTGATCTCCTTGTATGCGCGGACGTGGAAGAGATCTGTGCCGAAACACATGACCGGTGTGGTCATGAAGAAGAGTGCCCACTCTATCCGCATTGCCTGACCAGCCAGGATGGGTTGTTCCCACCATTGCCTCGTTGGATTGGATTCAGGAACCAAGCTCATGTACACGACCCCGATGATGAAAGTCGGGATAGCAACTATGCCCGTGAACAGCAGTCGCCATAGAATATGCTTCATCTCTTTCCGCTGTAGTCGTCGTGACCGCTCTTCTAGCGTTGGCGGATGATATACACTTGCCTTCAAAGCATCATGGGAAGCATCGATGGCGGCGATGAAGCTGCGTACCGTGAGTTGATGAGAGGGGCGGTAGGTGATGGTAATAATAGGATCTTTCAAAGTGGGTAGTTGAGTTATGGTATACATCGACCCGCTAACAGTTGACAATGCAGATTGGATAGCGGTTCTGACATTTTCGGGACAATGTTCACAGTACATGCCGTCGATCCTGAGTTGCACCGTCCGTTCTTCTTGCGGGGCCTGGGTTGATTTGGCGGTGCTCTCCAATTTGACGACAGTCGCATCATATCCCAGATCGTCAATCTTCTCCAGGATTGCTTCGAGGTGCTGTTTTCCGCGGAACGTCACAAGGCCGCGATTCCCGACAAGGTCAATACTGACGTCTTGGATGAAAGGCAGCTCCTCGAGGCCTCGGGTGATCGTGCCAACACAACTTCCACAGGTCATCCCCTCAATACTGAGCGTGACCTTATGATCCTCGTCACCACCTTCAGATGCACGAATGTCATCAACGATGGCTTCGTAGCCCAAATCTTCAATCGCTTCAACGAGTTTATCCGAGTTGCTTTTGGGACCTTGATAAACCACTCTTGCATTGTTCGTCATCAGATTAACATTTGTCGAATCCACAAAATCTAAATTGTCGAGCCCTTTTGTGATTGCACTTGTGCAAGATGCGCAGGTCATTCCGCCAATCGATACGGTTGCAACATAGTGCGAAGATGCACTCTCTTTTCCTGCGCCGTCGACATCTTTGTTTGAAAGCTTGTCTTCGGCCAGTGTGTCGCCTGAAACGGCCGCCTCCTCGTCGGTAGGTGTCTGTCTCGGAAGGGCTTGTCGGCGGCGCAGTCGCATGAGAGAAGACCATGACAGTTTTGGTCTTGATGTGTGGCCTTTTTCGCGTTGACATGCCTTGCAGTTTTCAATGTGCTTGCGCTGGGCACGAGACATGAGCCAGCGGGAGCGTGAAAGGCGGGCATTTGCGGGGGTTGGTGACACATCGGAGTCGTGAGACTGAACACCGTCAGGTCGGATGGTTGTGACATGCTGGACTTCGAAAGCTGCCTTGATTAGTTCACCAACAATGACTTCTCGGGTCGAATCTTGTGCATGCTTGACACGGATGACCTGGTCAATGAGTGAGACTTGGATGGACTGGATTCCAGGGATTCCACGGAGTGTATCTTGAACATAGGACACGCAGGATGGGCAGTGGATGTTTGACACTAAGAACGTAGATGTGTAGGCCATGGCTGAGTGAAGGAGGAAAGAGATGGGCAACACTCGAGGGGTCTCGTCCGTTTGAAAAGTGGCAAGCAAGACAAGGGCTTTGTGGAGAAAAGAGATGAGATGTAACAGCGAAGAGTGGCACAGAAGCAAGTATGTTGAAGCTGCTCAGTCTTTATTCTCCCACATGGTATTGAGAAGATTGTGCGTAGAGCAACACAGCGGATTTCACTCGAAAACCTTCAGGTAGATCAAGCGTCGCATTGAATCGATGATAGGTCGAAGAAGTCGTGGATCATGCGAGGGATGATAGAGGATGCGCGACTTGTGCGTTAAATGACGACCACGTCGAAGTTTGCCGCAGGCGGTCGGCGGGAAACGAAGGTGGGAGGATGACATAATACACATCACGTGCACCTGCTGTCTGAATATCACGTGTGGCTTCCAATCCTGCGACCTCATCTCTACGACGTCGCTTTCTTCTCGATCTCGACCGTCCTCCCACCGACGAAGCGAGGCCGACAGTTGAATCATCTTACCTCTGTTATTGACATTGACGGGTTGTCGGTCATGAGGCTCATGCAATTTTGATGCAAGAGGACGCTGCTGTGTCTCCATCCTTCTGCGCTGCCTCTTCCAATCAAAGCCCACAACCAGAAATCGAATTGAACCCCTAACAAATGGCGGTCTCAGCCCCAGCTGGCATGGACTCCGCACCGACAAGTTCCCTTGCTCCTTCCGACGCCTTGAACGATCCCAAGAGTCGTGTCACCCACAACGATGGGGACAATCACCACGTCAACAAGCCGGCTACCCAATCCGACTACTTCAATATACCTCCTGCTGTCCCCGCCCTCTGTTTCAGTGTCGCGTATGACAGCCTGAATAACCGCGGAAACTCGCTGGAGCCTCACCGAGCCGCAAATCAGCCTTCGCCACAAGTGAGCTTCAATCCAACATCTTATCCAGGCTCGGGACCTCGGCGGACGTCGTTCCCTGAAATCTTACCTCACGGCCACATCCCGCCTCCACTCAGCAACGCACGCCTGCCCACTTCGGAGACTGAGACGCCCAACCTTCTCATAGGTGGCAACACCGGACTGGACGATGTGCAGACCGATAGTGATCCTGAATTTCGATATTCCCTACCATCTTTGACTATGAATCAGACCCAGACTCCCTCTTCTGTTACTAGCGCCCACGACCTCGACAGTGACACAATCGTTGTTTTAAGCGAGATGGCGACGTCTGATATTGTTGGCGACGGAAGGACACCGGCAGCAGCAGGCAACAGAGGCGCTGTGCCTGGCAGAAACAAGCAATATGTTCTTCCCAACGGTGCAGTGGTCTCTGGTAAGGGGTTAGGTCGAGGCAGACCAGGCATCAAACGGGGACCGCGAAACAGCATGGCTCCAAGTGATGACCAAACCTCACCGCAAGTCGTACCGGCGAACGCTTCTCACCACTTTGGACCTCCTAGCAAGAAAAGAAAGAGTGGTGCTTCCGACACTTCAGAGTCGAATCGACGCGCCTCGACTTTGGATTCGACGGCCACCCCATCCAGAGAGAGCTCAGAAGAATACAACCCATCTGCACAGACTCGATCCGGGAGGCAAATTCAGAAGCCCGTTCCTCTGAGCGATGGCACTCCTGTGCAGGCGAGTCCATCAAGGAAACTTTCTCGAAATAATTCTGCCGCGAATACGGCGTCGAACTCCCCCGCGTCCATAAAAACTCACCCAAAGATCAAACGCAGAGTCTATCGTGGACGTGAGCAGTTTGCGCTTTGCGAGCATTGTTTGCGTGGACATGGCCCTCCGGGAAACGTGATTGTCTTCTGTGATGCCTGCAACAAATGCTGGCATCAGCGTTGTCACGAACCGCAGATCTCCCCGCACACGGTTACCGACTCCAAAGCTGAGTGGTTCTGCTCTGAGTGTGACCGAATTCTGCACGGCAAGAAGAAGGACAAGAAGGCAAATGCAAAACCGAGCTCCCAAACTGCAGTCGTGGCAACCCCTGTCGTCGAGCAGAAACCCACATTTACAGGACCACGAATAGGGGGTCGTTTCCTCCTCGTCGAGCAAAAAGACGCCTATCTTAAAACATTGTCCAGAGATGATCTCGTGTCATTAGTTCTGCAAGCATCGGACCTGGCTCCGGACTTGCCTTTGTTCCAAACCCTAGCACCACCACCTCCTCCACAAGTGGCAATGCCACAGGCTCAGTTCACTTCTACCTACGTCACACCGGTCTCGAAGGTGCCTTCGTTTGGGGAGAACGATCCGGGTGAGGATAATGAGGTAGATGAAGGCTACGATGGATACTTCGACGAGCACGCCGCATTATATCCTAAGCCTGGAAACGGAGTACAATTACCGCCGGAGAGCGAGGATTTGCATATTTTGCTGGAGGGCAGGAACAGCAGGACTTTTAGTCACTGGGTGCAAGGAATGCCCGGGAATCTGTTCAGTGGGTCCGGGAATGTCTCTTCGATAATATACTAAGGCTTGGACGGAAGGTGTTGTGCTGGCAGTGTACAATCCCCGTTGGGCAGATGTAGATATTTCATCGTTATCCCGTCTTGGGTGTTTCGTGTCGCTGCTCCAATAATCTCGGAATCTCGATACAGCCTTCGGACATCCTATCCGCATTTCGCTATAGTTGCCCTGTTGTATCGACATTTGCCAAGTTCCAACATCATACGTGTATCTCGCTCGCCCTGATTGCCATCCGCTTGCTTTCTTTCCCTGCTTTTTGGCAGAATTACGCTCGCGACACATCTTCTTGTATTCGCATCGTCGATGTGTTCCTCTGGATGATCATGACAAATGGTTCGTAGGCCCATTGCTGGCTTGTCCAAGGATTCCGTGTCCAAGTCATGCATTTCGTTTTCCACTCCAAGGTGCTGAGAGCAAGGCCAAACTCCATCACGATGTAGGGTCATGAGGGCCTAAGTCTGCACATACAGTTAACGTTGTCTTTGAATGTGGGAAAGGTATCATGTGTTCACTGTTTCATGATTGATGCTCTGTCGATTGCTTGTCGTTTGCCCGGTGGATGATGACCGCGACGATTTGTTTGAGAAGGTCAAGACCCCGGTAATAAGGGGTCAAAGTCGCAGCTATGCCGACCTGCATGAACTTCCATGGAAGCTGCAAGCAAACAGTCTAGGCCTGGTTAGTGCTTGGACAAAGAGTTCACCGTCAGAAGGTCCCCATCCACTTTTCGCAGAAACAGACTGCACTGGCACGCTGCTTGTGAGAAAATGCCACACACTTCTGCCTCACCTTCTATTGAGTGACTGACCTTGCTCCGCTCCCAGCCACATTGAAGATTCTAGATGACTCATTGAGTCACCTGGAGTGACAATGTGAGAGCAGTGAATCTGTGCCAAGACAGGATCCCTCAAGTGAATCCATATAAATAATAAAAAGCCTTCTTCTACGAGAGAAAGAGATGTGCTGCGATCTTACTGTCCTTGCTGTTCGCCACTCTACAGCTTCGGACTCATCTTCTATTGGACTCCATCAGGGTTGCAATCATGAGGCCTTACATTTCCGCGTCCACGGCGGGAAGAGGTCTCATCTGCGACACCGTCAACATCCTTTCTCCTGATCCGCGCCCTCGCCTGTCCTTCACCGACGATGGCCCTGGGAAGCTCTCAGTCTTCGGTCCTCGCCACGATAACGACAATGAAAACTACAGAAAGATCAAGATCCTCCCAACTGCAGACGAAATCCTCGCTGTCCATCGACCAACATACATGCCGAAAAAAGATCTCTCTGAAGAGCACTTTCTGGACAATGGGCCTGGTAGATTGTTGGATACGCTTTTCCGACAACTGCGATATGACAGCACTGAGAACATTCGGGACATATGCTATTCAGCCTCACAGATCGCCTTCCTCGGCAGCGGCACAGATCCTGGGGGCCATGTCCGTCAAGAGACTGGAGCTGGCAACCGATACTTCCTGTACAACAACGTCAAAATCGAAGAGTTGCTTTCACACGAGCAAATGGCAATGGTCGTCCGTGTCAGCTACGACTGCCCACCTTTCATGAGGGCTCAGAAGTTATATGACTCTGGCCGGTTTCAAAAAGGCATGTTGGTGGCATTGCTCCAACTAAACCACGCTACCATGAAGTTGTCTGTCTACTTCTTGGAGGTCCATTTAGCTCAAAGCACCTTCTCTATGGAATGCTTTGACGGACGTGGCACTCGAGCAGCAGTCCAGCTTTCTTTCCTCCCCACAACCACCCACGACGATGTCCTTCAGCTTTGCCGCCACGCTTTGGGCCTTTGCGAAGGAAACGAACTGTACCTGGTGGAATTCCCGAAAGTTCTCTTCGCTGGCTTCTACAACTGTCTCAAGCGGTTGCAACAGATGGCAGAAACAGATTTCGCCTTCCAGAGCTATGTTGCACCTGACAAGG
This sequence comes from Cladophialophora immunda, assembly GCF_000835495.1. NCBI lineage: Eukaryota > Fungi > Ascomycota > Eurotiomycetes > Chaetothyriales > Herpotrichiellaceae > Cladophialophora > Cladophialophora immunda. The sequence goes on along the minus strand of NW_015622547.1, from coordinate 2,321,588 downwards.
ATGTCAATGGGGCGTTATTAGCCAGAAATCTGAACTCGGTTGCCGGATTGCACTCCCAATTCCCGTGTCCCCCACCTTCTTATGCGCTCTCATCGGACTTCGCATACAATCTCACCAAGCTTGTCCCACTCACATGCCCGATTGCCTCTGCATCCGTACGAGATTTGTCGCGGCCCTCTGCGCTAGACATGCTCAGCCGCGAAACCACTCTGGATGAAGGTCAAGCTGTGGCCTTCAGAGACAGCCTTCTGCGGGAGTATGCATGCACACAAGGTCCACCGGGATGCGGCAAGACTTTTCTGGGCGTCCAGCTAACCAAGACACTTCTCGATTCTCGACCGACACAGAAGCCTATCCTACTGGTGTGCCTGACAAATCACGCCCTGGACAGTTTCCTTGCCGATCTGCGAGACGCTGGCGTCTCCAATCTGCTCCGAGTCGGTTCCGCTAGCAAGGAAGACTGGACAGATGCAATCAATCTTCGTAGCTTGCGACGAAAGACGCGAATGAAGAAGGAGAATGCCCAAATGCTGCATGCCAATGGCCTCCAAAAGAAACTGCTATTCGCAGAACTCGATTCATTGTGCAAAGGTATGGCCATCTTCCCTTTGTGCCCTCCGAACAGAACTAAATGGAAATAGCGCTTTCTTCCCAGACGCATAGCGGAACTCCTCCATGGCACTATGTCGAGGGCATTCTGCGCAACAAATATCCGGATGTTCATTCTCAATTTATGACAAATCCTCGCGTCTCCCTTGCACAATCCTTTACTTTCGAATACTGGTCGGGAGGGGGAGACTTGAAGACGATTCGGGATTTACACCTTGAGCTGGCTTGCAGACTTGCCCAGACCTCAAACGACGGAGCAAGACCGACTCAAGAAAATGTTGATGAAATCCTTCTCGACATATCTTACCGTGCTGAGCTTCAGAGTGCAAATGCCGGGGAGTCCAGCATATGGAACTTGCCTCTGCGCGAACGTCAGTCTATGCTTCGGCGCTGGGAAGCGGAGGTCGATAAAGAAAAATTTGCAGACAAGATGGCTTCTCTTTATTCCGAATCGCGTGTGTACACTGACAAGATCAAGACGATCAACGATGGGCGTGATGTGCAGATCATGTCATCTCAAAACATCATCGCTATGACCACAACCGCATGCGCTGCCCGCTGGGAACTCCTGCGATCAGTGGATCCTGAAATCCTCATTTGTGAAGAGGCTGCCGAGGTTATGGAAGCACATGCACTGTGCACTTTGCTCCCTTCGCTGAAACATGCAATTTTCATTGGCGATCCTCAGCAGCTGCGGCCCGAGACGAACGAGCAGTCTCTCAGTCTCGAGACATCGGTCGGGCGTCAGTATCGATTGGACGAGTCCTTGCTGGAGCGACTGATGTTTCCTCATGACATGTCGGCATCGGTAATACCATCAAGCCACTTGAGCGTCCAACGCCGAATGCATCCTGATATTGCAAATATCACTCGCCTGACTTATCCTTATCTCACGGATCACGAGTCTACGCTCCAACGCTCACCAACTCATGGCATTGCACACAGAGTCTTTTGGTGGGATCATCGAGTTCCGGAACTTGAATCAGACGACTTAAAGTCCCACGCCAATCTGCATGAAGTTGAGATGGTTGCCTCCCTTGTCGAGTACCTGCTTCGCAGTGGTGCCTATTCGCAAGGAGAAGTTGCAGTCCTAACTCCGTATGCGGGTCAGCTGTTGAAACTCTACGAACGGCTGGCCACAACGTGTGACATCTGGCTCTCTGAAAAAGACCGGGAAGCACTGCTTGGTGAAGAGATCCTTGGCCTTGGTGATGAAGGCAGGACATCCAAGGACGAAGTTGCGATCTCCGACATGCTCAGAATTGCGACAGTTGACAATTTCCAGGGTGAAGAGGCAAAAGTCATCATACTAAGCACTGTCCGAAGCGGAGGTACCGCTGGTTTCTTGAAGACGTTGAATCGCATCAATGTCGCCTGCAGCAGGGCTCGTAACGGCTTTTACATCGTTGGCAATTCTCAGACTCTATCTCAAGTACCCAGGTGGAGAGAAGTCATCAACGCACTCAGTGGGAAGATTGGAGGTTCGATCATGACTCAGTGCCATGTGCATCCCGACCATCGCCATCTCGTTGAGCAGCCAGAGGACTTTCGAGACGTCCCAGAATGTTCAGCGCCTTGCGGCACGACTTTGCCCTGCGGTCATATATGCCAGGAGAAATGTCACCCACCTCAGCTCCACTCCCGCCTGACCTGTCAAGAGAAATGTGCCAAGGTCTTCCAACCGTGCGGGCACAAATGTGAGAAGCTGTGCTATCAGAGATGCGGAAAATGTGACGCTGTTATCGACGATGCCACTCTTGATTGCAGTCATCACGGAAAGAAACTCTGCTCAGGCGACACTTCCAAGTGTGAGGCCGTGGTAGAGAAGAGAATTCTCAACTGTGGTCACTCTCTGAAGATCTTGTGTGGTGAAGATCCTGACGAAAAGATTACATGCCAACAAGCATGCTGCGCGACACTCACTTGCGGCCATCCTTGCAGCGGAAAATGCGGTGTCTGCAATAACAAAAAACAAGGAAAGCATGAGTCTTGCACGCATATATGCAATCGTCTCAAAGCATGTGGCCATTTCTGCAAGGAGACTTGTCACGTCGGAAACTCGTGCCCAAGGTCCTGTGTCGAACCCTGCTTGGATAGGTGCGAGCATGGACCTTGTAGGAATCGATGCCAGGACATTTGCGACCCCTGCGTCAAGCAGACTGTCGCTGGCTGTGAGCACGAAATACCGTCAGATATCCTTTGTTGTCTTCCAAGCCTATCGTTACCCTGCTGTCAGCCCTGTCCTCGGACTCTGGAATGTGGCCACGCGTGCCCATCATTTCACGGTGAGAAGTGTCCCCCACCGGAGCTCTGCTCGGAATGCCTCACTGGGGTGAGAGGTCCTATGGTTCTTTACGCTCCAAAATGCGGACACATTGCAGAGATCGCCCAGCTGGATGCCCGCAATCTCCACGGCATTTACAAAGTGGACGATGATGGGGTTATTTTATCAATCAATTCAGGCGTCAAGTCACAAGACATTGCACCACCGAAATGTTTGTGTGGAGAGTCCTTGCATGGCATTCGCCGTTACCGACTCCATTCGAAGTTGGTTGCCTTCAAGAACACTTTTGACCTTCTTCTGGCAAAAATAGGTCGCAAGCTAGCAGCCTTTGCCACCGTGATCGAAGTCCAGGAAAAGCAGTTGGATCGGACGTTCAAAGCATGTGTGGAAGAGATCCGGCCGAATCCCTTAGCAGCTAAATCGAATGCCAGCCTCGTTCTGCGTCGAAACCAAGAGATACTCGATCTCCAGAAGAACATTATCAACTTCAGGAGTGAGGTTGTGGATCGGATCCAGAGTAGCATTACGGTATTGCATAAGGTGTTTCCGAACGTCATCCCTTCGTATGACCTGAGTTTCCATCTTCACCTTGACGTGTTGGAATGCAGGGTTGTCGGTGTCCGCCTCGCTGACGCCCTCAAATTGGCAAATCAGCTTCTTCCTCTACAAGACCCCTCCTTCGGAGTGCAACGTCTGGGCCTCAAGATGATTCAGTTCGCCTACAAGGAATCTATTTCTTGCGCAAACTATTGTCAAGGTGCACTGGGTCATAGCTTGATTGGTCGCAACTCGTCCCTTGAAGCTGAGATCAGGCTGCAACAGCTCCAGTTCATGCTCTTTGCAAAGACAACTAGAGCTCAGCGTTCTGAGCTTGGACCTCCTGTCGACGACAATGTCATGCTCATGAATGGAGAAACAGTTAAGGTTGGATTGGAGGCAGTAAACGCAATCGGTCGCAGATCCCCGGGGACATGTACCGGTTTGATGGCGACTGCACAGGACATTGCCATAGCCTTTGAGCATCAAGTTGGTTCAAAGCTGCCACCAATCCCGAAGATCAAGAACGACTATACTAGGCAGGTTGAAAACCTATGGGGACGTCACCAGCTTGGATACCTGGTCATGTGCTGTCGATCCCATCCCTACTCGGCAAAGACTTTCTCGGATGGCTGCCCATATTGTGAGAAGCAGGCTCAACTGTCAGTTGATGAAATCTTCCGTGAATCTGGGAAGCATCTGTTTGAAGAGCAGTTCTTGCAGATCATGCATTCCAGGGCCCCGATGTCTCACAAGTCCGACCATCACGACCCGGAAAGGGCGAAATCACCTGTGCCGTCGGTCGAGCAGGAGACCTCGAAAGAAACCGCTACCAGTGCGCCTGTGATTGAATTGACTGCTGAAGAACGATTTCTAGCAGCAATGAGGAGAGGTCCTCCAAAGATACATGCTGGAGTTCCTTCCGAGGCGATGAAAGAGCAGAGTAAGGCAGCTGTTGAGGCAGAAGTGGCTAGGGAAGTGGACATTGGAGCAGGGGTGGAGATGAAGGTGGAGGTAAGAATGGACATGCAGGAGTCGATTGCAGTTGAACCTGAAAAAGAGCTGACGATGGAGGAGAAGTTTCTTGTCGCAATGAGAAAGATTGGCAAAGTAAGAAATTAAAAAGAGGAAGAGACGGGTAAAACTCAGTGGAAGGCAGGTGAGGCAAACATAGCATGGGTGGCATAGACATCCTATTTTTCCAAACGAACAGTGAACGTGTTGAAAATAGATGATATCATTCCAGAAACCCTGTATGCTCCTCCGGTTCTGCTACTAGAGAACCGGTACCAAGCTATTCTGATGGACTCGCTCCTAACGAGCAGGCAGATGTCAACGTCTTTCCAATGCGATACGAAGATGATTTTGCTAACGTTTGGGAGAACAGCTACCGGGTGGGATTGTGCCTTGGGGTGTCGGAGGACAAGGACGCCCGTGTCTGGGAAGATGGAACACCCCGACTACCAGTCTACGATGACGAGGTTTTGTCGGCGGCGATACTTCCCATCGACAGAGAAGAATGAGGCCGCAAGCTCTGGGGCCGCGTGGTCGGGACATGCGCTCAAAGTCTGGACTTGGGCGTCGCGTGCGTCACAGAAGGCCTTGGATCCACGGCCAGCTCCGTCCACCAGGGATAAGTGCTCGGGGCATTCTTGTCCAGCTGGTCCTGGAAGTTGGGTTTGGCCGAGGCGAAGAAGGCGCGCTTGGCTTCAGCGTGGTCCCTGGCGTCACCTTGTGTCAGACATGGATTTCAGGGGACGGGATGTCACTGATGGGCGGAACGTTCGCTCGGCTCAGACTCAGACTCACCTGGACGCGAATTGGTGCGCCAGCAAGGGACTGTCGACCAAGTGCGCGGCCTCTGCCGACCCGGCATTGCGCCAGATCAGCTGGCGGTTCAAGTGGATGGCGGTGGTGCTGACCCGGTCGACGAGTTCTTCGGCCAGCTGCACGGCGCGCGGCAGGACGTCCTTGGGCTCCGGGACCAGCTCGGAAAAGATCCCGTCCAGGGCCTTGGAGTCGGCCGGGTACGTGGCCCCCGTGGTCAGGAGATATGTCGCGCGGCTGTAGCCCACCATGCGCGGCAGGAAGAAGGAACTCGCTGATTCCATGGTGAGGCCGATGCGGGAGAAGGGGAAGCCGAAGCGTGACTTGGGGCTCGCGAGCCTGACACGATTATGGTAAGCTTCAGGACCGAGGTTATGTGTACTAGTTTCGCATGAAAAAGAGACGAGGATGAAGACGCTGGGTCTTGGAGTACAAAGGACATTCATTACCTGATGCCTGCTGCGAGGGTGGAGGTCATCCCGATCCCTACTGACAGCCCGTTGTATGCGACGATCACAGTCTTGCTGCAGTTGTACATGGACAATGCTAGTCTTCCACCCGTATCCCGGATGTCCGTGAGAGGTGTGTCCTTGGGCGGAGCGGCGTCGAGGTTCAAATCAATCCCGGCGCTGAACGCCCTGCCCACCCCAGTCAGGATCACGACCTTGACACGGCTGTCCCGATCGACGACGCGAAAGAAGGACTCCAGCCCCAAGATCATTTCGCCCGTGAATGAGTTGAGCTTCTCGGGCCGGTTCAGGCTCACGATGAGAATGGGCGTCACCCCAGGAGCAGATTCTGGGTGGTTGGTGATTCGCACATGGCTGTCTGCCGGCGTGGTATATGTTTCCGGTATCTGGATTGTGGAGCTTGGTGGTGCCTGCATCGTGTATACACAGAGAAAGCGAGGATTCTTTCGGCCTCAGAGAATCCGTGTCAACCTTGGGGGCTCGATCTCATCACTTGTATCAATCATTGCTCTGGTAAATGTACCTCGTAAGTTCTCCGGATATCGACCGAACCGCCGCGGCGAGGTTAGTAATCACGATCGCATGCACTGCTATATCCTGAATAGTAAGCCTCCCATTGTTGCTCACCTCGGTGGAGTGAAGGAAGCTCTCGACTGCATGATCCAGGGATGTAATGGCGGAATCTATATCTCTGACGCACGAAGGAGGTCAAGACTCGCAAGTAATAGAGCAAACTTGTCAATTGCTGTTCGCAGCTGGATAATCAAAATGAGAGACCTCATGGAATTCTGTGCCTAGCAAGAGCTAACTGATGGTTCTCTTTCACGTCAGAGACTCCATCTCCATGCTGTTCTCTGGAACTCCCCGCAAGGCTGGTTCTACAAGGCTACAAACAGGTCTGGGATATTCAACCTCACGAGGCTCCCTCGGTAGAGATATGGAGTAGATGCCAAGAAGAGCAGAGTCTCGGCACCTTGGCACCTTGGCACCTTGGCGTCTTGGCAGCTAAACAGGAGTACGGCCCTTCAACTTCAAAGTCATCTGCTTCTTCTGTAATGTACACTCCACGTAGCCTTGTCTCAAGACAGGAAGGTCTCCCAGACGGACTCGCAGACATGGTCCTGTCCCATTCCCATCCGGCCGCCTTGTTCAGCTTAGCAAGGCACAATGGGTAGCCAAGCCGCCCTTGGTGAGCCGCACCAGAATAGTTTCTAGGCTCCCCCGCGACGCGTTTAAGAACAGTGATCTCTGCCGCACGCTTTCGAGCCATTTACAAGGTCACAGAAGCCCCCGAGGGCATGGGAATCTGTGCGGCTACAATATGGAGCATCTTATCGACCCCACAGATCTTGACAGAATGCGACCTTCGATTCTTGAGAGTCAATGGCTTGATTTTGATCACGATAGCAGTCAACAATTCCCTTTGACGTCTTTTGAGGAATATCCCCTCCTGCGAGGCTGGACTACTGAAAGATTGAGAGCACTTCGCAACGATCCCTTCCCGCAAAATACTGATTGCGTTTCCATTCTGGCGATGTTACAAGGCTGGCTTTTCTTTGGTGTGCTTGAAGGTGCTTTTCAGCAGCACTTTCCAAGCTCTTCTTTCCTCACTTCATCTCGAGACATACAGAGAACAGATGGAAACCCTCAAAGAGCCCTTCACACCCAGTATTTGCGCACTTTCTATCAACAATGGCATCTCGACTTTCTCGATCTTCCAGAAGACAAACAGAAGAGTCTCTCAGTCTCTTTCGGGCGCTCGGTGGTTGGTGCGCGCGATTGGGCATTATATCTCGAAGTCAAGCTGAGACTTAAAATCCCAGCCTACAACAGCCGTCCCCTGTCTAGTATTTTCAATGCGACTATCCGCAATGCACTGCTATTGACGGAGCTACTGGCTAAAGCCGTGCCTCAAGCATATCCGGAGAGTGGCTTCGTCAATTTTCAGATGGATATCGATCCTGGTGGAGAGATCAAGGACCGACTACGACAGAGCGGGTGGTGTCCGTCGAACTCGAGAACACTGATAAATAGGTACGGACATTCAGCTGCAATGTATGCGACCCTTCTTCGTCCAATCGAGCAGCCTCAAGTGAGCCATACTCACTGCAGCAAGAGACAGTGCATCGCATACAATGTCGACGTGTCTACCTACTCGCCTCAGCATGTGGACCGAGAATGTTCATGCGAGCATGTGCTCCCTCCTCTGAAAGACGTGTGCGACATTCTGCAATCTGGGACGTTCCCGGTATTGGACGGAGAGTCCATACTAATGGACGGAGAACGCGGTGAGCTGAGTGTGAGGCGACACCAACCAGACATGGAATATGTGGTGATCTCTCATGTTTGGTCAGATGGGCTCGGAAGCACGACAGAGAAAGGTTTGCCGAGGTGTCAAGTGGTCCAACTCGCACACCTCTGTCACGTAATTTCCGGCTCATCCCTCTTCTGGATTGATGGGCTGTGCGTCCCTAAAGACCCGATAATGCGCAACACCGCAATTCAGCTCATGAGTGCAACCTATGCCAAAGCTCCTACGACGCTCGTTCTTGACTATGGTCTTCGCCAATGCAGTAGCTCGAGCACCACCGAAGAGATAGCCATTCGCATCCTGTCATCTGTCTGGCTTCGCCGTCTTTGGACTCTTAAAGAAGGCACTCTTGCGTCTAACCTTGTCTTCCTCTTGCGGGATGCCTTCTTGCCAATGCCTCATTTGCTCTCACAAATCTTCGTCTCTGGCTTCGCGGGCCCTATTTCGGCCGCTCTGATCGCAGAGTTATCAGGCTTCAACCGGAACCTTTATGCTTCAAAACCTGCCCATATCAATCATATCCAACGGCTGATGTGCTACCGGACGACTAGCCGACTCGATGATGAGGCTCTGGCTATTGCTCCACTCTTCCACATCGATATTGGCATCATTCTGCGACATTCAGGCGAAGAAAGAATGATAGCGTTCTGGAAAGCCTTGGGGACAGTGCCTGGTGGCTTGATCTTCTCGGGTGCACCGAGACTGACCACTCGTGGGTTTAGATGGGCCCCGAGGACGCTCATGCATGGGACGGGATTAAACGATTTGGGTCGCAATTATGGCCGTGTTACGGAAAATGGCTTCGTTGGTGAGTTTCTGGTCTTGGAGTTTGAAGAAAGACTAGCTTTCGCGAGGAATAGATGCCTCCGCCTGGTCGACATGAAGCGGCAGCGAGGGTTCCACGTATTTAAGGATATGGAACCGCAATCACCTGAAAGTCACGACCATGGATCGGGAGATCATGTCTGGGCCGATATGATCGCGGTCCGTGAACAGCCGAACGGCGAGATACTTCCTGGCGTCGCTATCATTCTCAGAAGGGAGGAAGATATGGAGAAGTCCGATCATGATGACAGGAAAGTGCCAACATGCACATTTGCAGCACGAGCCGTCATTACTGTGGATGAGCTGGTTGATCTGTTCTCGTGGCAATCGACACCACCATCCGATGCCAACGTGGTCAAGAGTGTGGTGAAAACTCTACGCATCTGTTGAGGCTTCCGGCCCTACACATTCAGATGCGGACAACCTCTCGTCGTGGTCAGATCAAAACGAGAGCACTTGAAAGGTATTATGGAAGACACAACATGAGCCTCAAAAATTCAACCAGATGTGTCCATAAGACAGATTGATGCCCAGGACCTTTCTCAACCTTACCCGCCGCTAGTATGGGTCTTGACAGTTTGTATTAGCAGGCGTGCTCCGCAGCCTTATCACGTGTGTTGTCCGCCAGCCTTGCGAGCCTGTTCATGTTACCCCGTCTCCGACATGTCGCCATCAATCAAGTCATCACAATGAATCAGAGATGCCACGAAATGTCAGAGACAAACGGGCTCTGCCGAAAGAGCAAAAAGGGGTCAAAGAGAACAGAAAAGAACAAACCGAACGTCACTGAACTCTAGTGATATTTGCTGAGGCTTAATGTCGTGAAGAACGTGTTTCACATTCCTTTTCCCAGGTAAGATTATTGGCTGCTGTGTGAATTCTGATAAATTTCTACGACCAGGTGATGTATTAACGTGACCTGCTGCATCACTGCGACTGAACGACTGTCGCCGCAATGTTCCCCTTACCAGGATCTAAGGCCAGTCTCAGTTTTTCACCGTCAGCAAGGAGACATCTATGATCGCGCCTTGACGACCCCTCTCGAGGTTGCATAGAGCTGGGTTGCGCTGTTTCATTGCTAATACCTCCTCCGAGCTACTTTGTCCTTCTGTGCTGGAAACTGCTGGCAACGACCACACCATGAAACAGGGAATTCGACGTCGGAATCTCGACACGAGGACATTCCATTTCCATCAGATACTCCCGCACGTGACTAAGCGTAGTGGTATTCGGCCTAAAGTAACGGATTAATCGCGCCTATATCTAGGCTAGGGAGCCCCGTTCCCGACACCCGCCTATAGTTACTAATTTATCGCCTCTACCTAGCATATAGTACCTATAACTTAGTATCCGATTTAAGTTGACGTAATGGTCACAAAAGTTCCCTTTTCTCTAAATTAGTTAGTCTAGGTTAAGCTTTACCTTTATCCTACTCCCCCCTGTAGTTCCGCATCGCTACGAAGACATCGAGTTAAAGTGCTTTATTGCTTGGGTATGTTGGCGCTTACGCTTGTCAGGACTTGCAACAGGATTAATTCGCTATGTGTAGAGGTGCTATGTACACGAATATTCTACCTTAAGGAGAGAAAGGAAAGTAAGGAAATCCATCACAGGCAGTCGTCTTCTGCGCTGTACTATCGTGGTGTGGTTGCTGAGGAAACAATCTCAGCTTGACAGCCTTGTGGAGGCAAGGCTGCCGTCAGTCGCCGGAGCATCCAAGACTTCAATAGGGTCTAACCCCCTAACAATTTGTTCCATTGGAGTCTATGAGCATTAAGAACGAGAAAAGAAGTTGGAAGGGTCTAAGTCTAGACGAGTAGATAGAGGTAGCATTAGAGGACAGCGTTGTCAAGAGCCGACTCGCGTAACTCTCAACTCAATAGAGGTCACGAGACGACTGGGAGTCCTTTGTATACAGAGACTCAGAAGCCTTGGGGGCTCTGAGTCGTCCCGCACTCGGAGTGCGCAACAGATTTAATGTAGCCATGTTAGGCCCCCGATGCGTTAGGCCACGGACGGCGGCTGGGTGATCGGCGAGTTCTATGACCTAACATTTGCTCACATCTCTTGATGTTCGTCATGTTTATCAATCGCCGACATTCTGGCCACGTGGTCCGGAGTGGAGAGTGGGGTCTTCTCCTGTTCTGACCGCGTCGCCTGATGAGGTGGGCGGATTCCGCAAACAGTCCCAGACGCCCGGATCGACATATTGAGCAAATATGCCCGAATTCAGCTTCCGGAAGGATTCGTACACTCTCGCGCGAAACTCGGGAGGGGACTGCCAGTAAGCGTGATAAAGTCCTTCACATTTGAAGATGTGCGCGTTGTCGGGGAAGAGGTTGAAGTTGAGGATGAAACGCTGGGCGGATGGATTTGAAGTCTCTGGCTCGTCATCCCCCTCGAATGGCGGTTCACTATACACCTTCTTCAGCAATCACTGTGAAAGATTCGCGTCGACACCTGGGCGACTCACCGGCCCTCCAGAATATCTCCGATGCCATGCAGGGACATAATCCGGCTTTGAGGCTCGCGGGAAAGAGTGAGCTGCGCAATTCGCACCGCAGGCCCCAAGACAGACTTTGCTAAGTCAATATTAGGGTCGCTTTGAAAATGAGCCTGAAGCTGCTGCACAGCCACGTCTACCAGATTGCCGGACAGTTTTGTGGCTTGGAGATCCGGAGCCATCTGTTTTGGCGACATGCCATCGAGCGCGATATAGCAAGACAGGAGGCCGAAGGAATATACATCGCGCGCGGAATGGTACTGGGGATGTTCCAGAGACTGAGCCCTACCCTCCGATCTGTCTGTTTTCCATGGATCAAGATCATCAAGGCACTCTGGCGCGTTCCATTCCGAGGTCCCTCCTCGTGGTCGGCCATCGGGTAGTGGTGCACGTTTGCCAGCGCCAGTGAACGTTACCATTCCCGCGAACCCAAAATCGGCGATTTTGGTCACCAAGCCACAAGGGGAACTTGAACTGGGGAACACAAGAATGTTGCCGGGCTTGAGATCTGCATGAACAAGATCATGCGAGTGCAGGGCCGTAACACCATTGGCAATGCCCGAGACGAAGGTTTTCGCCGTCTCGAAGGGCAGACGTGCCGGCCTGCCCGGATTGCAAGCGCGGTCAAAAAAGTGTTGCAGATCTGGAAATTGTTCGTGTGCGAGTTCCACGACGAGACCTGGTTTTGCGGGTAGTGAATTCACGTCGGTGACTTCGCCGTCAGGATCCTGGAAACACACCGCGAGTAGCTGTGTGATGTTTTGATTGGTCTTCAGGGATGGTCTTGACATGATCTGGAGCTCGAAGAGGAGGTCGACTGTCGCTTTCCGATACGCGAATTCGGCCGACTGAATGGCTGGCCAGGCCTTTCGGAGATATTTCACCGCCACTCGACGACCTAGCCAGGTGCCAGGATACACCTCCATCGTGGCACCGTGATTTATCCCTCTCCAGTCGCCTGGCCTATCCAAGACAAGATCTTCCGGACGGGCGATGGCTACCTTGTTGCGACCGACGACCCTGAGGAAACTAAGCTCCACGTTTTCCAGGTCCGGGTCGCCGAGCTCTCTTATTCTTCTCCGCGGTTGCCCAGGTTCTACCCTTCTTCGCCTCTCTTGGAAGGCTGTATTCGAATCTGCAAAAGACGTCGAACCAGAGTATGGCGGCAAAGGCCCAAGTTCCCTGGAACTGGATGACATACTGAAAATAGTCTCAAATTGTGATGGATTCTGTTTCGACGAATGGACGTGAAATGGCGGGCAGAATTTTGGTTGAACAGCTCACTGTTTCGAAACAAGGCGAGGAGTGGTAGGCTGATACTGACGAGGCCGGTTACAAAAGGTATAAACTCGCCAAGGCGCCAGAACAACGAACTGCGCCTTTTTGCGGCGTCCGCGCTTTAGAGTCAGTTATCCACAGATCTCTGGAGGATCTAACGCCACTGGTGCAGTAACCCGTACTGATTTCCAGGCTTAGGCAGAACGCTTACAAGAGATGGCAGATGGTGGAGTAGGAGTGGTCGGGCTCGTCCTCGCCATTCCTGGACTCGTCGACCTCGGTATCAAGTACGTCCGAGCCATCGTGCATAAAATCGGCATCTATCGCAAGGCCGGCGACTACCTCGTAGACCATTTGCAGGAACAAGACATCCAAACAAGCCAGCTCGAAGTGTGCCTGACTTTCGTCAAGACGGCGTCGAGTTCGTTCCCTGCCGAGCTCGAAATACTTGTCCGCAAAGCCTTGTACCGATTAACGAGTGCTCTCGAGGTTGCTCTAGCATCCCTCGAGGATAACATTGACAAGAAGGAAAACATCAAAAAATGGAGGTATACCATGTATGGAAGATCCGAGCTGAAACGAGCCCTGGAGCGGGTGGAGAAGGACCAACTCCTGTTCTATCGTGCGGTGCAATGGGCCGTCTTGTCCGGAGGTGCTGCCGTCGAGGCTCACTTGACCGAAGACCAACAGCGGGGCAGTGAACCTCTAGGGAGAGTGAAGCGACTCAAGGATGCAATAAACTTTCGCCTGAAAGGAAGCGATAGCGATGTGCCTAAGATGCTCCTTGACGATAAGGAGTTCTCCTCCGCAGCTTACCGGCCGCTGCCTCACAGTGAGATCGGATATCTAACTGTAAAGTCGGACGACTCCGATATTCCCATTGCCCTGGTTGAGTACAGGCCATATGTTGAGCAGGAGATCAAGAAGGTCCGCGACATCGCTCTGGTTCTACAACATACGTCAGAATCGATGGCCATCCTACCCTGCAAAGGGTTTAAAGCCAGCGCGAAAGCAGACCCAGCTCGATTCGAACTCGTCTTTCCTCTGCCAACCGGCTCGGCGCAACCTCGTACTCTACGCGACATCCTGCTCGGGAAGGAAAGCCAATTGGGAGTACCATTCTCGCTGACCTGGCGCCTAGAACTGGGACTTCGACTTGCGACTGCAATCATGTATGTACATACCTCCGGCCTAGTCCACAAGAGCATCCGCCCCGAGAACTTGGTAGTCATTGGGGATCGCGTCCCAACGAATGTGACAGAGCAATCTGCCAAGGACAAATCTCCGGGAAAGCTCTATCTCATTGGCTTCGAATTCGCGAGGAAAGAAGAAGAAGTTTCTACAAGAATAGGAGATGACACGTGGTGGAAGAACATTTACCGCCATCCACAGCGACAGGGCGTGCATCCCGAAACGGATTTCAACATGCTTCATGACATTTACAGCCTGGGAGTTGTCCTCCTCGAGATCGCCTTGTGGAGATCTTTCGTTCTCGAGGAGACCGATGACCGTACCGGTGAGAAACGATTCGCTGTCAACCGCGACGCCATAAAAATATCCGACAGGAAGACTAGTCACCTGAAATCTCCAGAAGAGATCCAAAAGATCTTCGTCAAAAAAGCTGCAGATTTCATCCCACAGGTTTTTGGCGACAAGTATCGAGACATCGTCGTAATGTGTTTGAGTTGCTTGGACGAGGGCGGCCTCAAGGATATCGAGGACGCGAAGGACAAGGACGGCATCACCATTGGGATGGCATATAGCGAAAAAGTCCTCACGATTCTTGATGGGATTGCCGTTTGAGGAGACCATGAATCTGGACGATCGTGACTCGGGAATAATGCATTTGAAGGAGCGGTTTCGACAAGGGGGAGCTGAAAAGTCCTGGGCCGAGGGAGCGATTTCCTTCCTGATGCTTAGGAGCTGTTCTTGTTCGGCTTAAGAGGGGTACTCCGCCGCATTCCCTCTAGGGGAGACTGGATGTGGATGCAGACTGGTAGCTCTCTATTGGACTGGGAGCGGTATTGTCAATCGCGCATCCGAGCCAACCAAACAGTGTACTTTTACTGTTTCATCTAATTTCAAAGTCGCCGTGACGATTTTTACAAGGTCTTCGATGAATGAAATGTTGGGCTGCGGAACGTCGTACTCCCATATCGATTGCCTCGGGATTGAGTTCTCACAGGAAGTGCACCGAGGTGCTGAATTTTGGTCTTTGACGGCCACAGAGATCTGTCCACCACCAGTGAAATCTTGAAGGAAGTATGTATATTGATGAATGAGTGGTTCAGGAAACTGATAGTGGTCCGTCGTCATTTCGACCGGGAAAACATGGCAACGGACTTTCCAGAGACGTATGAATTGTGAACCCCCTCCCGCAACAGCAGAGCTTTCACTCTTTCCTTTTCGTCACCTCTCTTTTGGTTACCCAGCTCCATACCGCAGTTCCGTTCCTGTACGTCCCGCCGGGTAGTCCACAATCAACTCTTGAGCTCTTCGACTCAGCATGGACGGATTGCCTGACGCTTGCAAGGCTGGTGGCTGCAACTTTTGATGATTGCGATCCAGCCTTTACGCGCTACTTCGAAGCATCAAGCGCCCCCTTCGTCAAGTACGTATTCCAGACAATTGCAAATATCCCGCTCGATCAAAATCTGGACGCCAATGACATTCAGCAACTTTTCAGCAGCAGCAATCTCATCGGTCTCGCTCCAAAATTCGCGGGCTTGACTCTGTCGCTTGGTTCTCAAGCTCCAGGCACTCCAGATTCCAAACGGTGGTGTGAGGAACCATCTCCTCCTTCAGCATATGTGGCGGGCCCGGCAGGGAGCGACCCTGCTCAAACCACGATTTGCTTGTGCAATCACCTTTTCGGTTATCCAACACTGGCTGAGATAGTCAACCCTCCTGCATGGGGATTAGATGAACAAGGCGACCCTCTTCCAGGCTTTGGCTGTGACGGTCTGGGCGATCACGACACGGATTGGATGATGTTTCCTGGCGCAATTCTCTTGCACGAGATGGTACACTGGCCGTATCTTCTCCAAGACATTCCGGACTGGCAACGATTGATCATCTCTTACCCTACCACCGGTCGTATTATCTCGGACTTTGAAGGACCAAAACCTCCCAATGGATATAGTCCCTACAACGCTCACCTCCTGAACTCGGACTCTGGCATCAACCCGGCCGCCTTTGGCCCACATCCCACCGTCAACGATGCCGACAGCTACGCGTATTATGCTCTCTCCAAATTCTGGTCCTGGAATTGTCAACGGCCTTTTGGAACTTCATACGATCCCGCCGACAACCATAGACGGGCTTTTCGGCCTGGTTTCTCCCGTAACCCAAATCCAGGCCCTCCAACCCACTGAGGAGATTGTTGTACGCAAACACCAGTCACTGCATCAATGGCGAGGTCAAACACTTGCGCCCCTGGACTTCCAAGAAAGAACACTGTGCGTGCCGAGAAGAGGTGGAAGAATACCGCAGAAAAGCGAGGAAAATTGCAACGGATCTCCACCGTTGGGAGAGCGAGCAAAATGATCGAGTCAAGAAATCAACCTGGGAAACCGTTTCAAGAGCCAGAGCGGGAGGAGAAGGAATGCACATGGCAGTTTTTTGTTCGCCGCGACGTGGTCTGCGCGAGGCCGACGTCTTCATAGAGTACCTGTCCCAGCTCTAAATTGCGATTTACTTCCCATCCATTCTCGACACCGCTCTTCTGTGCCAGAATACGTTTTCACACGACCAGTGTTCTTTCTCTGACCATAATCGCAGGCTTTCCCGGTCGATGAAATCACAAACCCCATGATCTAGCTTTAACAGTTGTTCCGGGCCAAACAGGCCAAATGTCGGCGTCCGGAGAAAACAGAGCGGCGGCTTGTAGTTTGCTCGATTTGCATTCATCAAATATGGACTCGAGTCCTCTCTGACGCTTTTTCCTCCCGGAAGCAGGAGACGAGCTCCATGGGCAAGTCCGTATTTGTACTCTTCTTCTATCGCTCTGAAAATCATAAGCTGTCTTTCTGACTGCGCGCTCAGAAGCTGACTTGAAACCGCGGGTGCGTTCGGAGTCGGGCGCCGTATCGCATGAAGACAAACGGCAGCGGCACCATGGCCAGTGCGATGAACCCGAGCACGCTGTTGCCCCACCCCAGCCCGAGACCGGAGTACAAGGGCCGGCCGGCAAGCGGGAGGAACGCCCCCGTCAGCGAGCGGACGACGGTGTTCGCTGCCGTGACGCTGGCGGCGAAGAGCGGATAACAGTCGACGAGGTAAGTTTGGACGGCCATCTAACGCAGTTTCGACCCTTGTCAGCAATGGAAACCCCCGAGCCAAAAGGAAAAACAGGGGGTGAGAAAGTAAGAGTCCTCACGAAAATGCCCATCAGTCCCAGTCCCACCCAGCCCGTGCCGATGATGGGCATGATCCAGTGGATCTGCTTCTCGGCCGACCAGCCGTACCAGAACAACCCGATGGGGATGCAGATCGCCGCCGGGATCAGCCCTTCCAGCCGGACCTCGGGGGAGACGTCGCCCTTGGCCTTCTTGGCCTGGATGCGCCGGTCGCTCGTGGCGCCGAACAGGGCCAGGCCGATAAACATGCCAACACCGATACCCAAATAGGAGAGGCCAGCGAGGCCGGTAGAGAAGCCGTAGATGCTCTCGTAGATCTCGGTGATGGTCGTGAAGAGGAGGTAGAGGTAGCCGTAGATGATGGAGACGTAGACCTAGAAGATGCATTGGAGACGACGGTTAGAAGGGGGGCGCAAGCGAAAGGAAAAGTCGCCGGTCGCTGAAAGGGAAAGGGAGATGTTGGGGGCGTGACGTACGACAAAGATGAAGACAATGGGAGACATGAAAAACATCTTGGTCGGGCGGATCAGGGCCTTTGCGAGCGCTGCGCGGGGCGAGTCCTCCGTCGACATCTTCGACCTGTACTGCGTGTTGCCGGTCGACTTGCGGAGCTGGGCGGCTTTGCGCTCGAGGAGGACCGGGGCGTAGGATTCCTTCATGAAGAGGAAACACAAGACCGTGACGACTCCGGCCTATTATACGGGGTTAGTTGGTGGAAGAAAAAAAAACAATCAAATCACAAATAATATCTGGACAGCCAACCACCTACCGCGATGCTAATGACCCAGAATACCCATCGCCACCCAACATTCTGCGAGAGAAAAGCACCTGCAACGGGTCCTGGTCGAAGGAGTTAGTACCAGTATAAATCGCGGTACTCCCAGGACGACGGGGGTTTCCTCATGGGGGGAAAAAGACGTGTTCTGAACATACCAGCCACGGGCCCGATCAACGGACCCATCGCGAAGATGGCCATCTTGGACCCCCTCTCCTCCCGCGTGTACAGGTCGGCCACGCTCCCGCCGCCGAGCACCAGCGGCGCCGAGCCCGCGGACCCGGCCAGGAAGCGGAACCCGATCAGGCTGTCAAGCGACGGCGCGACGGCGCAGGCGACGGTGAAGACGATGAACAGGACGTTGGTGATCTGGTAGACGGGCCAGCGGCCGTAGATCTCCGACAGGGGCGCGCACACCAGGGGCCCGAACGCGTAGCCGATCAGGTACACCGAGACCACGAACGAGGCGAGGATGACGCTCGTGCTGTCGAAGTCGGCCATCACTCTGGGGATTCCGGGCGCGAACATGGACGACGCGAGCGGGCTGAGGGCGAAAAGGTTCTGGCATCAGCATACTCCGAACAGGTTTGTAGGGGGGGTCATTGATACATACGTGACAAAGGTCAGGCATGAGAGCAGGGTGATGTTGATGGCCTTACGCCGCGACGGCCAGTTCAGCGGATTCGCAGGGTCGTCGTCCCCGTCCCAGTCGACGATGTAGTCGTTCGCCGGCGCCGGACGGGCCTCCCCGACGACCTCCTTGGTATCTTCAGCCATGTTGGACACGTCGACGGTGTATCGCGATCTGGTACGGCTTGGGGGGGGAACCGTGAAGCCATCGGCGACGAAAGAACAAATGTACCCTTTGAGGATGCAACCGAGGAAGAGTTGCGGGTAAATACTAGCGTCAACAAACCTTGGACTGAGGATCAAATGCCCACTGAGGCGGCCCGAAGCTCGCTTGGAGAGTCAAGTTGTGCAAATTGTGCGAGATTATGCGGACCGCGGAGAAAAGACCTATGCTGATTGGATGGGATGGAGAGTAGTGCGGGGCCGTCGTATACTAGTGCTCGTTTACCACTCCCAAAACAGACTAGGGTACGCCTGACGTGCCCCATTGGACCATCGCTTAGAGGAGCCAATCATGTCGCACGGCCAGAGCGCCCATGTCGGTAGTCACATTCCCGAAGCTGTTAAAATAGAATGAGGCCCTCGGGCTGGGAAGATATTAGGAGAGATTTCTCTTCTCCTTTCTTCTGGGATGGGTAACCCAAGACGCGGTTTGCATGACGGCTTTGGATCTTGTACTACTATTGCTCAGAGACTATGGCTGTTATGCCAATGATGTGTTACGGACCGGTCGCCAAGCATGTCCCACCACTTTATCAGCCCCGTACAGATTGAGGCCATCTGAAAGTTCAAGCAATCAGCCGGCTGGAGAACTGGACGAAGGATTACCAAGCGTGCATCAACACGATATATATATTGCCTCATCCCAAGTTCACCATTACGTTTCACGTGGTGCAGGACTTTACAATCTCATGTGCACGGCGCACTGGTAGGCGCCCACCGATGGCTCAGCCACAGATGGAATGGACACAAGATTCGACAGTGGAACGGAAGAGGTAAAGGATCGGAAGGGCCAGCAGAGGCGGCATCGACATAGGTGCCTGACACATAGGTAATATCCTGCATTCGGCATTCAAGGCCTCGAGCTGTGGTAGACCTTTGGGTCTTGGCGGCGGGGAGATTGACCGAGGGCCTGTGGCTTGTCGATCTACCTTGATATCTCGAGAGCGTTGTGTTTCCCATCATCGAAGGCGAAGCCGATTCATGTATGACGGCCTGGCGATGGCACACTTGTCATATGCAAAAGGGGCCAAACCACTGAGACGACTTCAGCCCTTCTTCTGGGTTGAAGTCCTGCGCAAGGAGCACCCGCCGTTCCCACTTCTCCACCACATCCCCACCACAACGAGACTTCTCCCCGCCGAGCGCAATACCTTCATTTAATCAGAGTTATATCCCACTTAGCAGTATCTGGATGTCGCTTTGTTGCCACAACAGATGTCTTGCTCGGTTTGATGAAATTCTGGAAATAGATATAGACGTTTAGATAGTCCAGTTGCTTTTCTGTTCATCTTTCCTCTTTTGATTCTGAGAATGGGACTCTCTCTGGCTGATCACACCGATGAGCAAAAGCCTTCTCAGCCTGCCGGCGAAGCAAATCTATTTCGGCGAGAGCCATCCTGCGTGGAAGTTCCGGTGTTGATTATCGGTGGAGGACCTGCAGGGCTCGTGCAAGCTCATCTCTTATCCCAGCTTGGAGGCAAGTCTACGGCGTGATGTCGACAAAGAGGCCACGATTGACAGTCAGAAGTGAAGTGTCTCATCGTCGAACGATATCCCGAGAGACTGGGTGCCCCGAAAGCACATGCGCTGTCCCCGAGATCTCTAGAGATATGCCGACAGTTCAACTTGGACGTGAGCCGGTTACGACAACTCGGCACGAGGAGGCGCGATGCGTTCTGGGTCAACTTTCTCACCAATCTAAGTGGTCAACAAGTCGGCGTGCTCCCTTACGAGCGCATGGACGTGGGAGTTCTGTCTCACACGCCCGAGGCAAGTCGTGGATCACGATGGCATGGTGCACCGGCTTTCGCTGACGAGTGAAGATGATCCATAACGTCCCGCAGCCCGTCTTTGAGGAGTTTGTCACGGAGGTGCTTGCAAAAGACTCGAACATAGATCTTCGCAAAGGCATTTCATTCGTATCGTTGGAACAGGTAAGTGGCGTCGCAAAATCTCCGTGGTGGAGAGGTGCTCATTTCAAGAACTCGGAAGGAGTTATCACGACCGTGGAAGAGCGTGCTACGGGACATCAGTTCCAGATCCGGTCGAAGTATCTCGTTGCTTGCGACGGCGCGCGGAGCAAAGTACGCAGCTTCCTGGGAATCGAGAGTGATGGCGAGGATTCATGTAAGTCCACATAATTCGTTAGCACTCGGCGGGATTGACAGTTTAGACGAAACGATGATGACCATCCATTTCAATGCTGACCTTCGTCCGATTGTCAGAGAGAGGGTCGGTATGCTGCATTGGATAATGGATCCTTTGGCGTCTGGCTTCATCATTGCGTACGACCTCTCAGGAAATGCGGTTCTGATCAGCAATTTTGATGTCAGTGATTCTACGTGGGACGAGGGTGATCTCTAACCGCAATCTTCAGGCAACCAAATACCCCGTTGAAAGCTGGAATCAAGAACTTTGCCGCCAAGTTGTCGTCAGTGCCTTGGGGATAGAGGTGTCCTTTGACATTCATAGCTACCGGCCTTGGGTACTGAGCCGGAAAGTAGCAAGATCCTATCGGGCGGGCAATGTCTTCTTGTGAGTTGCATCCCTTGACTCGACGACCAGTCTAACCAAGCAGAGCTGGAGATGCTGCTCATTCGTTCCCCCCAACAGGCGGTCTCGGATTGAACTCTGGCCTGGCAGATGTGCACAATCTGGCGTACAAACTGGCATTGGTCCTCGCAGGACGAGCTGGGGACGCTCTTCTCGACACATACGAATCAGAACGACGACATGTAGCCGTCGTCAATTCGATGCAGAGCGTAAAGAACGGAAAGAAGATCTTTGCCCTTCTCAAGACACTGGGCATCGGCGATGATCTGGTCACGGCGAGGAGAAATCTGTATGCCAACATTAAAGATCCCCAGAAAATGAAGGTGATTGATCAAGGGGTTGAGGAGCAAAGAGAGCATTTTGACAACGTATGCGTTCTCTGGTATGCGATCTGGCTGGTACTGACGCACTCACAAGCTCGAACTTCACATCGGATATGTCTATGGCAGCAAAGAAATCCCTCCACATGCTTCCAAGTATACCCCCAAATTTGAAGTGGGTGCGAGACTGCCTCACGCCTGGATCCGCCTGCCGCACAGCACGCTGAAGCCCGTTGATGTCTCGTATGTCGACGAGTTCTCCCCGGCAGATCTCGAGTCCCACCGCTATAGTACCCTCGATCTGTGTGATCTTGACAAATTCACCTTGGTAGGACGTCTCGATGTCCCCGGTGTGAAGACCTGCCGACTTGGTCGCGACTTTGAGGTCATTGGCGAGGCAGGGCAGAAGTGGTTGGCAGCGGCTGGGCTGGATGTTGGAGGAGGGTTACTTGTGAGGCCGGATCAACATATCTTGATGGTACTGGATGCTAGTACCACAATGGAAGAGGTCCAGAGATGCCTGAACGCACATTTGGGGATCTGAGCAGTGCAGATGGAAGGCTCGGTTCAAGCGAGGACAGACACAAAAGACCACTCTTAGTTGGCAGGG
Source organism: Cladophialophora immunda (assembly GCF_000835495.1). Taxonomy (NCBI): domain Eukaryota; kingdom Fungi; phylum Ascomycota; class Eurotiomycetes; order Chaetothyriales; family Herpotrichiellaceae; genus Cladophialophora; species Cladophialophora immunda. The sequence goes on along the minus strand of NW_015622547.1, from coordinate 2,299,476 downwards.
GTGGCAGGCTACTCATAGGCAGCCTTCAGTAGTGGCCAAGGGTCTCCGGAGGCTTCCCAGGAGAGGAGGAGGGAAGTAAATATTAATTAAAGCCAGAGTGTAATTTCCATCCCGATCCCTCCCCCGGGGGGGGGGGGGCCAGCCTGGTGCCAATGGGCTATGTCGGGCCGCTAGGCGGTGGCGCTGCCAAGCTGCGTGCCCAATGCTTATTGTGATAAGGATAGAGGCCCTCGGCTCGGGGTGCAGCATATTAGACCCAGGCCAAATGATTGTTCCCCCCGCACCATTTCCTGATCATCACATCTCGTGTCCTTAAGCATTTTGCGTCGCCGTCGCCCAGTATGGACAGCTTGGGGCACAGTGAAGCATACGGCAGCTACTTTCCTGTTCGTCGCATTGCCCAAGCCTGCTTCTCCTGCAGGTCGGTTGCTTCCCCTCCCCCTTGACGCCACGGGTGCTTGCCCTCTATCGGCCTGGGTTCTAATCCAAGATGTTCCAGAAGCAAGAAATCTCGTTGCACGGGCGAACGGCCAGCATGCGGCCATTGTCGGCGATTGCGGCTAGGTCAGACCCAATGCACCTCAAGGCGGATCGATTCTGATGTCGGCAGAGTGCGTGTATCCCCAGCAGACGTCCAGCCGACAGACTGCGCCTCGGACGGGTGCTGAACCGAAGACGTCCTCTCCCGATCAAATTGGTGTGGTGGGTGTTGTTCTCTCCCAACTTCGGGTCCCAATTGGTGCTGAAGCAGGTCTCAGACTCAAGTCGGTTCCAGGTTGGAAGCCATCGAGGAGACTCTTGAAAGACTTGAAACCCAGCTCCACCGGTAAGGTCCCCATCGCGATGCGGTACCAGCATTGGATTGACTCTCGCCGTGCTCAAGAGTCACGAGGCTCTTGACCAGTGACGCCAGAGATCGGGTTGCCTACGAGGACGATGGACGCCCGACTCCCAGCCAGGGGCCCCAGAAAAGACGTCGGATTTCTGTTGAGCCTACACGCTACGATCTCAACGATGATACCGAGATGAACACTCCTGTACCTGGAGAAGCCCCGATTCCCGACGAGGTACTGTCCTCGGTGGTGGACGTGTACTTCAGCTTTTGCCACAATCAACCATATTCGTTCTTCCACGAAGGCAACTTCCGTCGCCGGCTAGCACTGGGCACACTGTCGGAACACCTGATCCTCGCCGTCGTGGCTATCTCGGTGCGCTTTTCTACCCACCCATACTTTGCTAGCCGCTCCCATGAGGTGGCGGTGGCTTATGCGACGCGGTCCTGGAAATCCGTCGTGTCGAATTGCTTTACGGCAGACAACCCAGGCGACATCTCCATCGTGCAGACGATAGCCTTGTTGGCCCTGTTTGACTTCACTGGTGAGGCGAACCAACCCGCAGGTTGCGGACCCGTGCTGACTGTCTACGGTGTAGCTGGTCGAACCCGCCACGGCTCTGCCTGGGTGAAGATTGGAATGGCGGTCAGGATTGCCCAAGATCTCGGCCTGATGCTCGATACGGCCCATCATCTTCCTTATGCGGACCAGGAGGAGCGCCGCAGGGTCTTTTGGTCCGTCTATTTGCTCGACAGACTGGTCTCGTGCGGTCGAGGTCGGCCTCCGGCAATCGTCGACGCCTCGTGCCACTTACAACTTCCCTGTGACGATTTGCTTTGGCAGGAAGGGCAGTGGAAAAAGACCCTGACCCTGGACGAGCTGTCCAACCGCGCCTTGGTCAACCCCGAATGTCAAGGGCATTTTGCGCACGTCATCGTCATGGCCTACATACTCGGACGAGGGGCACAGTACATGCTCCAAGAGTTCAACATCCGGAGTCGATGCCCGCCCTGGGACCCCAGTTCGGATTTCGCCTCGATTGAGTCGGACCTCTTGCACATCGAGACTCAGATGATGATGCATAAGTCGGCAGAAGAGCTACTGGCCCCGTCCATCAGGACGGATGGAACTGTCGACCACCAAGCTGTTGGGCCCATCATCTTTTCTCGGGTACTATTCCACCTCTGCTACTGCTTGCTGAACCACCCTTTTCTCCTCCGAAGGCGGATCGAGATCGGGAAGATGCCGGGCCCGGGCAGCTTTCTGGCCCGCTCATTCCACACTGGGTGGCAGCATGCGCGTAACATGATCGAACTTATTCGCCTCGCCCGCGGTCTGGGGTGTGTGTTTCAGTCCTCCTTTTCCGGATACTGTATAACCGTTGCCGGGTCTATCGCGTTGCTGCACGTCAGTAGCCAGGAGTTAGGTGTCGCCCCTGTAGCACATGCCCTTCTTTCCGAGGCGATTTCTTACTTGGACGATATTGGCGGATATTGGAACAATGTGTCAACCATGGTAAGACTCCGTTGCGTCTCCTCCCCAAAGACTGGTTCCCCGGTCCGCAATGACCTTGCTCGCTATGATGTACTCACTGACAGGTAGGCATCCCTCCTGCGGCAAACGGCCGAAAACGCGATCGTGTTCAACGAACTGTGTAACGATCAGCCGCACATCACACCTCTCTCTGAAGCCGATATGAATGCAATGTGGAGGCTTGTTGACTACAGTACCATGTCCAACGAAGTAGCGGCGGGCATACCCCAGACCTCAAATCATGACGGAAGCCTTTGGCTGAACTCTTGGATCGACCTCTTTGGGACCATGGACAGCAGGACCGACCTCACGATGCCAGGAGACAGCGCAAATGGATTCCGTCTCGACGAGTTCTGACCGCCTTGTGGACACTTGGTAGGCATGATGAAGCCCAGCCTGTCGGACGGTCTTGGATTGCCGGTGACTACGGCTTTCATCCAGGTTGACGTGGGCCCCTCCTGGGCACTACTCGCGACGTTTTGACGTCGTGTATACAGCCAACACTTCGAAGCCACGCCGGATGGCTGGCTCGTTTACTGTGCGATTAGGGCAAGGACATTTTCACTCCGGCGCCCCTGGCAACATGCACCTTTTGGACATTTATGTTTGGTAGAAACACGGCACGCACCATTGCTTCGAGACCACTCCAATATGTACTTCTCGGTTCTATAATAATACTTTCCGGGCAAGCCTGCGTTGTTGCCGGGGGTCAAAGCTTGGCCTCGCGTGCAAGGCTGCGGCGTTTCTTTTCAAAATACTCAATGACTGAACGCCTCGCTTCCTCGACCACCTCCTTGTCCTCGATGGTTGCAGGATAGTCTACCTTGTGGTCGTAGTCGCCTCTGACCCCGTGCTCGACCAATTGTCTCAAGCAGCGTCGGAGGCTTTTGCCTGATCTTGTTTTGGGGATGAGACCTCTTCCGTAAATGACGCCCCCTAGCGACGCGATGCCGCCGATCTGGTTTCTTACGAGTTGGTCGATCTCTTTCGAAAGGGCCGGGAGGGCCACGGCGGCGCTGCTGCCCTCGGGCGGGACCACAAAGGCGAAGGGGACATGGCCTTTGACTGGATCTGGCATCCCCACGACTGCGACTTCAGCGACAGCTGGATGCATCATGATGGCGCCTTCGATTGCACCTGATCAAAGTCTCTCAGCCGACGTTTCTCCCCGGTTTACATAGCAGATTTGTACTCACCTGCGCTGAGCCGATGGGCGGCAACATTGATAATGTCATCGCTCCGGCTCATGACGTACACAAATCCGTCCTCGTCGATCAAGCCGGCATCACCGGTGTCGAACCATCGGCCCTCGAATCGGGCAAGGTAGCTCTTGTGGAACCGCGCGTCGCCTTCGTCCTTGAAGAGATGCGTCAACGCCGAGGGGGCGAGCGGCATCTTCAGCACAAGATTCCCCGAGGCACCTCGGGCAACCTCGTTGCCCATCTCGTCGACCACGCGCACGTCGAACCCAGGCATGGGCTTCCCGGCACTTCCAGGCCTCGCGTGTACGACATCATTCTGCTGCTTTGGCCGCCGGGTCAGCTGGCCCTCGTGTGCGGTGACCGATTCGGCAGCAAGCGCGACCCCAGTAATAGGACTCCCCGATTCACTGGACCACCAGTGGTCCACCACCGTCGCACCGCGGCCGATATATCTCCACAGCAGTTCTTGGTAGAGCTTCACGAGGCTGGGCTCACTTCGCTCGCCGGCGAGGAACAAGCCCCGCAACGATTGCAGTCCGCCTCGCGCCCCGTAGCGGGAGAGGAGTCTACTGCTCGGGTCGTCGCGATGGATGGCTCTGAGTGCAGTGGGCGCGGTGAACAACACGTTGACCTGATACTCTTCAATGATGCGCCAGAATGTCGATGCGTCTGGCGTACCGACCGGCTTGCCTTCGAACAAGACCGTGGTCGCGCCGGCGAGGAGAGGGGCGTATATGATATAAGAGTGCCCGACCACCCAGCCAATGTCACTGGCAGTGAAGATGACGTCGCCCGGCCCCCTGATGTCGAATAGGTAGCCCATGGACAGACTCAAGGCCACCGCGTGTCCTCCGGCGGACCTCACAATGCCTTTGGGCGCGCCAGTCGTCCCGCTGGTGTAGATGATGTAAAGACCGTCGGTGCTCTTGATCGGCACGCATTCGGCGCTCAGTCGTCGGCGCCGCCCGTCCTCAACGAGACCCTGCCAGCTGCGTTGGCCCTGGTCGAGCCTAGGTTCCCAGGAAACCATTGATCTCTGCCAGATGATAGTCCGGTGGGGTTTCCAGCTGCTTTTGGCTAGCGCTTCTTCAACCAGAGGCTGGTACGCCAACGGGCCCTTGTTGCCCTCGACGCCACAGCTTGCGGTCATGATGACGGAAGGCGTGGCGTGCTCGATCCGTTGCGCCAGACTCGTGGGCGCAAAGCCCCCGAAGACGATGGCATGGAGCGCGCCCAGCCGGATGGTGGCAAGGACCGCAAAGACCGCCGCCGGGATCATGGGCATGTAGATCAGCACGACATCTCCCCTTTTCACGCCCTGGTCCTGCAGGATGCCTGCCAACAGTGCCACCTCTTGTTGGACCTGTGCGTAGGTATACCGTTCCTTTGCTCCCGTCACGGCGCTGTCCCAGATCAACGCCACCGCGTCCCCGTGGCCGTTGTCCACGTGCCGGTCGACACAGTTGTACGCGGTGCTGATCTCCCCGTCCTCAAACCACGACCATTGTGGCGACCCTCTCTTCCCGCTTTGTCTCAGGGCTCGGGTATATGGGGTGTGCCAATGGAGGCGTTGGGCGTGTTGGTGCCAGAAAGTCTCGGGGTCGTCCAGGGACAGGCGGTGGACGGCGTCCTGGGCCGTCGCCGTTGGCGTCGCCATCCTACGAAGGCTGGGAGGGATGCTTCGAAATATAGATTTTGGGAGGTCTGTGGTCCGGAAGGTCACCTTCGGTCGAATTGATCAGACGCGAGATTTAGAAAACAATCCGTGTCTTCCGAAAACTCTTCCCCCACAAGACTGGTGGTCGGATACCCTCGAACAAGAGTGAAGACAGGGATGGTCCTCGGGTTCAAGGCAGTTGTGGTCAGGCAGTTCGATCCGTGCTAATGGACGAGGCCAGCAGCTCTTCTGTCGACTTGTGCATCATCATCGGGAATCAGACATCATCAGAGGAGATTCAACCATGCTCCAGTGTGCATGTTATCCCTCTCCGTGTTAGCCTCATCCATGCTAAACGTGTGGCGACTGGTCAATAGGGAGGTCCAGGTCGAAAACCAGGTCCGGCCGGACCGAGGCATTCTCTGGCGCTTGACGGCAACCGCCTCCCGATGTGCAGCAGTGATGTATGTATCGCCAGGCCCCATTGTGCCATGGAGTACTTCTATGGCCGGACAGATGGGAACCCTGGTATGGTGGCCCGCTGTGCGGCAATCTGACCGACATGACTAAGGAGATGACAGGCACCTAGAAAACTCCGCTCTGCTACTCACCTCGAGGGCGATTCCTCGGGATCAGTGTGTGATGGATTATTCAACGCACTGATTGTTCCACCCCCTGGGTCACTTTTCTATGGGTAAAGATTTTCACAGAGACTGTGAAGCCATTTAAAAGTGGCCGGTTTTCTCCCTTCTCTGCCCGGCATTTTGGTCAGCCTTTTCTATTTCACATTCTTCCACTGCCTCTGGAACGTTGTACGGACACAATACCTGATAGACATGTCACGAACCGCCATTACGATACGAAAGATCGACGGGGTTCCTGGAAAGGTTTACTACCCTCTTGAAAAGGTGGCCTACGACGATGTAGCGCCCGGCGATCAGGAGATCATTGTCAGCCTGTCCGCGGCAGCACTGAACCATCGCGACTACTTCATCCGACAACATCTCTACCCCGGTACGACGTTCGGCGTTCCGTTGCTTTCAGATGGCTGCGGGATTGTCTCCTCGGCTGGCTCCTCCCCCGACGCACAAAAGCGGTTGCGGCAACGCGTGATCCTCTGTCCTGGCATTGGCTGGGAATCCGACCCCGAAGGCCCCGAACACCCGGCCGGGTATAGATATATCGGAGGCACCAAATTGTACCCGAAGGGGACCTTGGCAGAGACCATCCGGGTCAATTGGCAGGACGTCGAAGAAGTCCCCGAGCATCTCTCCGACGTTGAAGCCGCGGCGCTCCCTCTGACCGGTCTCACTGCCTGGAGAGCTTTGTTTACCAAGAGCGGCGCCGCGGCACCCGGCCGCAACATCCTGGTGACCGGGATTGGCGGCGGGGTGGCACTGATGGTTTTGTTGTTTGCGTCGGCGATCGGCGCCAACGTCTACGTGACCAGCGGCTCTGACGAGAAGCTTGAAAAGGCCAAGTTGCTTGGAGCCAGAGGGGGGGTCAATTACAAGACAAAGGGGTGGGAGACGACACTTCTGGAGTTGCTTCCCAGCGGAAGACGCCACTTCGACGCAATCATCGACGGTGCAGGGGGGGAGATTGTGGCCAGCGGAGTCAAACTTCTCAAGGCGAGTCCTGAACTTTTTTGACCGATTTCCCTGTCGATCCGTCCTGTCCAGAGTGCTGACATTCGAGTGGCGCTACAGCCAGGCGGCGTCATTGTCTCGTACGGCATGACCATGGGCCCCAAGATGTTCTATTCCATGAACGCCGTGCTCAAAAACATCGAGATTCGCGGGACGACCGGCGGGTCCCGCAAGGAATTCGCCAGCATGGTCCGGTTTGTCGACGACCACCAGATCCGCCCTGTGGTGTCGCGCGTGGTCGACAACGGCCTGAACGCCCTGAAAGAACTGGACGGTCTCTTCGACGATATCGGGAAGGGCAGTCAGTTTGGTAAACTGGTCGTCAAAATCGACGGGCCGACAGGTCAACACGGTGGTGCGCAGGGACACCAAAGGCAGCATAAACTGTGAGATGTCTCGATCCGTTTTCTGGCCTGCTTTTTCTTCTTCTGTCTTTTCGGGGACTGACAAAGGATCGAGGGATAAGAGAGGATAGTTTCTGAGGGTTGGCCTCTCTTGGCCGAGTTGATACCATCCGCCCTGTGCTTGAGCGACGTCTGCGGCTTTGTCTACACAGAGAGGGTCTTGTTGAATCCGTCTGTGCTGATCCGGCCAATGGCGTGTAGCTCGAGGAAACAATGATACCACTGCCGGCACCGTACCCGTCCAAGCCCCTTCATCATCGGCTCGCATGGTAACGGTGCTCTGGTACTCGGAGCCTAGCGCAATACACCCATGTGGATTTTAAGGGGTCGCCGCATGTAGTTGGGGAAGGCGGGGCTCCCCCAGACGCCCAGCATATGCCTACTGTGTGTGTAGGTACATCGTCCTCCGGTGTGATAAACAGAATAATCCACGAGTACTCCGTATCACTCCACTGTCTGCTTGTCGCGGTCCGGCCGGTCCCTCTGTAGGCAGTTGATGTCATGGGCTGTACGGCCAGCTCTGTCATTGGTGGAAGGTGGCCGGCCCCAGGACCAAGCTTTACCCCATGAAGCCAAGTCTCGAAATTCTAAATCCTAACCTTAATTGTACGGAGTACTCCAAAGGACTCCCACCTCCGTCGCTCTCCTGCTCGCCTCGCAACTGTACGTCGATCCCTTGATAACACCTGAGCGGGATAGCTGTTCCGTCGTGCCCATTTTTCGGCTTGGCCAAGCTGATACAATATCTTCCTCTCTCTGTCAAATCCCCGAAGTCGGTGGGGCAGTGAGCCGAGGAGGTCACTCGCCACCTGCTTCCCATGCTCGGTTAACCGTGCCGAGTGTTTTGACAAGGCACTTGACCTCTCGATGGTCCAAAATACTTTTGCTGTTGCTCTGGGGGGGGGGGGGGCCCAATCGACAAGAACAACAACCATCTCCCGGGGACCTTTTCCCGGTTCAACGAAACTATCATTCCAAGACCGGCGTTCGTGGTAAGGACGGGTTCTCGCCGGGGACACTTTCAGATTCATCGAGACAAGCTCGCCGCACGTAGGATCTTTGAAGCACAATTTTAATTTGTAGCTGTGTTTATTTACATCGTCATCTTATCTTTTGACTGGGGTTGAATGTGTGCGAGAATATTGTTCCTCTTCTCGTCTTTGATTTTTCTCGAGAGCTTTCCGCTTCTTCTTTTCTACCCCGGGACGTGCATGGCGGGCACCACCCCGAAGGATGCCACGGGCTGCTTGTCCATCACGTCAAAGATCTTCAAGAAGCTCTCGGTCTGTCGCTTCATGGCATTCAAATCGACCAACTCGCTTTCGTCAAAGTCGTCTGGCCAAGCGGCGAGCAGATACAAAGGGCTGGTGATCATGGACATGTTGGGGATCTTGACCACGGTGAACGGCTCGCCCTCGCCGGACTGGACCCCTTTCGGGATGGGATCGTTGATGCGGACGAACCCGGGCACGGCCCCGTTCCAGAGTCGCTGTGTGATGTTTTTGACCTCGACCGTGTTGGCGTAAAGGAGCTCGTTGGTCTGGTTGCCCTGCGAGTAGTACCGGCCCGTCGCTAGATCCTCGACCCAGTCTATGGCACCCAGGTGCTCGACGCAGGAGCTGGCCACGGCCTTCAACCCGCCCTTGTCCCCTCTCCAGAACTGCGGGTTGTCGTCCAGCCATCTCGTCGTCGCTCGCCCTACGGGGGAAAACGCCGGTTGGTGCATGTGGCCAGTGATGAAAAGGAGGATGGTCGTCCGCTCGGGCGGGTTCACCACCAGGTCCTGAGCCTTCTTCAAGAGGGTGATGTGGCCGTTCTCTTCCACCGCATTGATGCCGTCCGTGTGGGTGTTGATGATGACCGACTCGTTCTTGAACTTGGTCCCTTCCACCAGCGTCCAGATGGTCCGAGTTTGGGTATTGGGAATCAGCTGGCCGGTCAGGGTGAGAGTCGCCGCCGCGCCGTCCTTGGCCGCCTGGAGGACCGTCTGCCCAGCGTCTCCCGCGACGAACACTGTCGGCATGCCCTGGAACAGTCGCTTGAACGGGACATATTGACCCCGGGCGTTGCCGACCGTCATGTGTTCCCAAACGTAGATGACGCCCTTGACCCCCGCCTTGGCGGCGTCGGACACGTTGGCCACTTTTTGGTCGGCCGTCAGGTACGGCTCCCCGGTGCTGACATACCACTCGGGCTGGCCCGGCCAGACGGCCAGTGTCTGGCTCCAGTTGAGCGCGCTGTTGGTGATGTTCAACACCGCGATTTTCCCCGCCGCTTTGCTCCAGTCCGGATGGATCGAGTGGCCGGTCAAATCGACCAGAGGGCCCGAGACCCCGCTCTCGTTGGTGAAGCCCCCGTAGGGGGCATAGGACGAGATTTCGACGGGCTTGCCCGCCACGCTCAGACTCGGCGGGGAGAGCGGCTGGTCCAGATACGTGAAGTTGTAGGTGTTGTTGTACACGGTCAGGCCAAGGAGCTCGAGCTCGGACTGAATGTGGTCGATCAGCTGGTTCTGGCTCGGGGTGCCTGTCACCCGGGCTTTCAGGTCGGCGAGGAGTCTGACCTCGGCCTCATACCAGGCCAAGTCCGAGACGTTGGCGGCGCCCGTGCTCAAGAGCGGCCACAAAACGAATGCCGCGAGGACAGCGACCAGTCTCGAGAGTGTGAGCATCTTCAAGTCTTCGGAAAGGAATTCACCCAGACGGAAAGCTGAAGTATGGGATAATTACTTTCTTGGGGGAGGGGAAAGGGGACACCATCTCGCTCTTTTATACGCTTGTACGTTGCTAATGGGGACATCTGAAGCCCCACGATCCCCGCAGGTCCCCAGAATTCGCCTATGCTGAGTCGGTATTGTCATCCGACAAACACACGCTGGTCTGCCCAGTTCCCTGCCGAACTTCCGGTGCAATTCGCTCCAATCCGATCAGAGTTTGGATTGGGGTGGAATATTGTTGTTCTCTTTCAGACCGCTGAGCCAATGGTCCTGGTGTGGGTTTGGCCGGACCGGCCGGACCTTATCGGCCCTGTCTCTCTTCTCCATACTGGACTCAGACTCCACACCGACTATACCCCGGCTATGAAGCCTCCGATTTGGACAGACCCCGAGATGGATGTTTCGATGGCATGCTTCCCTCTACGCGGGGTGCCAGGGGGCCTGCCAGGCGTGAAAGCAGATGAGACTTATAAAAGCGCAGCCGCCATTTGCATTTACAGACATTCAGGAGTTCAAGCAGCCCGCGGCGTCGAACACGTATCCATTTTGCTCACCTTTCTTGTGAAATACAGCAGTCCATCATGAAGCACGACGACCAGACCCACCGTGTCGAGACGGCTGACCAGAATGCCGCAGAGCATCCTGTGAATCGGAGCCTGTTTGGCCACGGGCCTCTGGCCCATGTGCGCACCAGCGACTCCGCCACCCTTCCAGGTACGAACGTCCTGTTGCTGCGCATTTTCGTGTATCCCGGCAGAGTACTGACGACTGCTGCTAAGCTTTCGGAGGGGAAATGCAGCCTGGACTGTACCGGTCGGTCAAGGAGCGGAAATTTGCCAATCCAGCGCCTCTCGGACTATCAGCCTTTGCTTTGACGACGTTCGTCCTCAGTCTCATCAACTTGGAAGTTCGAGGTCTTTCAGAGCCCAATATCGTGTGCTCACTCGCTTTCGCATACGGGGGCTTGGTCCAATTGCTCGCAGGCATGTGGTAAGTGGCACATGCCGCGATTGCTGTTCAATCGCAAGGAGCTGATTTTTCTTGGAATGTTGCAGGGAAATGGCGGTTGGCAACACGTTTGGCGCCACGGCCCTGTCCTCTTACGGTGGTTTCTGGATTGCTTTCGGCATCATCCTCACACCGGGTGGCTTCGCCATCGAGTCCAGCCTAGAAGAAGTCCCTGGGGGGAAGGCTCTGTTCGATTCTCTCGGATTTTTCTTGATGGTACGTGACGGCGAGTCTGCAGCGAAGATCAAAATGCGGAGTCGAAAGAGTCTAACATGAGACAGGCGTGGTTCATCTTCAACACACTCCTCCTGATGTGTACCCTAAAATCCACTTTGGCGTTCTGCTCTTTGTTCTTCATACTCGACGTGACACTTCTGCTTTTGGCTTGCGCATACTTGAACCCCCAGAACGGCGCTCCTCACAAAGGTCTTCTACACGCAGGTGGCGTCTTTGGGTTGATAACCGCCTTCTTGGCCTGGTACAATGCGCTTGCTGGGATTGCTGATACCTCCAATAGCTTCTTTATCATCCCAGTTGCACATTTTCCCTGGTCCGAAAAGAGCAAGGCCGGTTCTCGGCCTCGCCACACTGAGCACGGGGCTTAGATTGTACATAAGGGGGCAAATGGTGGTGTTGGGAGCAGCCGCGCCTCATCACAAATACTCAGTGTCATCAGTCGGTTTTTCGTTTGGCGGACAGGCAGTGGCTCTCAGTGAAAGTAGAAAATGAGAAAAGGTCTCCGACACAGACATGGTTAAATGGTCCTGTCGGTGAAAAGAACGATAGTGATGTCCTAGCGGACTGGCAAACTCTGCGCTTTCAAACTGAATCTCTGCTCGTCGTATGTCTAAGCAGGAGTAAATTGCAAGATCCTTGAAAGTCAGTCTGGTGATGGTACACGGCACGCTCTCTTCCAACAACTGCATTTGATCGACGGCGCTCTGCATTGATATAACTTCATTGTCATCGTGGCAGAGTTTGCTCGGAGTATAGACTGGAGTGCCAAACCAGTCATGTTGGTGAAAGTCAGCTCTAGCGTGGAGCAGCATTTCTGTCATTTCTTGCCCTTGATTCGGACGACTCTCAGCTGTGCAATGAGGTCTCGTCCAAAGCCGTTAATATTCGACATTGACTTGTTGAAAGCTGTTCCAGAAGCGTAACCATAAGCTATTCTGTGCTTAGAATTCTTGATGCCTCGGTGGTTGGTTGGTTGGTTGGTTGCTGCCTAGGTAGGTAGGTAGGTAGGTAGGTTTCGGGGGGCTGCTGCCTCCAAGCCACCCGCCAATTAAGACTCTTGCGCAAGCCTAGCTTAGGCACCAAGTTAGGCTCCCTAGGCTCACTTGGCCCCCCAACGCCCAACCTACTTACCTAGGAACTTACTTAACCTTGCATGTACAGTAGGTACGATAACCCTGTCGTAGGTGGCCATCTCGAAATCGATTCTCTTCTCCCTTCTCCCTCCCCTGGTCTGTTCCGCTTTATTTTTTCCATCCCATTCGATCCGCCTCAACTTCCCACTTCAATTGCTGGCGGCTTATAAACTGCAAACAAATGACGGATGCGTCTCTCTTAGAATCTGCAGGAAACCAATGGAGCATCCATTCAGCGGGGATCTAAGGCTGATGGACGAAATGATTCGGCCACGTTATGGGTTGCTGCATCCTCCCCCTCAACGAGACTGGTCATTGACCATCAGTTAACGCCGGCCCTCAGCCTCACCTCGAAATATCAGAGACAAACGTGCCTCTAGCCTCCCGGCAAGAGACAGGGGCCTAGGGTCACGTCGTGGCAAAAGAACGCCCTCTGAGCACTGCCTTTAAAGATCAAATGGCCGGCCGGGCACATTCGTGGACGGAGTCAGCCTCACTTGACCAGTTCCCAACCCTATGTATGCAGTTACTCAGCCAGAAGACCTTTCATGTCGGCAACCCTAGCCGGAATGGTGCCAGACCTGCCTGCATGTCATCTGGAAGATAAGGAGATGCTTCTTCCGTCTATGCTGCAAACGCAGTTACTGAGAAGGTGGACGAATGGATGGCTGCAGGGGAAGCCCGGACTGCAGCTCGCCACGGACAGGCAGGCACTGCCATTCAGACGACCCAGAATCCGACCTGCCCGGACCCTCTGAACCACCCTCTTACAGCCTCACATTGCGGTACGGCCTTGTATAAGGACACCTCTCTGCAGTCTCTGCCAATACTGCCAGAGGTTTTCTACCGTTTGTCCCCAGGAAGAACATCTTCTTTTGCTGTCTCTTATCAGGGTTCAATCAAAGCCTTACAGGATGATACCGCAAACTCAAGCAAACCAGACGCCTCGGAAGGTTTGCTGGAGGTTTATCAATACTGGCCGTTGTCGTTACGGGACCCAGTGCTCATTTCATCACGTTGCTGCCGGTGGCCCTTCCCAAAGTCTCGCAAATACTGCCCAGCACCCGTTTAACCGATCACGGCGAGCGAGAAACGAGCCAGACGACAAATTCGGGGCTTGGAAACTGTCCGTTCCTAAAGGCACAAACAGCTTCTCTTCTACGCCTCTTCCCCCCCTCTTCTTCCAAAATGCTCTCACATTTGTGGGCTCAGAAGTTGGAGTAATGCAAGAGACGGTCCTCATCCTGGCCAAAGACGGTGGATTACAACGAATAAAACAAGTGGTCGAGCGCAACATGGAAGGCATGAGCTTGGAAACGCGCTGGAAAACAATCAAAGAGCAAGCCATCCCACTGTGTCAGGTCATCACTCATCCGCACGTCCTTGCGTCCACCTTGCTCGACATCCATCTTGGGACCATCTACAACTTCATCTACGGTGTCCAAGGCCAGCGTGCTGTACACTTCTTCAAACTTCTTGTTGCTACTCTTGCAGACCACAAACAAGTCGACATTTTGCCCTCGGAAATTGAAGCGGTCGTTAGAGCGTTCTCGAAAATCATTGACTGCAACACTCACGCCTTGGTGAATGACGACCTCAGGCCGCTTGCGGATACCCTTTTTGACACGGTAGCCCAGATTGATGAAGGCGAAGCCCACGAGTCAAGAAGACTAGTCAACCGCATTAATCAACGATTAGGGATCGGTCGAGAGCTGACAGGTTGGAAGCCTCCAAAGACAACTGCACCTCCAAGGGCCATTTTCACGCTTCAGCAAGACCTACCTGGGAACCTATCCAAGGACGGTCCGCGCCATGACAACGACTGCGTGAATGCCTACGACATACAGATCATGCCCACATTTGAGGAAATCAATGCAACACGCCCTGAGTATCTACCTTCCATGGGTCAGCAGGATTGGCATCTCCCTGGAGTGTCAGGACTTCTGGACCGACACTTCCGCCTTCTTCGAGAAGATACGGTTGGACAGCTAAGGGATGCCGTGAGACAAGAAGTGCAAGCTTCCTACAGCCCTAAAATGGGAGGCAAGCGTCAAGGTCCGCGAAAGTTGACATACGACAACGCCCAGGTTGTGAAACTTGATTTCAGTAGATGGCAGGGCTTGCTGATCACGATTGGTTTTGATCAGCCCTCCCATCTTCGACAACGCTCAGTTAAACAGAGGAAAGAGTGGTGGGAATTTCAGAAACGCCTCCGCATGGGTTCCCTCCTTTGCCTCCTTTCCAATGGTGCTTTGATATTCTGTTCGGTCATTGAACGCAGACCAACCAAACCTTCGGCCATAACAGACGACTCTTCGAGTTCGGGAAATGAGCAAGTTTCAAACAAATCTGAACAGCCTCTAGACCTGTTCTCAGACCCCCTTCGAGCCTTTACCACTGTCTCGCTCGTTGGTGACGCCACAGAAGACGTTCTAGGACTCATGAAAGCTTCTACTTCCGCACCTGCCAGGATAGTCGAGTTTCCCGGTGTTTTATTGCCTTCATTCGAACCAACCTTGCACGCTTTACAAGGGATGCTTCGCAATACCGAGATACCATTCTCAGACTACCTAGCACCTGAACCTCAGGCAGATCTATCGATGATTGCGCCTCCTTACTATGCCACTAAGCCCAATTTTGAGTTCGACCTCAGCTGCGTCATGAAAGACAAGAGCCCGATGAGAATCGCCGTCAATGATGAGTCCAACCATGAGGCATTCCGTGAGAACTCCGTTCTAGATAGAGCTCAGGCTGACGCACTCCTCACATCTCTCCAACGCTCTCTAGCTCTAATTCAGGGACCTCCGGGCACCGGTAAGAGCTTCACTGGGGTGGCACTCATCAAAGTCCTGCTGGCAATACAGGCACGTGCTAAGCTTGGTCCGATTCTGTGTGTGTGCTATACCAATCATGCACTTGACCAACTCCTGGAAGATCTAGTAAGACAGGGCATTGATCAGATTGTCCGCGTTGGATCCCAGTCAAAGTCCGAGATGTTGCAGGACTGCAATCTCCGCATTCTGGCTAGCAAGATCGATTTGACCAAAACCGAGAAACACGAGCACTGGGTTCTGAAGTCGAAGCTTGACGAAGATGAGCGCGCCATATCCAAGGCCATCAAGAGACTTTCGATTAAAGGAGACGTTGCAGCAATCCGAAGCTACCTCGAGATCTATCATCCCACGTCTTACTTGACTCTTTTTGCCGGAGGCCAGGACGATGACGGCTTTCAGAGCGTTGTCTACAACAAGACGTCTCTGTTAAATACTTGGCGTAAAGGTGACTCGCACCAGGGCCCTGTCCGCCCGCTGCGGACTCTACTTGAAGAATCACGTATCCACTTTCTGAATCATCCCGAGAGGCAGCGGTTATACCATCACTGGCTAGCAGAGTCGAAAAAGGCAGCCCAGGCCGCATTGTTGACTGCGCTAGCAGAATACAAGGAGCACAAGGAACAGTTCGACCAGGTCCGAGCAGGTGTTGATCTTCGATGTTTACAACAAGCCAAGATCATTGGTGTAACGACAACGGGTCTGGCAAGAATATCACCGCTTCTTAGAAAGCTCAATTCCAAGGTCCTTGTCTGTGAAGAAGCAGGAGAAGTGCTCGAAGCCCATATTCTGACCGCGCTCCTGCCGTCTTTGGAGCACGCAATCTTGATCGGCGACCATCTCCAACTTCCTCCACACATCCAAAGCTACGAACTTTCAAGAGAGTCTTCTTCTGGAAAGCGACACTCCTTGGATATATCGCTGTTCGAAAGACTCGTGACGCCTTCATGCTCGACCCAGACCGCGGTACCATACAGCACACTGGAGACACAACGCCGAATGCACCCGTCCATCTCTGAACTCATCCGCAATACGTTATATCCACGGTTGTGTGACTCCTCGGTGGTCGAGACATATCCACCGGTGACTGGGCTGGCCAAGAGACTCTTCTGGTTTGACCATGCACACTTTGAGGATGGTGCTGTAACTGAAACGGATAGTACGACTTCCCACTCAAATACCTTTGAAGTCCAGATGGTGACTTCACTGGTATCCCACCTGGTTAGACAGGGCGTTTATCAGGCAAATGATCTAGCTGTCCTCACTCCCTACCTTGGCCAACTTCAGAAGATCCGCAGAGCATTGCAAGGGTTGTTTGAGATCTCTTTAACCGAAGGCGACATTCTAGAGTTGGAAAAGGACGAGGTTGGCAAGGAGAATGCCGAACCTGGGCACAGTGCCGCACCCACACTACAAAAGACCCCTCTTTCACGCGCGCTCAAAGTGTCTACCATTGACAACTTTCAGGGAGAAGAGGCCAAAGTCGTTATCATCTCTCTGGTGAGGAGCAATGACCAGAAAAAGTGTGGATTTCTCCGGACTTCGAACCGAATCAATGTCCTGTTATCCCGCGCCAAACATGGAATGTATATCATTGGCAATTCACGAACTTCAGGTCATGTCCAAATGTGGGCGTCTGTGATTGACATGCTTCAATCTGGAGACAATTTCGGCGAGTCCCTTCAGCTCCAGTGTCCTCGCCATCCACAAGCCACGTTCTCTGTCTCCAAACCGGACGACTTTGCCATCTTCTCGCCTGAAGGAGGGTGCAACCTGCCGTGCGAAATGCGCCTGAGCTGTGGGCATTCATGCATCAGCAAATGTCATTCACAAATGCTACACAGTGCTGTCAAATGCCTCGAGCCATGCCCCAGACCTTTGAAAGGATGTGAGCACATGTGTCCGAACAAGTGCGGAGATCCCTGTCCTGCTAGATGTCCAGAGGAGCTACACAACCTCCAGCTCACCCTGCCTTGCGGGCATATGAGAGATACTCTACCTTGTTGGCAAGCTCGAGAACCTTCTCAGATTGTCTGCAGAGACAACGTTACTCGAGTTGTCCCTGGTTGTAACCATAAGATTGATCTCGCATGCTGCGTGGACGTCAAAACTAACAACTTTAGCTGCACAGCTGGCTGTGGTACGGCCCTTCCGTGCGGTCATACCTGCCCGAACCCTTGCAACACGTGCAAGAAAAGAGAAGATGGCAAAATCATTCAAGAAGACCATCAGACCTGCCGGCAGGCTTGCGGCCGTGCCTTCAAATCATGCAGACACTTGTGTAGAGAACGATGTCACGGGGATCGCCCTTGTCCTCCGTGCCAAGCTCCTTGCGAAGTGTCATGTCCTCACTCGAGGTGCACGAAGCGCTGCCATGAGCCATGTGTTCCGTGTGCGGAGGAGCAGTGTCCTTCACGATGTCCTCACAGTGCTTGTACCCTTCCTTGTGCAGCGCCATGTGACTGGATACCATGTTCAAAACGCTGCACCAACAAATTGGCTTGCGGACATCAATGCCCTTCGCTTTGTGGCGAGATCTGTCCACCGTCGAACTACTGTCAGGTCTGTGCCCCTGAAGACGTCAAGAAGATGGTGGTCGATTTGTTGTTGATGGAGGAGTACCACGAGATCAATCTTGATGAGAACCCATGCATAATCCCTCCCTGTGGTCATATCCTAACCGTGGAAAGCATGGACGGTCAGATGGAAATGTCAAAGCATTATACGACTGATGGAGCGGAGGTCTCTATTATTGACTCGTCTATTCCGTTTTCAAAAGACGAGCTCAAGGTCTGCAGCAGCTGTCGAGGGCCGCTGCGGACCATATCGAGGTACGGCCGCATAGTTCGAAGAGGACCTATTGATGACGCGACCAAGAAATTCATTACATCGGCGAACCAACAATTCCTTCCATTGTATGAGTCAGTTCACCAGCATCAAGCTGACTTGGCTGGGTCATTCAAAGACGTCCCTTCTCTGGGGAACAAAATGAATACAGATAAGCTCACACTGTCAGGTGGACGCAAGGAGCAAATCAAGCTGATACTCAAGCTCGCCCATGGTAAGCGGTACTCTTCGATCGCAAAGACCCGCAACCGGATCATGAAGTATCTTCAACAGGTCGGTGTCGAAGAACAGCCTTTCAAACGAGTTTGGGACATGGTGCAGTTTGCTCGAAGACAAGGCAAAACCAACAGCGACGTCGAGTTCGACCACACCGTTGTACAGACCAGCCAGACTTTACAGGGCGAATCGCTGCTGCTGAGATGCGAGCTGGTCATATTGTCAGACTTCTTGGCAACGTTTGGTTCCAGCTTGCAAGATGTCAACCTAGAATCCAACAGGGTCGACTGCCTGAAGGTTTTAGCTGCTGCTCGGGAGGCTCGTCAACCGGCTGTGGAGGTGGAAGCTCACACATTCTACGCCCAGTGCTGCCTGGCGGAGCGGACCTACAGCAGTCGGTCGGACATCTTGATGGCCCTAAGCAAAGAGGCCACCGAGCACATCGATGCGGCAAAGGAGGTGTGCGATCTGCATCCAGAGCCGACCAGACATGTAGTGGGCGAGGTGAAGACCGTCGAGGGAATGCTCGAATCCTCGACGTTCACGACCGTGGTAAATGACGCCGAGTGGAGGCTTGTGATCAATGCGATGGCAAGTGGGTTCCGTGGATCAGGGCATTGGTATACCTGCGCCAACAACCATCCGTTCACCGTCGGCGAATGCGGCATGCCGATGCAGAGAGCACGTTGTCCTCAATGTGGCGCTCCGGTGGGCGGGCAGGACCATACCCCTGCCGAGGGCGTTCGACGTGCGACAGATCTCGAGAATAGATTTTCTGACTTGAGACTCTGAACGGGCATGTGCTGAAGTGGCTACATCTGGGAGGGGGAATGTGCAACTGCTCGCAAGGGATGGCTGGTATAGTGGAGTTTGTGAAATATGGCTGTATGACTACGGGCGATTGGGCGTGCAGTCGCATTGTGACCTACAACGAATGCCTCTTGCCGGCGCTGTATCAGTGGATAGTGAATGGATGTGACGCCTTGGAGCTCGGTGAACTTTTGGGAAACTATATCCCATCCATCCTCTGCCATTTGATATTGCCGCCAAGTATTTCGCTAAGGATGTTAGGCCTCGTGTAAGCCCCTAGCTCTCGAGATCTACCACTACAATCTCGCCCTGCAGCCACCAAAGTCAAATGCTGTGCCTGCCGTTAGTCAGCGCCTGTTCGTCATTTGGCGAAGATCAGGAGGTGTAACTGTAACTGTGCGCCTCTAAAATCTCACTCGAGGATGGTACTGACTTCATTGTACTCCATTTCCAGACCCAGTCGAGTCGCTGAGCCCGGAAACAAGCTCCACGACCTGACTACGTCGTTGGAGCCTCGATATAAACCACAGATGTGCAAAGTGCAAAACACACACTAGGGGGTAGACGAATCCGTTGTCCCGCCAAACTACCCAGGATCAGAGTTGGTCGTGCTTTCAAAAGTCACGATGGGAGCCGAAGGAATGCTATCACGACGGCTCGACTGCGGCAGATGGCCCAGTTTGCCGTGCTGCTGCTGGAATTATAAATGGAAGACTGCCGCTGGGAACAGGATGCTCTTCCCAGACTGCAAGATCAAGAACAAGTTCCTTGTTATACTCGAGCAACAAGGCGTTGTGACTGCAGCAGAGGGGCCCGCAAAACGAATATGTCGACTCTTCGAAAACACAATCTGCTCTCGATCCTGATCTTCGCAGTTGCAGCTCTGGTTTCACCCTCCGAGGGAGCTCCAAGCAGCAAGACAGCATGTGCGGCGCTGACCAAACCAACCATCCCCGGAGCAAGCGTGCTATCGATCCAGTCACAGCATCTTCCCAACGCTACGGTGCTTGCCAGCCCTCCGCTTCTGAACAGTAACTTTACGGGACTTGACCTTTGCAGTGTGGATCTGGTGATCTCGCACCACGGCGTCAACGACAGAGTCAAGATAAAGGTGTGGCTGCCGTCGACCGGATGGAACCGACGCTTCGTCGGAACAGGAGGATCTGGATATGCCGCGGGATTCTTTGAATACAGCCTGGCCCCGGTGGTGGCACTGGGCTATGCCGCCGCATCCACGGATGCAGGCCTTTCGGGAGATCCCTATAGCCCGGCGCTGTGGGCTCTGCACCCTAACGGCACTGTGGACGAGGACCTCTTGCTGAACTTTGCCTCGAGATCCGTGCATGACATGGCTGTGGCGGGCAAGGCGGTCGCAGCACAATACTATGGCAAAAAGCCAGCCCACTCGTACTGGAACGGGTGTTCGACAGGTGGAAGACAAGGCTTGGTGGCAGCGCAGAGGTATCCCAAGGACTTTGACGGGATCGTTGCCGGAGCACCCGCGATCGACTGGACCAGGTACGTGGTCGCAGAGCAATGGCCACAGGTTGTCATGAGAGAGGAGGGGACCTACATCAGCCAATGCGTCCTCAAATCCTTCACCGATGCGAGCATCGCTGCGTGCGACTCTCTTGACGGCGTGGCCGACGGCGTCATCACAGACCTGCAACTCTGCAAGTTCGACCCGCTCAGCTTGGTCGGGACCAGCGCCCAGTGCGACGGCGGCAGGGAGAACATCACGGCGGAAATGGCCAGCGTCGTCGCCAAAATCTTAGCAGGGCCCAAAGGACCCGCGATCGCCCATCCTTACGCCCTGAACCCTGGCGCTGCACTGGACAGTTTGGCCAACACGACAATCGCCAATGGAACTCGAGTCGGACTGCCCTTTTTTGTGAACGACGCCTGGATCAAATACTTCGTCAAGAAGGACCCCGACTTCGACACGGGCAGCATTGGATACTCAGCCTTCGAAGCAATCTTCAATCAGTCCCAGCGAGAGTTCGGTCCGGTCATGGGCTCTTATCAGCCCGATCTCTCTGCATTCCGCTCCGCTGGAGGGAAGGCGATTGTGTGGCACGGCCTGGCCGACCAACTGATCTTCCCGCGCGACACCGTCGCCTATCACCAGAAAGTGGTCCAGACCCTGGGGAGGAACGCGTCCGCGGTCGCCGAGTTCTATCGCACATTCCTCGCCCCGGGCGTCGATCATTGCGGCGCAGGCCCGACACCTGGGGCTGTGCCAGCCGACCCGCTCTCGGCGGTGGTGGCCTGGGTCGAGGAGCAGAAGGCGCCCAACGTCTTGGAAGCTCGCAGGGTGGAAGCGGACGGGACGGTGATCACGAGGAACTTGTGTCCGTTCCCCTCGACATCGCGATATCGGGGCGCGGGCGACAAGAGCCTGGCGAGCAGTTATACCTGTGCGTGATTGGGCTCGGTCGAGGGCTGGGACAACAGGATGGATGGTAATCTTGTACCAGAGGACTGGATTTCGCGGTAATTCTCAGCCATCGCAGCATAGAGGAGTCCGAGGAGAAAAGAATGCCTTTTTCATGGAAACCGAGTAGATAGTTGTCGCTTATTCATGATGTTGAACCAGCTCTCGGCCTCGCTCATGGCCTCGCTCATAAGCATGGCCCGGTCGGCTTTACAACTAACGCGCTCCACGGGCAGCAAGGCTTGGGGAGGTGACTGCAGGTTACACCAGTAGCAGCAGCATTTTCTAAGAGCGGTAATTGCAGCTGCTCGGTCGTGCTCTGATGCAACGACGTTGAACGAGCCATGGCCTTCATCTGTTTGAGCGGAATGGAGACTTGTCGTACTCTTGTTGCTGATCGTGGATGGGACTATGGTACAAGTATATAAACACACCCGAAGGACCTCCTTTGTCGTAGCAGTCCAGTCCAACCAAGTCACAGATATCTCAAGGTGGGATTTCGAAAGAACAGCGCCTCACCCTCTACATAGGAATTCCTTTTGCATTGAGACTTATCATTAGTATGGCCACCGAGTCCCCCTTTTGGCGTCCCATCGACATTTGCCAAACGGCATTGCTCCTCAGCGACGTGCAGACCCAGCTGCTTTCGCACATGCCGCAGCATGAGCAGGACGAGTATCTCTCGCGGGTGCAACAACTGCTGCAGTCATTCAGAACCTACATCTCAAAAGCCCAGACCCAAGGGAAGAGAAACGACGGAATTCCCTTGATCATCCATCACGTTGTCTCGGTGGACTTTGCGACCATGAATCTGAGCCCGTACAACAAAATCAACAACTGGGCGCTGAGACGGCTGCATGCTGCTGGCAACGCCTCGAAGGCAGCATCAAATGCGGACCCAGCAGCCACGGTGCCGGAATCATTGCGCCCCGGTCACGGCTGGACTGTGAACGAATTCGTCCTCACGAAGCAGGCGCCCAGCTGCTTTGCGTCGTCGGCCCTCCTGAAGATCCTCGCCGCCCGGGGAATCAAGCACGTAGTCCTCGTTGGTCTGACCACCGAAGGGAGTGTCTTGAGCTCTGTCAGACACGGCGCGGACTTGGATTTCCACATTGTTGTGCCGGAGGAGGGCGTGTGGTGCGACGACGCGCAGCTTGAACAGACGGTGTTGGAGAGGCTGATCCCAAGGTTTGCGGATGTGTGCACACTCGCGGACGTTGAGGGTTTGCTTCCATGAGGGAGTCAGTCCATCAGTCCAGTAGCCCTTGGACCGGTATCACTGGAGAGAGTCCTGCCCCTAGAACGTGTCAGCCTCATCACGTGGCGGTTGCAGGGGACGAGTGATTTTTGTATTCCTATACATAGGCAATGGTTCGCAATATAGTCAAGATCAATGGTATGCGTGATTTGGTGTGTGGAAGACCGCGGTCTGCGCTGGTGAAGAGACGCGGGGAAACATCGGAAACAGCCCGGCAGCCCAGACGAGGCTCGAGCTTGCGTCGTACCCCGCAAAGCTGAAAGATTCACTTCACCCACTGACCATCTATCACTGACCACAATTCCCATGTGCTCTTCTTCTTGATCTTCGAGGGCAGTGCCTGGTCGTGCTATCTGGCTATCTGGCTATCTGACAAGTGGCTAGATCCGAGTATCACCACCTCCTGTTCCTGTTCAACGACTCCCCGTCCGCCTTAGCCCCGTCAGCCGAGAGCGAAAAGAGGAGGGAAGATACAGAGACAGGGTCATGTTCCGGCAAGCCAGGCCGACAACAACTCACTCTGCCTCCCTACTACTCCCCCCGTCGCTTGTGCCGTCGACTGCTCCATGCCAGGTGCTAAGATAGGAGAGTCCATTGATCCACCAGAACAAGCATGCATCAGCCTGATCGAGTCGTGGACGATGTCCACTCCGCCCATCAGACCGACCGGGCCCAACAACGTCGCCAAAAGGCTGTCGACCCCGACTGGACCAGTGCCAAAAACGGCATCTCCCAAGCTGACCAGGCCTCCGAGGCCAACGATCCTCCCAGCAAACGACGACGAGTCGCGCTGGCGTGCACCGTCTGCCGTGGGCGGAAATCACGTGTGAGTTTGTGGCTTTCTTGCATCGTGCCAAAACGAGCACCGTCGACGAGCGTTGCGTAGACTCGGACTAACCTGGGCAACTTTGCTAGTGCGATGGCATGCGCCCCAAGTGCTCGCTGTGTATCGAGTTGGGGTTTGAATGCGTCTATCAACAGTCTGCGTCATATTCAAACATCATCATCGGCAAGGAGTGAGTCAAGATCTTAGTCGCCAAGTACGTCGATGTTGATCCACCTGTCAGGTATTTGTCGTCGATCGAGGACAGATTAAAGGAGGTAGAAGGCCGGCTCGCTTCTCTCGAGCACCGTGAGCGTACAGCTGTCTACCAACCGGCCCGTCCGAACGTCTCAAATGGCGTCTCTCGCTCAGATTTTGCACAGCCGGAGACCGCCTGCTTGCGGGAAGAGAGCCTCGAAGATGCCGAAACCGTCGAAGATCCCATCGATGCTATGGGGGCGGTCACATTTGCGCAGGAGGAGGACTGCGCATTCTTTGGGCCTTCGTCCAATATTGCCTTCCTTCGACACGTCTCGAGGGCTGTGGCCCGGTTAACTCACGACCCTGAACCCTGGAAACCGTCTCCGGCAGAACATCACTCGGTGGGATTTACTGGTGGGTTCATCAATACTTCTGGCCCTGCGTCGCCCATTCCGACGCCCCACGACCCCCCTCTTGAGCAGGTGAACATCTACGCCCTTCCTCCCGACTCGGTGGCTCGTGAGCTCCTCAACTGGTATTTCAGCAACACTGGCTTGCTATTTCCTTATATCAACGAGCAATCGTTCATGGCAACATTTGAACAGGCAAGCAAGGATAAGTTCAAGGGCGTCAGGAGAGTTTGGCTTGCCTTGCTAAATATCGTCTTCGCTCACGCCATGGTGCATGCACGAGAAAACACCACCACTCCGGGGAGCGTCGAGTCGACCGCGGCAAAAGCCAGCGCAGAGTCAGAGATATACTTCCGGAGGGCTTCAGGCCTCTTCAACGAAAAGAACGCGAACGGGACCGGGACTAGTGTCGAAGTTGGTAAGTTGTTGGCTTGTCCGGTCTATCTTGACCTCACGAGGATGCTCACCGAAAACAGTGCAGTTCCTCCTCCTCATGGGCCAGTATCTGCAGGGAACGCAGAAATCAGTGCAGACGTGGAAGACACATGGTCTTGCAGTGCGAGCGGCATTTCAGATCGGTCTTCACTCCAGTGATCTGGCCAGAGTTTTCCCTCCACTCGAGCAGGAGGTACGGAAAAGGACCTGGTTTGGTTGTATCATGCTCGACCGGACCTTGAGCATGACCTTTGGACGGCCACCAGCAATCCCTGACAGCTACGTGCAACTTGAGCTGCCGGTGGGATTCTCCGCTGTGGACGGTGGATCTGCAGCGACCGACAAGAAGGAGGCCTTGAGCATTGCCTTCTTCAACGGTACCATGTAAGTTGAACCGCCAGAAAGTCCTTTCCGCTTTTGGTACAAGCTAAACCTGTCGCGCTCTACAGTACGCTCTATAAAGTGCTGTGCACCATCATCGACTCGCTTTACGGCCAGAATCTCGCTTGCTCATTCAAGGCAAACGCCGTCGACACAGTCGCCCTGGTCTACAAGATCGAAAACCAGCTTTCGGAGTGGCAACGCGGACTGCCGTCCCATATGAGGCTCATCGCCACCCAAGACATACTGCCGGAACGCCTGCCGCACGTCGAGAGCTCGGCCGAGGAAGCATGGCGGCAACTGCGCCTCCGCTTCATCCTCACCCTCCGCTACACCAACGTGCGCATCCTGCTCCATCGGCCTGTGCTGGTCAAGTTTCTCGACGGACTGAGCAACCCGGCCAACCACCAGGATACCTCGTTGCTACAGCAGGTCGGCACCATCCATATCCAGATCGCCATCAAGTCGGCCAAGGAGATTATCTGCCTGGTGCACAATGCCCTGCAGTCTGCAACGGGACGGTCGAAATGGGGATTGTTGGGCGCCTGGTGGTTTTCGCTGTACTATAGTATGTCCCGGTGATTTCTTGTCTCCATTTTCCATTTCTGATATCCCGCTTGCGATTCTGACCATCCTGTCCAGCATTCAATGCAGCTTTGGTGCTGGGGGCATGCGTCCTGGTCCAGATTGACCAGAAGGCCTCGGGCAACGAATCCAACATGTCGCTGACCGAATCGACCGAGGACATGAGCCTGCATCTGGAGATGGCAATTGAAGCAATCCGCCATCTCGACAGCGACAACCGCATGGTGGCGCGGTGCCGAGACTATCTCGAACAGTTTGTCCAGGTCGTTCAGGCGTTAGGTATGTCCTCTCTGAAGGAGACATTCATCAAAGCCCCCCTCTCTTCAACCCTTCTCTCCGCGCGAACCAAAACCACCCATTTTCTTATCTCTCACTCGATTTCCTATGGCACAATCTAACCGACGCGCGTCCCCTATTTAGCAATCGGACAAGGACTCCTCCCGCAGCCCCACGACTGGCAACCCGTCACGTACCACCACCCGACCAATCCGTCCGCATACGGCCAGGTGCCTCAACCTCCACCACCACACCACGAAGGAGGCGACTACGGGGTCCTGCTCGGCGGGGGGGCCGCGGCCGTGGGCGCCAGCGTGGGCATGGGCATCTACAACCACTCCGGCGGCATCGTGGCGAGCAGCAAGCAGTCGCCGCTGGGCATGGAGCTGGGCGAGTTCATGCTCGACGGCGATCTCGAGTTCCTGAGCAGCCACTCGTTCGCGTATAATCGCGGAGTGGCACCGTGAGAACAGACACAAGATATAGATGAAGATGAAGAATATACAGACGGAGAGGGATGGGACGATGTAATCTGGAACCCGAATCCCGAGGAATATGCGATGGCCTTTGATACTTATCGTTTGACAATTGATGCTTACAGCTCAGCTCCGCTCCTAAGTGAGGTCCTTTCAGAAACGGGGGATCTATTATTCGACCTCGCTGGGTCTTCCTCCTCGGTTCTCTGCGTTACTCCGTCCTATGTATCCTGATCTGCAGGAGGTCACGGTATATATCTCATATCGCGATGCTGGGCTCTACCCACCTCGCCACGCAATGCATAAACTTCCTTTCCATCCCATCCCATCCCATTCCCACCAAGATGCGTTCAGTGTTCGTGTCTTTCTTTCATACAAGTGTGCGTGATGCCCCTCTCCCTCGCTCACAAGGTCATTCGCTCACTGGCTAACTCGTTCACTCGTGGGGGGCGCGATTCGCACCCTCCTTGTCGTATCTCTCTCTCTCTCTCTCTCTCTCTCTCTCTCTCACGCATAGACGCCTTTACCCGGGATCTTCGCCTCTCTCTCCTCTCCACCAGTCCACGCCTTTCAGCCACATTCATATCCTCACGTCGCTACAGCACAGTGGTCTCGGCCCCTTTCCTCCTTTCTGCTTTGATCTTTTGGAAATGACTCTCCGCGACGGCCGGTGGCGGCCTCGTCGCAAAAAAAACTCACATCAACATCTTGCG
Organism: Cladophialophora immunda; assembly: GCF_000835495.1. Classification (NCBI taxonomy): domain Eukaryota; kingdom Fungi; phylum Ascomycota; class Eurotiomycetes; order Chaetothyriales; family Herpotrichiellaceae; genus Cladophialophora; species Cladophialophora immunda. The sequence continues at coordinate 2,272,408 of NW_015622547.1, read as the reverse complement.
GTATCGCGGCTGGCATCGCACAAAGAACTCGGACGGCTCGGGGTCGCCCAGGTTGAAGATCTTCCACTCCTTTTCCGGGTCGGCGAGTTCGAGCTGGACCCAAACAGGGACATGGTCAGCGAGCGGTCTTTCTTCATCTTCTTCTTGAAGGGGTGGAAAAACTTGGAACCAACAGAAGCGAGACGTGCAGGGGTAGAGAAACTCACCGTAAACATCCTCAGCACCGAGGGCACGACCTTGTACAGCTCCAGCAGGGCAATGTTCTTGCCGATGCAGGTGTTGGGCCCGGCGCCCCAGACGAGCAGGGCCTTGTTCATGGCGGCCTGCTGCTCGGGGCTGGCGTCCAGCCAGCGCTGGGGGCGGAAGACCTCGACGTCGTCGCCGTAGGTGGGCCGGTGGCGGTGCATGATCCACGCGTTGCAGCTGACGATGATGCCGCCGGGGATGTACTCACCCAGGATGTGGGCACCCTCGGGCGGCGTGACGCGCTCGATCAGCTGCATGCCCAGGCCGGGCCAGAGGCGGAAGATCTCCTTGAGCACGGCGTCCAGGAAGGGCAGCTTCTGCGCCTCGGCGAACGGCACGACGTGCTCAGCAAAGTTGACCGGGGTGCTGCTCTTCGGGGACGGGGGCGGGAAGTGCGCGTCGATCTCGGCCACCAGCTCCGCCATCACGCGCGGGTACTTGAGCAGGAAGTAGAACGTCGCGGCCAGCGTGGTGGCCACGGTGCCGCTGCCAGCGTTGACCATGGACAGCGTCAGGCCCAGCACGGCGCGGTCGTCGACGATGTCCGGGTTGTCCACCTTGGCCTGCAGGAACTTGGTGAGCAGGTCGACGCGCGCCTTCTCGTTCTCGCCCACGCCCTTGAAGTCGCGCTTCTTCTGGTCCATCTGCCGCTGCGCGATCGGCACCGTCGCCGTCACGCTGTTCCAGAGGCCCATGCGCCCGAGCCACATGAGCACCGGGTTCTTCTTGAGCACGCGGTCGAGCCAGGTGACGTTGTTGACCTGGACGGAGGAAGTGGTCAGCTTGCAATTTCCTGTGGCTTACCACCGTAAGAAAAAAGGACCGGAAACTCACAATGGTAAAGTAGCGCAAGAAGGTCGTCCGCGCGTTGATGATACCGATGTGGTCGTACCCGGCTTCCAACAGACCGTACCCCTTGCCCATGGTCAACGCGCTGACCACGTCCAGGGCGAAGAATTTGGTCCACTCGGACATGTCGCAGACGCCGTCGGGCCCAGGCCGGCCCGCAAACCTCTGGTCCAGCTGGGTGAGGAATGTGGTGACCGTCTCGGTCACGTAGGGCTCGTAGTTGACCAGCGTGCTCATGGCGAACGCGTTGGCCACCGACCGCCGCAGCTTGCCGTGGTAGATGCGGTCGGTGGTCGAGAAGATGTTGGGCACGGCCACGCCGCGCGATACGCCCTGGCCGACCTTGTAGAAGTCGGACTGTGGGAGATTTTTGCCGTGTTAGAGATAGATAGACTGGTCATTGACAGGATGTAAGGGCCAGCATCTCGGCGCTCACCTTGGAGAAATGGGTCATGTAGATGTCCTTGATGGCATCCGGGTCGTTGAACAGCAGCGTGTTGGGGCCGACGCGGATGATCTTGCCGTACTTGACCACGCTGGGGTAGGCACAGCGGTCTGTGTACCACACCCACTGCCACAACCGCCAGAAATTGGTGAAGGAGGCGATGAAGGGCCCGTTGTACTTGTTGAGGCCCTTTTTGTAGCGGAAGCTTGCTGCCCACGCGCAGACGAGGACGGCGGCGAGAGACACCCACCCCCACGGTGGGATGTGAGATATTGAGTCGGTGGCGAGCATCTTGTTTCTGTCGAATTAGGGGGTTGGAAGAGTGGTGGTGGCGGTGATAATCGTGGGCGGCTCAGATGACTGACTCTCTCTCTGTGCTGGGGAATCACACCAGACCCCGTTTCGAGATACCAAGCTTCTTAAGAATAAAGGCTTGACCGGTCGCTTCTCCAATCGTGCCCGTCCCGTCCATGGCTCTCTCGGCCAAGTTCCGCATCTGGGAGTCTCCTCCCTTGGTCCCACGGGGTTTCTGGATGAGAATGCGTCGAGGGGAGGTCGGGAAGTCGAACGGGGAAAGGCCGGGGCGGGTGTTTTGAGGGAGCACTGACGGAGTACAGTAAGGCCCGATTCGAGGCTATTCTGGATTAGAATTGGGCTCGGGGGGTAGCGAAAGAGTAATGCAAAAGAGTAATGGTGGGGAAAGGGAATGTTGATGGAAGTTGATATGGTCGGTGGAAAAGATGTCTCCAGGTGGGAAAATGGTCACTACCATTGATTTATATGATAGACACAAGAAACCGCATTGATCAGGTCTCTATCCCTCTACATGCCTCGAGCCATGCCCTCCAGAACAGCCCGTCGCTATGCAAGCCCAATGCTTTCCTTCGCAGCCGCCCAGTCTGCTTCCAAGTTCGACTTCCACACCCACGCCATGCGGTCCTTGACTTTGTCCCGCACCACGGGGAGACACTCTTCAAACGTCTTCCCTTCAAAGTCGGGGCCGTGCATGTCGTAGACCTCCGCCGCCTGCCGTGATGTGATCTGGGCTTTCTGGGCCCGTGGTACTCGCGCCGCCTGGTACAGATTCATATACGTTGCGAGTCCAGCACCTGGGCTCTTTAGGTAGTCCCGCACGGCAAAGCCGAGCATGTTGGCATCTTCGATGGAGAGCCCTGCTCCAGAGCCTAGGAGGGGGCATTAGATATCGAGGAATGGGTTCTATTGAAATAGGGACAAACGAACCTTGCATTGGCAACATTGCGTGCGCCGCATCACCGCTCAGAACGACCTTACCATCCATATAGCACCACTGAGACAAGATCTCGCGGTCGTTGATCTTCCATTCGCTGATGATGGGCGGCATGGCCTGGATGATCCGCTGCACCGTCGGATTCCACCCGGCATATTCCTTCTCGATGGCCTCTCGTGGTGCTTCGCTTCTCCAGCTCTCCTTGAGCCCGCCAAGCTCGCTCTCAGGCTTGGAAACAAACGCGACGACGTTCATGAGCCGGTTTTGCGACATGGGGAATGCCAGGAAGTGCTTGTTGGGCGCCAGCCATGAGAGCGTCCACGACGAATACGGCCAGTCGTCAGACACTGCAGATAGAGGGATTGTGCCTCTGAAGGCTATCCGGCCCGAGTACACGGGCTTGTCCACAGCAAAGTGGGAGCGAACGGTGCTGTGAATGCCGTCGCAGCCAATGACCAGATTCGCCGACTCCTCTGTGCCATCGGCAAAGCGAAGGGTCACCGTGGAGCCATTGTCCTGCCGAAACATCAGACACTGCGAGAGAAGCATATCGTGGAGCGAAGAAGCCCAGGTTCATACCTCGAGGCCGACAAGTCTCTTGTTCGTCTTCAGCGTGGCACAGTTCCGTCTCTGGATCTCGCTGTACAAGACCTCCAGAAACTCGGCGCGATGCACCCACAACTGTCTTACCTCCTCGGCGCCCCCATTGTCAAAGGCCAGTGCGTCCACAATCAGCTCGTCCGTGTCCCAGCGGCGATTGCTCCGGTGCACATTGTTTCGATGGCCTGAGACGGCATTCGCCGCCGGCCACACCCCAAGCTTCTGCAGCACACGGCCGGCAGAGACACCTATACCGACGCCGGCACCAATCTCGCTGTATTCAGGGGCTTGCTCATAGACTGTAATGTTGCTCGCTGGCAGGTCAGGACTATAAGTCGCAAGGCTGAGCGCCGTTGTCAGCCCGCCAATTCCACCCCCGACGACGGCCACGCGGAACTGGGAGGGGTCAATCGCCCCAGCAGACGAGTGTTCTCCGTTTGCAGCAGGCATGAGGGAGGAATATTGCAATGCGCTGCTGGAGAGTTTGATTTGGTCAACAGGCAGGTCAGCCAGTATTTACCTTCTCGGTTGTTGGCACGTGATGTTCGTGGTTGTCTCGTGCTCACGATTGTGGAGGAGATGTCGAAAGTCTCGGCCCGCTGTCAGCGTCAATGCCTCTCCAAAGATATCTGCATATCCTCGCTCTTCACGGCTCGGTCCCGTCGGCTTAACGAAGGCCATATTGACTGTATTTGGCATTGGTGGGGTCGACAGAGGAGGAGGAGTTGTCCATGTCAGAACGACGGGGATAGCACGGGAGAGGAGACGATTCTGGGTGTCTGCATATCTGCGTCTGCGTGCCACCGTAGGCTTTTTATCATCTTCTTGGAACTGAGGATGGTTGTTATACTAACATCAGTCTCGAGAGCGGAAAATACATCTCGTTCATCCATCCCTCTTGAGTACAATGAGACCCGCTCGATCTGAGGTCTCGCAGTGTGTCCGCCTTCGAGATAACCTGTCAATTCGACGAAATGCTTTGGGGCAGTCCGGACAACGGTCAGCAATTGCACAGAGAGGCTGACAGAAAAGCGATTGTGGTATTCTCGTTTGAATGAATAGGTCGCTATCGTGACAGATGATGCTTTCGAGCCCCTGCTCGTGGGTTGACGCTCTTGGGTCACTTACAGTCGCCATGATGTCGCATAAGATCTATCGAGATTGGTAAGGGGTCAGCAGCTCAGAGCCTCACCTCAAGGCTCCATTTCTAGTAGTGGGTAATAGACCGATCTCATCTTGAACAGGGTTGCAGACCATATCCCCCTTTTACCAGGTTTGTCAACCATAGTCCAGCCCCTTATTAGGACACCCATCTCCTCTCGTATCAACAGAGACAGCAGCTCGACAGTAGCGAGACATTGCGGCTTTCTATTGGCCACCCCGCGAATCGGCCGACTTCATCACCTGATTTAGGGCGAGCATCCCACGTCCAACCTCGACGATTGCTGACTTGGACGTCCTCTTCGGTCATAACGCCTGACCAGGGACACAATCAAATACGACATTGGCAAACCCTTGGCCGCGCGGTCAGAAGAAATGATCCAATAAGTCGTGGCGAAGTTGGGCAAGACAGGCGCCTTGATCTAGAGATACGAGGGATTTCCCCTCAGCAAGCTTACCACTAAACGACGATAGTGGCTGTTTGGGTGACACAAAAACTTGCCCTAGTCATTGGATCCACGTGGTAGGCTCTGAGATTGAAGAGCGGAGAACCCGCACCTATACGAGGCCGCCCATATGGTTAGGCCTGTCAGCCTGGGGAAATATAAGAGCCTGTACATGTCGCAGAAGTCTCGATTGTCAAGATACAGAACCTTTCTCCAGACACATCACTGCAGTCCCGTATATCCATCGTCATCATGGGATCCCTCCCAGCAGTTGTCGATTTTGATGCCCCGAGCGACAAGGTGTTGAGCCCATCTTTCCTGGCTCACGTCGTCTTGCGCACCGGAAAGTTGAAGGAGATGGTGGATTTCTATACGACGTAAGTTTTCCCATCCACGCTCTTAGTTGCATAATCTGCTTCGATGCCGACAAGAAACCAGCTTCCTCGGGGCCCATGTCACCCACGGGAACGATTTCCTTTGTTTCATCACCTACGACCACGAGCACCACCGCATCGCCCTGGTTCAGCTTCCGGAGACTGGGCCAAAAGTCAATGCCAGCGCGGGATTGCACCACATTGCCTTCACTTTCGCAAGCTTGTCGGATCTCCTGCTGTCGTATCGCCAGCGCAAGGCCAAGGGTTTCCTGCCGGCTTGGTGCGTCAACCATGGCCCAACAATCTCGATCTACTACAAGGACCCGGACGGAAACATGCTGGAGACTCAAGTGGATTGTTTTGACACGCCCGCTGAGGCCACTGAGTACATGATGGGCAAGGAATTCGCGGAGAATCCGATCGGGGTGGATTTCGACCCAGAAGACTTCATCGATAGGATCAGGCGAGGAGAGCCAGAAGCCAATCTGAAGCGCAGACCGGATATTGGCCCCAGAGGGCCGCCTAATCTTGACGATGCGTGAGCACTCACGTGGAGGATGGAAGTCAATGGCAGAGAAGGCCATCCGCAAGTCATGAATGTTTTCTGGTGGTTCGATTTGGGAAGGGACTTGACCAGAATTCCTCGACCCTTCCACGATTGTCATTTTCACATGTCAATTACCTTTCAACATCAAGTACTTGCTCTTCGTGTATACCTTGGGATCACGTATCCTCTCCCACATATGAGCATTCTGGCAGCTTGTCCTTTTCGTCTGCAAAACCCACGGCTTGTGGGTGCCATGCTTGTAGCCCTACTATCACGAGCTTCTGCCAGCATAGATCGGTGACAAGCCCCTTTCTTTTTCGAGGTCGCATAGATACGAGTGGTTAGTATTCGCTTGTGAGCAACAAGAATTGTATCTTCGCTGCAGAATGGTTCTGCGACCACACTTTGACTTCGTACATGGGGCGCGGGATAGCGAGCAACATCCTCTCAAAAGAGCAAAGGGCCTTGAGTTGCTTACTGCCGCTTATAGACAAGATATGGTTGCTGTACGTCGTTGATGATATGAGGTGAGAAATTGGCAGGGACGATGAACCTCCGCGTCAACTGTGGGCACCAAATGGCCATTACGTCATTACACGTGACATCAAGACCATTGAAAACCACGTGGTGCGAGGTCACGTTACCAGCACTTTTGAGACTTCGCCTCTTTGGCTTCTTCACTCAACTACTATATTTCTGTCAACGCGACTCATCTCTGTCCTGAAGACCTCGACGCGACGCTGTACGTGCTACAACACGAACTGCCAATGACGATCCAACAGTCAACGTCGCCACCGACGCCTGAGGAGAGAGACCAGGTCGGATAGTCCCTTCCCCTCGGTTACTGCGGCCCCCAAGCCTGGCACCATGCCTGAGCGTGAGGAAAAGGCTTCTTTCGCCATCGCCACCAACCACTACCGTCATCTACTACCAGTGGATATGCATCAGTGAACGGGATGCAGAAGCTTGTTCTCAAACATGAAGCTACCCGCAGCCTGGCTCTCAAAAATACATGTACAACTCTATAATACGGTGGTTTACCCACCGAAACTCCCTAGATATCCCCTGGAACAGATTATTCTTTACGATATTTTCGTATCGTGGACCACCGGCAGCCCGTCTTCTGAGCTATAGCTGCAATATAGTACATCAGATGCAATTACGCCCATTGGAATACATTTCCAGGTCAGGCTGCATGACGCATTCCTAAAGACGCCTTGCGCCCACGCGGAGCTCGCTGCCGGTCGTCCAAAGTGATCATCAGTCTTCCACGAGATCTCCAACTGTCATGGCAGGATATTGTCCGGTGGCTTGGAATGGGGTCTAGCGATCGACCGAAAAAGACATCACCACAAAATGCCGATCAATCGCCCACCACCGCGAAGATCCCTCTTTGGGCTAGTCTATACAGCTGATGATGTGTACAGACACTCCATCTTGTGGGAGAAAAGCGCCTACCCGCCTCCACAAACCGATACAAGTTTTTCTGGGGGTTGAACTGCAAATAAGCTTGAAACGAAGCGAGTGACCTGCCGTTTGTGATCGCTGATTTCGAGGCATCATGTTGCCAGATTCTGCCGTGTATCCTCCGCTGATGCATTGTTGATCCAGGGTACTCTTCGAGAATGTTTATGTAACATGGTCCATCTCCCTGGTGTCCCTGGCCACGAAGCCTTCTGCACCAAGTCCCTTCGGTTGCAAGGAAGATTTCTCTTTCATTGGCGGAAACGGTACCTCCTTCCAGACCAAATTTGATCGTCTGCAAATTTCCCAACCTACAGCCTCCGTGGTGTGGGTTTAAGGGGACGAATATGGGAGATATAAACCAGCTTCTTCTGCCTTCCCGCTCTACTGCTGTCTTCTACCTGAGTTCTCGAACCTTGCCTTTGGTCCAGGAGTGGTAGGTAGCATATTCCTCGCTATGGCTCTTATCAAGTTCCCCAAGATATACAATACCTACTTTGTGGCCTTCATAGCCACGGTGGGAGGGATGTTGTTTGGTTTTGATATCTCCTCCATGTCAGCGATCATTGGCACAAAACAGTACAATGACTTTGTAAGTTCCTGGCCTATCTTTCGGAAACAAGATGGCTCATAATCAAAAGTTCAACAAACCAGCAGGTGTTACTCAAGGCGCGATTGGTTCCGCATTGGCAGTACGTTCTCCTTCGTGACGTTCCATCAAGGTCGAGACGAGCTAACAGGTGTTTGCAGGCTGGATCGGTGGTAGGATCCATCATTGCGGGTCCTGTGTCGAACAAAATTGGAAGAAGAGATTCGATCATGTTTGCCTGTCTTTTCTGGCTTTGTGGTACGGCAGTACAGGTAAGGACCGAGAACGCTCTAAGTTTCTACGGCTTATTGTGGTAACAAGACACTAATCTGTTTTGTTGAAAATGACAGACGGGAACTTCGGGCATCGGCTCTCTTATTGCTGGACGAGTTCTGAACGGGATCACTGTCGGCATTACCAGCTCGCAAGTGCCTGTCTATCTCGCAGAAATCAGCCGAAAGGAAAAACGCGGCGCCCTCATCATCATCCAGCAACTTGCTATAGGTGAGTTTGGGTTTACCTTGAGATGTACTTTGCTGACGACCGTTGAGAATGGGGTATCTTGATCATGTACTTTATCGGATACGGGTGCAGCTTTATCGACGGAGCAGCCAGTTTCCGAACGGCATGGGGAATCCAATTTGTGCCCTGCGTCTTCCTGATGTGTGGACTGCCGTTCCTGCCTCGCTCTCCTCGTTGGCTGGCGAAAGTCGACAGAATTGATGAAGCCATCAGAACTCTTGCAAAAATTCAAGCCAAGGGAGACATCACCGACCCTCTCGTCGTCGCCGAGTGGGAGGATATCACCACAACCCTTGCTGCAGAACGGCTCGCCCCTGCAGGCTGGCGCAAGTTTGTACTCAACGGAATGTGGAAACGAACCCTTGCAGGCTTTACAGTCCAAATGTGGCAGCAGAACTCAGGTGCGAACTTGAAGATAGTGGAAGGTGGCTTCACAAGGCTGATCTTGATTCAGGTGCGAATGTCATGACGTACTACGTGGTGTATATCTTTATGATGTAAGTCGAAATCTTGTTCTGGAGGTTTGAAGCCAGGGAGGACGCTTTGAGGAGAAAACCCCGGTCTGAAGAGATCAGGGTACGGTTTCCAGGTGAATGTTTGGCTAACAGCCTTGACCAGGGCCGGGCTTACTGGGAACATCAACTTGATCGCTTCTGGTGTGCAGTATGCCCTGTTTATCGTCTTTACAACTGTCATGTTCTTCTACATTGACAGGACTGGCCGCAGACCACTGCTCGTCTATGGAGCTCTCGCCATGGGTGCGTGTCATTTCGTGGTTGGTGGTATACTGTCTGCTGGAGAGAGTGTACCCGGCGGCGTTGGTGGCAATCCCAACGGTGAGCTCTCCCTCCGCTCAACTGGTCGTCTCGCACTCCAGAAGTGCGCCGTACCGCCTCCAGGATGGATACTGACAAAGAATCAGTGGTCATCAAAGTCACGGGCGCAAAGGCTAACACAGTCATCGCCTTTTCCTACCTCTTGATCATCATCTACGCGCTGACCCTCGCACCGGTCTGCTGGGTGTACGCCGCCGAAGTCTGGAGTCTGGAAACCCGAGCCACCGGAATGGGCATTGCGGCTCTGGGTAACTGGCTCTTTAACTTCGCTCTCGGCCTCTACATTCCGCCTGGATTCCAAAATATCAAGTGGGGCTTGTTTATTGTCTTTGGGTGTCTGTGCATTCTCGGTGCGATCCAATTCTACTTCACATATCCTGAGACATGCAACAAGTCGCTGGAGGAGATTGAGGAGATGTTCTCGCACGGCGGACCCAGGCCGTGGCATACCAGACCTGGCCAGTCCAGACTTGACAGAATGGTGGAGACAGCGCGCGAAAAGCACTACACGGTGGAAGATGTTAAACGAGACTTGAAGAGTGGTTCGATTGACCATGATGGCCATGTCGAAGTTGCCGCAGGGAAGACGGAGGAGGAAAAGGTCAAAGGGTGAACTTGAGGCTGAACACTTCCCCCACAAGTTTCCTGCGACTGAGCGAGCTGAGATACTAGTTGAATGGGTTTAGTTACAAGGGAAGGGAGCCCGTCTGCGTGGACATATGGCCTTTCGGGCGCAGATTGCACTGTTAGATCAACACTTCTCTCCATAGTCTCTAATACAGCAAATTGATATATCCATATATACGAACACAATCAGTCTCAACACTATCCTTCCCCCGCTTGGCCATTATGTACCGGAAGGTTGATCTTGCGCCATGATCAGCATTCCCCAGACGTAGAGCGTCCATCCAGCCAAATGGCCCCCTTCTCTTGCCTCCCCGCGCGTGGCAATGACCAACTAGTTGCATCGTGGCTTGCGGGGTTGAACAGGGGGAACACACGAGGATTGTGGGCGGCAATCAGTGCCATCCATCGACCACGGAAAAGCCGCTGCCCACCGGGCGCCGTCAACCGTCAATCGTCAACCTCTTCGTCTCTATCTTTCTTCTTTATCCAGCTACAACCAGGGAACGACAATGAGCCACAATGACCGCTACCAAGTCCCCATGGTAGACAATGGGCTCGACCAAGGTTGTCCGCCGCCGAACTCCTGCCTCAGCGCCGTGTCCCGAGTGCGGTCGCGCCTTTTCTCGCAACGACAGCTTGAGTCGCCATCTCAAAACACACCTGAACCACGCAGAAGAGCGGCCGTTCCACCGAATCATCAACGAAAAGTTCCGCGCATGCAATCAATGCCGCAAGTCCAAGATCCGCTGCACGGGGACCAACCCCTGCACCCGCTGTGAACAGCTTCAGGAACAATGTTCTTATGACCAAAGCCGTGGGGATGACAGGGCGTCGTGGGCGCATCCTCCTCCAGCCATGTCCGTCTCGGAGGAACCGCGAGAGAATGCTTCAGCTCCCTCGCCGTCGCCACCACCATCCTCAGGCGGACAACAGCCACGGGGCCGAGTGGCCGTCCAAGAATCGGAAGATCTCTCGCTGGGTGCTGCTAAGACCCCAGACGACCGATTGGCGCTGCCGATTTCCTCGCCAGAGAACACTGCGGCGATGCTTCACCTTGCGCTGGCTTCGAATCCCGAGACTCGATCGGTGGATTTCGACGGCGGCAAGGACTTCTCAGTCATCCCATCGACATACGTCTCTCCGACGTTTCACATATTGGATCCTTATAGTTATAGATTGCCCTCTATAGCTGATTCCCGCGAGGCGCCTACACCGAGCAGCCAGGCGTTTGCGCAATGCAAATACCCTGTTCTGCAGTACCTGTCGCCATTCCTGGATAGGGATTTTGGATCTGGTCTTGCCTGCGACCTCCTGGACACCTACTTCTCGAGCGCCTTTCTCAGTCGCATGCATCCCACATGCCACCACATCCACAACTTCATCTTGCGCCGGATCGACGTCCTCGACCCTTCTCAGCCCCGTCAAACTCATCCGGCGCTCTTGGGCAGCATGCTGTTTGTGGCTGCCTTCAGCGACAAAGCTCTGGGCTTGTTTAGTGGGCCCGAGGAGAAGGATCGAGTCTGCAAGTATTTGAGTCTGCTCACGTATCGACTGCTTAATCCCGCCAGATATGAGCCGTTGTTGAGACAGGAAGACTTGGGGTTGCCTCCCATCTTTGGCTCGGAATCGGGATGGAGCAATGATGACCTCCTTCGAGCTTTGGACATCCCGAACGATACCTTCCCTGAGTCCTGGGGCATGGACTATATTATCGCGTTTATCCATGTTTCCTCGGTGATTTCAGGGAGTGAGAAGAAGGCGGCAAGCATCAGATGGTAAGTCAATACTCGGACTATCGGCGATGGCATGACCATTTCTGACTCCCCACCAGGTGGAGTGTGGCTTTCAACCTGGCGAGAGATTTGAAGTTGAATGAGGAGGTGCAGTCCACCATAATGCCATACGATGCAGGGAATGGATCAACCAGCCTGAATTGCAAGTGTTCCCTGAGTCAGCACGCTGAGGGAGACTTCATCAACGAAGTCCAGCGAGAGGAGCGTCGCCGGACGTGGTGGCTCTTGTTCCTGATGGACCGACATCTGGCATTGTGTTACAATAGGCCGCTCGCACTGTTGGAAGCCGAATGCAGAGATCTGCTGCTGCCGCTCGACGATGTCACCTGGCAATCCGGTGCGCAGCCACACAGCCACGGTACTCGTGCTGAAGGGCCTCGATGCATGTTACTACCTTCCGGGACTGGACGCTCACATGGGCCTCCCAAGATCTTTTCGGGAGTGGGCCTCTTCGAATTCTTCTTGCCGTTGATGGTCCACTGTGGTACGCTCCTGGATTGGAACCGGTCCCGCCTCCATCCCGTTCTTTCGGGGGCGTCGATCTGGAGTTCACAAGAACGTCAAATCCTGCGTGAGCTTGATCACTACCAAGCGACTTTGGATCGGGTGACCGCGAGAATATACGCCGAGAACGACTCCGAGAAAGATTCCGGGTGGAAGCCGTCTTCCGCCGCGGTGGCAGAAGAGTCTGAAGCAACGCACATTGCTAAGACTGTTGCTGGGTACGCGAGCCACATTGTGAGCGTTCTCAGGATCCTGGTGGGTTCAAAGTGGGATCCAGTTTGTCTCTTTGAGGACGCCGATTTGTAAGTCCACCTGGTGTTTGTTGGCGGCGAAGAGTCACATCATGAACCCTTTTTCCTTTGCCTACCTGGATACAGAGCTGACGGAATGTTACAGCTGGACCTCTTCACTGGGCTTCAAAGACTCCATGTCGCACACAATGGCTGCCTCTGAGTGCGTTACCCAGATTCTGGAATGTGACCCGGACATCAGTTTCATGCCGTACTTCTTTGGTATCCAACTCCTCCACGGCAGCCTTCTTCTCCTGCTGGTCGCGTACCGTCTACAGGCAGATTCTGGGAATGCGATCCTGGCTGCCTGCGAGGCAGTCATCAGAGCGACAGAAGCATGTTTCGTCACTCTTCCAACGGACTATCAGCGCCAGTTCCGCAAGTAAGCACAATCTGTTTCCCTCCGACCGAGCCTAGTCGATGCTGACGAGCAGTCCAGTGTGATGCGATCAGCCATAGCCCTTGCCAAGGGCAGGAGGAGCAATCCACGGGACACAGAAAAGCAATTGACCTTCGTTTTAGCCAGATACAGGTGGTCCAGAAATGGAGCCGGCCTGGCTCGTTGAGCATTGCCTTTGGTCCGGTCACATTGTGGTGACTGAACTCGGTCCTCTGCTTGCTTTTGTTCGCCGTCTGTGGTCGCTGGTTCTAGCTTGCGAAATGGCGTAGTAGGGAACAGTGAAAGCAGCCTGCACATTATGGGACGACGCCGTTGCCGTTCTCAAAGGTCGTATGTTGCAAGGCTGAGGATGACAGCGAAAGATGTCCCACAGACGCATGTTCCAGACACATCAGTGTGGACGCGTGAGGCTCTTCCCAGCCTAGCCAACCAAGGCGCCTCCAAATTAGCATAAAGCAACCGGGCCAGGTGTCTGAATCTGGGAGCTCGACTGCATTGTATTGAAATAGTCGCTGCCACAGGCGCAGTCACGCACCAACAGATCTCCCGCAGGGCTCAATCGTCAATTTGCGAATGCCCCCTGCGACGGCGAGGTTAGACAGGAGACTGCTCGGCAAGCAACTATTTGACGACATGGCACAGATACGGCTGAGCCTGGAAGCAAGCCCAAACGCCTTGTTCGCAATCAGGCCAGCGCTTTATTGGCCGAGACTCCCTTGGCAGTGTCTCCCAGCCTGCTCAGCCTTACTATTCCGAGCACCGTGGCGCCAGTAGTGGATCCAGGATAGAACAGTCGTTGGTGTTGGCCCCTTTCCGCCAATTTGGGAATACGAGGAGAGGCCGTCTACACACGGGATGGAAGTCTGGCAAATGTCCTGGCACATCCCTAAAAGCTCCTGACCGCCAGCGCTGCTCAGATCTTTGTCGCGAACCACCTGCAAACGCCGTCCGGGATATGACGATCCGGCAATATGTCGTCCCTCGCCAGGAAGTCGATGATATTCATGAGGGATGTGTATAACCTGGCGGCAAACCCAGGAGACTTGCTGCTTTCGACGACGACATCGACATCGTCGCAAGGCTACCAACCACCTCAAGGTCTCTCGAGTCAGTTCAACCCGGCGTATGCTCGTCCATATCCTCTTCCACCAGTCCCTCCCACTCCAGTCTCGCCTCCACAACACCATTATTCATATCCAGGGCCACACAATGCTCAGTCGTATGGTCACTGGTCTGGCCCGCTGGCGCCCATATCGCCGCCGTTACCTCAGACAGCACTGAATGTATACCCCGTGGCCCATCCCGCTCCGAATATACAAGCATCCACAGGCCGGCCTCCTTCGCCGCCGTCACCCATCATGTCTCCATCGATTCCGCAACCGTATGGGAATCAACCCGCTCATGGGCCACAGCGGTATACTGCTGTGCAGGCACCTCCTGCCCGAAGGCCGCCGCATCATCAGCATGCATCGTCATGGCAGAGTCCAACGTCCCACGAGCTCCATTACCAATACCTGTCGGATGGCGCTGTCAGTGCACAGGATCTCGCCGACCTTGGCCCAAATCCAGATGCTACGCCTCATCGAACTTCGTCCGGCAGGCACTCGGTCTTAGACGGTCAATGGGGAACGCCACGAGCAGAGTCCAGTCGATTGCCATTCGGAGGCAATACCGACAGCCAGCACCTTACCTCTGGGTATGTGGGAGCTGCGTCGAGTGTATCGTGTGCCCCAATCCCTGATCAGCACAGTTCTGCAACGCCCGTCAGTGCGATGATTGGCTCAGGCCAATTCGACGCTCTAGGATACCACGAAATGCCAGCTGTGGCCGTCCACAATGTGCCGGTTGGCCGACAGGAGAGTCGTGCCGATGTGCTACCTGGATTACCAGAACTGCCCAACAATCCTGCCCATGCACCTTTGTCGACACGCGCGTCATCGTATCCTGTGAGTGCTGCTCCAGCCGAGCTCGAGGCGTACAGTTGCACCGTCGAAGCCGTCGAACTTCCCACCTCGCCCGTCACGGCCCCCTCAACACTTTCCACAGATGCCTCGTCGTCCCTGAGACAGCGACCTCGGCGTGCCTCGCGCTACCAGCGTCACTACTCCACCGCGGCGGCAGAAGCGGCGTCGATGAGTGAACTCCTTGCGGCAACCAGTGCGGTCGAGTTGGATTCGACGCCCGTGGTCGCGGGTTTCTCAACCATGACAGGCCCAGCAACAAGCACCACCAACGCGCAGCATTCTCCAGGACTAATCAACCCCGTCAACTACACGCATTCGGGCTGTGTGTACCAGGCATATCCTGGACCCGCACCCGCACCATCTACCTTTCTTTCTTCTGGTCCACCTTCACCGCGCCAATCTTCCCATGTGACGAATCCCTCCCCTCGCGCCGGCCACACTCGTACTCGCTCATCGGCTGCTATTGTTGTTCTTGGTGGGCAGCAGAGCCCCTCTCCCGACGTTCACCAGATGCATCGTCACCAGCTGGTCTCATCGCCCGTGAGCATGGCGGACGCGGAGGCGGACAAGCTGGTTCTTACCCGTGCGAGAGCAAGGACTGCGAGTCTGCCAAGCTCAACTCCTGGCTCACGGCAGCCTCCACCATCGCAGTCTGAACCCAAGCCACGACTCCAGTCGCAGGAAGCGGCAAAGCTGCCTTACCCGCTGCATCACGGCACCGGCGCGGTGACGATGCCGCTGCACCAGGACTACGTGAGGTGGAATGGCGGTGGGAGTAGGCGTGCGTCCACGGCTGGGATGTGGAAGTAGCTATGTAGGCAGCTATGTGGCTATGTAGCTATGTAGGTAGCTAGCTAGTTAGGTCGTCCGTGGGATCTAATCACCATACATAACTTAGAGAGACGTCGTCGCCTGGGCCATTGTCCCAGTCCAGTCGCCAGAAAAGAATCCTTCGTAACAGGAAGGCGTTGCTTTAGATGGCCGTATAGTCACCATGTCAATGTTCCGACCCACGAAGCCGGGATGCCTTCTCCATCGCCTAGACGAAAGAACTCCCTGGACTCAGTATGCTTACTCGCTCGCGTGCATGCTATTCGGACCTTTCGTATGCTATCTCAAAAGCTTCGGGTAGACTTTATTGATCCGGGTACATGGGCCACACGGGTAAATTTAGTGCCAATCTACATACCTACATACCCAAACATAATGCCCAGACGCAGACGCAGACGCATATATCAAGAAATCGGCCATTCACAGCGCGGCGTGCTGCCACTCCTCGTCGACCAGCTTCTCGGAGACGCCCAGCTCGGTCTGGCTGCTCATGGCGCTGGAGTTGGTGCTCTGGCGGCGCAGCAGCTCCTCGAGGCGGACGGTCTCGCCGCGATGCAGGGCCTTGATGATGTCCTGCTTCTTGCGGCGGCTGCAGCGCACGCGGGCCTCGTAGAGGGTACAGCGCTTGGAGTCGTCGCACCACCCGCCGGTCCAGAAGCGGTCGCCGGAGCAGGACATGCCGAAGATGTCGAGCCCCAACGCGAGCGAGACCAGCGCGGTGGTCGTGCCGATCAGGCCCAGCGACGAGAGGTGGTGCTTGGCCAGCGGGAGCAGCAGGATCGCCACCGCGATGCACGACCGCACCACCAGCCGCGGGCCCTTGCGCAGCCGCGGGTTCTCCAGCGTCTTGTGCACGTGGCAGTACGACAGCAGCGTCATGGACAGCAGCGCCGCCGCGATCCCTCCGCAGTAGAACCACCGGAGGCCCGCGTCGAGGTCCGCGACCGACTTGGGCTGGTACGATTCGCCCAGGGCCTCGACGTCGGCGTTGGCGCAGTCGTGCGCCAGCACCAGCTTCGACAGCGTCGCCGCCGCGAGGACGTACGACAGCACGAACGGCAGGTGGCACGTGATCCAGACGGTGCTGGACAGCCAGTGCCGCCGGATGGCGTGCACGTGCACCCCCTGGTGGTCGATCTCGAAGTACAGCCACTGGAAGGCGAAGGCCTGGATAAGGCCCAGGATGCCCTTGCCCAGGAACGCGTTGAGGCCGACGCGGGCGCGCGACTGGTACAGGATCGTGAGCACCGAGTACCCGAACACCAGCGACACAAAGGCGTTGGTGCGCTCGGTGCGGTGCTCGATGTTGATCGCCGGGTAGAATTCAAAGTACTTCCGGATGAAGCGCTCCCTGCGGCTGCCTCCCCGCGCGTGCAAATGGCGGGCAGAGGCGCGCGACAGGAACATGCCGAACCCTTGGCCCCACAGGTCGATGACGATGGCGATCCAGATGAGCGCCAGTTGGCCCGGGTAGTCGACGTGGATGCTGCCGATCCAAAACACGATGGCCAGGAGGATGATGAAGGACGTGTACAGGAGCGTCCCCCGGATCAGGGGCACGACGTACGAGAGCCAGGTAAAGTACAGGGCGCCGTAGAAGCGCTCGGCCAGATAGAAGGACATCATCGGGATGTATGTGTCGAACTCTCCGCCGGGGTGTCTCGCCTCGAACGCGTACGAGATGTTGGTGGTGTACGCGAAGAGGAGGATCAGGTACAGCATCACAGACAGCTTTTGGACGACGTCGTCTCGCTCGAACCTTGCGTTGCAGTCAGCCATGGATAATCACGATAACAAAAGGAATGGGTCCAGTTTCGTGGTGATTTTGACTGGGCTCTCTTAAACTCACCAGTTCGAGACGAGGGTCAGGTCGTTCCAGATCTTAAAGGCCATGGTGAAGTTGATGGCGTACACCAAGAACGACTTCCCCGTGGGGTCCTCGGCGGCCTTGTCCCCAATGATGCCGATGATGCCCACGTAGAGCAAGTCGGCGAACAGTTCAAAGGTGCCAACCTCGCCGCTGCGCGCGGACCGCCACAGCAGGCCCTTGTGGAAGTACTGGCGGATGACGGGCCGTTTGAAGAACTTCATGCCCTCGACGACGCGGCTCTGGTGCTTGTCGAGCAAAGTCTGCTCCGAGCTGGACGGCCCCGAGGATTGCGACGGCGTCGACGAGCCGCTGTGGTCGTCCTTGGTGCGGATACGCGCCGTGTAACCAAACTTGCTGAAGTTGGCGTCCAAGGCCACCTATTCCCCTGGGTTAGCGACAAGTTGCCCTTCAGTACTTGAACGGCGAATAAACGTACGCCATGGTGAGTCAATTGGTTGAGTTCGTTGGACAGATGGTCCAAGTCGTCCCTGACCTTCTCGAACTCGTGGAAGACGTCGCCATGAGTCTCCCGCAGCGTGTCGCGTCGGGCCGTGTGATGTGCGTGCAGCTCGCGTACGACAGCGAGGTGTTCCGGGGTGCCAGATATCACGACGTCGAATTCGTCCGGGCCGTGCTGCTGGCTCAGCTCCTTGCGAAGTTTGGCGTGCTCTTCGGGCGTGTGGGCGATGTGGATTTTGCGGCCGTCGGGGTGGATGAAGTGGCGGATCTTCTCTTTGGCATGGTCGACATGCGGGTGTTGGTGTTGGCGTTGATGGTGTTGTGGCTGTGGCTGCTGTTCGGGTGGAGGGCTCTGAATGCCTGACGGACTCTGAGTCCCTGGAGACATGACCGTGGGCGAGGTGATGGCGGAGGCGACTGCAGTCGACTTCTCGCGCAGACTGTCCAACGGGTCCTCATCCAGGAGGCCCATTGTCGCGAGGTTCCCTGACACAACGAGACAGGAGGAGGGAGGATGAGGGCGCGTGCCCTTTCTGGCGTCCTGGTCTCAATTCATATGATTTTTCACGTTGCCACGGCCAAGTCTCTTCCCTTCTTGGCCATGCGGCTTGTGCTGTGATGAGCTCAGCGAATTGTAGAGACAAGAAGAGGTTTGTCAGCTGCATTAGCTGAATCGGTCAATCTGGGAGTAACCGAGTACGTGAAACCGTGTTGCCACGTCGAAGGTTGGAGATGGGCCACGATGGTGACAGCGGCCCAGAATATTAGGCCCGCAGCTTGTTGCTTGAAGCCCCCCCTCAGGCTGCGACCGCCGCCCGGAAAAATAAAGGGCCCGGCCACTACTTCTTGCTGGTGGGTGCCCCCCAGCTTACGGGCACCATTGGCACCCACTAGCACTACGGGCAACCACTGGAGCCACTGGGAACCTCTGGGAGCTCCTGGTAAGCAACTACTGGTAAAGCTACAGCTGCTACTGGTTGCTCCTCGTCGCCAATCCGCCCGCAGTTCGGCGCGTGCCATGACCTGCCACCTCCAACCCTCCGCTTAATTCGCTGTCAGGGGATTCACTTCCCTAAATTCTGACAGCTACATGCGAGTATTCACTTCCACGTCTCATGAGTTAACCTGTGAATGGCCCCGATCTGGTGACGGGAATGTTATGAACAGACCTAATGCCAGCTACTCGAGAACATATCTCACGCGAGAGAACTACCGCGGCGCAACACTGCTGCGATCTATTCGAGGAGAAGAGTCTCGTCGACAACTACCGAGCTCAATGATGAAGACCGACGTGCGGGAAGATGAGAGTCTCATCTACGCGCCACCTGATTCCAGCTCCTCGGACGAGGATGACCAGCTGGCCCGCAAACCTCCCACTCAGTCCAAAAGCAAGACTCCGAAGCCCCCCAGCCCATCCACGAAACGAGCTGCGAGCACAGCTGCCTCAAACAGACCGAAACGGCAGAAGCTCAAGGATGAACCTGCGCTTGACACGCTAAAGGCCCTTGAAGATTCCACTCTTAGCGATCCATTCCCCGGTTGGACCTCGTCGGGCTCGCAGAAGAGAAAACCCTCCAAGAACTATGCAAATCGCAAATTCTTTCAAAAGCTGGAGCCCATCGAGAGCATGACTGAGCCAGGTGCAAAAGGGACCGGGTTCGTGTCTTATGCTGAAGTGGAAGAGCATGAAGAGAAGGCCTCCAAAACAACATTCATACGCGTTGCCGAAGTACCTGCTCTACCCGTTGCGAAGGGAAAGACCAAGGCAGGCCAGAAAATGACTATCCCGAGCCTTCCGACCGGGGCATCGGAGTCTAAAAGAGCGGAGATTCAAATACCAGAATTGCTCGACTTTTCATCGTCGGGCGGCACAGACCACCTTGCCTCTTTTGATGTGGATTCACCTCGAGGGGAAGGCCGTGAAAGATCGGGGTCGACGTCCTCGCTGTCTTCCGTGGACGACATGTTCCTGCTCGTGCACAATGACGAGTTCAAGGTGGAACCTGAACCACGATCGGCTGGAGTGTGCTGCCCGGTCTGTCAAAGGCCTGTCCGAGACACCATGTCGGTATTTGTGCCGGACAACCTTCGGACGATGCCATTTCAACAACAGCAAAAGTTTTGTTCTCAACATCGACTTGCGGACGCACGAGGGCAATGGGAAGATCGGGGCTACCCCAAGTTGGACTGGGAGAAGCTGGAAACTTTTCGAATACCGAAGAAAACCCAAGAGCTGGGGCGGGTGATCAGTCGAGAAAGCTCCAGTTACTATCTGGATCAGCTGGATGCGAAAATCAAGGCGGCCAAGGGCAACCGCAGGACTATTCGGAACTATCTCAATGAAGGCTTGATCGACATTGCGAAGCCGGGTTACTACGGCCCCAAAGGTGCCCGAATCATAGTGCAAGCAATCACAGAGTCCCTCTCCAAGACTCTCAACAAGGCATTACAGTCGGACCCGGCACTGCGAGCGGCCGGCGTGGGTGCATATGTGAGTGCAGTGTTGGTGCCCGAGCTGACCTTGCAGCTTGTGATGGAAGACATGAAATTGCCGACAGCCAAGGAAGGCAGGAAGGTGCTGGACGAGAGCACTGATATTGGAGTCCTGTTGAATCCGGACGACGACCATGTGGAACGGGAACACGATGGAGAGAATGACTGAGGGAGCCTTGAGATGTCGAAAGGTGTTTATTTTGAACTTATGTCGACGATGAGCGTTGCAGATGCAAGGCGCCAGTGTAATGATGGTTGTCGCAGCGGGATCAGGTTCTTGCGACATGAACAGCGAGAAGAACAGGCACCTGAGTAGAGGTGCCATTAATATCTACCAGAACGATCCTCCATGTACCGCATATGGGCGTATGCAAGCGGGTGTTTTCACGCCCTCAACTTCGAGGACGTATATAGCCAGTGCCATGCACAGCTAACTTTTCCCCATGCTCCTATACAAAGTCCCATGCAATGCATCCCCCTCGCTCCGTCATACTGCCTCGAAAAGTCTTACGTCCTCCCCTGTACAGAGCGCGCTACAGTACCGAGTCCTTCGTGCATAATTCCTCCGTCTGTGCGTGGCCCGAACAGGGAAACGGGGCTGTCTCGCTGTGGCGGCGACAGCCCGTCGCTGATTATTCAGACCTCCGTTCCTTACCTACGGAGGACAGAACCAGAAACAACAACAACAAATCGTTCCTTTCTCTCTCTTTTTTTTCTCTTTTCATCTCTGTTTACGGACGAGTCTCCTTTGGACTCAAAAAGTCGCATTTGGTATTGATTGGCATTCGCATTGGCGTGGACGTTTGGAGCAATCTCACGTCCATCTTCCCTTTGCACCGAGTTCACCCTGTACACGTACGTACAGGGAATGTCTTGTTAAGCAACACACACACACACACACACACACACACACACACACACACACACAGGCGGTACCGGTACTGATCCCGATCCCGATCCCGATTCTCGACGCGCCCAGGGTTTCGCTTCGGGACTACGTTTCTTGGACTCGCTTGGGAAGAGAGGCCAAGACGCCCGTGTATTTGTGCTCTTCATTGCTCGAGGCACAAGCGACCACGTACGGGCCATCGAGCGCGGATCGCGTCGGACTTGAAAACCCATCTCTGAGTGCGTGGAGTCTGGGTGGGAGAAGGAGCGGGGACAAGAGGGAAAAACAGAGAGGAAAGGGCGCTTGAAGAAAGAAGTGAGCGGAGGAGGATTTGGTTGATGTTGAGCTGCTGGGATTCTCGAGTGACAAAGGCTGGAGTACGGGGACAGAGCCAGTGATTCTCGATCCACGAGCGGCCGAAATCCGAAGCTGAAGCTGGCGCCGCAATACAGCAGATTCCCATCCTCAAAAGTCCCTGGACCGCGTCGTCCCCAAACATCCGCAGTCTTTTCGAGGCAGCTAGGGCTAGATCACCACACACTCAGCGTCCATGACTGATTCAGCCCACGCAACACAACCGCATCAAATCCAGCCCACCACGGAGGAACAGCAGTTCAAGGCTCCCTCGCCTCCTCCATCCCCAACCTTCCACCCCAGCCGCACCCTCCCCGACCGCTTCCCTTCCACCACCGCCTACGAAATGTCCACCACCGCTACTAGGCAGACGCTCAACCCGAACTCTCTCGCATGCCGCAGGCGCCGCGGCGGCTCTTTGAGCGCCCCCTTCGCCGGTCGTTTGGGCGGCAACCAAGAATTCACCGTCGACCGCTCCGATCCGCAGAATGAGGAGTTGCTGAAAAAGGTCCCCGACGCGGCACCTAATCTGAGCTTGCAGGAGAGTTTCGATCTTCGAGGTTTCCGGGAGGCCGAGCTGTGGAAGGCAGCGCTGATCGAGTTTGTTGGTAAGCGTTCCCTGTGGTGGTCTATGGGCGAGACGAAGCCATACTGGTTGGGATGATGCTGACAACGGCTGTTGGCTCCAGGCACCTTGATCTTCGTCTGGGCCTCAGCGTGGAACAGTCTCTCCCCAAACACCCCTCCACCGTTGCCCTCCGAGACATCCGGCCCCTTCGGCCGTTCGTACTTCCTGGGTCCTCTCGTCGCCGCTCCAATAAATGCAATCCTCCTTGCACTCCTAATCTTCTCCTTCGGTGCCGTTTCCGGAGCTCATATGAATCCCCTGATCACGATCGGGACATTTTTTGCGAGGTTAACCACCTTTCCCCGTCTGGTGTTGTACCTGGCGGCGCAGATCTCGGCTGGTGCGCTTGCCGGGCTGCTGTTAAGAGCGGCGGCAAATACCAGAGAATTCAAGGTCGGGGGATGTTATCTCTTCGAGGATATGGGGACTCCTGTAACGAGTGCGTTCACCGTCGAAGTAGTCGCTGACTTGCTGCTGCTTGTACTCGCATTCGGAGTCGGTCTGGATCCCCGTCAGCGCGAGATTTTTGGCCCAGCCCTGGGACCAATCTTTGTTGGGCTGGCCGTGGGAAGTATG
The DNA here is from genome assembly GCF_000835495.1 of Cladophialophora immunda. Taxonomy (NCBI): domain Eukaryota; kingdom Fungi; phylum Ascomycota; class Eurotiomycetes; order Chaetothyriales; family Herpotrichiellaceae; genus Cladophialophora; species Cladophialophora immunda. Next base: position 2,249,402 of record NW_015622547.1, on the reverse strand, counting down.
GCGCTGTGTACAGCATTCACACTGCCCGCATACGGCGGTGCTGGCATGAATCCAGCGAGGTGTTTCGGTGTGTTTGTGGGCAGCCGCTTCCCAGGCTGGCACTGGGTGCACTGGGTGGCGCCTCTTGTGGCCAGCATTTTCCATGGCATGGTGTATTTCCTGGTCCCGCCGGGTGAGCCCAATAGGGCGAATGCACACAAGATCGGGAGAGTCACGCCAAAAACCGAGCCCCAGGAACAGGAGGATGGAAAGGAGAGCGTGTAGAGTCTCATGATGGGCTTCTGCTTTCGCAGTTTTGAGATAATCGTAATGGCAGACTGTCACTCGGCGACCATGGGTGATCGTGTCAAGCACCCATCATGACTCTTCTCTTGGGCGCCTTTTTCTTGCCGCCTCCCTTGACAAATTGGACAGCCTTATGACTTCGTTCCTCCAGGCCGGTGCCCTCGCCTCTGTGGCCTTCTATCCAACAGTTGGTACAGTAGAGATCTCCGTCACAGCCGATGCACTGGAGCGTAGCGTCATCGTTGCAGATGATGCACCATGTATCAATTTCCTCGTCGGTGAAGCCTATCTTGGGCTTTGACGCAGCAGATGATGACTTGGTAGATTTCATGCCGGTGGGGACTGCTGGTAGGGACAAGCCTGCAAAACGAGAGGCTAGGTCGTCGTCTTCATTTGACTGTTCTGTGGAGGCTACCGGGTCTGGCAGTTTTGAAGGTGTGGTTGGAAGGTCGAAGGTAGAAACATCCCGTCCTGGGCTCGGGCTTGCATACCGTGGATCGCTTGGTGCCACACCGTCTTCATCCTCTGGCAGACTCCTGTGTTCATCCTGTGAATCTGCAGTTTCAAGATTGGCCTCATCTAGAATCCTTGCCAGCAGTTCGTCTGCCTCCTGGTCCAAAGTGTCTTTCGACCTGGTGCCTACCGCGGCGACTGGACTCTCCTCTGCTTCCGGTCCAGGTTGAAAAACCGAGACATCAATCGCCGGGAGCTTTGTAGAAATATAATCATCTCCTGCCTTTTCAGCCTGATCTTCTCGTAATGGTTCACTTTCTGTTTGTGACGCATCTGCCAGCGCAGACTTTGCAGTCCGCAGCAGATCTGCGACCTGTTCCTCTTCACTCTGTGTGACTTCCCACGCATCTGAAGGCCCTAAATCTGCCAGGAGTTCCTCCACTGTTTTCTCATCTTCAGTTTTCTGATCTTGAGACTGTTCTGCCGAAGTGGCAGGGTCTTTGAATTGAGAGGAAGGGCTGCCTCCAAGAGATTTCCATCTCGTCAGAAGGTCGGAATGGAGAGCGCGAGCCGGGCTAGGGTCAAGCGAAATAGGAGAGCCTTTCCCGAGAGGGGTTCGAAAGCTAGGACGCATCAGCCCAATATCAAAGGTTTGCGAAGTAGTGAATTTACTTTGTCTGTTCAAAAGATACCGTCGACGTTTTCAGCGCATTTAGCCGCGCGAGTAGATCTCTGTCTGCATTTGACTTTGACTCATCAGACATCACGTCTGTGTTTGTTGTGTCATACAATGCTCATCTTGGAAACGGTTGTAAGAGCCACAAGACGACCAAGAAGCTTGGTCACAAGCGTGGACATTCACGTTTTGCGTCAGCGGTCAATTCCGCCTGACGTAGTCGAATTGCACTTCTCATAATCATCCGCATCATGATCTCGCATCGGTTATCAAAGATTACCTAGGAGTGCCATCGCACTTTGAAATGCCTCGAGCACCTTTGCATCTGAAAACAATGTAAGCTGAGCACTGTGTGATAAGTGTGTGTGACTCACGGTGGGCTTGCTTCTGAGCCAATAGTTTCTCCGAGTTCTGAGCAAGAGCAATCCGTGTGCGAAGTCTGCACCTATAGTTAGATTGCATCTCCCCAGTGACAGCCCGTTGAAATACCTCTTGATGGCCCTATCAGATTCATGGTCGTTTGAAACTTGCATATACAGCGCGAATTGCTGCAAACGGTTAGCCCTCCCTCGGTACCCAAGTGAAGTAGCTGCCTACCATAAAGCGGGCATTAAATTCATCCATGATTTCCCTTTCGGCGGCGATGCAAGGCTGGACCTCCCTTTTATACCGCGCTTCAAGATCGTCCCAATCCATTGGATCCAAGTCGACCGAAGTGTCCCTCTCGTTCAGTGCTCGCTCGAACTCTTGAAATTCGAGCTCCAATTGCTGCTGATAATCGTGGATCTCCTTGACAAGACTATTGCGTCGGGGCAATGGATCGGGAGCTGCATCGCTTTCTCTGGCGGTTGGCTGAACCAGTGGTTTCTCGCTGGCATGAGGCCATCCTTGATGCTCATCAGGGTTGTTCCCAGGATGGAACGCTTGAGACTCGGGCATTGCTGGGAGCGTAACAGATCTCTGGAATCTAGTGCTTGTAGGACTCGATTTCGGCGCTTCAACCGGCTGATAGATCTCCTCGTTCGTACGCTTTCGAGCCACGCTGCCTTGTCTGGACCTGGACCTGTGCGGTAGTGGTGAGGAGTGAATTGGGGTGGCCGCGTCTGTATTCATCTCTGGAGGAGGCGTTTGTTTCCCCTCGTTCGTAATCGGGGAATAAACAGCACCAGTCTCAGCGCGATTCACTGCGTCCATCTTGGCTAAACTGATTGCACACTAGAACGTCAATGAAGATTCAACGGTGAACAAAACCTCACAGCACTTTTCACTTTGTCTATCCTCGGTTAAACCTCGGCACACGCGTAAATTGTGAGTTATCCTTCTTCGGGGTTAGCGTTCATCGCCAAATCACGTGATAATATATGTTCTACGTCATGCCGCAGCTGAGACGGTCCAGGCCTAGCCTGAGCCTCAGATCGCTTCGAGACAGGTGAGTCGTGCCTAATTCAGTTCCCGTGCATCTCTTTGACAATCGGATGTCGCCTTGATGACAATGTCAGCGTTGTCGCGATAATCGTGCTCGATGCACCCTCGTCACGGGACAAGCCTCATTCTAACATCATGATTGCAGATTTCTTGCCAGCGAAACCGCGCCACCGCCGAAATCGCTGGATGCGGAGGTTAAAGACGACGAGACCACTGAATATGAAATCGAGATCCCCTTGACTGCTACTGACTCTTCTACCGACTCTACCTACGTCAGCGTAGAAACTGTCAAGATGGAGTGTCCTGTCTGTCGCAAACACCTCACCGAAAGCACGACCGTTAATTGCGCAAATTGTGTGAACAACCTGCTCTACAACTGCCGCTTCGACCTTGCCAGAGTCCTGCTCGAGAAAGAGTCCCTGGGAAAGAAAGTCGAGGCCATTGTTGGTCCAGAGCCTGAGAAACCCCTTGATGAAGAGACTGCGAGACTCAGAAAGGCCTGGCAGAAACAGCAGGAAAAGATCGAAGAGCAGCGGGCCAAGGAGCAAGAAGAAGATATGCGGCGCGAACTCGTCATCAAGCAGAAGGAACTGCAAGAGAAGAGAGACCACGCGCAGGCTTTGAGAAAGAATCTAGAGGAACGAAGAGCCAATCTCGCCGCCGCAAAACAAGCCCAGGCCAGGAACCAGAAGAAGAAGCTGGAGGAGCTCAAAGAGAACGGGGAGAAGCTGAAAGCCCAGTATGACGCCTTTCATGAGAAGATTGTCGACACTCGAGCCATTCTCTGCCGCGAAGCCGCCAGTCTGTTGAGGCTTCATCACTCCAGGAGGAAGACCAAAGACGGTAAAATCAAGGATCGCCACTTTATTGCTGGTCTCTTATTGCCAGACTTGAAAGAGATCAACAGTCAGTCCTCGAGCACCCATCCCCCAATTCCCCACTAACTAGTCGTATAGACATGCGATGCACTGAACTCACTGCGGCACTTGGGAATGTCACTCGACTCATTTTCCTCTGCTCCTTCTACCTTGGTATCAGACTCCCTGCTGAGATCACACTGCCTCACCGAGACTACCCACTCGCAACCATCAACCCTCCGCTTACCTCGTACCTTGGACAACGCATCACCTTCCCCGGCAGTGGGTCGAGTCTCTCTGCGCCCGGCAGTCCTACCGCTTCCCGAATGGATCTCAGCTCGTCTCCCAAACCTCGTCCACTTTACATTGGCTCTGATGACTACAACGAATCTGTTGCTCAGTTTGCCAAAAAGGAACCCCTGGCGTTCAGCTACTTCATCGAAGGTGTCTCTCTCCTAGCTTGGGATGTCGCATGGCTTTCCCGCACTCAAGGCTTCGTTGCAGGTACCGAAACGTGGGAGGATGCCTGTGACATTGGTCGCATCTTATTTCAAATGATCCTGGCTCCTGCACAATCCACCGCGCTGACTCGAGTTCTCGCCCAACGCAACACCCACAACCGTCAGCGCCGAGCCCAGAGCACATCATCGCCAGTCATCGAAGACAAGGACAACGCGTTCCCAGCACGTCTTGGCTCATATTCCCACAACTCAGCTCACACATTCCTTGGATCTGCCGCTGCAGCCGGAGATAACCCATCCCGCCACTGGCGCCTGAACCGATATCCAATGATCTCTGACCCCTTGAAGAAGCATCTCATCGCAGAAATGAACAACGCTGAATGGGAACTGTTAGATCAACAAGAATGGAACGATGGGGGAGAGAAGATGGATGAGGCCGTCTTCATCAAGACGAGACCGATGGACGGGAAGGAATATGATGATGCAAGAAGCATCATAACGCCCGGTGGAGAGGAGGACGCCGCCCGCGGCAAGGGCAAGAGCGGCTGGACCAAACTCAAGAACCGAGAAAAGGAATAGAAAGGGCGGCAGCAGGGACACGAGCAACGAACAATGACGCAATTGCATGGGGCTTGGGGGGATACTTGGCCCAGCATGAGGCTGGGAAATTGGCGTTGGAGGCTGTCTGTGGTTCGATGTAGAACGAGCGCATCATGCGCATGCCGTGCTGGCGACAGCCAGCACAATAAACACGAATGATACCCCATTTCAAACCAACCGTCTTCGCCCTCTCAGCGAACTGTCAAGTCAGGGAGTTCCTCCTCTCAAAGTAGTCCAAGATAGTGCGACGAGAGCGACGAGCAACGGTAAGGTACCGTGCAATGGTCCCAGACAAGGACAGCGGCATACTCGTCATCCGCATCAGGCCGAGTGTCCAGACAAGGCTGGGTTCGGAATGTGAGCACAGGCCAGGCCCCGGCCGTCCACGAGGCTGAGGAATGCAACGGCAACGAATCAACGAGCAAACAAACAGACGGCGGCGTATTCCACCCGGATGTGCTTAGAGCTCATGTGGTCTCGATCTGGTCTTCCTCCTCTTTATCCGTTGCTTTCGTTCACGGCGCCTCGATCATTCAATGGTATCCAGCCGTTTGTACAATGGCACAGAGAGTGTTCGGGATTGTTCTTTGTTCCCTCGTGGCGGACACTTTAATTCGCGACGCTGGCATGGGATCCTTTCGTGCTGCCTCACCTCCTCTCCCCCCAGCCATCCATCCACTCGTCCCAAGTCCCGAGTCATAGGAGATCACGCATACACGCACACACACACACAGCTTGTCACTCAGACCTTCCCCGGGCCCCGTGATCGATCCGTGCTCGCGCCCCCGCCAAGTACCAGCCATTGCAAATCCATCGCCAAGCGCAAGCGAGAGGTGCTGCAAACAGTAAGTAGATCAGACGGGGCGCACAAGTGAACGCGCTGTTTGCGCATCACTGAGAACTGTGACGCGAAACAACTGAAGAACATTTTCTGTGTCCCCTTCTCTTCCACACTTACCATAGGAACCTTCCGCATCCTTTTCCCTCGCTTGCACACTCAAGACTCGTGACGACACAACAGCAACATTTCCGAGTGCTTGTGAACTGGAAGACTATCAATATACTGAAGCAAGACCCACCTTTTGAGACCGTCGACCCGGTAAGACACGACACCATCCCCAACCAGCAAGTCCCCTCTTCAGAACATTCAAGATGAAGTGTGGCGGTAGCGTCGGTGCTTTAATCGCCGTTGCGAGCACAGTTCTCGCGCAAGACAACAACTGCTACGAGGAAAAAGGTAACTGGTACTGCGATTCGGTCCAGGCGATCTCGTACTCGAATTTCGGCATCGCAGGCCAGTACCAGAAGGTATCGTACATGGGATCGAATGGGGAATGTGATTTCGCCGCACAGAGCTACCAAGGAGGAATGGCGCCGATGGACGGAGAGGTAAGAAACAACCAAGCATCCTGGGGGACTGGATTATCAACTTACCCATGTTATTTGATAGGTGTCCTGGCATTTCCGTGGGCCCATCCAGTTGAAGCAGTTCGCTTTTTACACTCCCGGCTCCGATAACACAAAGCGATCGCTGCATCCCAACCCGCATCAGCGGCCATACCCGCACAAACACCTGCACAATCAGAAGAGTCATGGTGCCAGTGAATCCGGTGGTGGGGGTCATGTGGAGAACAAGCGTGGTGTTGGAGACTGGGTCACAGCCACTATCAATGGACAAGTTGTGTCATGGATCAATCAGTACGCTGGGCCGGGCGCTGCAGCTGCAGCTGCAACGCCTGCTCCTGGAAACGACGGTGATAGTGGCCAGAGATTGGCACCTGGATCAGCAAGTCCTGCGTACACTGCTCCTCCACCCCAAGCGAGTATAAATGCAGGCTCAGGCCAGTGGGGAAGGCAGGCCTATTACATGGCTGGACAAGGTGCTGCCGAGGGACTTGTCTTCTTGAACCATCACGGCGGTCAAGGATCGGGCGTGTTTGACACGTGAGTAGTGTACTTCGATCTCTTCGATCGATGTTGCGATACTGATAATTTCACAGTGTCTGGGGGATGTCGCTGTCGTACGCATCAGCAGATAACAGTGCCGGCTCTTCGTCTCCAGTCACCTTGGCAGATACCTTGATACCAGACGACAGCGAGTTCGTCATCATGAGCGACAAGCCATGCTCGGATGGCGGATGTGGAACAGTGCGAGACGGAACGGTTGCCTACCGTAAGTCCATTCATTTCTTGCCTGCTCGGTGTGAAGCTGCATCTAACAAATATCACAGATGGTTTTGACGGCGCTTCCAAGCTCTTCCTGCTTGAGTTCAGCATGCCCTTGTCCGGCAACACAGGCTTCAACGGCGACATGCCCGCAGCGTGGATCTTGAACGCTCAAATTCCCCGCACAGTTCAATACGGCAATTGCTCCTGCTGGAGTTCCGGTTGCGGCGAGTTCGATGTCTTCGAAGTTCTGGACTCTGGCAATCAGAAGTGCAAGTCGACCTGGCACGGGCTGAAAGCAAAAGGCGACTCGAATTGGTTCCAACGACCAATCAGCGGAACAAAGAAGGCTGCAGTATTGCTCGATGGTAGTTCAGGCACTGCGCATATTGTAATTTTGCCTGATAACACGAACTTTGACAAGAGTATCTCGGAGGGGACTGTGGCTGGGTTTGTCAACTCGATCCAAGATCCGAAGTTGAACATTCAGGTTGCTTTGGATAGTTGAGATGGCGACAGCTTCAGAAGTTGGCACCCCAGACGCACTTGATATGTTGTTAACAAGGGTGGCTATGGTCAGTTCTTTTCTGCTGGCTGCACTTAAGGCCATCGGGAGGCAGTGAGGAGATAAGGGAGTCGGTACAAGATCTCCCGGTTATGGTTAGCACTGATCTCGGGACGTGTAGACCTAGGTATCTGAGGGTATAGAATTGTATATATGGGAAGAATGTATTTCCCAAGTAGTAGTCAGTGAGGAAGACGAGAGACAAGATGATCACGATGATTTGACAAAGTGCATTTTCTGCTATCTCCTCCTCCGAATAGGGTGCAGCTTAGAGCGCAGTTCCGCACTTCACATCCCGGCGAGCCACATACTGACCAGACGTTTCTTAATCACCTTCTCGTTCCCACTTCTACTCGTCAATAATACCAATCGACCCGAATGTTTTTGGCGACAGAAGAGGGTGATCCTAAACAGAGCTACTTGAACGAACCCAGCACCTGCAGAACGAAAACTCGCCACTAGGCTTGTTGGCGCCGGCCATACCACAACTCCCTCGTCAACCACTTGAGTCGAGTCATTGTAGCGCTCTTCAAGATGCCCCGCCCTGCAGTCAGAGACAAGGATGCGCGGGGAGGTTGGCTAGACTCACCTTGACGAACGGTCGCAGAGGCCTCCGTTGATCCCCCTTGACGTATCGCCGAGTACGCCTGTTGCAACCGCGGCCAGAGCTCGGGCAGACCAACTGCAAGTTCCTCGTCTCTCGCTGATAAAATCAGTTGATCGATGGCCTTGCTGTGACCACGGGACCTTTTCCGTATCGGACCGGTCTGCCGTCGCCCTTTTGTGGACAATTTAAGCTGTGCATGGGTATCATATGCAACCGACGGGCCCTTGACCAAGGGATAGACGTTCCGGTGGAATGTCGCCCTCGCCCCAGCCAAGGCGTTCTGCAGGGTCAGTGAAAGAGTCTTTCCTATACTCCGTACCCCTACTCTCTTCTCCACGTGGGGTCCAGCTCCTTCCCCACGCAATACTCCATTTACCGTCTAGGGTATGGAGTAAGTCGAGATGGTGGAAAGCTTTCCGACGGAGTGGGAGGTGAGTATCCGGGGCCGCGATGACAGCCGGCCTGAGCACCTCGATAAAACTCGAGTCCACGTTTGTCGACGACAATAGCTTGGAGATGTTCACATGTCCGAGTTCTCACGACAATGAATGGAGCAACATATCTCCCACGTCCTCCAGCCCACGAGGCCTCCAATACCAGCTCGGCGTAGCAACGGCCGAAGCAGGACTACATCCCGGCGGAGCTTCTGGCCTTTGAGTTCCACAAAGCCTTCCAACCCCGCAATCTTCCACCGTTGTTTGGGGGATGCTGGAGACCATCTACCAGGGCAGACGTCGAGTTCACTCTCTCATTCGACCACTAGACAAGCAAGCCAAGCAATTCAAGCCAATTTCTGAATACGAAATGCAACAGCGGAATTCCGTCGTCAATCCAAGCAGCCACCAAGGCTCGGACGTCATTGCCTTCCCTGGACTCGCTGGTCCACCATCATACATATCATCATATAGTCGAACTGGTCTCCGAGTCCAAGAAGCGATGGAGAAGATCGTTGCCACTCCTCGTTTTCCTCTAAGAACATTTCCTTCCTCCAATTTTCATCCTTTGCATTGTCCCATTCAGCCAATTTTGCCCGTACGGACACTTTTGCCAAAGCGAGGCTTTGAAGTGATAGCACACGACCAATTCTCAGCATCCTCCGGCGACTGGAGTGGGAAATATTATGGCCGACAACATCGACAACAAGGGTATATCGGCTCACAATGAAATTGAGAGCCTGAACCTGCCCCCTACTTCACACAAATTCAGGTTCTCCGAAAAGTCCAAGCACCAGGATGGCGATGTTGCCTTGAAGCTGTTCACCAATGCCGATGACCTGCATGTCCCAATTGATGAGGCAGAAGAAAAGAAACTGATTCGAAAAGTCGACTTCTTGATCCTTCCACTAATCGCCGTGAACTATGCCTTTTTCTACATCGACAAGACGACACTGTCATATGCGGCCATATTTGGTATCCGCGATGACCTTAATCTCCATGGAACCCAATACAGCTGGCTCAGCAGTAAGTTGGTGTGATACGCACGGATGCACATTTCGCTAAGGGGCTTCAGGTCTTTTCTACTTCGGCTTCCTGGCATGGGCCTTTCCGACCAATTTCTTGATGCAGAGGCTTCCATTGGGCAAATACCTCGGCTTCAAGTACGTCGAGTTCTCTTCTCGTACCGTGCGGTCCCCTTCATGCAACTGACAGTGGATAGTATATTCATGTGGGGGTTCTTTCTCATGCTGCAGGCTGCCTGTAACAGCTTCGCTACCCTCGGCGTCCTGAGAGCCCTCGCCGGCGCTGCTGAAGCCTGCTCGGATCCTTCATTCATGCTCATTACCTGCATGTGGTATACACGACGGGAGCAGCCACTGCGCATTGGACTATGGTACACGGCAAATGGTCTCGGCATCGCACTTGGTGGACTCCTTGGCTATGCTATTGGCCACATCAGAGGCGCATTGGCATCATGGAGGTATGAGTTCATCATCATCGGAGCGCTATGCTGCGTGTGGGGAATAGTCATTGCAATCTTCATGCCTGACAGTCCCGTCACGGCCAAATTCTTGAATGACCGCGAAAAGAGGATTGCCGTTGAACGACTCATGGGTAATCAAACTGGTGTGGAATGCAAGGTCTTAAAGGCAAGTAAAGCCCATGTCGCACGTAAGACGCTCGGCTAATGTGATTCTGCAACATAGCCCTACCAGATCTGGGAAGCCTTCACGGACATCAAGCTTTACCTGTTCTTTATCCTCGGTGTTGTTGGAAACATACCAAACGGTGGTATTTCAAATTTTGGCACCCTCATTATCAAAGGTGATTCATCTTGGCCTTTTCACTGAGATTGAAAGCTGATATGCTGTACAGGCTTTGGCTTTTCAACGCTCGTTACCACGCTGATGCAGATTCCCTATGGTGTCTTCATTATTCTGTCAATTCTGACGTGTATGTTAGCCATTTCCTCGGCACTTCCGGGCAAAGTGCTTCATTCCCAGCCAAAGATCTTCTGTGGCCTGGATTTCTGCTTCAACCTGTTCTTGAAATTGATGCTGATCCAATGTACCTCTTCCAGGTGTATTCTTAAACAATCGCTTCCCCAACAACAACCGCTGCAAGTTTATCTTGCTATTCCTGTGCCCCAACATCGCAGGCGCATTCGGCCTTTGCTTTGTTAACGAAAAACACCACGTCGGCCGCTACTTCTGCTATCTCCTGACTGGGCCATACAACGCGGCCTTTGTGATGATTTTGTCTCTCCAAATTGCAAACACTGCGGGCCATACCAAGGTATGTTGTTGACATACCCTCACTGTGTCCCATTGGACAACATGGCCTTCGATTTCCTTCGATTTTTCTTTTCTTTTGGTCTGCTTGACTGACAGAAGCATGCAGAAAGTCGTCACCAACGCAGTTCTGTTCTTGGGATATTGTACCGGAAAGTAAGTATTTCCTTCCCGAAAAACCCGAGCTATTCGGGCGTGTGCCCCAAATCACGCGCAGGTTGTCGAGCAATATGGCTGACTGCATCATTTTTGAATCCAACAGTATCGCCGGCCCGTTCTTCTACAAGACAGATCAAGCGCCCGAGTACACACTGGGCATTTGGAGCATGATTGTCAGGTATGCATGGCCCGACCCACTCCTTCGCTTTTCAATCCATATGCCCAGGCACCTTACTTATGCATATGAATAGCCATCTCCTCGAAGTCTGCGTCATCATCACCTTCTGGATGTTGATGAAGTACGAAAACGCCCGCCGCGATAAGATTCAAGGCCACCAGGAACGGGACCTCGACGCCACCGCGTTCGGAGACTTGACGGACCGGGAGAACTTGAACTTTCGGTACATCTACTGAGGGATGAAGGTTGCGAAGCAGGCAGAGGACGAAGGAGCAAGAAATTGAAATGAGGAAAGACAAATAGAAGTGTCAGCAATAGCCACCCTTCAAAAAGGTGAAGGAAGAAGTAGCGAACAATACACGAGATTGGATCACATTCACGACCAAGGGAGAGCGTGGTGCGACAGCAATCCTACGGCACAATTGCCCTATCATCCGTGGTAGTAACCAACCACTGCCTTCTCTGTCCGTGTTTTCGAACGTAACGTATCGTGCCTCTCGATATGGGGCGAAGCCCGTTACTCCAAACCCCAAGGAAGCCCAGACTTTTCTGCCGAGGAAACATCCTCCTCCATGACACGACAGATTAACGTTACACACCATGTCATTTGATGTTCGTCGCTTATGGGATGTTCCCCGCTTCCCCAGGTTCCGCGCGCCACCAGCCTCTGGAGTCTGGACAGCCTGCGAGCCCAGGTGGGTGGAGGGGTAACATGCCAGGAAGCTGGTGCTGGACCAGCGGCCCGAGGTTGAAGTCGCGCGACTCGTCAAGGCGCCGTGGTGGTGGCCGTGGCTGCTGGAAATGGATAGCCGTCAGTGCACGTCCAATATAACGTTATTCCCTGTCGCAAACGCCGTCCTCACCCTCATCGGCCGTTCTCCCATAAAGCGCATGGGCAGCGTTCGCTAGCTAGCCAGCAAAGGAGTCCCGTCTCGCCAGCCTAAGCTCCTTGCACCATGGCAGGCCTCCCCAATCGTCCCTCTGATTTCGATGCGGCGCACACGGAGAAAGAGAGCATTCCCAACGGCGTCACTGATGGCGCCAGCAGCTCCCTCGCCAACGGGCAACCCACCGATAACATCCACAATATCAGCACCGATGTTTTGATCGTGGGCGGTGGGTTTGGGGGCATCTATGGGCTGTACCAGCTTCGCAAAATGGGGTTGCGGGTGAAGCTGTTCGAAGCTGGCTCCGACTTTGGCGGCACCTGGTATTGGAACCGATACCCAGGGGCGCGCGTCGACAGCGAGACACCCTACTACAGCCTCTCCATCCCCGAGACGTACAAGAACTGGCATTTCACGGAACGCTTCCCCGGTCACCAGGAGCTGCGGCGCTACTTCAAGCACATCGACCGAACCCTGGACCTGAGCAAGGACGCATACTTCAACACCGTGGTCGTCGAAGCCAAGTTCTCGACAGAGACTGACGAATGGCACGTTCGCACCGACGACGGCGGCCTCGCAAAGGCCAAATACCTCGTGCTGGCGACGGGGTCGTCCTACAAGAAGCACTACCCGGACTTCAAGAACATGGACAAGTTCAAGGGCCGCCTCATCCACTCGGCCCTGTATCCCGAAGAGGGCATCGACGTGACGGGCAAAAAGGTCGGCGTGATCGGGTCAGGCGCAACGGGGGTGCAAATCGTCCAGGAGCTCGCACGCGAGGACTGCCAATTGACCGCCTTCGTGCGCACCCCGAACCTGGCTCTGCCGATGCACCAACGCAAGCTCACAAAGGAGGAGCAAGACAACGCAAAGTCCTTCTACCAGGCCTACTTCCAGGCCGCGAAGCAGTGCCTGAGCGGCTTCCCGTACAACCCGGCGACCAAGACCTTCTTCGAAGCCACCCCCGAGGAGCGGCTCGAGTACTGGGAGGAGCTGTGGCAACGGGGCGGCTTCAGCTTTCTGATCTCCAACTACCGCGAGTTCCTGACCAACAAGGACGTGAACCGCGAATTCTACCAGTTCTGGGCCCAGAAGGTGCGCGCGCGGATGAAGGACCCGTTCAAGCGGGACGTGATGGCGCCGCTGACCCAGGGCCACTGGTTCGGCACGAAACGGCCCTCGCTGGAGCAGGACTACTACGAGATGATCGACCGCGACAACGTGACGCTGGTGGACCTGACGGCCACGCCGATCGTCGAGTTCACCGAGACGGGCATCCAGACCACCGACAAGCTGCACGAGTTCGACATCGTCATCCTCGCGACGGGCTACGACTCGGTGACGGGTAGTTTGATGGACATTGGCCTGGTCGACACCGACGGCGTGTCCCTAGGCGACAAGTGGAAGGACGGCACGTACACCTACCTCGGCCTGGCCATCAACAAGCTGCCCAACATGTTCATGGTGTATTCGCCGCAGGCGCCCACGAGCCTGTCCAACGGCCCGCCCATCATCGAGATGCAGATCGACTGGATCTGCGAGGCGATCCGGAAGATGAAGGCGGAGGGCATCCGGTATGTGGACGCCAAGCAGGAGGCGGCCGAGAAGTGGCGCGAGGACATCCAGAAGATGAATGCCATGACGCTGTATCCGGAGACGAACAGTTGGTACATGTGAGTGACTCTGCCCTTGTCCCTTCTCCCGATACCCAGGCTTCCTGTCAATCAACCTCGTGAAAAAGGAGCGAGGTCTTGCACTGTCCAGTGCATTTCGAGACGCCAATCCAACACCCAATATCGGGCTATTCAACTGCTTCTCCCTCTAACTTAGCATGCCTTGCTGACCTGCCAAACCATCACCAGGGGCGCCAACATCCCCGGAAAGCCTCGCGAACAACTCATCTACCTCGCCGGGCTGGACGTGTACGACCGGGCGACGAAAGAAGCGCTAAAGACATGGGACGGGTTCGAGGTGGTCAAGAATAGAGTTGTGCAACTGAGGCAGAAGACAGAGAGTGAGTGAACCAGAGAGTCAGGGAGTGAATGATAGGGTGAGTGAGCGATGACGAAGAGATTGCGAGGTGGTCTACGACTGACCTGGCTTTTTCAGGGGAAGATGCCATGTATGGAAAGGAGGGGAGGGGGGAGGGAGGTCGTCCGGTCTTACGTTGGGGGCGCTCAATCAGTGAGATAGAGAAATGGGATTGATTGATTGCTTCAAGATCGCGCTGGAGATTGATTCAGACCACCTTCGTCCCCATATGCCTGTGCTGTGCCTGTGGAATCAACAACCAGACCAGACCATGCCTGCCTCCTCCCTTCCTCCCTACCTATCCCTTGACCTGCCTGGACGTCCCGCCAATGTCCAGTGTCCAGAGTCCAGCGTCCGCATCTCGAATCCAAGCCTGGCGTCGACGCGATATATTCCAATGGTTTCTAGGGTCTAAAGGCAAGGCCCAACGCCGCTCCTCCACTGCTAGACGGTCTATGAGCTGTGCCAAACATTCTATGCATCGCGTCGTTGGACCACACCACCACCACCACCACCACCACCACCAACCACGCTGATATGAAGGCCAAAGGTATGAAAATGGGAAATGAGCACCGTTCAGGGTTGAACGGTGCACGGCGCACCAGGACGCCGGATTTCTCGGACCGGCACATCATGACCTTGCATTTTCGTCCCAAGTCGTGGTCCTCTTCGCGGGCTGTTTGGGGTCGTCGTGCGCCAGAGAAGATACAACGGGTGAGGCATTGGAGAGAGGGATCCGTCCCCCTGCGTGGTAAAACCTTTGCATACACAAAAACAAGAGCCAAGCAATCCCCTCACCTCGCGTGGCCATTCTGCTGGGTCCCTTCGGGCTCTTGCAAGCCGAACTCCTTCCTGATGGCCGCGCCGACCCTGCTGATGGCTTCGACAATCTTCTCGGCCGGGGCCGCCGCAAAGGTCGTGCGGCAGAACAGCTCGGTGTCGCTGCCGCGCTGGGCCCGGAACCACGAGCCCTTGGCGATGAGGACCGACTGGTCGGCCGCCGCGAGGAAGACGGCGTCCTCGATCTCCACCAAGGTCGCGTAGTCGACCTGCCCCACAGAACCGCACCGGGACTTGTACAGCGGATGCTTGGTCACGTCGATGTTGATCCAGTGGAACATGCCCGCCTTGGGCGGGACCCAGCTGCATATCTGGGTGGGGAGGTGCTGTTCGCACGCGTTCACAATGATGTCCCGGCGCCGCGTGTACTCGGCGCGGATGAACATGAGCCACTCCAGAAACCCCCGGTGGCCCCAGTTCTCCTCGAGCAGGTGGTACAGGTGCACCATGGCGAAGCCCGCGGGGTTCTGCGCGCTGACCTCGTTGTGCCGGATGAAGCGTTCAATCACCTGCTTCGAGCCTGTCACCCACCCGCACCGGCTGCCCGGGGCGATGATCTTGGAGAAGGAGTCGAGGCGGAGGACGCGGCCCGAGGTGTCGAGCGAGAGGAACGACGGGACGAGGTTTTTGAGAAAGTCTGCCACGGGCACCGGTTCGAACGGTTTCGGCACGTTGTGCGTCTGGCCCGAGACAAAGGGCTCCATCTGGAGAAAATAGTAAGGCTCGTCTTCGAGGATGTAGAGGTCGTGTTTCTCCGCCACCGCGTAGATTTGTTTCCGGCGCTCCAGCGATTGGGTGCTCGCCGTCGGATTTTGTCCCGTCGGTACCGTGTAGACGAGAAACGGCTTCGGGGCTCTCCTCGCACTTTCATCCCAGGTGGACAGAATGTGGTCCAGGTCGTCCGGAAGCATCCCATCCGCGTCCATCTTGATCCCCAGCATTTTGCACCCCAGCGGAGCCACTGTTTCAATGGCCGTGCTGAACGTATACTCCTCGGTGATG